>NC_081841.1:22086389-22779389 GCF_963259705.1 Myotis daubentonii
GTGTGTGTTTGTATTAGGGAGCAGTGTGTATTGTGCGTGTATTAGGAGCAGTGTGTATATATGTGGGTGTATAAGGGAGGTGTGTGTGTGTGTGTGTTAGGAGCAGTGTGTATATATGTGGGTGTATAAGGGAGGTGTGTGTGTGTGGTGTGTTAGGAAGCAGTGTGTATATATGTGGGTGTATAAGGAGGTGTGTGTGTGTGTATTAGGGAGCAGTGTGTATTGTGCGTGATTAGGAGCAGTGTGTATATATGTGGGTGTATAAGGAAGGTGTGTGTGTGTGTGTTAAGAGCAGTGTGTATATATGTGGGTGTATAAGGGAGGTGTGTGTGTGTGTGTGTTAGGAGCAGTGTGTATATATGTGGGTGTATAAGGGAGGTGTGTGTGTGTGTTAGGAGCAGTGTGTATATATGTGGGTGTATAAGGGAGGTGTGTGTGTGTGTGTGTGTGTGTGTGTGTTAGGAGCAGTGTGTATATATGTGGGTGTATAAGGAAGGTGTGTGTGTGTGTGTATTAGGGAGCAGTGTGTATATATGTGGGTGTATAAGGAAGGTGTGTGTGTGTGTATTAGGGAGCAGTGTGTATTGTGCGTGTATTAGGAGCAGTGTGTATATATGTGGGTGTATAAGGAAGGTGTGTGTGTGTGTGTTAAGAGCAGTGTGTATATATGTGGGTGTATAAGGGAGGTGTGTGTGTGTGTGTGTTAGGAGCAGTGTGTATATATGTGGGTGTATAAGGGAGGTGTGTGTGTGTGTTAGGAGCAGTGTGTATATATGTGGGTGTATAAGGGAGGTGTGTGTGTGTGTGTGTGTGTGTGTGTGTGTGTGTTAGGAGCAGTGTGTATATATGTGGGTGTATAAGGGAGGTGTGTGTGTGTATTAGGAGCAGTGTGTATATATGTGGGTGTATAAGGGAGGTGTGTGTGTGTGTATTAGGGAGCAGTGTGTATTGTGCGTGTATTAGGAGCAGTGTGTATATATGTGGGTGTATAAGGAAGGTGTGTGTGTGTATTAGGAGCAGTGTGTATATATGTGGGTATATAAGGGAGGTGTGTGTGTGTGTATTAGGGAGCAGTGTGTATTGTGCGTGTATTTGTGTATTAGGGAGCAGTGTGTATATATGTGGGTGTATAAGGAAGGTGTGTGTGTGTGTATTAGGGAGCAGTGTGTATTGTGCGTGTATTAGGAGCAGTGTGTATATATGTGGGTGTATAAGGAAGGTGTGTGTGTGTATTAGGAGCAGTGTGTATATATGTGGGTGTATAAGGGAGGTGTGTGTGTGTGTATTAGGGAGCAGTGTGTATTGTGCGTGTATTAGGAGCAGTGTGTATATATGTGGGTGTATAAGGAAGGTGTGTGTGTGTATTAGGAGCAGTGTGTATATATGTGGGTGTATAAGGAAGGTGTGTGTGTGTTAAGAGCAGTGTGTATATATGTGGGTGTATAAGGAAGGTGTGTGTGTGTTAAGAGCAGTGTGTATATATGTGAGTGTATAAGGAAGGTGTGTGTGTGTGTGTATTAGGGAGCAGTGTGGGGGAAGGGCTGGCTGTGGCAGGCAGGCGTTCAGAGCTGGAGCCTAAAGGGATCCCTGGTCCCTGGTGTCTTCCTCTCTCCTCCTCACTCCGTGCTCCTCTCCCAGGTCTTTTCAGGGCCGCAGTGCCCAGTGGAGCCTCCACTGGGATTTACGAAGCCCTGGAGCTAAGGGATGGAGACAAACAGCGTTACTTAGGCAAAGGTGAGGCCTTCTCTCTTTCCCAAGCTCTCCCACCCCCCAGCTTTATATTCCGACCTCACACCAGTCCCCAAGCCTCTTCTTGCACCCCCCTTTCCCTCTGGCCCCTCCTGGCCTGACCCAGCCTGGCCTCTTTGCCTCTCCCCAGGTGTCCTGAAGGCCGTGGACCACATCAACACCACCATTGCACCAGCCCTCATCAGCTCAGTGAGGCTCAGTCTTTGCTGGGGATGGCAGGACCAGGGTCCTAGAAGGAATCTGGGCCAAGGGAGAAGCGGGAGCGGAGGGGGGGAGGCCCACCCCTTGGGAATCATGGTTACTAAGGGAAGGTGGGAAGATGATCTCTTACTGTCCTCTGCTCCCGTGGGGGCTCAGGTCCCCTGATCCAGACAGGCTGCTGTCGCAGGAACCTGGTTGGACCCTGGCTGGCTGTGAGCCTGTGTGAAGGGGGGCCCTGTGTCTTAGGGCCCAGCCTCCATTCTGGCCCTGGGTGACGGTGGCTCTGCCTGCAGGGTCTCTCTGTGGTGGAGCAGGAGAAGCTGGACAACCTGATGCTGGAGTTGGACGGGACAGAGAACAAATGTAAGCAGGGGCCGGGAGAAAGTGGGGGGGCCGAGGGTGGGGGGGTGTGGAGCAGAGAGAACTGAAGGGACCAGCGCTGTGGGAGCTTCCTGAGGATGGAATTTTCATCCTACCCCCCAAATCAGAGCAGGAGAAGATGAGTTTAACTGCAGTTGGTGTGTGTGTGTGTGTGTGTGTGTGTGTGTGTGTGTGTGTGTGACATTAGACCATTAGACCGAGGAAGAACTTCTTTGCAGCATAAAGGGGAGAGAGTTGACATGAGATAGTCTGATCTTGGGGTGGTTAGAAATAGACGCAGCTCTCTGTCCTTTCCTGTCACCTCGTCCCCAGCTGCCCCGCTATTTCAGGAGAGAATGGACTAGATGTTGTGCAGAGGAGGGAGGAGGGGGGTCTCCTCTATTGCCTCCTTTGGGGAGTATAGAAGAGGAAGGAGACATTTTTGCTTAGTGCCTTCTTCTGTCATCTCCCAGCCAAGTTTGGGGCGAATGCCATCCTGGGTGTGTCCTTGGCCGTGTGTAAGGCAGGGGCAGCCGAGCGGGAATTGCCACTATATCGCCACATTGCTCAGCTGGCTGGGAACTCAGACCTCATCCTGCCTGTGCCGGTGAGCACCCCGCCAGGCCTGTACCTCTCCCAGGGGTGGGGCCCGGGGGAGCATGGAACCTTGTGAAGACTGATGGGAGGACAGGGAATTGGGGTAGCTAAAGAGAGAGGATGGGGACATGAGACTCAGAGTCTGGGAAGCTGGGAGGGAATTTGGGATCTTGGGTGGACGTTCCCAGGGGCAGAAAGGAAAATGCTCGGTGACTATCTGTCCTGTGGCTCCAGGCCTTCAACGTGATCAATGGTGGCTCCCATGCTGGGAACAAGCTGGCCATGCAGGAGTTTATGATCCTTCCCGTGGGTGCCGAGAGCTTTCGTGATGCCATGCAACTTGGGGCGGAGGTCTACCACACGCTCAAGGGGGTCATCAAGGACAAGTATGGCAAGGATGCCACCAATGTGGGAGATGAAGGCGGCTTTGCCCCCAACATCCTGGAGAACAGTGAGGGTGAGACCAGGATCCCCACTCCCAGCTCCGAGTCTCACTTCATCCTGGGCCATTGGGAAGGGCCACATACTTCCCCACGTCCTGAGGAGTGTGGGTGGTGGTCCTTGACTCCTGCTAGCTCCAGAGGGCCTGCCAGATTCACATGCAGGCTGGAAGAGCAGTCCTACCTGCCCAGCCAGGTTCCTTCGCGACTGTAAGTTCTCGCCGGAGCCCCTGGAAGTGCTGGGCGGTGGTCTGGGTCCCTGTGGGATCCATGCCAGCCTTTAACTCCATAGGTTCTCCGTTTGATGAGATGTACCAAACTCTAGGAAACCTATTCTAAATCTATCCCGCTCTCACCCCAACTTCGTAGGCCTTGAGGATCTCTAACTTTTTTCTGCCCTGGGAGAAACCGTATAGCGAATAGAAACAAAACCCAAAACTGGTAGTGAAGAGTTCAGGTTCTGAGGCCAAAACTGCCTGCCCTTGAACCTTGACTTGAAGACTTACTGGCTGGCGATCTTTCTTACTTATTTTGTCCATGCTTTGTCTTTAAAAAAATATTTTGATTGATTTCAGAGAGGAAGGGAAAGGGTTAGAGAGAAACATTAATGATGAGAGAATCATTGATCAGCTGCCTCCTGCATGCCCCCTACTGGGGATCCAGCTGGCAACCTGGGCGTGTGCCCAGACCTGGAATGGAACCTAGGTCGACGCTCAACCACTGAGCAACACCGGCCAGGCCATGCTCCGTCTTTCTTATCTGTAACAGGGGAACACTAATAACAGTATCTACTTCTTAGCATCGTTGTGAGGGTTAAATGAGATCATATATGTAAAGTGCACAGTTAGCCCTCAAAAAATGATAGCTATTTAAAAACACTGTTATTAACCGAAGGCATCCCCTGCCTTCCTGGGAGATGGCCTGCTCTTCCCAGACCCGGGGATAACCCTGACCAGAACCTTAGCCAGACTCCTCCATAGCAAGTGCTCTACCACGGCCCCTAACTTCTTCCTCTCTCTCCTTCCTCCTTGTCTGCCCTTCCTGCTAATAATCTCGCTGTGTTTCATCCCCAGCCTTGGAGCTGGTGAAAGAAGCCATTGACAAGGCTGGCTACACGGAAAAAATTGTCATTGGCATGGATGTCGCTGCCTCAGAGTTTTATCGTGATGGCAAATATGACTTGGATTTCAAGTCTCCTGCTGACCCTTCCCGATACATCACTGGGGACCAGCTGGGGTCCCTCTACCAGGACTTTGTCAGGGACTATCCTGGTGAGAGCAAGGCGGGGTATGGAAGAGAGTGCAGGGGGTGGGCAGCAGGACCTTATGGGATGCTACCCCAGGTGCCAGGTGCAGGTATCCTAAGAAGAGACTGAGGGCAGAGCCTGGGCTTTGTATGGAGTACATGTGCAGGGCCCTGTGATGAATTTGTTCCATCTGCCTCAGCTCCTGATTAAGGTCATGTGCTCTGAAGCTACTGGGGTCATGGGGAAGGCTTTGGAAAAAACCAGGGATGGGTGAGGTGACTGGACCTGGCAGGGAACCAGCCATTTCAGTGTTTTTGATAGATAAAATTGTGGATGCAGAATGGAGCTGGAAGTGATGTGAGAATAGAAGGCTGATGAGGAACTGAATTATCCTTCAGCTCTACCGGAGCTTTAGATATAAATTGCAGAATGAAGGATTTTGATTAGTAATGAGGAAGGGCTTCCTGGTAGTGAAAATGCAGATAGGTTATGAGAAAGATTCGGAACCCTTGTGTTTTGAAAGTTTATGAATGAATCAAGGTAAGACTCAGTTAGGGCAGGCTTATTTGGGGATGGGGGAAGCCAGGAGGAGCAGCTCAGTTAGCCAGGGGGTCTGGCTATTTCAGGGAATCAAAGTGTGTGTGTGTGTGGGGGGGGGGGGTCCTGCCTGGTGCAGAGCCCCAGAGAAGATCAACAGCCCCTTCACCCCTCTCCCTCAGTGGTCTCCATTGAGGACCCCTTTGACCAGGATGACTGGGCTGCCTGGTCGAAGTTCACGGCCAATGTAGGGATACAGATTGTGGGTGATGACCTGACAGTGACCAACCCAAAGCGTATCGAGCGGGCACTGGAAGAAAAGGCCTGCAACTGCCTGCTGCTCAAGGTCAACCAGATCGGTTCAGTCACTGAAGCGATCCAAGCGTGAGTGCCTCCTGGTTCTCTCCTGCTCGGCCCTTCTCAGGACCCTCTTGAAGGGGTCTACGCCCACAGATGCTGAAGAGAGCAGGGAACCTAGAGTCACCTTCATAGCCCTCAGTTCTGCTCCCTCTGGGTTCCAAACAGATTCTCTGCTTCCCTCCCAGGCAACTTCCCTCCACATGTTTCTTAACATAGACCAATGTTGGGGCTGGGAAGAGAGTGCCCAGTGTGAGGGGCTGGGGGTCAATGCTGGTGTATGGATTCAGGTGCAAGCTGGCCCAGGAGAACGGCTGGGGGGTCATGGTGAGTCATCGCTCAGGGGAGACTGAGGACACCTTCATCGCAGACCTGGTGGTGGGGCTGTGCACAGGCCAGGTGAGTGCAAGGGAGATCTTTGTGCAATTGGTGGGTTCTAGGCTCAGGTGGGTCTCTCCTTCCAGGTGTTTGAGGGTGTCGGGGGAATTTCAAGGGAGTGTACGTTTCCTTTAAAGAAACGAAGGGGCAGCCACTGAGCTGCTTATCTTTCCTGCTGTTTCAGATCAAGACTGGGGCCCCATGCCGTTCTGAGCGTCTGGCTAAGTACAACCAGCTCATGAGGTGAGGGAACCTGGGGAATGGGAGCCCAGGGCTCAAGGTTAAAAGCTCTGTTTGCCCACCGTTCCATATCCAGAGAAGAGTTCTGAAGGACGGGTTGACGAATGGCCTGATGGATGGATCCCACAGGTCACGTGGGAGAGCCAGGGAAGGCCCACACTTGGGCCAGGGCACAGGAGCGGGTGGTGTGAGGGGCTTGGAGACTGAGGACCTCCTGCTCCCCTGACGTTTCCTTTCTGGCTCATTTCTCTCAGAATTGAGGAAGAGCTGGGAGACGAAGCTCGCTTTGCCGGACACAATTTCCGCAATCCCAGCGTGCTGTGATCCCTCTACTCTCCTGGAGACTTGGAACCCCTCCACCCTCCTGGAACCCCTTCCTGTCCTGCTCTGTGATACTTCACCCCAGCTGACCTGCCGCACGGCTCCTGGGCTTGTCCTACCCCTGCTGTCTCTACTCTCCCCCTCTGGGTTTCACACTCTTCACTTCTCCCTTCCTTTTCTCTCTTCTCAAAGACTGGCCACAGGACTGAGGATTATAAGGGGGTCCGTGGAAGAATGATCAGGGTCTGTGACAGGGGCATCAGGGTTGGCTGCTGAGGTGTTCAGGGAGGGGCCCTGGGTCACTTGCACTTTGCACCTGTTCCATGTGTTTTCCATGTTGCAGATGAGCCAGGCACTACACGGTGCTGAGGTGGAGGGAAGTGCTGGCTGCTGGGCATGCCTGCCCTCAGGTTTTAGTGTGTTATTTATTTATTAATTTATTTTTCACTCATCCTGTTGATTATTCATTTCCTCATGACTCCAGGGCCAAAAACTGGCCTGACTTGACGGGACTATGTATTTCATATGGCTATAGATTCTGAGATGGTCTGGGATGGAAGTCTTGCTGGAATGCTGAAGGGAACAGAAAAAGACCTTGCTGGCAGTTCCTTTGTGTGTAGCAACCCTTCACTGAAGCCTGGCTGGGGCCAGAGATGGGGCTGTGCGCCTGGGGACTCTTCCCCGGAACTCTCTTCCCAGCCCTACCTTCCCTGTTCTTTCTCCAGCTGCCCCAGAGCAAGGTCTTGCTCCCACCATGCCATGTTCCACCGTTCCCACCACCTCTGACATTGAAATGAGCACCACCATTAAAGTCTGAATCACAGTGCATTATTGTGTCCGAGGAGTCTGACTGTAGTTCATATGAGGGGAGAGAAGATGGTGAAACTGGATAGCAGAGCTGGGGAGGGCACAAGAGGAGGAAGACAAATAGAACAAATATGGCCAAGATGATGACATTGCCTCCCCCACCCTAGCAGGTGAGGGGCACACTGCCCCTGCCTTCTCAGCAGCAAGCTTGGCCCCAGGATCCAGGTGAATGATCAGTTCCTAATCTGGTGCACGAATTCTTCAAATCACCAAAAATGTGTGTATGTGCATTTTGGAGGAAAGGTGGCCACAGTGTTTTCAGATTCCCAAAGAACCTTGACCAGAGAAGGGATAAATCTGTGAACTAGAGCAGCTCCCATACTGGGCCTCTCCAAACCCAAATCCTGGCTGCTTCCGGGATGGAACAGCATTGCATGGCCACCACTCCCTGCAAGGTGGGGAACGAGGAGGGAAGGATGGTACCAGGGGCTGAGGAAAAAGGCCTCCAGTAAACTGGAGATTCCACTCCCCCCAGTTGGGTCAGCCTGCAAGTAGGGTGCCAGTGTGGGGCTGAAGATACACACAACTCTCCAGCTCCTGCGGAGCCCCAGCACTGAGATGGGAACCCAGGAACCACCCTGGGGGAGGACCCCCTCAGTGCTTTGAACACTAGGGGCTGTGGCAAGCTGTGGCCACTAGAGGGAGGCAAGGTTCCGCAGGACACCGTGCAGCCCGGCTAAAGGTAGGTGGGAGGAATTTCAAGGTTGTTCCCTCTGTGGGCCTCCCACCCTGTTTCCGAGTTCTGGTCCTGGGATCCCTCTGCCACCCCAGCTCCAGGACAAGAAGATCCCAGTTCTGCATGGGCAGAACCCATTTCTCGGCCCTGTCCTTCCTGTGTCGCCGACACGTCCTCCATTTGAGTTCAAAGAACTTGCACCCTGTCCTCAGTGCCTCTTCATTTCAGTGCAGGCATCTCATCTTTCCCTTCTCTCCTGAGTCTCCTGGCGCCTTTTCTGTTTCCCTTGGGGCACACTATACTTTTCGCCGGGCCTCTTGGTTTTCTCTGGGGTGCATTAGACTCATTTCTCCTTAGTAACTCCTAGACTAACCAGGCCTATTCTGGTTGGAGCCACATTGTCTAACCTCTGCCCCTTTTCTCCCTCCTTACTAAGTCACCTTCTCTGCAGCCATGCCCCCCTCCTCCCCCAGGTACAGGGTAGATTGAGTTACAGCTAGCTCTGCCTGGGTTTCCCAGGCCCTTCTCTCCACTTTCCCTTTGTGCCGTTGCCTGGAGACCAGTGGGTCCTGGGGGGCTGGGGCCTGAGAGGGAGCTGGGGTGAGGGATGGTGGTGGTGGTGGTGTGTGTGTGATGCTCCTGAAGCTGAATTGTCAGCCTGGCCCTCAGGTAGGGGAGGATTTGGAGGGTGGAGGCCTTGACTCTCCCCCATCTTCTGTTCCTACCGATGCTTACGTTTTCCTTTCAGGCTTAGATGTGTCACCATCCTCATCCACCCCTTAGTGGCTGAAAAACGAGAGAGAGCTCAGCCTGGAAGGGAATTGGAAAAGGCCTCGGCCAGGATCCAGTGGGAGACTAAACTGAGAGGTGCAGAGAGAGGAAATGCAATAGGGAGGGGGATGAGGGGGAGGAGGAGTCTTGGAGCGAAGTTGGGAGGTGGGGAGGAGCAGGAGCTATTCTAGGGTACTGGGGGGGGGGGGCAGGCGGTTGGGGTGGGGGAGGTTGGCCTTGGCTCTTGAAGGCCCTGAGGAATAAGGAAGGTGGGCATGGGGTGGTAAAGTGTCAACCAATTTAAGAGACAAAAGAGTGGTGTGATTCTCTCCTGGGCCAAGGAAACCTCTTGTTCAGGGTCCCCAGTGCTTTAGAATCCGGTTGGAGCTTTTGGGTATTCCTAGAACTTGGCTGAGCCCGGCCCAAGGAAATATGAGGCAAAAATCTACTGAGCTGATACAGAGCCAACCTCCTTCCCAGAAGGCTGGCGGGATCCTGCCGTTCAGGGCCCACCCTTGGCCTCTAGCTGTCCTGGCCTCACACATACCCTACCCCCACCCCAAATCTGGAGAGCTGTTGAGGGCTCCCAATCCAGACTCCAGCCCCAGCTCTTCCTGTTTCCCAGCCTGCCTCCCTCCCATTCTCTGGCAATCTCAGCTGCCAAAATCCAACCAGTGTCTTGGTGTCCTTTGTCCTGGGAGATGTTGCTGCTTGGTGTGGGGCAGGGAGCTAGCCCAGAAGAAGACACTGGTGGTGGGCTGCTGGGGTGCTGCAGGCGTGGAGGCTGAAGACTGGGAAGGCTGGCAGTGCCCAAGGCTGCCTGGGGAACAGTGTGGGAGAAGAAAGAGCCTCCGCCCGTGGCGGGGGTTGTCTCCACATTAGAATGATTGGGATTAGGGAACCGGGGCACCTAGGGATTTGGCTCAGTTTTGAGACTAATCCCTACCCCATCCCTTCCCTGGGGCCCAAAGTCCCAGTGATGACTTCAAAGGAGACACCACTAGACAGAGGGCCTGAGGATGGTGGCCCACTCCTATGAATTAATCTCTTCCCTACACCAGAGCTGCCCTCCCCGTTCCTATCATTTCCTTCTCCTTTCCCTTCCACTGTCTTCTGCATCACTGACCTTCCCTCTTCCACACCCGCCACCAAAGGCCTTGTTTATCTTACCTGCCCTTCCAATCCTCATGCCCCTCCATTCTATCTAGCTGGTCTTGCCAACCAAAATCCTCAGCTCTCTTGGAAGCCCTCCACCCCCAGGACCCAGCCATCCCTGTGGCCCACCCTCCTTTCCCACCCAGCACCCCAGCACCCCTAGAAAATGCGCCTGGCCCCGCCTCTGTCATCTCTAAGGTTTCTCATGCATTCCTTTCTCCGAGCTGACATCTCTGAACTTGTCTCTCCATCACCCACAAATTCTTGTTTCCTATTCTTTTCCCAACCACAGTCACCCCCAAACTCTGCTCTCTTCCAGAAACCCGGTCCTCCTACTTGTCTCCGTTTCTTCCCACCTTATGGCCCCGAACTCCCATCCCATTCTCGCAGGATCGCCTCCCCAACCTCCCCCCAGCTTCTTTCTTCTCGTCTCACCCTCCCAGCCCCGCAGCCCCCGCAGCTCGGCTTCCCGGTCCCCCCGTCACCCCTCTGCCTCCCCACCTCCCGCCCACCTCGGCCACGGCCCCTGGGCGCCCAAACTTCTGCCTCCCGCAAAGCCACCCCGACAACCACAGCCCCTCCCTCCCTGCCTCCCCGGTGCCAAGGCCCGCAGGCGCCCCACATTCCGCCCCGGCGACCCCCCGCCCCCCGCCCCCGGGGCCCCTCCGGCCTCGGTCTGGGCCAACTCGCTCGGCGCCTCCCCCGCTCCTCCCCCCCTCGCCGCGCGCCGCGCTCCCTCCCCCGCCCGCCCGCCCGCCCGCGGCTCCCTCCCGGCCCCTCTCCCGATTCCTCCGCGCTCCCTCCCCTCCTCCCGCTCCCATCCCCCTCCGCGCCCTCCCTCCGCCGCCGGCCGCTTTCCTGTGCGAGTCGCCGGACGCGCCGCCCAGCTCGCCCGCAGCCCGGCGTCGGGCCGGGGCCAGCGGCCAGGGGCCAGGACTGTCTCGGGGGCCCGCCGGCCGGGGAGGGTCCGAGGGGCCCGGGGACGGCGCCGGGAAGGGGCGGGGCCGCGGCGGAGGCCTCCTCGGGGCCGGGGACGGCGCGGGCCGGGCGCGGGCGGCGGGCGAGGCGGCGGCGCGTAGCCGAGCGGAGGGCCGGCCGGGCCGCGGGGGCGAGCAGCGCGGCCGGCGTTCCGGGCGGCGGGGGCCGGGGAGGGGCTGAGCGAAGCCGGTCGGGGTGAGCCGGGGGGAGCGGCCGGCCTGCGGGGGGAGAGGGGGATGGGGGCCGCCCTCCGAGAGGGTCGGAGCCGCCGCCGCCGCCGTCGCGGCGGCGACTGAAGCGGGAAGAGGAGCGGGGGGCGGGGAGCGGCCGCCGCCCCCCGTCGGCGCCGGAGCCCCGGATCCTGCTCGGAACCAGCCGGCTGTCCCGCGCTACCGCCAGGTAAGAGCTGCCGCCGGGCCCGGGCACGCCCGGGTTCGGGCCCGGCTCCCCACCCCCACCTCCCGGCCCCCTCCCGCCGCCGCCTCCATTTGTTCTGTTTCCGATCGGGTCCCCCCGCGGCGGGCGCTGCCCGGCCTGAGGCTGGGGGGTCGGAGGGGCCGCGGCGCCCGGCGGACCGGGCAGGTGGGGTGGGAGGGTCTCAGGAGGAGGGTGATGGGGTAGCGGGACCCCGGACCGAAGAGGAACCGGGGTGGGGTGGTTGGGGGGTGAGGGATGCCCGTGAGGGGCTTTGGGGCGAAGCGGAAAGGAATGGACGGGGCCGCGAGGTGGGCGCCAGGTCCCCGGGAGCAGCCCGGAGGCCCAGGCCCGGGTTCGGAGCCGGGTGGGGTGGTGGGCGCGCAGGGGTGGGAGACGGGGAAGGGAAGGGGTGGGGTGGGGTGCGGTGGGAAAGGGGGGGGATTGTGGCTGTGAGGGGAGAGCGCAGCCTGCGGAAGGCCCAGGAGGGGTGCACCTTTGAGCCCCCCCAGGTGTTCCTGCGTGGAATTGGGAAGGCAGTGCCTTTGTGATTCCGTTTTCTTTCCCCCATGTCAGGTCACCTCTGTCCTTTTTTTTTCCCTCCCAGTTTCAGGCATAGTTACTTCTTGGCGAGGAGCATATTGGGGTCCAGTAGTGTGGGTGACCCTAAAACTAACGGAGAGAGGGACACCGACGGGAGCGTGGAAACCAGAGAATTGGGACATGTAGGCCCTGGAGACAAGGTGTCCCCTCCCCTTCACGTCCAGGGCCTCCCCGGCCCCTCCAGCCGCGGTCTCCCGGGCGGGCGGGCTGCCTTCAGGACGGTTTGAGCCCCGCGAATTCCCTTTGTGCAGGGCTCGCTGTGACCCGGGTGGACTCGGAAGCCCTCTTCCCTGAGGGGACCGTCGAGGAGTAGGAGTTGCTTTGGCAACTGCAGGGGGAGTGGCTGGCAGATGGACCCCTGAGATGGACTCTTGAGGGGCAGGTTCTGTCATTGTGTTGCCATGGCAACGATCCGCTGGGCTGTCCAGTAGGTGGGGGCTCAGCGTGTCGATTGGACCTCAGCCTTTGGCTATGTCCTCGGACTGTGGTCTGGGTGCGGGAGACGGTTTCTAGTGTTGCTGGTGGTGGATGGGCTTTCCTTCCACCTCGACGGTCACGGTGTTTCTCCAAGTCCCTCCCCGTAGGCCCGGTGGGAGCCTGGGAATGCTCTGTTCATGAGACCATCTTTTGGTAGTTTTTTCTGACCCTCTCTCATTTTTAGGGACTTTTTGTATGCAGGAGTCTTTTTGCTGCTTTGCACTGATATTCTTCCATTTTCGTAAGCGTGAGTCTTCCTCCCCAATCAGTCTTTGCCTCTTTTGACACAGTGGCCCCTTTCCTCAGCGAACCTTGGAGCTATTCCTCCCATCTTGTAGGAATGGCTGGGCTTTCCACGCCCATCTCAGGTAAGGGTGGCCCAGGGGAGAGGGCTGTGGAACAGCTGGTGCGGTGGAGCCCGGAGACCTGGGTCTAGTCCTGGCTGTACGTCTGTGACCTGGGGCAAGTCACTTCTGTTTCTTTGAGCCTCGGATTCATTGCCAGGTGAAGGGGTTGCGTAGATGAGATGATTTCTGAGGCCCCTTTGACAATCCTGGATTCTCTGAAGGCTTAGGCCAGTGCATTGTTACCTGCTGGTCTGGGCTGCTTTGTTATCGAGGTGTTTGTTAGTCTGGTAGATCTGGAATGATGATGGGGGCTGGAATTCAAGTCCTTCCCGAAAACCCTGTGCCTCTATTGTATTCCCTCTCACATCCTTCTCATATTTCTCCCTTAATTTCTTTTTCTGTTTTTACTTAGAGACTCTCCCTATTTCTCACTTTTCCACTTCCCCAGTCTGGTCTTTATCATTTTCCTTTTGCAGTGAAGCAATGACGGTGAATGAGCTGTGTGTTGCCAGACACATAGTAGGTACTTTGTGAATGTTAGTGACTGGCTACAGGATGGAGTGTAGCTTAGCTTGCTGGTGTTAAAACATGCCCCTGGTTCAGACACATAAATACAACCTTAATTTCTCTCTCACTCCCCGCCCCTCCTTCCCCCAGGATTACCTACCTTTCAATGACTGCTTTTCTTCAAAGCTACTCATTGCTTATTTTATCAGACTTCGGCTGATTTGATTTTATTTCTTAAAATATATTTTTATTGTTTCAGAGAGGAAGGAAGAGGGAGAGAGAGAGAAACAACAATGATGAGAGAGAATCATTGATCAACTGCCTCTTGCATGCCCCGCACTGGGGATTGAGCTCACAACCGGGGTATGTGCCCTTGACCAGAATCGAACCCAGGATCCTTCAGTCCACAGGCTGACGCTCTATTCACTGAGCCAAACCAGCCAGGGCAGATTTCAAAAGTGGAAGTATGGGGAGGGGCACACTGGGCTTGCGCAGGTACATTCCTGCATTTCTGTGGCCTTTCGGATTCCCTGGGTCTGACTGACTTGTAAGCAGGTTTGGTGCTGGAAGGAGAGGCTCTTCTCTAGAGGGGCTTGCAAAGACATACCTGTCACAAATAGTCATCATGGTCATTGCTGTGTGCTTCTGTTAAGATTGTCTTCCCCTTTAGATATTTGGGTTTTATTTGGACGTTTTGGGTTGACAGTATTTTAAAGTCAATCTACACAGCAAAAAATATGCTAATAGTTATAGTTGAAGAGAAGTGGCTGGTTTATTGGGCAGAGCATCCGTTGTAAGTTCAGAAGACCTGGGGCTTTAGTCCATCTATTTTTTACTCAAGTAAATTCTTATTAAGTTCCCTGGAAAGGTTAGGCTCACCCCTCACTACCTGCCTCAGTATGGTTCAGTGGAGGTGAGTAAGAAGTGATTACTTTGTATTCCTTGGGGAAAATATGGTCTAGAATGTGGAAATGCCATTGACCTTAGCGAAGCCTCCTAACTCGGAGCACACAGGTAAGCTTACTCTGTTCCCACTGAGGCCAGCAGCGCTTCATCCAAGACCTACAAAGTTAGTGGGTTTAGAGGTCAAGAACAGAACTCCATCTATACATGACATCAGTGGGGGATACAGAAAGGAAGAAAACTGTAGCAAGGTAATATTTTTGCTCTCAAAAGATCCTATGGTTGGTAGTATGGAAAGACATGACACTTAGCAGGAAGTACAAACCAATGCAAATGAAAATAGCTGACTGTATAGACAGATATAGATATATAGATATAGATAGGGTGTGAGGAGGTGTATGTTCCCGTCTAAGCCAAGTGAGAGGATAGGCTCACAAATCTGTATTGGGTACTCACTGATTTGATTGGTAAAGCGAAAGTCCTGCCTTTTCCTCTAGCCTTTGGGAACCCAAGCACTAGAGAGGGGGGGTCTTATGAGGCTCTCAAAAGTGAAATTCTGCACTTTGGGGACACACAGATTTTGTCTTGGGATTGGTAGGGTTGCATTCCTTTGCATTGTAGAATGGGACATGCTTGTCCTACTCACTCTGATGTGAAAAAAGACTATTTTCAAATCTCTGGGGTTGACCTACGTCTTCTGAGGATTATCTCAACCAACTTCTGATGAGAATAAAGTATAAAGAAAGAACCTGGGCTTTGGAGTCAGGGAGAGGTGGGCTTGATTTGGTGCTGTCACTGGTTCCTCACTGTATGTTCATCACATGAAGTTGGCAAGTCAGAATCACAAATCTTTGAGCCTGTTTCCTCACTTATGTAATGGGAATAAGAACACCTACTTTTCAGGGTTGGTTATAAATATTGTGTATGTGAGGGCTTGACATAAAGAGGGTGCTCAATAAATTAACACTTTAGCTATGTTTCTTGATGTTCTTTTGTAAGGCTCTGTGGAGTTGGTGTGTGCACAAATATGTCCTAGGGATCATGAAGGGTAAAATAGTGTCATCTCCTGAATTGGGGCTCATAGATACATCTGAGTTTTATTGCCTTCCCCAGAGATGAAAGAGATGATACTGTAATTCACTTATAGACATGGGGCAAGCCAGCCATGTATTGTGGGGCCTGCACTACTTATTTTATTTTTCAAAGTATATCTTTATTGATTTCATAGAGGAAGGGAGAAGGAGAGAGAGAGAATCATCAATGATGAGAGTGAATCATTGACCAGTTGCCTCCGGCATGCCCCCTACTAGGGGTCGAGCCTGCAACCCAGGCATATGCCCTTGACCGGAATTGAACCTGGGGCCCTTCAGTCCTCAGGCTGACGCTCTATCCACTGAGCCAAACCAGCTAGGGCGGGCCTGTACTTCTTGACTGAAAGGCCAAGGCTAGGGCGCTTGCTGTGGTAACCCCTCAGACTCTATTCCCTGATTTGGACATTTTGATGGTCTTTTTCTAACAGGCTTCACTGAAGACAGATCCAGCAAGTTCCAGGTGACTACGCTGGAAACTTGGAGATCCTGCTTCCTGCTTCCCAGGCCACAGTTGTGGGGAACTTGGGGTGAAGCAGGGAAGTTTCTGTATTCAGCTGCCCAGGCAGAGGAGAATGGGGTCTCCACAGCCTGAAGAATGAAGACACGACAGAATAAAGACTCAGTGAGTGACAGCTTAAATGAGGGACATGAAAGATTAGGGGCAGGGAAGGTAGGGGGGTGGGCCTGGAGAGAAAGAATTGCAGTAAGGCACATCTTAAAGTTAGATGTAGTGTAAAAAAAACTTTCGTTTCCTTTCTTCTCCTTCAGATGTCAATGAGGAGTGGACGGAAGAAAGAGGCCCCTGGGCCCCGGGAAGAATTGAGATCGAGGGGCCGGGCCTCCCCTGGAGGGGTCAGCACGTCCAGCAGTGATGGCAAAGCTGAGAAGTCTAGGCAGACGGCCAAGGTATTCTGTCTTGAGGTCCTCCCACAGGTGGCCCAGGCACTGGGGCTAAGGCTGTGTGTGTGTGTGCTGTGGGGGTACTTCCTCACTGGCAGAGGGCAGTGGTGGAGTTTGGGAGGTCCAAGACAGGAATGTTCCCTTTCTCGCTAACAGAAGGCGCGAGTAGAGGAAGCCTCCGCCCCAAAGGTCAGCAAGCAGGGCCGGAGTGAGGAGATCTCAGAGAGTGAAAGTGAGGAGACCCAGGCACCAAAGAAGACCAAAACGGAGGTATTCTGACCCATCTTCTGACTGGTCTGTCCCCCACACTTGCTTTCATTCAGGATTCCCACGTTAATCTTACCTGGGATAGGAGAAACGTGGAGGAGCCTGGCCTTTCCTTTTCTAGGTCCTGATTTTCAGGAAGGAGGAGGAGGTTTAGGGTGAGAAGTCTTAGTGGAAGGAACAGATAAATCATACAAAAATGCAGAAGTGGACCTTTTAAGAACCAAGGGTTTCTGGGATGTTAAAGAGGTAAAGGAGTTAAGAAGGGGATGGATATACGCTGGTGGAAGACGGATTTGGGTTCAGCTGTGGATAGGAAGGAGGTGCTTAAGATGGACACTCAAAGAGGAACAGGGTTTTACAAGGAGGGGCTGATTAGGGAGCAGCTGAGAATGTGGGAGAGGGGTGGAATCCGGAGGTGGTAGGAGAGTGGGCTTGAGTAAGAGTGTCCATCACGTTGTGGCCCAGTGGTGCGCTGTGAGGGGGGAATGATTTATGCAAGGGAGGCCCTAAATCTAGGGGAAGCCAGAAAGGAAAGGCAGAGGGGAAAACAGCTCTCCCTTTTCTGCAGCAGGAGCTCCCCCGGCCCCAGTCCCCCTCGGATCTGGACAGTCTAGATGGGCGGAGCCTCAATGATGACGGTAGCAGTGACCCGAGGGATATAGACCAGGACAACCGAAGCACGTCCCCCAGCATCTACAGCCCTGGAAGCGTGGAGAATGACTCCGACTCGTCTTCTGGCCTGTCCCAGGGCCCGGCCCGCCCCTACCACCCTCCTCCACTCTTTCCTCCCTCCCCCCCACCGCCAGACAGCAACCCTCGACAGCCAGAGCCTGGTTTTGAATCCCACCCTTCTGTGACACCCACTGGATATCATGCTCCCATGGAGCCCCCCACATCTCGAATGTTCCAGGCTCCTCCTGGGGCCCCTCCGCCTCATCCACAGCTCTACCCTGGGGGTGCTGGTGGAGGAGTTTTGTCTGGACCCCCAATGGGCCCCAAGGGGGGAGGGGCTGCCTCTTCAGTGGGGGCCCCTAGTGGCGGTAAGCAGCAACCCCCACCCACTACCCCCATTTCAATATCGGGCTCTGGGGCTGGGGGTGCTCCCCCAACAAAGCCATCAAACGCTCCAGTGGGTGGTGGGAACCTACCCTCTGCTCCACCACCAGCCACCTTCCCACATGTGACACCAAACCTGCCTCCCCCACCTGCTTTGAGACCCCTGAACAATGCATCGGCCTCTCCTCCTGGCCTGGGATCCCAGCCCCTACCTGGGCATCTGCCCTCTCCCCATGCCATGGGGCAGGGTATGGGTGGACTTCCTCCTGGCCCAGAAAAGGGCCCCACTCTTGCTCCCTCGCCCCACCCTCTGCCCCCTGCCTCCTCTTCTGCCCCGGCCCCGCCAATGAGGTACCCTTACTCGTCCTCTAGTAGCAGCTCTGCAGCAGCCTCCTCGTCCAGTTCTTCGTCCTCCTCTGCCTCCCAGTACCCCGCTTCCCAGGCCCTGCCCAGTTATCCCCACTCCTTCCCTCCCCCCACAAGCCTCTCCGTGTCCAATCAGCCGCCCAAGTACACCCAGCCTTCGCTCCCTTCCCAGGCTGTGTGGAGCCAGGGTCCCCCCCCACCCCCTGCCTATGGCCGCCTCCTCGCCAACAACAATGCCCATCCAGGCCCCTTCCCTCCTGCTGGAGGCCAGTCCACTGCCCACCCCCCCGCCCCCACACATCACCATCACCACCAGCAGCAGCAGCAGCAGCCGCCACAGCAGCAGCAGCCGCATCATGGGAGCTCCGGGCCCCCTCCACCCGGAGCATATGCCCACCCTCTGGAGGGCAGCAGTTCCCACCATGGGCACCCTTATGCCATGTCTCCCTCCCTGGGCGCTCTGCGGCCCTACCCACCGGGGCCGGCACACCTGCCCCCCCCTCACGGCCAGGTGCCCTACAGCCAGGCGGGCCCCAGCGGCCCCCCCACCTCCTCCTCTTCCAACTCCTCTGCCTCCTCTCAAGGGTCCTACCCGTGTCCACACCCCTCTCCTTCCCAGGGCCCCCCAGGGGCGCCCTACCCCTTCCCCCCGGCGCCTCCGGTCACCACCTCCTCGGCGACGCTCTCCACAGTCATCGCCACCGTGGCGTCCTCGCCCGCCGGCTACAAGGCCGCCTCCCCGCCTGGCGCCCCGCCGTACGGGAAGCGGGCCCCTTCCCCGGGGGCCTACAAGACAGCCACCCCGCCGGGGTACAAGCCTGGGTCCCCGCCCTCCTTCCGAACGGGGACCCCCCCGGGCTACCGAGGCACCTCGCCGCCCGCGGGCCCGGGCCCCTTCAAGCCGGGCTCGCCCACGGTGGGGCCCGGGCCGCTGCCGCCAGCGGGACCCGCGGGCCTGTCTGCTCTGCCACCGCCGGCCGGCCCGGCCCCAGGACCGCCCCTGAGCGCCACGCAGATCAAACAGGAGCCGGCTGAGGAGTACGAGACCCCCGAGAGCCCAGTGCCCGCGGCCCGCAGCCCCTCTCCCCCTCCCAAGGTGGTAGACGTGCCCAGCCATGCCAGTCAGTCAGCCCGGTGAGTGAGCGCGGGCGGGCTGGGGTGGGGAATGGCGGAGCGGGAGTCGGGGGGCTGCGTCCACAAGGTGCTTTGTAAAGTACGGCGGCCTCCGTCCGCCTGCCCAGCCGGTGGCGGTTGAGCGCGCGCTGCCTCTGCGCCCACAGGTTCAACAAACACCTGGACCGCGGCTTTAACTCGTGCGCGCGCAGCGACCTGTACTTCGTGCCCTTGGAGGGCTCCAAGCTGGCCAAGAAGCGGGCCGACCTGGTGGAGAAGGTGCGGCGCGAGGCCGAACAGCGCGCGCGCGAAGAGAAGGAGCGCGAGCGCGAGCGAGAACGCGAGAAGGAGCGCGAGCGCGAGAAGGAGCGCGAGCTGGAGCGGAGCGTGGTGAGTGCGTCACGGCGTGCGCCTCCCGCCTTCCGGCCTGCCTTGTGCGCTGCGCAGTCAGGCTCGAGGGGCGGGGGTCACTGCGCCACCTCTTGGGGAGGAGGAAGTACTGCAGCCCAGGAAATGGAGACCACAGGATTCCTGCGGGAGGGATGCCTGGCCTGGGGTCGGCTCAGGTCAGACTACCTGTGGATTGTAAGAGCTGCTCTTCAGAAGTGGGTAGGGGAGTCCCTGGTGGGCTGAGTTCCAAAAAGACGAGGTACTTTGGCATTCTGCTGCTGAGATAAACTAGCAGCTCAGGATTGCCCACCTTTTTTATTATTGATTTCCAGAGAGAAGAAGGGAGAGAGAAACGTGGTGGGTTGCTTTTCGCCCATGTCCCAACCCGGATTTGAACCTGCAACGTTTTGGTGTACAGGCTGATGCTCCAACCAACTGAGCCACACCAGACAGGGCCTGGCCACCATTTTATAAAACTACTCTTCTGATTCCTTTTCTCCCTGTATCCCACAGAAGTTGGCTCAGGAGGGCCGTGCTCCAGTGGAGTGTCCGTCTCTCGGCCCAGTGCCCCATCGCCCTCCATTTGAGCCGGGCAGTGCTGTGGCTACAGTGCCCCCCTACCTGGGTCCTGACACTCCAGCCCTGCGCACACTCAGTGAATATGCCCGGCCTCACGTCATGTCTCCTGGCAACCGCAACCATCCGTTCTACGTGCCCCTGGGGGCAGTGGACCCGGGACTCCTGGGTTACAATGTCCCAGCCCTGTACAGCAGTGACCCAGCAGCTCGGGAGAGGGAGCGGGAAGCCCGAGAAAGAGACCTCCGTGACCGCCTCAAGCCCGGCTTTGAGGTGAAGCCCAGTGAGCTGGAGCCCCTACACGGGGTCCCTGGGCCTGGGCTGGACCCCTTCCCTCGCCACGGAGGCCTGGCTCTGCAGCCTGGCCCCCCTGGCCTGCACCCGTTCCCGTTTCACCCGAGCCTGGGGCCGCTGGAGAGAGAGCGCCTGGCGCTGGCGGCGGGGCCCGCCCTGCGGCCCGACATGTCCTACGCGGAGCGCCTGGCCGCGGAGAGGCAGCACGCGGAGAGGGTGGCAGCCCTGGGCAACGACCCGCTGGCCCGGCTGCAGATGCTCAACGTGACCCCCCACCACCACCAGCACTCCCACATCCACTCGCACCTGCACCTTCACCAGCAGGATGCCATCCACGCAGGTGAGACACCTACTTCCTTCCTGCCCCCCCCCCCCCCAAGTGGGTGGGCTCTTCTCTTCCTCAGTCCAGGACCCCCTTCGTCCGGCATGAGCTCTCTCCTCAGTGCTTCCTGATCTTTGCTTCCCTGTCATTCACCAGCCTGTCCTCTCCTACCCTAGCCTTGCCACAGCGACTGTTCCCCACATCCCACCCATGAGAGAGGCCAAAGCTGAGCCCTTTGAGAGAGCACTGCCTTTCTACGTTACCGCCCATCCCCCAGACCCTCACGTACCTGTTTTCTTGCTCCTCTGGATTCAGCTCTCTTGTGACTTCTTGCCACCTTCTCTCCTCCCAGCTGTAGGTCTTTTATGTTCCTCCCCATCTCTGTGCCTTTCAGAAAGAATCTTGTAGCTGTGGTTGTGGGCATCATAGGTGATAATGAGCTTTACTTACTGTCCTTTTACTATATTTCTTTTTTTTTTAAAAAAAAAAAAGACTTTTATTGATTTCAGAGAGGAAGGGAGAGAGAGAAACATCAAGGATGAGAGAGAATCATTGATCGGCTATCTCCTGCAAGCCCCCTACTAGGGATTAAGCCCATAACCCGGGCATGTGCCCTTGACCGGAATCCAACCTGGGACCCTTCAGTCCACAGGCCAATGCTCTAGCCACTGAGCCCAAACCGGCTGCAGTGGTTGGCAAACTGCAGCTAGGCAAAC
The DNA here is from genome assembly GCF_963259705.1 of Myotis daubentonii. Taxonomy (NCBI): domain Eukaryota; kingdom Metazoa; phylum Chordata; class Mammalia; order Chiroptera; family Vespertilionidae; genus Myotis; species Myotis daubentonii. Next base: position 22,107,605 of record NC_081841.1, read on the forward strand.
CGCGGCTCGCGAGCCACATGCGGCTCTTTGGCCCCTTGAATGTGGCTTTTCCACAAAATACCAGCTCTTCCACAAGATACCGACATCTGCGCATGGGCCACGAAGTTTCAATCGCACTATACGTGCGCGCCCGCACGTGGTATTTTGTGGAAGAGCCACACTCAAGGGGCCAAAGAGCCGCATGTGGCTTGCGAGCCACGGTTTGCCGACCACGGGGCTAGGGTTTCACTAGATTTCTTATTGCCCAATCTAACCTTACATTCATGTTCATTCCAACCTCCCTTGAGCTTTCTCTCTCTCTGTTAACCTCTCTTCCTGTCTCATTTTCTCAACTTTCTTTCCTCTTTCATCTCCTCTAAGCAGACCACGTCTCTCTTTCCTTTTCCTCAGACCTCTCTGATAACTATAATCTGTCTGTTAATATGTCCCTGCTCCATTAGTGTCTCACACTTGTGCATTGTGCTCCTTGTTCCACTCTGGATCTCCCTGTGTTTGATTTTCCATCTCTCTTCCCAGGCTTGGATCCCTTCACTACATGCATGGTTTCCCCCAAACCTGCCTTCTGGTGACACCTTCCTCTTCTTTACCCTCCAGCCTCTGCCTCAGTGCACCCTCTCATTGACCCCCTGGCCTCAGGGTCTCACCTTACCCGGATACCCTACCCAGCTGGGACCCTCCCCAACCCCCTTCTTCCTCACCCTCTGCACGAGAATGAAGTTCTTCGTCACCAGCTCTTTGGTAAGGATGGAGGTTGGGGATAGGGAGGGTCTAATAAGAGAAGAGCAGAAAGGAGGAATTTGGGTGGTGGGATTGGCCTAATTTGGCTTGGGGTGGGTGAGGAGGTGCCCAGAAGAGCTGGGGGTGGGAGTCGCTCTGCTGGGGAGAGGCACAGGTTTTATTGCCGGGCCAAGAAGTTTGAATCCTAACTCCACCACTGGCATTTTTCAAGGCTGCTGTTACCTAACATGTTTAGTCTCAGTTTCCTCTGTATGTAAAGTGGTTGGTTATCTCTTGGCTCAGAGTAGGTCATCAGTCATGTGTCCTGTGCCCTTCCTGCCTACAGCTGCTCCTTACCGGGACCTGCCAGCTTCCCTCTCTGCCCCGATGTCAGCAGCTCACCAGCTGCAGGCCATGCACGCACAGTCCGCTGAGCTGCAGCGCCTGGCGCTGGAGCAGCAGCAGTGGCTGCATGCCCATCACCCGCTGCACAGTGTGCCGCTGCCTGCCCAGGAGGACTACTACAGGTACGACTGGGCGCCCCTTGGCCAGGGATGAGGAGATGTAAGCCTGGGATGGGGTGTAGGCATGGTACAACTTGGTGTTAGTCTTCTCAGGGAGGGATCCCCTCTTCCACCATCCTCTGTGAGAGGGTTCAGGTCAGATTTGACCTCACTCGCTTATTCTGTTCTACTCCCAGTCACCTGAAAAAGGAAAGTGACAAGCCACTGTAAGCCTGCAATCAAGAGAACACCCAAGTGTGCATCTGGATCTTGGAAGTCTCCCTCCCGGCCTGCCACCCAGAGCGAGGAGGGGTGCTGCTCAGTTGCAGGGCCTCAGCAGCTGGGCAGAGGGAGGGAGGAAGGGACAGATGGGAAACCGAGGCTCCTGTGGTGTGCAGAGGTGGGGAGGTAGGGGGGTGGGGGCAGAAAGCGCGCAGTATCTTGGACCAGGTCCCTCTTTTTGTCCCCCTGCTTTCTTCCTGTCCCGCGCCCAGCCCCTGTGGCCACCACCCCTCCCTGCCCCGTTGGTGTGATTATTTCATCTGTTAGATGTGGCTGTTTTTGCGTAGCATTGTGTGCCACCCCCTGCCTCTACCCAACCCCTGTGTGCGCGCCCCCCTCTGCAATGTATGCCCCTTGCCCCTGCCCCACATTAATAATTTATATATATAAATATCTATATGATGCTCTTTAAAAACATCCCAACCAAAACCAACCAAACAAAACATCCTCACAACTCCCCAGGAAGATGGCTGTGACTCCTTCTTTGCGGGCTACGGGGCAGGGTGGGGGTGAGGGGTGGGAAGTTGCTCAATGGGGCCTCAATAGAGACCCTCTGGGAAGTGGGAAGGGATGGGCCTTCTGAAGAACTGGGTGGAGGGACCCTGGACAGTTGAAAAGGATACTCCCATCAGGATGCTGGAGGCCTGGGACAGGCACACCTCTGCCAAGGTCAGGTCTAGGAAATACTCAGACTTAGGAGGTTTTTGTTTTTAAAATATATTTTTATTAATTTCAGAGAAGGGAGAGCGAGATAGGAACATCAATGAGAGAAAATCATTGATTGGCTGCTTCTTGAAAACTTCCCCTTCCCTCTCCCTCCCTTACACCCCCCCTTCCCTCCCCTGTCCCCCTCCTCCCCCATAAGCCTGTAACCCGGGCATGTACTCTGACGGGGAATGAACCCCCACCTGATTCATAGGTCCACACTCAACCACTGAACCACCACTGCCGCGCTGAGGCATGGCAGCTAGGAGCCACCAGTCTGAATCCTTTCTGCAGAATACTTTGAGACATTATGAAGCAGAGGTCCAAGAGCCGTATTTCCATAGATGAATGCGATTAGAATCCAGGAGTCTTTACCCTATGGTTTGAGAAGAGAGCAGGTGACCATTTCAAACGCCTAGACAAGTTAGACGGCATCACGCCGCGGCACTCCTATGCAAGTGCGACGGCTGTTTCAGTTCCAAAAGCTTTTATTGCTGCAAGTCACTCTCCTTAAAAACCAAAAGGTGTGACTGGGTTCTCTCAGCCAATCAGCATCGGTCTCATTTGCATACGCTCGTCTCAAACGTTTGCCAACTCTAGGCATGCACACGAGTCCCTTAAGTACTGTCTTTCCTTGAGAGACTCGCAGCGCGCCTCGCTGCGTGCACAGCAGTGGGCGCTGGGAGCGTCCGCCCGGAGTCACCCTCACCCTCAGCGGAGTCCACGGGTGCCCCGCGTTCTCGCCAGGGCCCGCCCCGCAGTGCTTACAGCTCTTTTTGAATTTGTCCAGCAGGTCTTCCGGCTCGCCCCGGAAGGCCCTCCCCAAACCGCGAGTTCATGGCAACAATAGAACCACTTAGAGCGCGCGCGGGCGTTATTCTCCCTGCTCGTTACAGCGTCACGCCCCCGAGTGTTCCCAGTTCCTCGGGGTTCCGTGGGGTGCTCTGGGGGGCGCCCGAGGAACTTCCGGCTGCGGCTGGCTCTCCCCCCGCCCCGACTACCCCGGGGAACCGGTCGGCGGCCTCCCTCTCTTCCCGGCATTTCCTAGGTCTTGCCGTCCGTGCTGCTCCCGTGGCGCTATGGCGTCCGCCTCGGCCCAGGCTGCGGCCCTGAGCGCCGAACAGGCCAAGGGTGAGCAGCAGGGCATCCTAGTCCCGGGGGCTGCCTGCCGGGGAGGGTGCCGGCGGGGGCTGGCAGCGAGATGGGCTTGCTCCGCCGGAAACGGGGCGCGGGGTACCAGCCTCCTCCCTCCTCGGAGGGGTGCGGGGCCGTGTTTATCGGGTTACCACGGCTTCGGCCCGCTAATTCCCTGTCCTCTTCCCTGCACTCGGCTGGGCCTGCCGGCCACGCTCCGGCGCCGGCCCGGGACGCCACCCTGGGTTGCATCCGCCACACAGTGGTCCTGGCCGAGGTGATCCAGGCGTTCGCGGCCCCCGAGAACGCCGTGCGCATGGACGAGGCTCGGGACAACGCGTGCAACGACATGGGCAAGATGCTGCAGTTCGTGCTGCCCGTGGCCACGCAGATTCAGCAGGAGGTCATCAAGGCCTATGGCTTCAGCTGCGACGGGGAAGGTGGGTCGGCCGGGATGGGGTGGAGTTGGGGAGAAACGTGCTGGATTCGTTGCCCTGACTGTCGTCTCCCTTCTCGCCACACGGAGGCAGCCACAATCCGTCTAATAGTATTGGCCCTGAGCCCCCTAGGTCCTAGGATCTACTCTGAAATGCGCCAGGTGAAGTCCTCAGTGCATTTTGCAGTTACCATTAGTTATACTATTATTCCATTTTAAGATGAGGAAACATACTCTTGTAGTAAACTAAGTGCCGGAGGGTCGTCACCGCAGAGCCGGACCTGAATCCCGTTTTGAAAGCTTTTCGTCTGCATAATAGCAGCTTCTGCAGCCCCGCCAAGGTGTTTGGGCTGCTCCCTGCTTGAGGGTTGGAAGTTCAGTTTCTTTAATGAGATCATGGTATTCCCCAAGGGTGCTGACTGATGTAGGCCGGTCACCCCCTGGCCCTCCTGTGTTGTGGTTATAGATATGGGGTGTTTCCTGGGTGTTCATACTTTGGATTTCTGTGACTAAATTGCTAACATTGTTCACTCGATAGGGAGAAGCACGCTGCCTTGGGATATTTCCATTCCCTGCATCCCATCTGGTTGTGCTCCGTGTAGACGAGAAAGTGGTTGATCCAAACCCTGAGGGCAGAGGCCTTTCATGTGCCTTGTTTTGCAGACAGCTACCTGGCGAGTGACTCATGCTCAGGCTACCCTCTGTCCTCGTCTTGAGCACCTCCATTCCCTGGGGATGTGGGTTGACCTCAGACCCCCTCCCCCCCCCTTGCAGGTGTCCTGAAGTTTGCCCGCTTGGTCAAGTCTTACGAAGCCCAGGATCCTGAGATTGCCAGCCTGTCGGGCAAGCTGAAGGCACTGTTCCTGCCGCCTATGACACTGCCACCCCACGGGCCTGCTTCCGGTGGCAGCGTAGCCGCCTCCTGAGAGTTGGCCTCCCCTCCCCGTGACATTGCCTGGGAAGGGAAGATCTCCATGTCTCGGTGGATAATAAACATGCCTGTGACTTCTTCTCAGCGTCGTTCTTTTGTGACCTGACAAGCCCACCTCCTGGCCCCGGAGTCCCTCTGCCATTTCAGTTGCTCATGTCCCTGTCCAGATCTTCCCATGCTCTTGCTGGGCCCAACCCTGCTCCAAGGCAGGGTCGGAGGGTGGGCCGGCCCTTCAGCACCCTGAGCGGGTGGGCCTGCACAGGTAGTACCTCTGGTGAGGAATGGGGCTTCCTGGGCTTTTCCTGCGGCCCCTTGGTGGCTGCGGACCAAAAAGTTCCCTCATTGGCTGGTGTTCACTTGGCCGGGGTTACTTCCTGGTCCTTGCCCCCACCCGCTCTCCTGCGGCCCTGTCAGCTTGCACTCCAGGTGGAGCTCCAGGTGGCTCCTCCCCTCCCCATGGAAGGAGGCCCTGGACAGGCAGGCAGGCACGCCCTGGACTCTCGACCTGACCGGAGGAGTAGGGCTGGAGGGAAAAGCAGGCTGCTGTGGGTGGTCTGAGGCCAGCCCCACCTCACCTGCCCCTTTGCTGGGGATCCTTAGTGCAGGGGCTTGTTCCTGCCGTACCCTTGGCCTGGTGGACAGCGTCGAGGAGGAAGCGGCTGAGTTCAGAGCATTCTTTTCCACCAGGTCTGGGCCACCACACTGCTGCGCCTTGGGCTCAGCCCCGCCCCGCCCCTTCTGGCTCTCTGCCTGTGACTCCCCCATCCTCTGGGGAGATGCTGTCCCGTGGGTAAGTCTCCTGCTCCACCCGGGTGCTACAGTCTCCTGCTCGTTTGGAGGGAGGAGCAAGGTTCACGCTCACTTCTGACACGTGTGTGACCGTGAGTGCGATCTGTCACTGCTCCCTGCCCTGGGTCTGCATCCTGTCTCTACCCTCGAGTTTTGAGGAGCTCCAGGCTTATTCATGCTTCTGGGGGGACTCACCCCCTTCTCTGACACTTTTCCCTGACACGTGTGTTGATTCTCACCATTGCATTTCTCTCTCCATCCTCCGTTCGCCTGCTTTTGCTGTTTGCTTAAGTTAGACCTGTCCCCCGGGTAGCCCACATCACCGGAAACATAACGTGTCTGAAAGACAAACCTGAGAAAGCTTGTCTTCGTTCCACTTTCTTTCAGTTCCTCTTCACTTCCCCTCCCCTGTATCATTCATACACAGACACATGGTGAGGCACTTTTGAAGGTTCTGGCTATAACCGTCGCGGACAGGGCAGACATGGTCCCTGCCCTCATAGAGCTTCATTTCAGTGGGAGGCGACAGACTACACCAAGAACCCAATTAATAGGATATTTTCCGATTCTCAGGAGGGAAAAGAAACAGCTCCATGCGCTAGCAGGTGACTGGGCTGCCGGCGCCCTCACTGGCTGGAGGGGTCCAGGAGGGTTTTCCTGAGGAGGGGACGGGTGAGTCAGAGCCCCTGGGCAGAGGGAATGGCGAGAGAGAGGCCTTGCTGTGGGAGCAATGACACAGGGACAGTGCCCGAAGCAGGGTGAACTGGTGGGGAGGAAAGCAGGGCCCGGCAGGCCTGTTGGAGTTGGTGACCGTCTAATAGTGAGGACCTGCTTAGAGTGTCGGTGAGATGGTAGGTTGGTTGCCCCCTCTTTTCATGGGTGCTGCCTTCCCCAGGGCACACGGTTGTCACTGTCAGCCCCGCTGACCGTCTTCTGGACAATCCCGTCCGTGCTCCCACCATGATTGTTTTCTCACCAGCCGGTTGGAAAGGCCTCTCCCGGTGCAGGTTCCTTCCCCGGATCCTCAGCCGGGCCTCGTAAGGCTCTGCAACAGGCCCCAGCCTCTCAGAGCAGCTTTGCAGCAGGCAGCCCGCTCCGCTCACACGCAGCCCTGCTCCAGCGGATCCTGTGCCTGCCACCTTGGTGCTGCCTCTGTGGGAGCACCGGCCCTCCAGCTTCCCGCTAGGGCCATGCCAGCACCCTCCCCCCAGTATCCTACCTCCACTGAGGTCTGCTGCAGCAGTGTGGCCATTGTGTGGGGAAGGACAAGCTCTGGTGTCAAATAACCTTGGTCTGTCCACCTTCCCACTCATGTGCTTGTGACCTTGTGCCAGTTACTTAACGTCTCTAAGCCTGTTTTTTTAATTCTAAAATTGAGCTAATAAGACCTAATAAATAGGGTTGGCCTGTGGGTTAATTTGTAATGTAAGAGCTGCTGGCACTAAAACCCTACTGCGTATCAGCTTTTTAAAAAATATTTTTTTTAAAATTGATTTCAGAGAAGAAGGGAGAGAGAAATGGAAACATCAATGATGGCCTGGCCGGCACGGCTCAGTGGTTGAGCGTCGACCTATGAACCAGGAGGTCACAGTAAAATTATGGTCAGGGCACATGCCTGGGTTGCAGGCTCGATCCCCAGTGTGGGGCGTGCAGGAGGCCGCCGATCAATGATTCTCTCTCATCATTGGTGTTTCTATCTCTCTTTCTTTCCCAGGTGCTGAGGAATGGGGAAGCTCAGGAATTTCCTAGGCATTTCACTTGGCTATTGTAGACCCCTTATCTTTCTACTTCACCACTGATCTCTATCTCTACCTTTATCTCTCTGCTTCCCAAGTGAATACTTTTCTCTTCTGAAGCACTAGGCACTTACTTTGTAGCTCTCGGCCTCCTTCAGCCTGTTCTCCTTCCTTAAAAAAGTGAGGGAAATAATCTCTACATCAGAAGGATGCATGAGGCCCAGGTGGGATTGTGTCTGTGCAAGTGCTCTGGGGATACGGGAGTGCTTATAGCAAGGTAAGGAAGGCGGTGGTTCTTTATGTCCCTGTTAAAGGGACAACAGAGACTGTACATCTTATCTTAGTGTCTGTCTTCTGGCTTGACACCTTCCAGAAAAAGTCCTTCCTCTCCCAAGGGTCAGGCGCTCCTGGGTGCCTAGCTAGTTTCTTCCCACCCAGTGGGTTTAAGCCCCAGAAGGAGAGAGGGCTGGGTCTGGGGTGCAGTGGGTGTTCAGTGCTGAGCAGGGACCTGGAACTTTGCATGGGGTCAGGATAGAGTGTCCAGGTGGGTATTTGTACCAAACCAGGGATGTGTGTCGATGGACATGGGCGATGAGGTGCACGTAGTGGGACTGTGTGCGTGGGTGGGTGATTGTGTGTGTGTCTGTGTCTGTATATGACAAGGGAGGGGTATATGTGTAGGACCAGGAGCTGGGCTTGTGACCATGTACTTGCATAGGTTTTGATGAGCTTGTTTATGGGACACATGCTCTGTGCGAGGCATTGTGCTAAGCTTTGAACATTTGGAGGTGAGCAAGACTGGTGGTGGGCCCCCTGTGGTGGAGCGGGCTGTGCAGCCGCTCTTCCGGCCCTTGCTGTGGGAGGGAGTTCATGGTCATTCAGAGTGGCTGTCCAAGACTGAAGGGGAACCCGGCTGGGCAGCTCAGTTGGTTAGGGCGTCATCCTGTAAGCCAAGATTGTGGGTTTGATTTCTAGTCAGGGCACATTCAACAAGCAACCAATGAATACGTAAATAAGTGGAATGACAAATCAGTGTTTCTCTCTCTCTCTCTCCCTTCCTGTCTCTTTCTAAAAAAAAAAAAATCAATTTAAAACATTTTTTAAAAAGACTGAAGGGGTAGTCAGCATCAGACCACGCAGTAACCAAGCCAAGCAAGTTCCCCAGGGTACCAGAAAGAGGTGGGGAAAAAAGCCCTTTTGGGATTGATGTTTGATGTTTTAAAAAGTGATGTAGTAGTCATCATAGAAAAACAGACTTTTATTGGGCTTTAAGACTTTGTTATTTTTTTTCCTTATTTTTTATTGAGGTTGGCATGTATGTAAGCCTGGTGAACATCAGCATGCACCCATGTATATACCACCCAGATCAAGCAGCCCAGAGCTTTCCTGGAAATTGCTACCTCCCAGTCAGTTTATTTATTTTTATTTTTTATTTTTTTAAAATATATTTTATTGATTTTTTACAGAGAGAAAGGGAGAGGGATAGAGAGTTAGAAACATCGATGAGAGAGAAGCATCAATCAGCTGCCTCCTGCACACTCCTCACTGGGTATGTGCCCGCAACCAAGGTACATGCCCTTGACCAGAATCGAACCTGGGACCCTTCAGTCCACAGGCTGACGCTCTATCCACTGAGCCAAACCGATCAGGACTATTTTTATTTTTAAAATATATTTTATTGATTTTTTTACAGAGGGAAAGGGAGAGGGATAGAGAGTTAGAAACATCGATGAGAGAGAAGCATCAATCAGCTGTCTCCTGCACACCCCCTACTGGGGATGTGCCTGCAACCAAGATACATGCCCTTGACCAGAATCGAACCTGGGACCCTTCAGTCCACAGGCTGACGCTCTATCCACTGAGCCAAACCGGTCAGGACTATTTTTATTTTTAAAATATATTTTATTGATTTTTTTAAAGAGGGAAAGGGAGAGGGATAGAGAGTTAGAAACATCGATGAGAGAGAAGCATCAATCAGCTGCCTCCTGCACACCCCCTACTGGGGATGTGCCTGCAACCAAGATACATGCCCTTGACCAGAATCGAACCCGGGACTCTTCAGTCCCCAGGCCGATACTCTATCCACTGAGCCAAACTGGCCAGGGCCCAGTCAGCTTATTTTTATAAAGGTAATACATGCCCATGCCACAACTTTCTAAAAGGTATAAGGGAGAAGTCGCCATCTCTCCAGCTGCCCAGACTCCCCCCTAGGGGAAGCCACCAATGTGAGTTTCTTGTCTGTGCTTTGTTGGGCTGCTTTCCTCTCGCGTTGGTTGGGTGGTGTTTGTGTGGAATTACACACTGAGAGCATCATGCCCTTGTAGTGTTTAGGGCTTCTCAAGGTCAACCGGCCCTGAGACTATCAGCCATCGCAGGGGCCGGGGCCCCAGACAGGCCTCGGGCTGATTGAGACCAGATCCACTCGGCAAGAAGCTATGGCTCAGACATAGGGTGGTTGGGCCAAAGGGGCCTGTCAACTCCGTCCCCACCTGCCTCCTTGACTCCAACTCCCTCCCTCCCCCCATTCTGTTCCTGGGCTCCACCTACATGGTTAGGGCAGGGTAGGGGCAAAGGCCTGGGGGCAAGAAATAGAAAAGGTGCCAGTTTCACAGGGGTCATTCTACCCACCTCTCTGCCCCAGGGGCACCCCTGCAGATGTGAGTGCTGGGAAGGCGAGGGCAGCCTCCTTCAGAAGCATCTACAGGTCTTGGCTGTTGGGGACCCGCCCCTTCCCGCTACAACTTCCCCACACTCCCTGAGCCTCGGGTCCCTTGTCTGTAAAGTGGGACAGTACCTGCTTCACAGGGCTATTGTGAGGAGTAAATCAGGCCAGGGCCGTAAAGGACCTTATAGCACCATGTCCGGCACACGGCATGATTGCATTACATGCAGCGATCACCGTGACCATTATTATTAGCTCGGGACAGGGAAGGCAGTGTGGAAGCAGCTGGGAGGAGGAAGCGATGGCGTGTGACTGTGTGGGTTCACATGTATGAAGCATGATCTTCTCCCGGAGCGTGCAAGGTGTGGAATGCCATGCTCCGAAGGCCTTTGATGGCAGACATGTGGAAAGTGGGCCCTAACCCCACCCCCACTGCCACCATCTCTGCTAAAATGAGAAGTACAGTGAGTTCCCCCAAGGGGGCCTCGCCCCTTCCTGTCCCCGCCCTGTCGGCAGCCCTGGGCCATTGGAGTGGCAGCCCCAGAACCAGGACTGCAGGGTGGTGAGGCGGCCTGGGTGCTGAGGGCCGCGTTTGAGGCTTAGCCCTAGCGGTCTCCGCTTGCCCGGACTCCCCGGCACTACCTCGTTCCCTGCACCCCCTTCCTTTTGGGGAGCCCCCAGGATGGTGAGGTAAGGGCCTGGGACCCACGGTAGGCAGGAGGCACGGGCGCCCCGGAGCCCGTGCGACCTCTCCTCACCGCCCTCCTGGGCCTCCCAGGTGGTTTCACCGAGACCTCAGTGGGCTGGATGCAGAGACCCTGCTCAAGGGCCGCGGTGTCCATGGGAGTTTCCTGGCTCGGCCGAGTCGCAAGAACCAGGGCGACTTCTCCCTTTCTGTCAGGTAGGTGACCCTCAGCTCCACCCAGGACCGGGATTTTGGCAGTTCATTCCTGGTTCCCTCACGGTAGTGCCCACTCCCCAGCCCCCGCCCAGCATGTCCCTGTCCCTGTCTGTGTCCACCCCATCCTGTGTGTGTCCCCTTCTTAGGACCTCAGCCCATCCCCCACCCGTCCCCCCCTCTCCTCCTGCACCCACTGGCCTCACCGCCTGGTGTCCTGCAGGGTAGGGGACCAGGTGACCCATATTCGGATCCAGAACTCGGGGGATTTCTACGACCTGTATGGGGGGGAGAAGTTTGCGACGCTGACAGAGCTGGTGGAATACTACACGCAGCAGCACGGCGTCCTGCAGGACCGCGACGGCACCATCATCCACCTCAAGTACCCGCTTAACTGCTCTGACCCGACCAGTGAGAGGTGAGGGGCTTTGCTTCCGCCCCTCACTGGCAGTGCCTTCCCTATCCGGGCGCCCTACCAGGGCTCTGTGGCCCTCTGTCGTCCGTGTGACCCTAGGGCTGTGTCTCAGTGGACGAAACTCCCACCCCTTTCCGTCTACCCCTGAGGAAGCGAGAGGTCACCTCACCCTTCAGGGTCCCTGTCGACTGGCAACCCAGGCCGCACTGGTGACAGAGAGTCCACTCCTTGTGGCCAGCTTTGTTGTTAGAAAGCTCCTCTTCCTTCTATGGAACTGAATCTGACTTCCTGTAACCATTCCCTCCTTCTGGACAGGTTAATACAGTGCGAGGTGGAGAAGGAGCAGGGATAAGTGTCTATGAGGACACTTAACGCCTTGCCTCAGCAGATCAGCGGGAATGGGTCTGCCTCTTGGGGCTGGCAGGGCATCGCTGTGTGGTCTGGTCACGTGTGTAAGGGCCCAGGACTGGGCACAGGGTAATACTCAAGCCATTTCCCTTCCATCCCTTTGGCTCCAACGCTGTGGCCGCAGAACGGGCCTGGCCACTCTCCAGGTGGTCCCCCTAAAGCTTGGGTGGGAGATGGGGGCACCTGAACACAGCATCACAGGTGGTTCATTCTAGCAGCTACGTCTCAATGACAGCTCCTGTTAAGGCGAAGGGCAGCTGCAAAATTCTAGGGTGTTTTTCCCCCCATACTCCTGTGGCCAAGCCAACGTGCCCTTGTACTGTATTTGTGTATCGATTGTTGACATGATTCTGAACCTTGATTCTGTCCGTTTTCAGTGCTTCTGAGATGCTTGCATCCGTATTTTTGTTCAAGTCATTGATTAAGACTTAGAAGTGGATGAGGTGAGGTGAAGGCCCCAAGCCCCACCATGACTCTCTCCAGTCCGCATGAAGCCATTGATCACTTCCTTTGAAGCCATGCCTTCTAGGAGAGAAGCCTCAGCATTGGTGACCTCGTCCTTTCCCACCCTTTCCCTAGGTCCCATCGCTAACATGCCTGGGGATTTGCCACCCAGACTCGCTGAACTCATGTCCTCTTTGGCCCTTGCCCACAGCCAGGCTCTTGCAGTAGGAGAATGGGGTTGCCAGACCATAGAGAAGCAGTAGGTTGGGGACTGAGCTGGGAGAGGGAAGGAGGGTCTGAGCAGACCCCTTGAGGGGGAGGCTGAGGCCTGGGTTCGCATCACTTGGGAGAAACAGGAGGAGAATAGAGCTGGGGCTGGGGCTGGTCAAGACCAGGAAGCTGACTCTAAGAGGCCCTTTTGGTTTCCTACGCCTGGACACTCTGGGCTCACCCCTGACCTTGGAAGTGTGTGTGGGAGGCTCTTTCTCCAGACCTCTGTGTCCCTGCAGCCACTGCTGCCCCTCCCCCTCCACAGGAATTTGCATTCGTCCCCTTGATGGCTAGCTCTGTGCCTGTGGTCAGCCTGACATTTGCATGGAAACTTCCTCATCCTGGGGCCTGGGGGAAGAGGGCCAGACCCCTCCTCATTGCCCTGGGGCTCTGGCCTGTCCCTGAGTAGCAGGATGGGGTGGCCAGAGGGCTCCTGGATAGGCCAGGAGACTCTGAAGGTCTTTGAGCTGTGGTCGTCTCTGGGCTGGAGTGAGATGCCCTCTTCCCCACCCCCCATTTTTGCGGTTGGAAAATGTCCCCCCCTCCCGAGGTCCCTGGGCTGAGGAAACCTCACAACCTCACTTCTCACTCTCTCCCCAGAAGGAGTTTTGTGTTTTTTCCATCACGTGGTTTCCTGTGGGGCTGGGCATTGTGGGGCTACAGTTTCCTCCTGGGAAGGGGGTGTGCTTCGGGGAAAGGTCCTAGTTCTGCTTTCTGCCCTTTTGAGCCCCTTTGAGCCCCTCTGAACCCCAGCCTCCTCTTCAGTGGCATCATCCTGGGCACCTCAGAGCCCCCTAAACCACTCTCCCCTGCTGGTTGTCTATCTTGCCTGCCTCCCTGGAGGAGTTCTTTCCATCAGGCCTCCCTGGTGACTTCCGTCTCTCCCATCTCCATGGCTCTCTGTGGTTTGACCTTTGGCTGCTTTCCTCTTGGTCACCGTCCTCTTTCCCTAGCCTAGCTCCGTCTTTCACGGAGACCCTTCCTGGTTTCTCCCTCCAAATATCCTGGACAGGGCCTGCCTTTCTGCCTTTGTGTTAAACTTCCAGAGGTGGACCTGATGAGCACTCCTGAGGTTTGCTCGTTATCAGCAAGGGCCTTGGGCCAGTGTGCAATGGACAGCCTCAGTGTCCTCATCTGTAAAATGGGCATGGTACCTGCCTCTTTGTGTTTTGTGAGTAACAGACCTAAATATGGTGGTGGGATTGGAAGCCTCTAGCATAGTGCCCGGCCCATCACAGGCACTGTTTCCCTGTCCCTCCCTGTGAGCCTCTCAGTGACGGCCCCTCGGCCCAGGACTCATCTTCCCCGATGCTGCCCTTTCTAGGTGGTACCATGGCCACATGTCTGGGGGGCAGGCGGAGACACTGCTGCAGGCCAAGGGTGAGCCCTGGACGTTTCTTGTGCGTGAGAGTCTCAGCCAGCCTGGAGATTTTGTGCTGTCTGTGCTCAACGACCAGCCCAAAGCTGGCCCAGGCTCCCCGCTCAGAGTCACCCATATCAAGATCATGTGCGAGGTAAGGCAGCCTGGCGGGGGGGAGCCCCTTGCTGGGGCGTGGGCGGCGGGGAGAGTCAGCCAGGCTTCCGGCCACGGCTGGGGGTAGAGGGAGAGGGAGACTTGGGCCCTGTGGGCTGGCCTGACTTGGTATCCCTCAGGGTGGACGCTACACGGTGGGTGGTTCAGAGACCTTCGACAGCCTCACGGACCTGGTGGAGCATTTCAAGAAGACGGGGATTGAGGAGGCCTCGGGCGCCTTTGTCTACCTGCGGCAGGTGAGGCGAGGGCCTGGCCGCGTCCTTCCTCCCCCTGTGCAGTCCCGCCGCCTCGGAGCCCCTGAGACCGGGCAGTCACTGACTTCTCGCCCGCGCCCACCCTAGCCATACTACGCCACGCGGGTGAATGCGGCCGACATCGAGAACCGGGTCTTGGAACTGAACAAGAAGCAGGACTCGGAGAACACAGCCAAGGCTGGATTCTGGGAGGAGTTTGAGGTGCATGATGGGGACCATGAGGGTGACCGGCATGGGGTGCCTGGCAGACCCCACTCCCTCTCTCCATACCTGATACTGATCTGCCCCAGGCTCTCTCCCGCCATAGACGCCCCTCTTGGGGCTGGCACTCCATTGCCCCTTCTCGCCCCTCAGAGTCTGCAGAAGCAGGAGGTGAAGAACCTGCACCAGCGGCTGGAAGGGCAGCGGCCAGAAAACAAGAGCAAGAACCGTTATAAGAACATTCTCCCATGTAAGCATCCCCATGGCCTCCATCCCTCCCCCTCCCCCATGGCCTCCCTCCCGCTCCCCCCATGGACCCCATCCCTCCCCCCATGGGCCCCATCCCCCCCACATGGCCTCCCTCCTCCTCCCCATCCCTCCCCCCATAGCCTCCCTTCCCCCTCCCTCCATGGCCTCCCCCTCCCTCCCCTTATGGTCCCCATTCCTCCCCCCATGGCCTCCATCGCCCCCTCCCCCCATGGCCTCCATCTCTCTCCCTCCCCCCATGGGCCTCATCCCTTGCCCTCCCCCCATGGCCTCCATCCCTCCCTCTCCCCCATGGCTTCTATTCCTCTCCCTACCTCCATGGCCTCCATTCCTCCCCCTCCCAAGCAGCATCCACCCAGGAGATTCTCCTTCCCTCAGCCAACCTCCCCCATCTCCTAGGATCCCTACCCCCAGCTCAGGGAGGATCCATCTCCCACCCACACAACAGAACCTCCCCTTCTTCAAAAAACCTCTAATTCCCCCAAGCCTCCCACACCGACCACCCTCTCCACCCTCCTTCCTTTGAAATCTCCACTCCCATGCATGCAGCTGCCCTGCCTGCCCTCAGTGCTCAGAGCCTCATGGCTTCTCAGACACGAATGGCCTGTGAGCTTAGGAAGGGTCTGACCCAGGGGCTGGTGAGTTCCTGCTGACCAGACCCTTCTTGCTTCCCCCTGCCCACTCTCAGTCGACCACAGCCGAGTGATCCTGCAGGGACGGGACAGTAACATCCCCGGGTCCGACTACATCAACGCCAACTACATCAAGGTCTGTGCTGCCACCAGTCACACAGGAGGCGGGCTGGGCCCTGGGAATTCCCCGTCTCAGGGAGGTACCAGGTCCAGACACATGGGCAAGCCAAAGCTGACGACTCACGTGGGTGAGGGTGGTGGGGACGCAGGACTGTCCCCGGCCAAGAGGCTCACGGCCCCGGTGTGTGTGTCTCTGCACCAGAACCAGCTGCTAGGCCCCGATGAGACCTCGAAGACCTACATCGCCAGCCAGGGCTGCCTGGAGGCCACGGTCAACGACTTCTGGCAGATGACATGGCAGGAGAACACCCGTGTCATCGTCATGACCACCCGAGAAGTGGAGAAAGGCCGGGTAGGGCCGAGCCCCTCGCTACCCCCTGACCCCCACATCCCCTCCCCGGTACTCATCGTCCACCACCACTAAACCAAAGAATGCCAGGGCAGAAAGGCACCTCCGAGGGCAAGGGTCCAACCCTTGTTGGGAAACAGGCACAGAGGCAAAGTCTAGGGTACACCCTGACTCCCCAGATCTCTGCTTCCAGCCTTGGGCGCTCCTGACCACCAGACGCAGGTTTTATTTATTTACTAGAGGCCGGACGCACAAAATGTGTGCAAGGGTAGGCCCTCGAAGCCCTGGCTGCCTCAGCCCTTGCTGGCTCCCAGCTGCCTCGCAGCCCCGCCCACTGGTAGTTCCAGAAGGTTGTTCTGGAAGGTCATTTAGCCTCTGGTCTAATTAGCATATTAGCTCTTTATTATATAGGATTTTTAAAATACATTTTTATTGGTTTCAGAGAGGATGGAAGAGGGAGAGAGAGATAGAAACATCAGTGATGAGAGAGAATGATTGGCTGCCTCCTGCACGCCCCCCACTGGGGATGGAGCCTGCAACCCAGGCATGTGCCCTGACTGGGATTTGAACTTCGACCTCCTGGTTCATAGGTTGACGCTCAACCACTGAGCCATGCTGGCCGGGCCAGACACAGGTTCTAAATGGGCCTTCTGCCTTGAAGTGTCCAGAAGCAAACATTCCACCGATTCCACCTGCCCCCATCCAGGGAAGAGCCCCTCTTGTCCCCTCTGTCTCAGAAATCTCTCTGGAATCCGCCCGCCCCCCCCCCCGCCCCCCACCTCCTGCCCCGCCTGCACAGAGCCTGTCCTGGAGCCAAAGTGACCCCGTCCAAATTGCAGACCGTTGCCTTCAGGACAGTCACACTCTAAGAGTGGCGGTCAAGGCCTGGCGGCTTCTCCGAGACGCCCACTGCCTCCAGTGGGCCCGGCCCTTCTAGGTTGCTGTGCCTTTGCACAAGCTCGTTTGCTGCTAGGAAACGACTTCCTCCCTCCACGCTATCTCTGCCTGACAGACTGCTCATGTGTGAAGACCCAGTCCAAATGCTCCCTCCTCTGAGAAGCCATTTCTGATTTCCTCCTTAACGAGAGGGAGACTGAGCCTCTCCCCCCAGCTTGCTCCACGGTTGCCCGCCCACCTGTCTCTCCGGGAGCTCCTGGAGGCCCAGACTGCATCTTACTTGTAGCTGTGGCGCCTGCCTGGCTCGCACAGCCGATGTGGACTGAATGACTTGTCAGGTGGCTGGGCAGGACTCAGCACTGGATCCTCAGGCTCTAACTCTTGGCCAGTCCATCCATTCCTCTAAACCAGTGGTTCTCAACCTTCTGGCCCTTTGAATACAGTTCCTCATGTTGTGGTGACCCCCAACCATAACATTATTTTCGTTGCTACTTCATAACTGTCATGTTGCTACTGTTATGAATCGTAGTGTACATATCTGATATGCAGGATGGTCTTAGGCGACCCCTGTGCAAGGGTCGTACGACCGCCAAAGGGGTCGCGACCCACAGGTTGAGGACCGCTGCTCTAAGCGATGTTGACTGGGCCAGCACCAGGACCCAGGACCTAGAGCAGGGCCCAGAGCACCCTGTGTCCCGCCTGCTTCCGCGCCTCACGCTCCGCCTCCGCCTTCCCTTCCAGAACAAATGTGTCCCGTACTGGCCAGAGGTGGGCACTCAGCGTGTGTACGGATCCTACGCTGTGACCAGCTGTGGGGAACAAGACATGGCTGAGTACAAACTCCGCACCTTACAGGTCTCCCCACTGGACAATGTGAGTGTCCCCCACCCTTGCCCCCTCTCGGGCCCTCCTTGTCTGGTTGGGAGGGGGATGGAGCCATGTGTGGAGCCGGGGGCACTGACTCTGTGCACTGGGTCCAGGAGAACCTGGTGCGGGAAATCTGGCACTACCAGTACCTGAGCTGGCCTGACCATGGGGTCCCGAGTGAGCCTGGGGGCGTCCTCAGCTTCCTGGACCAGATCAATCATCAGCAGGAAAGTCTGCCTCACGCAGGGCCTATCATCGTGCACTGCAGGTGAGGATGATAAAGACGTCAGTAGTAGCTGGCAAGTAAGTACCGTACTGCTGAGGCCCACACACTATTGTCAGCAATTTACGGATTAACCAGCCTCTCCCGGTTCCCTGATGGCTGCAGATCCATGGGTGGAACTGAGCGTGCACCAACCCCACTGTCGGACCCTGTGCCAGGGAGTGGCTTTCTCAGAGCCCCCTGGATGTACCATTTTGTCCAACTCTGCCAAAGACAGATGAAGACACAGGCCCAGCCCCGTGGCAGGTCACCCTCGTCAGGACAGAGCCTAGACGAGGTCGCCGTCATGGTTTCTGGCATTGGCCCATTCAGCCCATTTCTTCTTGGCACCAACACCCTCCATGAGGGGCAGTGCGGCTCCCCACCTGTAGCTCTGCGAGTGAGGGAGTGAGGGGGCGTCTTCGTTGCTGCTCCCATCTCCCCTTCCCAGCCAGTGCCCCCAGCTTGGCTCCAGAGCGTGTAGGGACGGTGATGTTCAGGACGGGCACATGCGTCATAGCTCCAGGGGAGACCCTCATGTTCATGATCAGGAGAGCCGATTCCTTGGGGAGGTGGGGGTTCAGCGAGGAGGTCTGAGGGCGGAGTCCTGCAGGTCGCTGTCCCGGCCAGCCTGGCCCGGCGGATGGGCGCAGTGGACACAGGGTCCAGGGCGGCTGGTTTAAATTCCGGCTCCTCTCCTCACTGGCTGGGTGGCCTTGGACACATTGCTTCACTGCTGTGACCCTCAGATTCTCAACCGTAAAGTCAGGATCTCACAGGGCTGTGGTGAGGATTAAATGAGAGCCTATCACTGTGTCTGGAATATAGTAAACACTCAAGAAGTGGGAGCTGCGCTGTGCCCCCTCCCTGCTTCCTGTGAGCCGGGCCTGAGGGCCTGAGGGTCTGAGGGCCTGACTCCTGCCCGCCTGCAGCTGCGCTTCCTGGCAGGGCTGGGAGGCCTGGATCTGCAGGTGCCCGCTCCTTCCATGCTCCGCTCCCAGGGGCTGCTCTGCATCCATCACCAGGAACAACCCTCCCGCTCACCCCCCAACCCCCCATTCTTGAAATCCCCATGGTCTTTATTTAGACGTTACAGGAAGGAAGTGGGTACAGGGGGTTTATTTTTTGACAATCTGGGTTTGAAATTAGCGAGACTCGGCACCAGCCTGACGGGCCCAGTGAAGGGGCAGGACTGAGGGCATGTGGGGCCCTGAGGTTCCAGGCCCTGTTTGCCCAGGCGGGGAGAAGCGGGGAAGGCTTGCTGCTGCACGGCTCCTCCACGGCTCCTGTGCGCCCTGCACCTGCTGTCTGAGGGCTGCCCTTTTCCTGCCGCCAGGCTCTGAAGAAAAAGGGAAATGAAGCCCTGAAGAAAGAAGCTCCAGATATAACCTTGAAGGGAGAAGGGGAAGGCCTCGCTCAGGCCAAGGGTTTGGGAGGTCAGGGGAGTGGGCAGGACTGTGGTGGGACGGGATCCTGGGTCTTCTGGGGGCGGGGCGGGGGCAGCAGTCACTGGCCAGAAATGAGGCGTCAAGGTAGGGGGTGGAGGAAGTGGCAAGAGAGGGACGGCTGGAGCTGAGCTCTGGCCCCTTCCTGGGGGGTGGGGGTGTGTGGCCCTGGCCTCTGAGGGCGCCCCTTCTCTCCCCAGCGCGGGCATCGGCCGCACGGGCACCATCATCGTCATCGACATGCTCATGGAGAGCATTACCACCAAGGGTGAGACTGCCCCGGGCGGGCGCAGGGGGAGGTGGGTGAGCAGCTCCTCCGTGTCCCTCTCCACCTGGGCCTGAGGGCCAACCGCCATCCCTGCCCAGGCCTGGACTGTGACATTGACATCCAGAAGACCATCCAGATGGTGCGGGCCCAGCGCTCGGGCATGGTGCAGACGGAGGCGCAGTACAAGTTCATCTACGTGGCCATCGCCCAGTTCATTGAAACCACCAAGAAGAAGCTAGAGGTCATGCAGGTGTGTGCCCAGCAGGGCCTGGGCGGGGTGGGGGGGCGGGGCTGCGGAGGGCCGTGGGCATCACCCGGTCCTGGGGAGCCCACTGCCCTCCCACCACTCCCACCTACAGTCCCAGAAGGGCCAGGAGGCCGAGTACGGGAACATCTCCTACCCCTCAGCCATGAAGAACACCCACGCCCAGGCCTTCCGCACCTCCTCCAAGTGAGTGCCCCGCCCTGCCTGCCGCCTCCCAGCCTCCTCCAGCGTCTCCTCCCCAGCTTGACCCGCCCTTTCCAGAGCGCACAGGGCTGCTCTTGAGGAGGCCTGGGTTCAAGGTCCAGCTTGACTCTCACTGCCTGTGCGTGTTCCCCCAGTGCTGCCTGCCTGGGGCCCGTGCTGGGGGCGGGCGGGGTCTAGTGTGAGGACAGTGACCAGGCCTCCCCACTTTCCTGGCCTCAGTGTACTCGCCTGTGAGGTAGAGGGACCAGAGGCGGCTGCTGGTGCTGGGTAACCCTGCACTGTCTCCGACCTGTGCCAACTGCCCACACTTGCCCACCCCCCTGCAGGCACAAGGAGGATGTGTACGAGAATCTGCAGAGTAAGAGCAAGAAGGAGGAGAAGGTGAAGAAGCAGCGGTCAGCAGACAAGGACAAGAGCAAGGGCTCCCTCAAGAAGAAGTGAGCTGGGCACGTCTTGAGGTGGCCATGGTACGGCCCCTGTGCTCAGGGCCCTCCCTGCCCCAGTGTCCCCTGGCCCCTGTGCTCAGGGCCCTCCCTGCCCCAGTGTCCCCTGGCCCCTCTGTCAGGGCTCTCCCTGCCCTGCCCCAGTGTCCCCTGGCCCCTCTCTCAGGGCTCTCCCTGCCCTGCCCCAGTGTCCCCTGGCCCCTCTGTCAGGGCTCTCCCTGCCCTGCCCCAGTGTCCCCTGGCCCCTGTGCTCAGGGCCCTCCCTGCCCCAGTGTCCCCTGGCCCATCTGTCAGGGCTCTCCCTGCCCTGCCCCAGTGTCCCCTGGCCCCTCTCTCAGGGCCCTCCCTGCCCCAGTGTCCCCTGGCCCCTCTGTCAGGGCTCTCCCTGCCCTGCCCCAGTGTCCCCTGGCCCCTCTGTCAGGGCTCTCCCTGCCCCAGTGTCCCCTGGCCCCTGTGCTCAGGGCCCTCCCTGCCCCAGTGTCCCCTGGCCCCTGTGCTCAGGGCCCTCCCTGCCCCAGTGTCCCCTGGCCCCTCTCTCAGGGCCCTCCCTGCCCCAGTGTCCCCTGGCCCCTCTGTCAGGGCTCTCCCTGCCCTGCCCCAGTGTCCCCTGGCCCCTCTCTCAGGGCCCTCCCTGCCCCAGTGTCCCCTGGCCCCTCTGTCAGGGCTCTCCCTGCCCTGCCCCAGTGTCCCCTGGCCCCTCTCTCAGGGCTCTCCCTGCCCTGCCCCAGTGTCCCCTGGCCCCTCTCTCAGGGCTCTCCCTGCCCTGCCCCAGTGTCCCCTGGCCCCTCTGTCAGGGCTCTCCCTGCCCTGTCCCCAGTGTCCCCTGGCCCCTCTGTCAGGGCTCTCCCTGCCCTGCCCCAGTGTCCCCTGGCCCCTCTCTCAGGGCTCTCCCTGCCCTGCCCCAGTGTCCCCTGGCCCCTCTGTCAGGGCTCTCCCTGCCCTGTCCCCAGTGTCCCCTGGCCCCTCTGTCAGGGCTCTCCCTGCCCTGTCCCCAGTGTCCCCTGGCCCCTCTCTCAGGGCTCTCCCTGCCCTGTCCCCAGTGTCCCCTGGCCCCTCTGTCAGGGCTCTCCCTGCCCTGTCCCCAGTGTCCCCTGGCCCCTCTGTCAGGGCTCTCCCTGCCCTGCCCCAGTGTCCCCTGGATCTGGTGCTCACCCTGGATGGGTGACAGGCTCAGCCTTCCCAGACCTGCTCTTGTCCCTCTCCTCCGGCTCCAGCCACCCCCTTAACTGCCTTACTCCCTTCTCTCTGCAGCCTCAGCCCTGTCCCCTTAGAGAAGCCTCCAGAGAACAGCAGCAGCCTGAACCTAGGAGCTGCCCGCCCAACTCCATTGTAATTTAAATGGTCGTGTTACCACCTCCTCTCCCAGACTCTGTAAATAGCCCAGCAAGGCTCCAGGCGGGGCCAGACCCTCCTACACTGTAAATAAAGCCCCTGGGATCACGTGTTTGGGTCTCTAACTCTGCTGCCTGGTGGGAAGGGCAGGGGGGGGGGTGAAGAGGGCGGTGGGCAGGGAGCGGGTGTGTGTGTGTGTGTGTGTGTGTGTGTGTGTGTGTGTGTGAAAAAGCTCCACCTTTAGGTGCAGACAGACAGACCTGGTTCTGGGCTCTGCTTAACCCGCTAGGAGTGTGCCGGTGGCCCCGGTTCCCCAGGCTCTTTCCTGGAAAGTGGAGGAGGATCCTAACAGGGTGGCTGTGAAGATCACTGAGATAAGGCGTGATGATTGCAAGGGCAACGAAGTTATTACACGCTTGCCATGTGTCAGGCACTGTTTACTTTTTTACTTTTATTTTTTTAAATCCTCACCCAAGGATGTTTTTTCATTGATTTTTAGGGAGAGTGGAAGAGGGAGGGAAAGACAGAAATATCGATGTGAGAGAGACACATCGAATGGTTGCCTTCTGCGTGTGCCCCGACCAGGGTCTGGGCTGGGGAGGAGCCTGCAACCGAGGTACATGCCCTTGACCGGAATCGAACCCGGGACCCTTTGGTCCGCAGGCTGACGCTCTATCCGCTGGGCCAAACCGACCAGGGCAGCACTGTTTACTTTTATTTATTTGTTTTCCATAAGAGTTTATTTGAGCCAAACTGACCACAGATGCCAGGGAGCACGATGAATGCTCCTCCTGTCAGGCACTGTTTAAAAGGCCACATGTATTGCCCTGGCTGGGGTGGCTCAGTTGGTTGAGCATCATCCTGTGCAGCGAAAGGTCACCTTGTCAGGGCACTTACCCAGGTTTCAAGTTTGATCCCGGGTCAGAGTGCATACAGGAGGCAACTGAACGATGTTTCTCACTCTCTCCCTTCCATTCTCTCTAAAAAGCATCAATAAAAACATTAAAAAACTTGCATGTTTTAATTCAGTCTGGGTATCAATCATTCCCACTTTACAGCGGGGGGAACTGAGGCACAGATGAATAACTTGCTCAAGGTCACAGAACTATTGAGCAGTGAAGCTAAGGTTTTAACTCAGGCCATCACGTCCCAGAACCCACACGCCTGGAGATGCAGCTGAAGTCACTGAGGGGGGTGGGGTTGGGACCACACACTTCTGGTGCCGACTTAGGTCCAAGAGCTAAGAAAGTACATAGAGGCCAGGAAGCTCAGGACCAGGGCCGCCCTGGCTCCCCGCCACCCCCCCCCCCCCCGGCTCCCGGTGCCCCCATTCCTCCCTTCCACGGGCCCTTTTGCTCCTGATTCATTTTATTTTTGTCCTCTCTTCCTTTCCCCGTGTCCAGATTGGGCTGCCAGTGGTTCCTTCTTTGTGTTATGGCTTTATCTAACTCCTGGGGAGTTAAGCCTGTGTGCGTCCCCCCTGCTGGGCAGGCTCAGGAGTAGGCCCAGTCCTGATAGATGTTGGCTGACTGTCCTTCGTTCAGTATATACTTTCTTTTTTGAGTGTCCACTGTGCTGCCGGCACTGGAGTCACGCTGGGGTGCGAGGATGAACAGGACAGCTCCTCTCCTTGTGGAACTTTGGAGGGTGGTAGGGGAGACAGACCCACAGACACATGTGAAGTACAGAAGGATGCAAACAAAACAAAGGAGGGAGGGAGGGAGGGAGGGAGGGAGAGAGAGGATCAGATTGGGCAACACAATAGCTCCCTGGAGCTAATGCTCTCCAGGGGGTGGGGGTGGGGCCTTCACCTGTGCACCTGTGGGCCTCAGGGCCCCTCTCCCAGCAACGCCCTTTCTTTCCCAGCTACAGCTGCACAAAAGAAAGGTAGGCCCCACACCCTCTAACCGCCGCTGGGCTCCCTGCCATGGGCTGGGACTTGGACCCAGGGCAGTGAGGTGGGTCCCGGAGTGGCTGGGCTCTGCGACTTTGGGCCCTCCCGGGAACAGAGCACAGTCCCCAGTCCCTCCTCCCTGAAGGACGCCTGCAGGGGCTGAAGGAGAGCAGCTCAGTCCTTTCGTTGTCTAGGTCAGCACTGGTGTTTGTGGCTAGGTCAGTCGAGCCTCTCAGCAGAGGCAGGCACCCTAAAGCGGGGGCTGAGGACAGGGAGACGCATGCTGAGACCGGTCTGCCCTCCACAGGCAGGGATGCCCAGCACAGGTGGGGCCGTGGGCCTGGGCACAACCCACCCCTGCCAAGCGAACCTGTGGCTGACCTCAGGGATCTCCGGTCTCCAGGTCTGGCCATGGGCAGGGTCGGAGGCCTCAGAGGACGAAGGTAGTTGGAGCAGGAGTAGCTGAGGAGAGAGCCCAAGGAGGTAGGCCAAGGGGCCCCAAAGCCCCTCCCTTTGTCCCTCTGGAGACAGACCAGTCGGCCTGATCTAGGCCTGGGGCAGAGGTGCTGCTAGGAGAGCGGACGCATATAGAAAAGGGGGGGGGGGGGTTAGCGGGCGGTAGAACTCATAGGAGGCTCCTAGGGCTGGCGCTGGGAGGCAAGGGGTTAAGGCAGTGGGGGGGCAGCCTATGGCAGGAGGACACACCTGTACGCAGGGGCGGCAGGCGGGGCCCAGGTGAGGAGC
The DNA here is from genome assembly GCF_963259705.1 of Myotis daubentonii. NCBI lineage: Eukaryota > Metazoa > Chordata > Mammalia > Chiroptera > Vespertilionidae > Myotis > Myotis daubentonii. The sequence goes on from NC_081841.1 coordinate 22,131,913, forward strand.
CTGCGCTGCGCTGCCCGCCGGTGGAGAAGGAAGAAGGAAGAGTGGAGCCAGGGCGGCGGTTGAATCCTGGGCCTGACGCCCCTTCCTCTCCTCCGCACTCACTCTCTGGGGGTCAGGTGGCCTGGTGACAGGTAAAGGCCTGGGAGAGGGGCCCTGGGGCTGAGCCGGGGAGTGCAGAGGGCCCCTGGAGGCCATGGACGGGTCTGTGGGGACAGGGACAGGCTGTGTGGGTGGTGGGGGAAGGGGCTCGGAGGCCGAGCACAGGTGGGCGGGGGGCTGCTGAAGCTTGGCCTGGCCGCAGTGGACCCACCGTTCAGGGGGAGCTGGTGGCAGGCTGCAGGGCTCACCCGGAAATGTCCCCCAGGGACGCGGGGCGGGGGGGAGCTAGGGCTCTGCAGCCTCTCCAGTGGGAGCCTGGGCCTCGGACTGTCTGCCCGGGAGGCGGGCCGGCTGGGTGGGGGCCCCCGTCTTACCCAGCAGTGTTTGGGTGCTGGTCGGGAGTCTCTAATACTGCCGGGTAATGATGGAGGCCCCCGTCCCCGTGTCAGCGACCATCCTTTGCCTCAGGCCCCGGCAGGCTGCAGCCCCCCACGGCTGGCCCTCCCCCCGCACCCCGGAATCCCCTCCATCTGCAGTGGAGGGTGCTGCAGACGAAGTGGCTCTTGGTTGGCGAGTTGCCCGCCGGACACAATGGTTCTGAGCCCCTCCCCCAGCCCGGAGTGATTTGTCATCTGCTGGATCCAGAACCCACAGCCGACCCTGAGCTTGGGATTGGCTCACTCCTCTCAAGAGACCTCACGGGGCCTGCGGCCAGGTCCCTGTAGCAACTGGCCCGCTCCGGCCGGCCGCGCGTGTCCCGGCTCTGGGCCCATCTTCCAGTACAGTGTTGGATGGTCTGATCGCGAAGCTCCTAACACTGTCTGGTAAAGATGGCCCCCGGGCCGGTCCCCTCGGCAGTGACCTTCAGGGAGCCCTGAAGACCGTGGAGGCCTCCTGACCACCCCCTTTGACCTTCACCCCTCTGGATGGGGGTGCAAGTCACTAAGAAAAGGGGAACAATGGGGAGGAGACAAAATGGCTGCCCCAGGACTTGAAAACACGCTTGCTCTCCAGGCGCCTCCACGCTCTTCCCGCCCTGGAAGCACGAAGGAAAGTGTGGATGGGACCTGTGGCCCGACTCAGTTACCCCACCCTTCTTGTCTAACTGTCGATCTCATCTTCGGCTCCCAGCTCCGGGGGCGTGGGCTGCCACGTCGGCTTCCCTCCCTGCCTCTGTCATGACATTCGACCTGCAGAACAGGGAAAGTCAATCTCCGCTTAAAAAACCCAAGAAGCTGAAGACGAGCCCAGTCCCTCACCCTGGAAGGCTCCCCCCCTCCCCACCAGCTTTAATCCCTGCACATGCGTTTGCCCCCGGGCTGCCTCCCTGCAGGGACAAGGGATGGGGGGTGGACTGTATGGCGCCGGTACAGCGGCAGCTTCGTTTCCCTGGTGGCTGAGATTCAGGGAGCCGTTTTGGGAAGATGAGGCCTGTCATGTGGGGATTGAAAACAGGCACCTGTTCCGCTGGGGGCCCGGAGCTGTGGGAGTGATTGTGGGAGTGAGCTCACCCCCGCAGGTGGAGCCGTTTCATAGGTTCCTCACACCTGGTGATTGTGAAATTGGCAGTGAGTAGCTCCCAGCAGGAAACACGACCCACGGGGCCATTTTTTTATCCTCACCCGAGGATAATTTTCCATCGATTTTGAGAGTGGGAGAGGGAGACTGAAACATCGACATGAGAGAAACACATGGATTGGTTGCCTCATGCATGTGCCCTGACCAGGGAGGAGCCTGCAACCCAGGTACATGCCTTTGACCGGAATCGAACCCGGGACCCTTCAGTCTGCAGGCCGATGCTCTATCCACTGAGCCAAACCATCTCGGGCCCACGGGGCCTTTGAGCACATAAGCCCCTGATAGGCTGAGTGGTCCCCCCCACAGCTGCATGGAACCGTTACCAAGGAAGCAGCTCTTGTTGGGGTCATCATATTTTTGGTCTAGCTCAGCAAAGCCACAGCTGCTCGTCTTAGAAAAAAATGTAGATGTCGGTAAATAAACGGGGTGATGTGGTAGAAACGGAGGGTGGGGTGGGAAGTGCAGCTGGGCTGGTTTTCAGCTTGGGCCCTATTTTCTGACTCTTGGACTCCCAGGGTGAGCAGGGCCCAGGCCTGCCAGTCCTGTACTGCCCTGACCAGAGCCCGTGCGCCCCCTGCCGGCAAAGACGAAGAAAGACGCAGAGTGTTATGTGAGAACGCGCAGGCGCACTCCCCCCTCCCCCAGCCAGGCCCATGGAGCCTTGACTTTTGCTTCAGTAATAAAAATTTATTGAGAATTCCTGGGATGGTGGTTATTGCCTCCCAACCTTGAGAGAGGAGCCAACGCTGCAGGAAATCACTGAGAAATCACACACTGTCCCAACAACCCTGCCAACGCAGGGAGGAGGAAAGTCATCCCGACCATGGGTCAGTCTTCATCTGAGAAGGGGGGGAGGACAGGTACAGAGGGGACCATCACATGATACTGGGGGCAGGGTGGGGGTGTGCTGGACCCCAAGCCGGCTCCTCAAACACCAGGGCAGAAACAGATCCACTTCTCCGCTGGGGGTGGAGTTCTTGGTCAGCAGGTTCACTTCTTAGTCTTGAGGAGGCTGTCACTGTGGAAAGAAGACGGATGACATTAGGGGACATAAATGTGAGAGGAACAGCACCATGGCCGCTCCCTTCACGGTCACAGGAACCACCCTCCTTCCTGATTAGGGGTGTGAGGAAGGTTAGGTGGTGGGGAGAAGGCAGGTACTGGGAGATGAGCTGCAAGACCCCATGGAAACAAGGATGCACCATCAACTTACCTTCCCCTGTGGACACCAGGTCACCAGATAAACAGGAAACACAAAAAGAGAAGAAAAATGCAGAGGTGATTTTCAGTTCAGGCCTCACCTAGCTCTAAACCCTCTGTGCTCCCAAGAGAAAAGGGCTGGAAGCCAGGAGGCTCTGGAAAGGAGACTAGTCCTCTCGGCACTGCCATCCCTCACCTCTCCTTTCCTAGCGTCCTTCCATGCCCAGAGCAGCAATGTTAGGGCTCCTGAGTAAGAAAACTGAATACCATCTTTCACCACTTGTCAGTAGACAAAACTTTACAATTAAAGTGCCCCCCCCCCTTTTTTTTTTAAAAAATTGATTTGAGAGAGAGGAAAGGAGAGAAACATCGGTCAGCTGCCTCGCACATGTGCCCTGACCAGGCATCAAACCTGCCACCTTTTGGGTACAGGACAAAGCTCCAACCAACCGAGCCACACTGGCCAGAGCGAAAATGCTTTTCACATGAATAATCCTATTCTCATAAAACCAACCATATGAGATTCAAGTCACCAACACTCTCTATCTTCTGGTTCAGAGGAATGGTGTCTTTCAAAGGTCACAGGAATAAGCTAGTAACTGACTCCGGAGCCCAAGAGACTGGACTTAGACCCCATGTTCTTTGTGGCCCCCCACTGTGTAGGACACATCTCTCACCGGGTGAAACTTTCATCCTGCAGGTTCAGCACAAGGTTGTCAGCAGTGAGATAGATACGATTCTGTGATGTGGCGATCTACCGGGCAGGAAACAAGATAGATGCGTGCATTAAGCAAAGGCCTCCATTCCTATCCTGGCATTCAGTACCAGAGACGGGATGTACGTGGGTTAGGAGAAGGGATGCAACAATGAGAAAGACATGGTTTCTGTTCTCGCACATGGACCCAGAGCAGCAAGCAACTGTAATTGTGCTGGTATAACAGAGGCATGAGCAAAAGGTGAAGGGAATCCACAGGAACTGTGTCTGTTTTGATCCTCACCCGAGGGTATTTTCCCCATTGATTTCCAGAGAGTGAGGGGGAGGGAGAAACATCTGATGTGAGAGATACATGGACTGGTTGCCTCCTGCCCGCATGTGCCCCTACTGCAGTTGGAGAACCTCAACCGAGGTACATGGCGACCCTTTGGTCCAAGGCCGGAGAAGTTGTTTTTGATGATGGGAAGTGTCAGACAGTTTGAGCAGAAACCTGAATGAGCACGATTCTAACCACCACACTTCATTGCCCCCAGGACGCCCCGAGGGATACTAGGCTCTTACACTCACCGTCTTGGAGATGTTCTGGGCCGCCCGGATCTTTCGTAGCTTGATGTAGCCTGGGTTCTTGCCCAGTGCTTCTCCAAGGTGAGCAGGGAGGGGTTAAGGGTTCATACAAGGCCAGTCTCATTCTCTGGCCCCATCCTTACTCCTCCCGTCACGCCAGCCCTGCTCTGGGCTGTCAGATCCAAGGTTGCGCTCAGGTGGCTCGTGCCTAGTCTTACTTTGGTCCTCCCCTGTGGGCCCCCCTGTAGGCAGCTGCCAGGAACTAGAGGCAGCAGCAGAAATGGAGGTAAGGCCCGCAGTGCTATTGATCTGCTTTACAGTGAGGAGCCAAGCTCAGGTACCCCACTAAGATTTCAGATCCCATTTGAGAACTCCACCCCCCGGAGAGCACGGAATCGCATTCGCCTTAGTTTCATCAGCCAGCCCATGAGGGAGGACAAGGGAGATGGGAAAGCAGTGTGCCTCAGGGGTGAGCTGAGATCGCTTCCGGCAGAAGGATATCATCTTAGCGGCCTCAGCTTCACCCTCAGCCTGCACGATCTTCTGCCGCTGTTCCTGCTTTGCCTTTTCCACTAAGAACTGGGCCCGCTGGGCCTCTTGCTGTGCTGTGGTGGGAGTCAAGAGGTCACAGATGTGAGGTGTCAGAAACCCCACGGCCCTCCCCTTCTGCATTTTCAGAAACCCTTGACCCACTCCTCTGGTAACTCACCCACTTGTTTGGCTTCTACAGCAGCTGTGTACTCTCGGCTAAAGCTTAGCTCCGTGATGGCTACATCGTCCAGGATGAGGCTGAAGTCCTTGGCCCTCTCTGTCAACTCCCTTCGGATCAGCAGAGACACCTGGGGGTCGGGGGGAGGAGGGGGAGGGAAAGGTCTTTCGAGGGGACTGGAGAACTGAAAGGAAGGTGGGTTGCGGTGACCATCTGAATATCAGATCTTCTGAAAAAGGCAGAAAACTCACCAACACTTCCTTAGTACCTACTGAGTGCTAGCCTTGGCTCTCCTTGTTCCCCACAGTGGCCATTAGTGCCGCTTTTAGGTAGAAATGGACCTGGGGTCCCAACCTTTTCCTCATAATCTGCCTTTCCTAATACCCAGTGCCCTGGGTCTAGGAGGAAAACGCTGACACGATGCGGATGGTGATGGGCGCGGGGTCCAACCTGGGCCCGCTGGGTGATCAGCTGTGAGGCGTTGAACTTGGCCACCACGCTCTTGAGAACCTCGTTGACAATGGACGGCAACACTCGCTCCTCGTAGTCCAGCCCGAGGCGCTGGTACATGCTGGGGAGCTCCAGGGCATTGGGTCGAGACAGCACCCGCAGGGAGATGTTCACCATCTGCAGGTCTGAGAGTGAGGTCAGCAGTGGCTGGTCAAGGCCATGGGGCCTCATCTGGCCCCTCAGCCAAGCACCCTTCCCCACACCCTGTCTCCTCCACGTCATATCGTGCAGCCCGCTACGCCCCTGCAGGGAGAGCAATCAGGCAGACAAGATGCGACTCGGCACAGGCCAAATGCATCCTTGTCCACAAGGGTGTTAGGCCTTCTCTATCCACAACCCCTCCACTAACAAAGGTAACCTCTCCTCTTCTCTCTTTGCCACTGTAACTGTTCGCAACCTCTACCGTAGGCGCTGTAATAATCACCTGTCTTCTTTACTGTCATCAGGGCTTATGGATGAGGACTGTGTTTTATGAGTTCTTTATTCCCAGGAATAAAGGTTTAGGGCAGGGGTGCTCAAACTTTTTAAAGAGGGTGCCACTTCACTGTCCCTCAGACCGTTGGAGGGCCGGACTATAGTTTAAAAAAACACTATGAACAAATTCTTATGCACACAGTGGCGGCAAAAACACCCGGCGGACCGGATAAATGTTTTCGGTGGGCCGTAGTTTGAGGACCCCTGGTTTAGGGAATGAATGTTAAGTGACCGGCACTAACAACAGTATAAAAACGTTTATTACAGGTGAGCTACTTGCCTCAGTGTGAATATGCCTGTGTGTGTGTGTGTGTGTGTGTGTGTGATGAGGGATCAGGGGAATCCCAAATGCACAGCTTCTAGGTACGTCTAGGGCAGGGGTGGGCAAACTTTTTGACTCGAGGGCCACAATGGGTTCTTAAACTGGATCGGAGGGCCGGAACAAAAGCATGGATGGAGTGTTTGTGTGAACTAATATAAATTCAAAGTAAACATCATTACATAAAAGGGTACGGTCTTTTTTTTTTTTAGTTTTATTCATTTCAAACGGGCAGGATCCGGCCCGCGGGCCGTAGTTTGCCCACGCCGGTCTAGGAGGAACCAGTGTACCAGTGGAGAATGGGACCAAGTTTCCCCAGGACAGGGGATACCAGGGGATACCATTAAGTCAAGCAGCTAAAACAACAACAAAAGCTAGGAGTGAAGGACAAACCGTGCTCTCACTGAATTTATGTTAGGGGGTAGGAACAGTCAGTTAAAAAGTGCAAACACACAGCGTGTCCAGAATGTTCTGCTTTAACCGAAGAAGCAGGGACTTTTATTCCAGCTGTGTTGCAGCTGTGGCACCACCATCTTCCCCGAGGGGCTCCTGCCAGCCTTCCCAGCGCCCAAACCTACCTTTAGAGCCTGTGGGGGAGGAAATTTTCCGTGGCCTGGCCCGAATGTCATAGATGATGGGGTACTGGAACCAGGGGATCCTGGAGGAGAGGGAACAGAGACAGTTATCAGGAGGCTGCAGGGTCACCAGTGTCCCTCGCCACGTGTTTCCTGGCCTGCTCCTCCCCTTGGCGACCACAGGCCGGGAGGAACCCTCTTCTTCCTTTGGAGAACAACGTGCACGTGCTGCTGCAGTTACGGGAAGCACCCACTCTCCGGGAGATGGAGGCAGGAGGGGAGAGAGTACAGCTCAATCCTGTCGCAAGTCCTACCACAGCCGCTGGCGGGTCGGCGTTCAAGGGTGAAGGGTCAGGGTCAGTCCGCTCTGCCCGCCATTACCTGAAGTGGAGGCCCTCGGCGAGAATGGTGTCCTGTTGCACGCCACCGATCCGATTAAAGAAGATGGCTCTCTGCCCGCCTTCCACTGTGGGGAGAGGGGTGGGGGTCAGGCCGGGTACGCGCTGGCCCCGGGTGGGGCGAGGGGCTCAGAGGCCGGGAGGGCCTGGGAGGGGAGGAGTCCGGGGGGCGGGCGGAGGTGGCTCACCGGTGAACACGGACTCGCGGACCCCGTAAGCCACGGCGCCGGCCCCGAGCAACAGCTTCAGCGCCGTGCCCATGCCACGGGGCCCGGAGGGCAGCCGCCCCGCCAAGTCCTTCAAGTTCTGGGCCATGTCCGATCCTGAGACCGGCGGCCCCAAAGGTCAGGAGTGGGTGCCGGCCCGCCTCTACCCGACTCCAGTTTAGAAACCGCACCCTGCACACGAGGGTCCGCGGCCCAGGTGCTCGCAGGAGAAAGGGCACCGGAAGTGCGCTTTCTTCTAAACCCTCCACCCCCGCCCACGGGGGACCCGAACCGGGCGCACCGGAAGTGCGCACCGGGAAGTCCCGCCCCTCCCGGAAACCCGGCCCTCCCAGGGAGACCTCGGGAGCGCCAGGCAGCCAGACCTCGCCATTTCCCAGCGCCTGCTTTTAAAATGGTAGCCGGAAGGAAGTTTTCGATTAGGAAGCGCGTGGGGCTCTAAGGATGCGAACATAACTTCCGGCCGGCTTGCAAGATGGCTGCACCCAGTGGTGGATTCCAGCCTCGTGAGCGTCGCGATGGGGACCAGGAACAGGACTGGGATGTTGTGGCGCCCAAGCGGCCCCGACTTGGGGCGGGAAGCAAGATGGGAGGCCGTAGGCTGATTGTGGTGCTGGAAGGGGCCAGTCTGGAGACAGTCAAGGTAACACGGGCCGAGAAGGCGGAGAACCGGGGTAGCGGTAGGACGGGACCCCGGGGATGCGGGAGAGCGGGGAGGGAAACACGCTTCTGACGGGAGAGCGGCCGAGGTGGCGGTCTTCTGGTTCGGCGTCCTGGGTTGGCTGTCCTCCCTTTCTTCTTGCCTTGCCGAGTCGCAGTCCAGCCGTCACGTCTTCGATTCCAGTTGATTCACCAGGATCGTCCTGCGGTATAAACTCATCTAACGGGAGGGGAGTTTCTAAAGGTGGTTCCGGTAGCGTAGTCGGCCCTTCCTTTTATTCGTAGGGACTTGGTGTTTTAGAAAAGGTGTTTACTGTCACGCTCCTTTGTATTCCTACCCACTTCGAAAAACACTTTCTTACCTATCCTCCGGCTCTTTTTCTGAATAACCCGGCAGTTCTGTCTTTAAATTGTCCGTGTTCTCATTCCCCCCGACTTTCTTGTTTCTCTCACCGTTTACAGCTAAATTTGTTCAGTGAGTAGGCCCAGAAGAAATAGCACTGGTTTGGAAGTCAGACCTGGACTTTAATCTTGATTCTTATACTTATTTTATGTTGAGAAAAATTTGCCCTCAGTTAATACTTTACAGGGAGAGTGCAGTGAAAGTGCTTTAAAAGCAGTATGTTTCCATAGTGATCTACGGTGTGATTCTTTTTCATGTTCCTCAACCACTTTGACCCTTTATTAGGGTTGCCATCTACCCTCCTCCCCCAGCTTATTAAAATCGGTATTTCTTCCTCTGTAATTGATATTTCTAACCTAAATAGGTTCTTCTATTTATCCCTCACTTAATTGCCTGCTACCTTTCCAAACTATTAATTCTGAGTGTCACTCAACCACTCCATTTCTTCCTGTGTCCCTTGGGGATGATAGTAGTCCCTACCTTGATGGATTATTGGGAAGATGAAAGGAGTCAGTATGTATAAGGGGTTTAGAATAATGTCTGTCACTTGGAATTAGTTATTATTGTTACCGATTCCACGTTACCTATTAAGTAGTTGTAAATGGCATGGTCAAATTAAAATTCCTATAGTATGCTCTGGAAGAATTTAGGTTAAGTTGTCATTAATGGCACTCCAAGGGTGACAGAATCATAGCTGGTTGAAATCTTCGGTGCTGTTACCTCGTGCCTTCCTTGTGCTGGTAACTCTTGCTGCTCCCAGCCTCCTCTGGGCCTGCTCTCTGCATTTGTTCTTCATACTCCAACCTCACTGGCCTACTTTAAGCTCTTTGAAGGCATGAAGTTCTCTCGTACGTTGAAGCCATTGCATACAAGGTTCTCTAACTGGAAGCTCCTTTTACTCAGCTCTTTGCTTCATTGATTCCTACCTAATGTGCATTCACTTAACAATTATTGACCCTCTTATGCTGCTCATTCATTAATAGGTTAAATGTTACTTGCTTATAGAAATGACTCCCTGAAGTAACTAGAAGGCTCTCTCTGAGGGCAGAGAAAGTTTCAAAAATTCTTACATCTCCAATACCAATTATAGAAAGTGAATACACATGGTATTCATTCTGATTATTGGTTTTCAAGCTTAACCACATACCACAATTAAAAATCAAGTTTCATAAACCATCACCATTATTACATTTGAAGTACTCTGATATTTTCTATCCTACTTCCTTATAACTTACTAATGGGTTAGAAATAGATTCTTTTATTCAAGAGGTTTTCTTCTATAACTAAGTGTCCCATGGTCTTAGTTCCTGGCCTTTGTGCTTTCTCTGCTTGCTTTGTGACATTGTTATTTCAGTTATCATTTAATTTCAAAGTCCATGTGCCTCTTCCCCACTTTTTGGGGTTGTATATCTTCAGATGTTGTCAGACATACAAATGTTCTACTGATACATAAAAGCTTAGCCTTTCAAAACCTGCATTTGTACTTAATGGTATGTTTTTTATCTTAATGCTCCTTAGGACTCCAAGTTGCAATTTGCAATTATTTCTTTTTGCTGCTACAGATGGATTCAGACAGATCTTTAGTATCAAACTCCTACTTGATATATTTTTATATTTTCTAGTATACAGTATTCCTCAGTCATTCTCATACTCCTATTATTCCAGAATTATTTCTTTCTGGTGGATACTTGAGGATTCTGCAGTTTACAAAGCAGTTTCATATGTAATCACTGCCCTTCAGTGTTTCAGTTCCCACTTTTTCAGCATAATTTTCTTTTTTTACATTTACCTTTACAACTAGGAGCAACCCCTCTTATTTTTGTTTTACTTTTGACAGAACTATTTCTTGATCAAACGACCTCCTTCATCATTAGAATTTTCACACTTCTAGTTCAGATGTGCAGCTCTTCACTCAGTACATGGTTTTTATAAGCAAACAGCGTAATGACCATATATATTTTGCCCACTTTATCACAATTGGTATGCCTTGATAAGCTTTCAGCCTTTTTCATTAACTTTATTCCACCTGGTTCCAGAATCTCACACCAGCTTTGCCTAATAGCCACAGATTTTTAAATTAAATCAAGTTTAAATCATCTGAAATCACAGGTTGTGCCTTCATCCCTTTTCCCTCTAAGATCAGGTATGGAAGGAGGAGTGAAGGAAAGGAGGGGAGGGTAAATGTGGTCACACAGTGAACGCCTGAAGTCTTGCTGGGCCCCCACCCCCATAGCTTCTGGTTTAGGAAATCTAGGGTGAATTTGACTAGAGTAACACGTTTCCAGATGCTGCTGCTGGTTTGGGGAGCACACTTTGAGAATCACTGGGCTAAGTAAAACTGCTTACGTTCTGTCATTTTCCCTCTTCAGGCAGGGAAGACATATGAACTATTAAACTGTGACAAGCACAAGTCTATGTTGTTGAAGAATGGACGGGACCCAGGGGAAGTGAGACCAGACATAGCTCACCAGGTAACTCCAGGGACAGCGCCTCACAGCCCCTTGAGCCTTTATATGGAAGGTGAGGCAGATGCGTGCTACTTCTCTGCAGTCTTGACTGTGCCTTGGTGTTTGCTGCCCTCAGAGTTTACTGATGCTGATGGACAGTCCCCTGAACCGAGCTGGCTTGCTGCAGGTTTATATCCATACACAGAAGAATGTGCTGATTGAAGTGAACCCTCAGACTCGAATTCCCAGAACCTTTGACCGCTTTTGTGGCCTCATGGGTGAGCTCTTTAGGACTTAAACTTTAGGAGTGAAGAAGGGAAGAGGGAACATGCTTGATCTTAGAACAAAGACTCCTCATCACTTTCCATGTGGAGGGGTAAAGCCTACATGGGTTCCTGGCTGAGTAATAAAGGGAGAGCGAACCTATCAGTATACAACTAGTCATGTGCTTGACAACTGCTCGCACATAACATTTTAGGGGTACAGCATAGCTATAAGGCCATCTGACCATGGGTTTTTCTGGTTAGATTACGGGCAGAAATGTGGTCTCCACCGAGCTCTGAACACTTTTCTTTTCGCCCTAGTTCAGCTTTTACACAAACTCAGTGTTCGAGCAGCTGATGGCCCCCAGAAGCTCTTGAAGGTGAGGTATTGACACCTACTGGTTGGAGAAGGGTTCTGAGAACCTTTCTGGGGCTCATTTTTCTCTTTTACTTTAGGTAATTAAAAATCCAGTGTCAGATCACTTCCCAGTTGGATGTATGAAAATTGGCACTTCTTTTTCCATCCCAGTCGTCAGTGATGTGCGAGAGTTGGTCCCCAGCAGCGACCCTATTGTTTTTGTGGTGGGGGCCTTTGCCCATGGCAAGGTAAGGTCTAGGTTCAATTCTTAGATTCTTCATAGCTTAGTACAGAATTCCAAGAGCAGTTAGCATTTTGATGATCCTTGTCCTCATCAGTTGGGAAATAGAGCGTTAAAGAGCTGAAAGACAAGTGTGGGTTCCCTAACCTGCCCCAGGACGTATCTTTTGAGGACTGCTGGCATATTTGTAATAGTCAAAACTAGGACCGTCTTAATCCTTCATACAAATTTGATATTAACACAGTGAAATAAGAGCTCAGCCCAATTTTCCTGCCCTAAAGGACTGAACCTATTACAGAGTGTTAGAGTTGGCTGACAGAACTATTCTCTCCTCAGCTCAATGTGGAGTATACAGAGAAGATGGTGTCCATCAGCAACTACCCCCTTTCTGCTGCTCTAACCTGCGCAAAACTCACCACAGCCTTTGAGGAAGTGTGGAGGGTCATTTGACAGTAGACCTTGCTCTGAAACAGAGACTGTTGACATTGCATCCCTTGACTCTTCTAACTCCCTGTTGGATGATGACCTTCCTGAACCAAGACTGGGGTTAGTGGAAGCCAAGGCTGAATGTACATTTGCTATTTGTTTATCTTATAAACACTGTTCTTGCAAACCTGGTTGTATTTGAGGATTCCTAAACTTAGTCTCTAAAGGTGTAAACTGTTCGTTCTCCTCAGACTTCAGGGAAAAGTGTGAGGTTACAGTGTTTGCAGCTTGGTTCCGGGCTTTGCAGGTGGGCTTTAGCTCCAAACTTCTGAGATTACTGTGCTCTCAAGGAGATAGCCCTGATTACTGCAGCAATGGCAAGCACGGAGAACTGTCTGAAAGAAAGCAGCCAGGAATGCTAGCAGTGAAAAATTGAACAAACAGAAGTGATTTTTATCTGGTACAGTTCCAAGGTAGAAAAAGTGGAGCAGGCAGGGCCTTATGCCCCTCCTCACCCCCCCATGGGGGGAGTGGTGGCGGCGGCACATATACAATCATAGTAAATTGGCAGAAGAAAAACAGAACAGATTCCTGGCTAGAGGGGGAGAGATAAGGCAACGTGCATGGGGGAGTCCAGAGGGGAGACATGGCCCCTCTACTCCTCCCACAAGAGTTTCCCCTTTGGCCCAAATGAAGACTTGGCTGTCAGCAGAGGCATAGCTGGGAGTGCCATGTCTTTCTACTCCCTGGCTTCTGTGTTCTCTGCTCTAGGGTGGAGTGTAGAAAGGGAGACAAGTCATTTCTGCACCAGTCTTGCTCTAGGCCACCTGCAGAAGAAATTTGATGGGAAGGCTGGTCAGTTATTTCTTCTAGTTCCTGGTCTACAGCCCATCTAGCTTCTTCCTGGCACGTTAGTGCCCAATACTGCTTCCTAGAAGTCAGACTACCTTGAGATTCACCCCAGATTTCTAACACTGTCCACCCCCACCCCCCCAGTCTATTGCTCTATCCCAGCCGTGGGCAAACTACGGCCCGCGGGCCGGATCCGGCCTGTTCGGCTGTTCTATCCGGCCCGTGGAGCCGAAAGAGCGGAGGGTTCTCTTGCTCTCCCCTCCGCTCCTTCACCAGCAGCAGTGTTAACATGTATTAGTTCACACAAACACTCCATCCATGCTTTTGTTCCGGCCCTCCGGTCCAGTTTAAGAACCCATTGTGGCCCTCGAGTCAAAAAGTTTGCCCACCCCTGCTCTATCCTGTAACCTGGATGTTAACTTACCAGGGAAATAGATTATTCCATTTTCTTTAACTTTTCTTTCCTTGGCACTATTGCTTTGTGAAGATAAGGCAATATGAATAATAGGCTCAGGAAGAAGACGTGGCCAAGGAAGTAGACGGATTTATACACCTGTGGAGAGATTCAGGCCACTGAGTTAGCCCGAGGGCATCCTATATAATAAAGAGCTAATATGCAAATGGTTGTCACAGTCATGCTGGGGCCACACTCCCCGCCTTGGTGCCGGGGAACCTGAGGCTGCACTCCCTGCCCCGCAGGGCTTGACAGGGGACCTGAGGCTGCGCCCCCGGCCCTGTGGGGCTTGATGGAGGTGGGACCGGCTGGGTCTCGCACGATTTCAAGGTGTGTGTGGGTGGGCGGGGAACTTGACTCTGGGTCCCGCGACGTCCCCTGGACTCTGACAGGAGGGAGATTTTCATATACATTTTACTAATTTTCTTTCATCTCTGACACTTCCATTATAGAGAAAGGGCAAATAGCAATATTAAAGTATTTCCTCTAATTCCTTTAAAAAAATAATATTTTATTGACTTTTTACAGAGAGGAAGGGTGAGGGATAGAGAGTTAGAAACATCGATCAGCTACCTCCTACACACTCCCTACTGGGTATGTGCCTGCAACCAGGGTATGTGCCCGCAACCAAGGTACATGCCCTTGACTGGAATCGAACCTGGGACCCTTTAGTCCACAGGCTGACGCTCTATCCACTGAGCCAAACCGGTTAGGGCATCCTCTAATTCCCTTTTAATGTGCACGAATTTCGTGCACTGGGCCACTAGTGGTATATAATATCCCTTACTACCCGAGGTTTCAGTGGATCCCTCCCATCCTTGCAAGCAGGCCCTCACTTACCTTAAACCATTTGTCCCATGTGAAGAGACAGAAGGCAGTCATTGAGTAACCCATGAAGAGCCAGTGGATGGTCTGCTGCACCAAATAGTAGAAGGGTTGTAGGACAGTAATGGAAGCCAGGTTGCTCAGGGTTGGGCTGTCTCGTATTAGGCTGGCAGCCTGGGGAGGAAGAGAAGAGGTAATCAGGACCTTGCCTCTTCTCGTAGTCCCCTTTCACCCAGTATCCTTAAGGCCTACCTGCCTTTCCACGATAACAATGAGGAATTCCATCTGGAAGCAGATCAGGTATCCTGAGTGTAGGCCATGCCAGAGGGCCAAGAATAGCAATGAGAGACCCTGGGAGAGTTCTTTATTTCCAAGGAACTTGAGTCGTTTGAAGAAGTAACTAGAGAAAAGGATGGGTAAGGATGAGCTACAGACTAGTTCTTGCGTTCTCACCATCCACCTCTGGGTTCTCAGCACCCTGAGGAGTGCAGTGGTGGTGGCTGGCTCCCACTTGGGCCCACCTGGGGCAAGGGAAGACATAAGGCTTAGCTGGGTGAACTTGGGCAAACTACTTAAATGACTAGTGCCTGATGTTGACTTGCAGTGAATAGGGGAGACCAGTTTTCTACTCGTGCTGCTTACCTTCTAGTGATGGGACAAATAAACAAAGACTTTATAAACAGAACAATAGAGAACATAAAACCAGTGGCTGAACTGGGGTTAAACCCAGGACTCAAGGCACTTAGACATTTTGCTTTCGTTTTTTAAATAATGACAGAAATGGGGCGGGGGGAGGGGGGGGTAGGAGTGGAGACACAAGTGTGTAAGGCAGGGGTCCTCAAACTTTTTAAACAGGGGGCCAGTTCACTGTCCCTCAGACCGTTGGAGGGCCGGACTATAGTTTAAAAAAAAACAAAACTATGAACAAATTCCTATGCACACTGCACATATGTTATTTTGAAGTAAAAAAACAAAATGGGAACAAATACAATATTTGTATTTGCATGTGGCCTGCGGGCCGTAGTTTGAGGACCCCTGGTGTAAGGGTATGTGTGAGAATGATTGGAAGTTCTGCCCAGAGTGGGAAAAGACAGAAGTGACAAGTCCATTTCTGCCCTCCAATCTGGAAAAGTGGTGGAAGGCAGAAGCTCAGGTCCACACCTCCCCTCCCCTGCTTACCGGGCCACCCAGGCATTGGTGTTGATGTTGAATGAAGCGATGGTGCCGGTGAAGCGGGGGGTTGTTTCAAAGAGCCACACCTTCATGTTAGCGCAGGCATCCCACTTTGCCTTTCCATTTTCATCAAAGTCATTGAAGCCCAGCCCCGTCAAAATGCATACTCCTTCCTGAGGGAAGGACCGACTCAGGGTTCTTGCCACTCTCCCCACGTCCCCCACAGCCTATCTATGCCCTATTTCATCTTTTCTACTTACTGTGACCAGCCAACAGGTGACGTATTTGTACAGCACAAACTTGCCCCAGATGAGCATGTACATGCAGCGGAACCAGAAACGGCGGTTCTTAAGAGAAGAACGAACATGTGCGTTAGACTGTGCAAATTTCCCTAATGTTCTTCCTTTCTACTCTTGGGACTGACTGCTTCATGTCCACCTGACAGTCTGCCTCTATAATCGGCTAAGAGGATGAGCAGGGAGCCTGGCGAATATCCACTTCCTTTCCCTTGGAGTTGTGAAACAGCATTGTCCTTAACTCTTCTTCTGAAGCACTTGGGACACTAAGTGCTAAGGGACTTTTATGAATTCATGCTCAATGTTAACTTAAGGAGACAACTGACTTAGAGTGGGTAGGGAATGGTTGCAAACCTTTCAGGTGGGCAGGAGCAAAAGCCAGCACTCCCCCCCTTCCTTGGATTTTAAATTCCCTAGAAGCCCCCAATCTATCAAGAAAAGAAACAAGCTGGAGAGGACCAGAAGCTGCTATGCTGGGCTGTAATATAGCAAGCTAAGAGCTGCTCCTGGGGAAGGTAAGGGGTGCCGAAAGTGCACCTGGCACAGCCCTGTGCCCGCGAAGGTCGTTCAATACTGGCTGATGAACATGTCCCGGCCTGGCTGGCATTGACACCAACTCTCACAGATCTAGAGCAAAACCAACATGCATTTGTCGATGGTGTTTCCCACTTCTTGGCTATCTACAGGAATCCTTGCCTGTCCATTTTCTATCTCGGATGCAGTCATACTGCTGCTGCTTTAGTAGCTACTCACTTCATAGTCTTCGGTGAGGAGATAGTTTTCTGGGATGTGGGGACTGAGGAAAACGTAGCCCACCAGGTAGATGAGGCCCAGACTCAGGCGCTTGAGAGCAGGTATGGTGCTGAAAGGAACAGGTGGGGGGTCACAATGTGTAGAGGCCACTTAAGTCACAGAGGGGAGCTATCCATCTGGGATGGAATGAAGAGCTCCACTGCCCAATATATCCTATATAATAAAAGGGTAATATGCAAATTGACCCTAACAGCAGAATGACTGGGAATGACTGGTCACACACTGACCACCAGGGGGCAGACGCTCAATGCAGGAGCTGCCCCCCGGTGGTCAGTGCACTCCCACAGGGGGAGCTCTGCTCAGCCACAAGCCAGGCTGCCGGCTGCCAGTACAGCGGTGGTGGTGGGAGCCTTGCCTGCCTCCTCAGCAGCGCTAAGGATGTCCAACTGCAGCTTAGGCTTGCTCCCCGCTGGCATGTGGACATCCCCCAAGGGCTCCCGGGCTGCCAGGCGGATGTCTGACTGACAGCTTGGGCCCGATCCCCCAGGGAGTGGGCCTAAGCCAGCAGGTGGTCATCCCCCGAGGGGTCCCAGACTGCGAGAGGGCACAGGCCGGGCTGAGGGACCCACCTGAGTGCACAAATTTTTGTGTACCGGACCTCTAGTTTATTAAAATCAATTTTTTAAAATGAGAAAATGAATTTTAAAGGTGGGGACATGACTGGTTTAGTCAAAATGCTGCTACATAAAAGTGAATTTTATGTTTGTGCCACAGGGTCAGAATGGCTGGCTGAAAAGGGCCCGCTGCCTGCAGTGAGCAGGTACAGAGTGCCTGTTACGACAGTCCAGGGCCTGTGTGGCATGAGCCCGGGGAGCCAGGGCCATGTGGAGAATGCAGCTAGGGCTGGTCCGCAGGAAAGTCACTTCAGAAGTGGCTTTGTAGTGGGTGAGACACCTACTCTACAGAGGTCTTGACCAAGAGGGGCATTTACCTGCTTGGTATCTCTCCGGGCTTGTCAGTCAGCTTCCTGTGCACCAGCTTCATGTAGTGGTTCATTGAGAACTGGGGCCCTACCAAGAAGGCTCCGTAGAAGTAGGAGAAACCAGCAACTTCCAGCAGGGAAGGGATACCTCGTATGGCATATTTCTGTTGCTCAGAGGACAATGAACTCTATGCCGAGAAGAGAAGGAATGGTTCAGGATAGCCTTGAATCTACCTGCAAGAGCTGGTTTGTGTGTTCCCCACCCTTTTGGCCCACTGAACTGGTTCTTTAAATAGCCATCTCTGAGGGGATGATCAGGAGATGGAGAAAAGTAGTTGCTTCCTGTGGAAACGAGTGTGTACAGCAACAGTTGACTGCTGCTGATTTCCAAATGCCTTGCTGGCATTGATCTCTGGACTTTGTGCAAGAGCTGGATCCAGGCAAATTAGATTTGTTGATCCTTGCTCAGTGCTATCAGAAACAGATCACATAGGCTGGGGATGAGGTGGGGCTCAGCCCCTGGCGCTTGGGTTCAGTCTTTTGGTAAGAATAGCCTTTCTCCTTCCCTCTGATTTACTTCCTTAATCTCTCTGTGGAGGAGTTGTGCTTACCTGATCTTTCCCTCCATCAAAGTAGTCAACAGCCAAACCTGAGCAGAGAGAGAAGGTGTGGGTAGAGTGGAGGGAAAGGACACTGGGGATGTGACCTGTGGACTGAGGGAAGCAGGAGTGTGGGGGAGAACACAGAGTAAGTTTATGGTCAGATGGGGAGGAGCCTAGGTGTAAAAGGGGGGGGTAGTAACCCATTACTTACCAATCAGTTTCAAGGTCAGAACACAATGAGGCATTGTCCACTTGATATCATAGTTGCCAGTGGCTGTCCAATAATATCCGGCAAGAAGGTAGGCCTAGGAGAGAGGAAATACTTATTCTATTATTGCTATGATTTATTTTCTCTCTACTCTGAAATCCACTGTATTCCTTCATTTTTTCTTTCTCCTGGTCTTATCATTAAAGGCCTTAAGAAGTTCCTATAAATGGAGACACTGAAACTGTAAAGGGGAAGAGACTTGCCTCAAGGTTTCTCAGTAAAATTAAGGCTAATTGAGAACTTAGATGCTTAGGTTCTGTAGCTCATTCTAAGTTGATTTTCTGCCTTGCCTTTACATGACTCCCCTCATGATAGCTGGGCCAATCATGGTGAGAACCTTAATGCACAATCCTATGCAGAGGGTTAGCTGTCACCTCTTCCTTGAGGCAGGAAAAGTATTATCACTGCCACCTGCAGATGAAACACCTGTGGCTTGTGTAACATGACTTACATAAAGTCATACGGGTAAGTGTTATTGGGAGAAAACAATCAGAAATTGGATTGTTTTCCAGTTCACTGGTTTTCCTACACCACAGTCTCTGACTTCTCCCCAATCCTCAGCTGTGACCTGTGCTGCCAAGGGAAAGATGCTTACCATCTGGAAACAAAAGGTAGTGAGAACAGCAGTTACAGTGCGGCCCATTAGTCGCAGAATGAGGAACTGAAGGATGACACATAGCAGGGAGTGGTACATCTGGTTTCCTAGTGCAGAAGAGAGCAAATTTTAACTTGTGTCCCATCCTGAGACTTCTAAACACAAAGAGATACATACAGAAAAAACTATTTTGGTATTAGGATATTTTTGTCAAAATTACCTCATGTTCTGGGGGAAGGGACTATAAATAGAAGGGACTGTCGGGCAGCTACTGTATTTCTGAATGTTTGAACTTAAGGTTGCTCCTGAGGGGACTGCTTGTTATCCAGTTATAGGCATAGCAGAGAAACTGGTGCCTCTCAGTTGATGGGGTCTGGCAAGGGTAACCACTCTCAAATGTTTTATCTGGGAGAGGACTGTCCATGTAAGGAGAACTTAAGCTATTTTCTTGTCCACACAAATCCTTTCTTTGCAAGCACAGGATTATAACTTACCTATCCATCAAATTCTCTCCAGGAAGTTTGGTTCAAATCCGTTCCTTCCCAAATTCCCTCTAATTGCAGCCCCACTGCTAGCCCAGTTTACTCACCAAAGTTAAAATAAGCAATGGAGAGGCCTGTAAAAGTGTGGAAGAGATGGATGAGGTAGCTGTCCTTGTAGAAAAGATAATGCCGATAAAACAAAGCCAAGGGGTAACCTGAGGGGAGATCAGAAGAGGGTTATTTGTGGCTGGTGCTCTCCCATTTTGTTTTGGAGGTTTATCTGGCATGAAACTCAGCCCAGAGAGGAAAAAACACACATTATGTGGATGTCAACAGAGAAGATAATAATATCCCCAAAAATCAAAAGTGTTTTTGTGAGTAAACATTTAAAACTGAAGACAGTTTTATATAGAGGCCATATAAAACCAGGTCCTAAGGCTAGGTTTCTCAGAGAGACTATTAAGTAGTGCTAGGAATTTTCTATTGCGTTTTCAGTGATACAAGGAATTGAGGGTATCCAACTGTGCTCTGCCCAGAAGCATTATTTTATGCTTTTATGATCTATTACTAGAGGCCCGGTGCACGATTTCATGCACAGGTGGGGTCTGGTGGGCCTGCCCCATCAGGGCCTGGCTGGTGGGGGGTGGGGCCTCGGGCTGTTGGCTGGCCCGCTTCCTGATCGAACTCCTGCCTGAGGGGACAATTCACATATTGGCCTTTTATTACATT
The DNA here is from genome assembly GCF_963259705.1 of Myotis daubentonii. Classification (NCBI taxonomy): domain Eukaryota; kingdom Metazoa; phylum Chordata; class Mammalia; order Chiroptera; family Vespertilionidae; genus Myotis; species Myotis daubentonii. Next base: position 22,152,087 of record NC_081841.1, read on the forward strand.
GGATAATTTTATCTCCTGTCCTGCTAGTAGTGTATTATCAGCAAATTATCAAGAGGATAACTATAAATCAACACAAGGCTATAAACTGTGATTGCTGACTGAATTACAGCTGAACAGCAGTTATAGGAAATGTGTGGATGCTTCTCACATGCTGAGGTCTGGGCACTCACCGGGTTAGAAATCCATTAAGTATCATGGGAAAATGTCTTCTAAAGCAGTGATTCAGAGTATGGTCCTGGGGCCACAATTGAACTATAGTGGATCTCCTTCCTGATGGGCCATGAGCTGATTATGCATGGCCAAAGGTTGCTTACTGAATAAAAGAGGGTCAATATAACATTTGGTATTCCTAAACTAAAATTAGCATGTTCCATGGTGTTACTACACATTTGCATTTAGTGTTCTATTAAGAGGTCGCTGCCGAAACCGGTTTGGCTCAGTGGATAGAGCGTCGGCCTGCGGACTGAAGGGTCCCGGGTTCGATTCCGGTCAAGGGCATGTACCTGGGTTGCGGGCACATCCCCGGTGGGGGATGTGCAGGAGGCAGCTGGTCGATGTTTCTCTCTCATCGATGTTTCTGACTCTCTGTCTCTCTCCCTTCCTCTCTGTAGGAAATCAATAAAATATATTAAAAAAAAAAAAAAAAAGAGGTCGCTGATGTGCTTGGCAGTGCACGTGTGAAGAACTGGAATTCCTACTGTGTTTTAGAAGGACACTTGACCTATCCTATCATTGCATAGTGTCAGCTTATCATTGGCAGTATAGTTGTGAGTTTGGTTAACTCTGCAATGCTCAGAAGTGTCAAAAACAAAGAAAGTGCTCAGTTTTTTATTAAGTAAATGGGTAATCCTGTTGTGTATTTGGCTTATGTACTAGGCCAGTGATGGCGAACCTTTTGAGCTCGGTGTGTCAGCATTTTGAAAAACCCTAACTTAACTCTGGTGCCATGTCACATATAGAAATTTTTTGATATTTGCAACCATAGTAAAACAAAGATGCATATTTTTGATATTTACTTTATATATTTAAATGCCATTTAACAAAGAAAAATCAACCAAAAAAATGAGTTTGCGTGTCGCCTCTGACACGTGTGTCATAGGTTCGCCATCACTGTCCTAAGTCCTAGTTTTTTTTCCCTATAATTTTTTTTTGTCTTTTTGTTTTTTAACTTATGATCACATCCTGTATACTTATGTAGTCAAGTTTTTAACAGTGTATCCGCCATTTAATCTTCCTGGTGCCAGGACTTGCTCTTGTTTTTTTTTTTTTTCTTTTCTTCTCTTTTATTTGTTATTTATTTTAAAAAAAATTGTTTTTTGCTCTTGTTTTTTTTTTTGACTGCTGTTATAATGGGCTAGACACTTCATCAATTTTATAGCTTCATGCAAATAGCTAACTTTATAGATATCCTGTGGATTACTGGCTCATTCATTCAACAAATGTTTATTAAACACCTACTACATGCCAGGTATTCTCTTTGTAGATCACATAATGAGGGATAAGGTGGCATGCAATGGTTTATTTTCTAGCTAGCTAAGGTGAAGATATAGGATTACTAGCTCAAGGGAGAGGGAGACAGCTATGACCCCTTCGTAGTCAGATGAATGAGCAAAGAAATAGGATCAAGTTTCATACATATCACATATCAAATTTGGCAGGAACAGAACACCATGTTATCAGCAAGTATTGCTAAGAACCAGAGCCAGGTACTAGAAAGTATATATAGAATAAGATCAGACTGCCTTAAGTCTTTGACTTTTTAACATTGTAGGAAATGGGGTATAAATGAATAGAAACAATAGGGAATATCTTAATTATTTAGAGTACTCATAAATAAATCCTGGATAGCTAAGAGTTTACCCCTTTAAGCACTAAAACCCTTAACCACTTGGAATCACCAAAACCCTGAACCATTCGGAATGCTTAAAATTTAAAAATGCAACACATATCACTCTGCCCCCTTAACGTGGATATAATTGAACACTTTCTTGGTGATCTGGTTCATAATTATTCTACAGTAAAGTCATGACTGCTTTATAAGCTGTTGAGATGTGTAAAACTGTTGCTCCGATTCTGTTAGGGCCTACACTGTCCTGCATTCCGAGTTCTCGTATCCATTTCTTAGGGCTTTTCTGCCCCTTTCCTTCCTATTGAGGCATTAGTAGTCACTTGAGCTTTCAGTGTGCCTGCCAAGGATGTTGTTTTCCCTACTTCTAATTTACTGCAGGCCTTAGAAATTGTATGTTTTTAAGGCGTAAAAAAGAAATATAAGAGCAAAGGTCTTGGGTGCTTTCCTTACAGACTTAGTGCTTAGCCTGGTAACATCGGTTCTGGCCACTCAAGGCCCTTTGTTCGGGTGTATTTTGGAGAAGTGGAGGTTGTTGAGTTCCACACAGGCAGGTGAAGTAGTATTGTACACTACTAAACATATGATAAGAAGATGGTGCAATTGGCAGAATAATCAAAAGAATGCAGCAGGCCATTAAGGTTACCAAGAACATTAAGATCATAACAGAGAACAGCAAAGCCTGAATTGAGGCCACAGAGGGGAAGAAGGAACTGTTCTGGGGAGAGTTGCTGTGACAACCAGAGCTGATTTTGAGTGTGTAAACACCAAGCCTTGCTCTTGGCTGCTGCTCAGCTCAGCAGGCTTTGTAACCTGGCTGCCCAGTCACCCCTTTAGGGATGTGCTGGGTTTTTTTGGAGGGTGTTGTCCCACAAGGTGTTTCTGAGTCCTAATGCTTTCTTGTGGGAGCCGATTCTTAATACAATAGCCACAGTCACCTGACAAATATTTAGAGAACAATGGAAGTACCTCCTCCCCACCCATCAGAGTCTGATTCAGTCGGTCTGAGCGATCTGGTGTGCAGCCAGGGTGAAGAAGCACTGTCTTACTAAAATCCTGGTGCCAGGCAGAGTGCTTACTAGGTCCTGAGAATAAAATTCTGAGCTTGCCAAAACCGGTTTGGCTCAGTGGATAGAGCGTCGGCCTGTGGACCGAAAGGTCCCAGGTTCGATTCGGGTCAAGGGCATATACCTGGGTTGCGGGCACATCCCCAGTAGGGGATGTGCAGGAGGCAGCTGATCGATGTTCCTCTCTCATCGATGTTTCTAACTCTCTATCTCTCTCCCTTCCTCTCTGAAAAAAATCAATAAAATATATTTAAAAAAAAAATTCTGAGCTTGATGACTGAGAGTTGCTATCTTTCCTTTAATACCACTCTCCAGGCAGAGGTTAGTTTTGTAAGTCTGATTGGGAGGTTTTAAAGAACTTGTTTGGCAGTACTATAACTTTTTTCTTTTTAGTTAAAGAAGGGCCTTCAGAAACTCATTAGCAAATGTAGGCTGATGAACTAACCTACTCCCAAACACGATGATCCCATATTAGAATGGGAGCATTTCAAGAGCAACACCTATGGTGTTTACAGTTTTAGAGCAAACTGCTGGGATACACGGAATCTGGCTCTGTTTGGGGGTTCAGGTTGTGAGTGTATCCAGATGTGTTCTCCAATCAGTCACTGGACATCTCGTGAGTGCTGTTGGAGTCAGGGACTAGGATCTGCCACAACTTAGTTATTAGTGGAACTTCTTATTCTCTGCACAATTGTTGTGAAATTACTTATTAATTTTAGAGGTCCTGAGGTTTCATTTGAAGGAATAGAAATGAGCTGTTTTCATTAAAGTCTGGTAAATTTCTTTGTCTTTTCATCCTGTAGAGCTATTTCTGGGTTCTGTAGGAATAGGATATGACCCCATTTGACTAGTCAGTGAGTGATAAGACTCTGGTGAAAAGAAAGTAGAGGATGTTTTGGCAAGTGTGAGGGAGAATACAGAATTAGGACTGCTAAATGCTGGATTAACCAGATATTGGTACCAGTTTTATAGAAAAGAAAAACACTTCAAATACCATACAAAGAATTGATATAAATGAAGAAAATTAAAATTTTTTTGAATTAATTCATTAAAACAGATATTAATAGAAATATCATACTTTTATTTATTATTGTAATTATTTTTTAATGGTACCCTGACTGGGAATTGAATCTGTGACCTCCTGGTACATTGAACAACACTCAACCAACTGAGGCACACTGGCTAGAGCTAAATATCATACCTTTAATGAAAACAAATATATTTTTCTAAAACAAACAAAATCATTGAATGCAGAGAATGGCATTGTTTTACACTTGTACAAATTTCTGGCCTTTCTCTAAGTATAAGATAGCTGGATTCTCAAATGTGCCTCTGTATTTAATCTGTTGTTTTGGTTAAACTATATGTAGGAAACCGTTATACAGATATATAGTTGAAAGGCGAATCAATAGCTTTTTCAGATAAATTTGGATATTCTTTGATATTCTACCTAAACTTGACAGATTGTTTCTTAAAGGTTTGTTGCAATGTGGAATATGCAGCAAACATATCAATGAACTTTTCATATTCTATTATGTTAAAACCCAGTGGTCTCTCATTGCTTTGAATGGTTTTTGTAATATCATGCACTGGTCATCTGGAAAACAATGGCTCACTGTATTAGGCAGATCTTCCAAATATTGACAATATGTCATTAAAATACAGTATAAAAATCACATCTTTTGCCCTAGATGGTTTGGCTCAGTGGATAGAGCGTCAGTCAGCCTGCGGACCAAAGGGTCCCAGGTTCGATTCCAGTCAAGGGCATGTACCCTAGTTGCAGGCACATCCCCAGTAGGAGGTGTGCAGGAGGCGGCTGATCGATGTTTCTCTCCCATCGATGTTTCTAACTCTCTATCCCTCTCCCTTCCTCTCTGTAAAAAAATCAATAAAATATATATTTTTTAAAAAATCACATCTTTTAATAACACCATTGATCTTCAACATAAAAATCTGTATGTATTGCCGAAACCGGTTTGGCTTAGTGGATGGAGCCTCGGCCTGCGGACTGAAAGGTCCTGGGTTCGATTCCGGTCAAGGGCATGTGCCTGGGTTGCGGGCACGTCCCCAGTGGGAGATGTGCAGGAGGCGGCTGATCGATGTTTCTCTCTCATCGATGTTTCTAACTCTCTATCTCTCTCCCTTTCTCTCTGTAAAAAATCAATAAAATATATTTAAAAAAAAATCTGTATGTATTGAGAAGTTGTCACGCTCATGGAGGCAGATACAAAAAAGTTTTCCAAAATTTTAAAAATTTTCAATTGAAAGCTTGAATTTTATTATTCACTACAAATAGTGTCTGTTATTTTCCTTGAAATGACAGGCTCACGTTTTCAAGAAAATATCTGCCAAATGCCCATATCTAAATAAATCCATGTCTAAGTTTGTCAGTTGTTTTTTTTCAAGTAAAAATGCTATCCCATGAAAAAAGCTCTTAATTGAACGTGCAACTCAAGTAACTGCACAAATACTCTGCCTCCAGACAGCCTTGTACTTCAGTATGCAGAAGTGCTTTAGGCACATTTCTCATTTCTTCAGACTATTAAGAAGGGTTGAGATTTAATACAATTCATAATACTTACTGCTTCATCCAAGACATTCTTTTTTTCTTTTTTTAATATGTTTTATTGGTTTTTTACAGAGAGGAAGGGAGTGGAATAGAGAGTTAGAAACATTGATGAGAGAGAAACATCGATCACTTGCCTCCTGCACACTCCCTACTGGGTATGTGCCTGCAACCAAGGTACATGCCCCTGACCAGAATCAAACCTGGGACCGTTGAGTCCGCAGGCCGACACTCTGTCCACTGAGCCAAACCAGTTAGGGCAATCCAGGACTTCTTAAGTGAAACTGGCTTGTTTTTGTTGTTGTTGTTGTTTTTACTATGAGTGCATGGCAGTGAGGAATACAGAGGGAAAGATAAAAATATACAGTGACTGCTAGTGCACTTTGGTACCCTTGTCTTCATTTGTGTTAAAGCACCAGCAGTTTCACACACCATTGCTTTTGCACCATCAATGCAAATGTCAACACAGTGAAAAAGGCAAATAACACCTTGGTATTACTATGAAAGTAATTTTCATCCCATGAACGCCTTAAAGGGTTCTCAGGGGCTCCCTGGGAGTTCATGGGCTCCACTTTGAGAACTGCTGACATCTGGATTGGTGTTTTGCCTTAATCTGCCTTCTTATAATGCCAAGTCTAACAGTCTTTTTCTTCTTCCCAGCTTCCTCAACTTCCCTGCTGTATTTTCTTTTTTTTAAATCCTCACCCGAGGATATTTTTTAAAAATTTGTTTTAGAGAGAGAGGAAGAAAGAGGGAAATATTGATGTGTGAGAGAAACATCGACCAGTGGCCTCCTAAATGCGCCCTGACACCTGGAATCTTTTCATTTTTTTTGAAAGTTTCTCTTTCATTGGTTTTGAGAAACACAGTGTCTCTGTTCCTTTTCTTTCTTTTTTTAAAAATATATTTTTATTTCAGAGAGGAAGGGAGAGATAGAAACATCAATGATGAGAGAGAATCATAGATCAGCTGCCTACTGCACCCCCCCGCCCCCCCCAACTGGGGATCGAGCCCGAAACCTGGGCACACGCCCTGACCAGGAATCGAACTGTGACCTCCTGGTTCATAGGTCGATGCTCAACCACTGAGCCACACTGGCCAGGCTCCTTTTCTTTTTCTATTGAGGTAATTCACATAACATAAACTACACCATTTCAAAATGTAGAATTCAGTGGTTTTTGGCATATTCACAAGGTTACACAACTATCCCCACTATTTAATTTCAGAATGTTTTCATTCTCCCAAAGTAACTCCACACCTGTTAGCAATCACTCTCCATATTCTTCTAGCCCTTGGCAACTATCAATCTTTCTGTCTCTATGGATTTACCAATTATGGGTATTTCATGTACGTGGAGTTCTACAATATATGGGCCTTTTATGTTTGGGTCTTTCCGTTAGCATATTGTTTTCAAGGTTAATTTTGTTACAGCATATATCATTCTTTTTTAATGACTGAGTAATATTACAAAGTGGACATACCACATCAATAGTTGATGGGACACTTGGGTGATTTCTACTTTTTGGGTATTACAAATAAGGCTGCTATGAACATTTGTGTACAAGTTTTTGTGTGAATATATATCTTGAGTTCTCTTGGGTATATACCACTCCTTAATTATTTTATCCTCTAACCCAGCACTTCTCAGTTAGTGGCGTAGAGAGTTTTTAAAATTTCCCATCTGTTGTGGACCAATACTTATTTATTGATTTGAGAGAGAGATGAAGGAAAAGTGAGAAACATTGATTTTGTTGTTCCACACATTTATGCATTTATTGGCTGATTCTCCCAGGTACCCTGACTGGGGATCGAAGACGCAACCATGGTGTATCAGGATGATGCTCTAACCAACTAGGGCAGACCAACATTTTGTAAAATACAAAGTCATGGGCTTGGATGATATGACACTGTCAAATTGCTGTGAAAGGTTCCTAAACATTTACTCTCACTTCCGGTATTTACTTTCACTGGCAAATAGTGGCCAACTATAATCTGAACAGATTACACCAATCTACCTTTCTTTGTCTCTTTCAATTAAGGCTTTTCTTCTGGTTCCTAAATACTGCTGCCCTCCAGGATTTCATCTTGACCATTATTATTCTTACTACTAGGGGCCCAGTGCACAAAGATTCATGCATGGGGGGGTCCCTCAGCCCGACCTGCACCTTCTCCAATCTGGGAGCCCTCAGGGGAGCCCTCTCTAATCCGGGAGTTTCTGTCTGTCTTTGCAATCATTTGAACGAATTGTCTGAGACCCCCCAACCCAGTTTGGTTTGTTGCTTACAGAATAATAGAAGCATTTTTTTTTCTTTACTTCATTGATGGAGATTTCCTGGAAGTTTTAGGATATCTTCCCTTTAATTTTTCCTAGACACTCTAATTTTACTTATGTCTCTCACCTTTGCTTTCCCTCCATCCCCCACCGCAACAGTAACTTGCTCCAGGCTCACTTTGCTCTAGTGCAGTGGTTCTCAACCTTCCTAATGTAGCGACCCTTTAATACAGTTCCTCATGATGTGGTGACCCCCAATTTCATTGTTACAAATTGAACATAATTAAAGCATAGTGATTAATCACAAAAACAATATGTAATTATATATGTGCTTTCCGATGGTCTTAGGCGACCCCTGTGAAAGGGTCTTTTGACCCCCAAAGGGGTCGCGACCCACAGGTTGAGAACCGCTGCTCTAGTGTCTAGGAGATCCACCTGCCACCAGAACTACGATTCCCAGCATTCCTGGTGCTCCTTGCGCTCTGGCCTTCCACTTCCGGTCCTGGGCCTGCCATAAGAACTACTATTCCCAGAATTCCTGGTGCTCCCTGCACTGGGAGCAATTGAAGGAGCCACGGCCCCCCAAGCTTCCGGCTCTCATGCTCTGCTCTCCACGGACCGAGGGAGCCACGTCCCCCCAAGGGAGCGACTGAGGGAGCCATGTCCCCCCAAGCTGCCGACTTTCCCGCTTCTGCTCTCTGCCCGGCGCCTGCATATGCAAATTAACCCACCAGCTTTGGCGGGTTAATTTGCATATTCACCCTGATTGGCTGGTGAGCATAGCGAAGGGACAGTCAATTTACATGTTTCTCTTTTATTATATAGGACTGTATAGGATTGGAAACTACATCTACTGTCATGTAACTTAATACAATCTTTATGCCAAAAACAAATCTACATTTATTTTTTATTTTTATTTTTTTTTCAAATCTACATTTAAAAAAATATATATTTTATTGATTTTTTACAAAGAGGAAGGGAGAGTGATAGAGTTAGAAACACTGATGAGAGAGAAACATCGATCAGCTGCCTCCTGCACACCCCCTACTGGGGATGTGCCTGCAACCAAGGTACATGCCCTTGACCGGAATCGAACTTGGGACCCTTCAGTCCGCAGGCCGATGCTCTATCCACTGAGCCAAACTGGTTAGGGCAAATCTACATTTTTAATCCTACCCAAGTTTCAGTTCCACATTTCCTGGCTGGACATTTTTAGTCTGCTATCTCATACCATCTTGTACTCTATAAAACATGACTTATTCCCTTAAATCAGCCTTCTCTTGGCTTCTTTTTTTGTTTATTAATGGTGTTAGCTTTCTCCAAGTCATACAACCACATTGTTTTGCCTCTTCCCTTTCTTTGGTTCCCTATATCCAGTCATCAAATTCTGTTGATTCCTCCTTTGCAGTATCTCACTACCCTTACTCTTTTTTTTCTGTGCTACATTTACAGTTAAGGCCATCAGGCACTCAGATGTAAACTCTTGCAATGGCCTCTTACTTGATCTCTGCCTGCAGCCTCACACTCCCAGTAATCCTACACCAGAGTACTCTTTTCAACTCCTGCTTAGAAACCAACAGAGTACCAATTCCTAAGCCTAAGATTCGAGGTCTGTCTTCTAAACTACATTTCTAGTTAAAGTTTCCATTTCTCCAGCTAAAACTGATCTTGTTTTTGCCCCAAAACGTCTTATGTCTTTAGTACCTAGACTTTAGCTCACACCAGTCCCTTTGAGTGGAATATTTTCTCAAACCACCCCTCTATCAAGTGAAATGCTACCCATTTTTTTAAAAATATATTTTATTGATTTTTCACAGAGAGGAAGGGAGACAGAGAGTTAGAAACATCGATGAGAGAGAAACATCGATCAGCTGCCTCCTGCACATCTCCCACCGGGGATGTGCCCGCAACCCAGGTACATGCCCTTGACCGGAATCGAACCCGGGACCCTCCAGTCCGCAGGCTGACGCTCTATCCACCGAGCCAAACCGGTTTCGGCAACCCATTCTTAAAAAAACAATTCAAGCCCTAGCTGATTTGGCTCAGTGGATAGAGCGTTAGCCTGCGGACCAAAGGGTTCCGGGTTCAATTCTGATCAAGGGAACATGCCCGGGTTGTGAGCTCGATTCCCCAGTAGGGGGTGTGCAGGAGGCAGCCAATCAACGATTCTTTCTTATCATTGATGTTTCTATCTCTCTCCCCCTCTCCCTTCCTCTCTGAAATCAATAAAAGATATATATATATACATATATAAAGTAAGGGCACTGATTTGTCAAGAGCAAAATGCAATGTACTATTAAATTAAGGCACTGGATGGTTAAAAGAACAAGAACTTTGGAGTTATGACAGATCTCAGTTTGAATACCCAGTTCTGCTACTTATTAGCTGTTACCTCAGGTTGGTTGATTTAGTTAACCTTTTTGGGTCTCAATTTCATGAGTAAAATGAAAATCTAGCTTAGGATTCATATATTAATTAAGCCTGGTACATATTAGATGCTTGATGAATGTGAGATTGCTTACCTCTGCTTTAACAGTGAAGCACTCAGCTCTCTCATCCAATCACACAGCTTTAAAAACATACCATCTGTTTGCTGGTGTCTTCCACATGATTATCTCTAGCCTGAATCTCTTCCCTGAGGTTGTATAGCCTACTTGACTCCATTAGTACATGCCTAATGGATATCTCAGCTTAACAAAATGAACTGCTGACATACATCCCTCACTAAACCTATTCCTTCTTTAGCTTTCCCCATTTCAGCAAACAGCAATTTACCCTTTTGTTCACCTTGCCATCATTCTTGACCTCCCTTCCTTTCAACCCAATCAATAAGTAATTCCTGTTCTACCTTCAAAATAAACCCAGAATCTGACCACTTCTTACCATGTGTCCAAGTCAACACCATGTCTGGCTTGTTATTATAGTCGCCTCCTGACTGATCTCCCTGCCTCTGCTCTTGCCTCTCCCTTCAGTCTATCCTTAACACAGTATCCAGAGGGATTTTATTATAGCATAAATCCAATCTGCTCATTCCTCTGCTCAAAACCCTCAGAAGGCCCCCAGTCTCAGTCAACAAAAGCCAAAGTCCAACCAGAACCTATAGATCTGCTCACCCCTTCCCCACTCCACTTTTCTCTAACTCATCTCTGCCTCCACAAAGCTCTCCTTGGAACATCAAGCAAGTCCAGCCTTGTGGCCTTCATATAATACAGCGGTTCTCAATCTGTGGGGGTCGCACGACCCTTTCACAGAGGTCGCCTAAGACCATCGGAAAACACATATAATTACATACTGTTTTTGTGATTAATCACTATGCTTTAATTATGTTCAATTTGTAACAATGAAAATACATCCTGCATATCAGATATTTATGATTCATAACAGTAGCAAAATTACAGTTATGAAGTAGCAACGAAAATAATTTTATGGGGAGAAACTAAGATGGCGGCATAGGGAAACACCGAAATTGCTGCCTCCTACAACAACTTCAAAACACAATAAAAAGACAAAACGGACATCATCCAGAACTTACAGGAAGGCTGGCGGAGTGGAAATTCTACAACTAGAAGGAAAGAGAAAAGCACATTGAGGGTCAGGAGCTGCGGAAGTAAAGTGCAAAGGTACGGAGGCTCGAGAGTGCGCGGAAAGAGGCTGGTACCTGAGGACGTGGCTGTCTTTTTGAATCGGGAGGGAGTCACAAGCTCCCGACTGCTCTGAATTCCGGTTCCGGGAAGTCTCTGGGGACCCAGGACTCATACGGGGAGAAACTGGGCTGTCTGGCAGCGGGCAGAACTCGGAACTTGAGGGTGGCTTTCTCTCAGAGGTGCTTGCAGCAATTAAATTATCAGGACACTGAGACGCGCGAGGCCCCTTAGGGCAGGGCTGAGAATCTGCCATAGTTCCTTGCTCCGCCCTTCGATTCCCTGAGACCCCGCCCCACCCAGGCTGCTGCAGAGGCTTTTGCATATGAATGCCCTGGCCCTTTGCAACCTGAAAATTACCTAACAAACTGCAGCTGGGCCACAGACCCAGAACTTCCAAGAGAAGACCCAAGGCCCCACAGCAGCTTGCATTGCTTCACAGCTGGGCCTCATCAGGGCACCTCCAAACTCCAAAAAAGGAAGGGGAATCTGCAGTTCTCTTCATAGCTCCTGCTGGGTAACCTCCAAGAGCCAGTATACCCAGTGGTCAGAGGGGGACCATCCGGATTACAACTCCTCAGATCCATAAGGGACACACCCAGGGGGCAGACTCAGTGAGCATCAAAGCCCCACTGAAGCAAGTCTTGCCCCAGAAGGGTGTCTTCAGCACAGAAGTTCTCCCACTGCAGACACAGCCGATTCTCACTGCCAATTGGCCTGGAGGTCAATTCCTCCCAGTGATCCTACAACAATCAAGGCATAACTACAACAAGACTGTGCACAAAGCCCACAAGGGAGTGCACCAAGAGTGTCCACCTCAGGTAATTGGGGAGGCTGAGCCACTGGGCCCTATAGGACACCTAGCACACAAAGCCACTCTACCAACACAGGGAAGCATAAAAAATGCAGAGACAAAGAAACAGGTCACAAATGACAGAAATGGAGGAAAGCAAACGACTGGATATAGAGTTCAAAACCACGTTTATAAGGTTTTTCAAGAATTTTATGGAAACCGCCGATAAATTTAGTGAGACCCTCAAGAAATCTAGTGAGACCCTGGAGGATATGAAAAAGGACCACCTAGAAATTAAGCATACACTGACTGAAATAAAGAATAATATACAGAGATCCAACAGCAGACAAGAGGATCCCAAGAATCAAGTCAAAGATTTGAAATACAAAGAAACAAAAAATACCCAACCGAAAAAGAAAAAAGAAAAAAGATTCCAAAAATATGAAGATAGTGTAAGGAGCCTCTGGGACAACTTCAAGCATACCAACATCAGAATTATAGGGGTACCAGAAGAAGAGAGAGGGCAAGATATTGAAAACCTATTTGAAGAAATAATGACAGAAAACTTCCCCTACCTGGTCAAAGAAATAGACTTACAAGTCCAGGAAGTGCAGAGAACCCTAAACAAAAGGAACCCAAAGAGGACCACACCAAGACACATCATAATTAAAATGCCAAGAGCAAAAGACAAAGAGAGAATCTTAAAAGCAGCAAGAGAAAGACAGTCAGTTACCTACAAGGGAGTACCCATACGACTGTCAGCTGGTTTCTCAACAGAAACCATGCAGGCCAGAAGAGAGTGGCAAGAAATATTCAAAGTGATGAATAGCAAGAACCTACAACCAAGATTACTTTATCCAGCAAAGCTATCATTCAGAATAGAAGGTCAGATAAAGAGCTTCACAGATAAGAAAAAGCTAAAGGAGTTCATTACCACCAAACCAGCATTATATGAAACGCTGAAAGGTATTCTTTAAGAAGAGGAAGAAAAAAAAAAAAAAAAGAAGAGGAAGAAGAAAAAGGAACTCTTACCATTTGCCACAGCATGGATGGAACTGGAGAGCGGATAAATACCACATGATCTCACTCATTTGTGGAATATAATGAACAACATAAACTGATGAACAAGGACTGATCCAGAGATGGAGAGGCATTGATTGGACTGTCGGGCCTTGGAGGGAAGGTAGGGGAGGGTGGGGGTAAGGGGGAAAGATCAACCAAAGGACTTATATGCAAGCATATAGGCCTAACCAATGGACACGGACAACGGGGGGGGGGGGGGTGAGGGGGTAACGTGGGGATAAGGACACATATGTAATATCTTAATCAATAAAAAATATATTTAAAAAAAAAAGAAAATAATTTTATGATTGGGGGTCACCACAACATGAGGAACTGTATTAAAGGGTTGCGACATTAGGAAGGTTGAGAACCACTGATATAATAGGTCCCTTGCCTGGAATGATCTTTCACAAAGAAGCTCAAGTCCTTCCTTATATTCCTTCTCACTTCAGATCTTTTTTTTTTTTAAATATATTTTATTGATTTTTTACAGAGAGGAAGGGAGAGAGACAGAGAGCTAGAAACATCGATGAGAGAGAAACACCGATCAGCTGCCTCCTGCACATCCCCCACTGGGGATGCGCCCGCAACCCAGGTACATGCCCCTGACCGGAATCGAACCCGGGACCCCTCAGTCCACAGGCCGACGCTCTATCCACTGAGCCAAACCGGTTTTGGCACTCACTTCAGATCTTTACTAAAAAGTCACGCTATCAGTGAGATTGCATATGTTCCCCTCACCCGCCACCAACCACACTTCCCGTTTTTTTTTTTTTTCTGTATTCTCCTCTCAGCACTTATTACTCTTTCAAATACTATATTTTACTTATTTAGCAGTATTTGAAAACAGGGATTTTTGTCAAATTTTTCCACTATCGTACCTCAGTGCCTAGTACAGTTCCTGATACAAAAAAAGGTCTTGAGACTATTTGCTGAATGGATGAAAGAATGAATAAACAAATACTTTGTATTCTAGGCAGTCAGTAAAATATTAAGCATCTGTTATGTGGTCACACTGCGTTGGGCAAAAAGGGGGATATGGTAGAAATTTTAAGAGGTGCTTTTTAACTCTTAAGGAACTTTCTAGGTAGAGAAAAAATATCAAAGAATGATGTTCTGTAAGTGCTAACTGCATGGAATAGCCAAGGTTGTAGTGGTTACAGAAGAGAGAGATCAATAATGATCAGAACATTTAAGATGGAGAAGGGAGAAGGAAAGGGCATTCCAAGGGAGGGGAATAATGTAGTAAAGGACAAAGGGACAGGAAAGAACATGGAATTGTCACCTCAAGACTATTTCCCCCCTAGGGGTGAAACAGTAGCAAAGATGAAAACGGGCAGAGCCTGAAATGGATATAATAGAAAAAAATCAGTACGGTTGACTAGATGTGGGAGATGATGGAAAGGTTGAATTAAAGATGGTTAAGCTGCTGCAATGGTTTCCAAACTATTTTTGCTGGAATAGCCCCTAAAAGAATTCTGAAAAAAACATATCTCCTCTCACATTAATATGCCATCAAACATTTTAAGTTTAAACAACAGCAAATGATGTGTGCTTTTGTTAAGTATATTGAAGATTTGCTTTAAGTACATATGGAAAATGCCTGCCATGTAATCCAAATGGTAAACTAGTCAGCCTGATCAGATTTAGTTTTGTCGAAAGAGGTCTAACTTCATTTTTTAATTTAAATGTATATGTTAATATTTCTTCCTTATGACAACCATCTTATTTTCTTTTATTAAAAATATATTATTATTGATTTCAGATAGGAAGGGAGAGGGAGAGAGAGATAGTATCATCAAGATGGAAAAGATTCATTGATTGGCTGCCTCCTGCATGCCCCACACTGGGATGGAGCCCGCAACCTGGGCATGTGCTCAACCACTGAGCCATGCCGGTTGGGTCTTATTTCTTTTTTTTAAAAAATGTTTCTATTTCAGAGAGAGGAAGGGAGAGGGTGAGAGGGACAGAAACTTTAATGGTGAGAGAGAATCACTGATTGGCTGCCTCCTGCATGGGGCATGTGCCCTGATCAGGAATCAAACGGTGACCTCCTGTTTCATGGGTCGATGCTCAGCCACTAAGCCACACCGTCTTATTTCTGAATTCCACTTTTAAGATGGATAGATAAGGTGGATTTGGGACAGGGAATCTCAAAAGGAGGTTATGCCTGTCACTGCTCTTAGGAATTATTTGCTGATAAGTTTAAAGCCACTATGGAATTTCTAGTTAAAAGAGACAGTCTTAATCCCACTTCTAGAAACCAGAAACACCAATCAGAAAGGATATATGCACCCCTATGTTCATAGCAGCACAATTTACAATAGCTAAGATTTGGAAACAGCCTAAGTGCCCATCAGCAGATGAGTGTATTAAAAAACTGTGGTACATCTACACAATGGAATACTAGGCTGCTATAAAAAAAGAAGGAACTTTTACCATTTGCAACAGCATGGATGGAACTGGAGAGCATTATGCTAAGCGAAATAAGCCAGTCGGAGAAAGATAAATATTATATGCTCTCACTCATATGTGTGACATAATCATCAACATAAACTGATGAACAAAAATAGATCCAGAGACAAGGGGCAGGGAAGGGGGCGGTTAGAGATCAACTAAAGGACATGTATGCATGCATATTAGCAAAACCAATGGACACAGGCACTGGGGTGGTGACGGCTTGCCCTTGCAGGTGGGAGTGGATGGGTGTGTGTGTGTCAATTGGGGGAAAAAGAGACATATGTAATACTTTAAACAATAAAAAAATATTAGAATAAAAAAAGAGAGTATTATCTGGAGGTTGTAATTTTTCTATACTATGGAATGTATTACCGTAGGTAATGGGTATTTTGCTTTGGGCAATATTAGAAGGCCACATTCAGGATCTGTCTGCTCTTTTAATTAAACTTCAGTTAAATTTCCCCAAGAATCACAGACTAGAATATAAAAATAGGACTGCTTTTGAATATGGATTATTTATAGTTTATTTTTATCAAATATTTTCACATAATTCTAACTTTATTATTTCTTCTTTGAAGACCTGCCACTCAGTTTTTTAAAAATACATTTTTTTGTTGATTTCAGAGAGGAAGAGGGAGAGTAACAGAAACATCAATGATGAGAGAGAATCATTTATTGGCTGCCTTCTACACACCCCATACTGGGGATAGAGCCCACAACCCAGACATGTGCCCTGACTGGGAATCAAACTGTGACCTCTAGGTTCATAGGTCAACGCTCAACCACTGAGCCACACTAGTTGGGCTGCCACTCAATTTTTTTTCTATTCTTTCACTAAAGTGAAAAGGAAGACAAATACAAATAGGACAGAGGGTTAAGTCCTTTAGGGTTAAAAAGGAGGGTTAAATGATAAGTAACTGGTAAGGCAATTAAAGCATAGAATTTACTGATTGCTGCCGAAACCGGTTTGGCTCAGTGGATAGAGTGTTGGCCTGCGGATTGAGGGGTCCCAGGTTCGATTCCGGTCAAGGGCATGTACCTGGGTTGTGGGCACATCCCCAGTGGGAGGTGTGCAGGAGGCAGCTGATCGATGTTTCTCTCCCATCGATGTTTCTAACTCTCTATCTCTTTCCCTTCCTCTCTGTAAAAACTCAATAAAATATATTAAAAAAAAAAAGAATTTACTGATTGCTGTAGATTATGGACATTTAGGTGGGGATGAAGCTACCTTTGGAATTTGTTCAGAACTGGTCCTTTGTTTCTGTTTACCAGATCAAGCCTCTTGATAATAAGGGCAAGATGCTAATATACTTTCCACATTCTGACAATCCTCTCTAGTTAGAGCTGAATCATATGCTGAATGGTTATTGGATATACAGATATTTAGAACTGAAGAAGCCTTAGAAATCACTGACTCCAAACTCTTCATTAGACAGATAAGAAACTAAGGCCCAAAGGGGATAACTGGCATACCCAAGGTTAGTAGATCACAGCTTAAATTAGAACCCACATTACTTGATTTCCACTCTGATATTCTTGCCACATGCCTAAGCGCTTGGCAGGTACCTATGAGTAAACCAGTAACAACTAGCTGTGTGCTTTTAAAAGTACAGCTGTATTATTCTTTGATTACTCAATAACCATCTATACTCCAGCACCTGTGTATAGACACATACACACTCATGTTTATTTGCTTATCTTTCTATCTAAAAGCATTTAGACTTCATTTTAACAACAAACTTCTCTCTCTCTCAAATCAATAAATAAAATTTAAATACCCCCACAAAACAAAAGTAATTCTTTATTTGCTCCATTTCAGTCAAGTGATCTTAGTAATAAGCAAGACCTTTGTAAGCTTAGTGTTAGTGACTGATGTATACACCTACTGACTGACTGGTGAAACCTGCTACAAAAGCTGAAAAGTTATGACACAACAAAAGACTTGACTTTGATGTCACCAATCCCCTTTATTGTCATGCCACAGGAACTAGACGCTCATAAGTTATCCCCAGTCTCTTAGCCCAGGAAAAGTTAGTCATCCATCAGTGGCAAGCCCACAGGAGTCTTTTAAATCGGATGAGATGGCAAAAGGGATGTCAATGTTATTCTTATGTTTGAATACCTGGATTATAGTATTTGTATATATTACTAGAGTTTGTTTAAATGGTCACATAGTTATTTTACTTTATATATTTTCCCCCCCTAAAAATTCTACAAAAACTTACAGATTTAAAGAATGTTAAAGCTAAAAGAGGCTAATGACTGGTATGCTTTCATTTTCATGGAACAGAGACAACAGATGTCCAGGCTGATGTTGAGGTGCTTTAAGACACTGAAATGCCTTACCAGGCAATTTTAGGCATAGAATGACACCCTTGTTGCCTGTATTCAGTGCATTTTATCACATTTTAATTCTCTTTAAGGTAGTAAACCACATGGTTTACTTCTACCCAGATTATCTGATAGATGCAGGTCACCTCATTTTATTGTATGTACTTCACAGGTGTGTTTTTTACAATCTAAAGGCAAGACCCTCCACCAGAAAAAATATCACAACTTGCTTATTGCAATACTTGCTTTATTGCAGTGGTCTGGAACTGAACCTGCAATATCTCCCAGATATGTAGGGATATCCCTGTAGAATGTCCCTTTACTTGGATCAAGAGTAATCTACTTTAGAAATTCAGTTCTAAAATGAAGGATAAAAATCACATGATCACATCAATGGATGCAGAAAGAACTTTTTTTTTTTTAAATATATTTTATTGATTTTTACAGAGAGGAAGGGAGAGAAGTAGAGAGTCAGAAACTTCGATGAGAGAGAAACATCGATCAGCTGCCTCCTGCACAGGGATGTGCCCGCAACCAAGGTACATGCCCTTGACCGGAATCGAACCTGGGACCCTTGAGTCCACAGACCGACACTCTATCCACTGATCCAAACCGGCCAGGGCGCAGAAAGAACTTTTGACAAAATCCAATATTTATGATAAAAACTCTCAGCAGAGTGGGAATAGAGGGGTCATACTTCAACATAATAAAGGCTATATGTGACAACCTACAGCCAATACCATACTCAATGGACAAAAGTAAAAGGGTTTCCCTTAAGATCAGGAACAAGACAGGATGTCTGCTTTCACCACTCTTATTCACCCTATTACTAGAAGTCCTAGCCACAGCGATCAGACAAGAAGAAAAAAATACCACACCAAGACACATCATCATTAAAATGCCAAGAGCAAAAGATAAAGAGAGAATCTTAAAAACAGCAAGAGAAAGAAACTCAGTTACCTACAAGGGAATACCCATACGACTGTCAGCTGATTTCTCAACAGAAACTTTGCAGGCCAGAAGGGAGTGGCAAGAAATATTCAAAGTGATGAATACCAAGAACCTACAACCAAGATTACTTTATCCAGCAAAGCTATCATTCAGAATTGAAGGTCAGATAAAGAGCTTCACAGATAAGGAAAAGCTAAAGGAGTTCATCACCACCAAACCAGGATTATATGAAATGCTGAAAGGTATCCTTTAAGAAGAGGAAGAGGAAGAAAAAGGTAAAGATACACATTATGAACAACAAATATGCATCTATCAACAAGTGAATCTAAGAATCAAGTGAATTAATAATCTGATGAACAGAATGAACTGTTGATTATAATAGAATCAGGGACATAGAAAGGGAATGGACTGAATATTCTTTGGGGGGAAAGGGGTGTGGGAGATGTGGGAAGAGACTGGACAAAAATCGTGCACCTATGGATGAGGACAGTGGGTGGGGAGTGAGGGCAGAGGGTGGGGCGGGAACTGGGAGGAGGGGAGTTATGGGGGGAAAAAAAAAGAGGAACAAATGTAATAACCTGAACAATAAAGATTTAATTAAAACCCCCCCCCCCAAAAAAAAAAAAAAGAAGAAAAAAATAAAAGTCATCCAAATTGGAAGGGAGGAAGGTAAAACTGTCATTATTCACAGGTGACATCATATTGTACATAGAAAATTCTAAAGACTACCAAAAAACTGCTAGATTTAATAAATAAATTCAGCAAAGTAGCAGGATACAAAATTAACATCCAGAAATCGATGGTATTTTTATACAACAATAAACTCTCAGAGAAACTAAAAAAAAAGTAATCCCATTTACTATTGCAACAACAACAAAAAAATAAGATACCTGGAAATAAACTCAACCAAGGAAGTAAAAGACCTGTACTTGGAAAACTATAGGGCATTGAAAAAGAAAATAGAAGAAGATACAAACAAGTGGAAGCATGTACCATGTTCATGAACTGGAAGAATTAACATAATTAAAATGTCCATACTACTCAGAGCAATCTACAGATTCAGTGCAATTCCTATTAAAATACCAATGGCGTATTTCACAGATCTATAACAAATATTCTAGAAATTTATATGGAACCAAAAAAGATCCCAAATACCACAGTGATCTTGAATAAGAAGAACAAGGTTGGAGGGATCACAATACCAGATATCAAGCTATACTACAAAGCCACTGTGCTCAAAACAGCCTAGTACTGGTACAAGAACAGGCAGATAGATCAATGGAACATAACAGAGGACTCAGAAATTGACCCAAACCACTGTGCTCAATTAATATTTGACAAAGGAGGCAAGAGCATACAGTGAAGTAAAGATAATTTTCAATAAATGCGTTTGGGAAAATTGGATTGGTACATGCAAAAAATGAAACTAGAATGCCAACCTACACCACACACAAGAATAAACTTACAATGGACAAAAGACTTAACTGTATGTCACAAAACCATAAAAATCCTAGAAAACATTGGCAGTAAAATCTCAAATATCTCACGTAGCAGTATTTTCACCTATACATCTAGGGCAAGAGAAACAAAGGAAAAAATAAACAAATGGGACTACATCAAACTAAAAAGCTTTTGCACAGCAAAAGAAACCACTAACAAAATGAAAAGGGAGCCCACTGTATGGGAGAACATATTTCCCAATGATACATCTGATAAGTGGTTAACTTCCAAAATATACAAAGAACTCATACAACTCAATACCAGAAAGACAAACAATCTAATTAAAAAAATGGGCAAAGGACTTGAATAGGCACTTCTCCAAAGAGGACAGACATATGAAAAAATACTCAATGTCACTAATGACCAAAGAGATGCAAATTAAAACCATAATAAGTTATCACCTCATACCTGCCAAAATGGCTACCATCAGTAAATCAACAAATAACAAGTGCTGTTGAGGATATGAAGAAGAGGGAACCCTAGTACACTGCTGGTGAGAATGCAGACTGGAGCAACCACTGTGGAAAACAGTATGGAGTTTCCTCAAAAAATTAAAAATGGAACTGCCATTTGACCCAGGAATCCCACTACTGGGAATATAACCTAAGAATCCTGAAACACCAATCAAAAGAAATATATGCACCCCTATGTTCATAACAGCATTATTTACAATAGCTAAGATCTAGAAATAGCCCAGTAGATGAGTGGATAAAAAAGCCATGGTACATTTACACAATGGGATACTATGCGGTTGTAAAAAGGAGCTCTTAATCTTTGTGATAGCATGGGTGGACCTGGAGATTATTATGCTACCCGGACAGTACTGAATATTCTTCTTTTTTTAATCCTCACCCAAGGATATTTTCCACTGATTTTTAGAGAGAGTGGAAGAGAGAGGGAAAGACAGAATATTGCTATGAGATAAACACATTGATTGGTTGCCTCCTGCATGAGCTCCGACCAGGGCCTGGGCCAGGGAGGAGCCTGCAACAAAGGTACATGCCCTTGACCGGAATCGAACTGGGGACTCTTTGGTCTCCAGGCTGACGCTCTATCCACTGAGCCAAACCGAGCCAAATGGGCTAGGGCTGGACTGAATATTCTTTCACCTGGTTTTAAACTATAAAATCCCAGGCTCAAGCCTCTAATCTGGGGAAGGGAAATTTTGGCCCAAAATTTAGCTAAATTAAGCCTATAGCAACTTTCAAAAATAAAGGTCTGTGAGTTGTATCCAGTACTCTCAGGGAAAAGCTGATTTCCCAAAAGCTACTAAAGCTTCAGTTTCAAGGCCCTTTAAGGCCACAGGGGTGGGGTGTGAGGTGGAGATGTAGATGGATGTGGGAGGGAGCAATATGTTTATACTGACATATTTTTGTAAAAGTTGTAAGGTATTTTTTTTTCCTTAGGCCCCCAAGATTATATGAACTTCAGGTCATACAAATCCTGGTTATTTAAGAAAATAATCGTTTTTTTAAAAAAATATATTTTATTGATTTTTTTACAGAGAGGAAGGGAGAGGGATAGAGAGTTAGAAACATCGATGAGAGAGAAACATCCATCAGCTGCCTCCTGCACATCTCCTACTGGGGATATGCCCGCAACCCAGGTACATGCCCTTGACCGGAATCGAACCTGGGACCTTTCAGTCCACAGGCCGACGCTCTATCCACTGAGCCAAACCGGTTTTGGCAAGAAAATAATCTATCATCACAACAAAAGTAGGCATACGCCAGAAATTTCTGTTACTCTCAGAATTCCCAGTGGAGAAAGGGTTCTTTGGTCCTTTAATCCAGTTGTGACTTGATCTGGCCTAGGGTTGTCCAAGGGTTGCCCTGTCACACTGCCAAGTGGCTAATTAGCTGCTCTTTCTCCAATGCTCCCAAATACTTGTCCTGATAACTTCTTGTGTTTAAGAGTTGCTAAGTCTAATCTTTGTAAATACGAACAAAGTAGGTGAGACTTCTTTTTCTCAGTAGGTATCTCAGCAAATAAAACAATAAACTCTTTGTTACCCAGCTAAAATTTAATAGGAAAAAAAGATAATAGCATCACACCCTCTAGTTGTTGGTTGGGTCCTCTCTTCCTCTGTGATATACATAGTTTCTTTTTTTAAAAAATTAATTTTTTTTTTTTTTACTGATTTCAGAGAGGAAGCGAGAAGAAGAAAGAGAGATAGAAACATTAATGATGAGAGGGAATCATTGACTGGCTGCTTCTTGCCCATTGGATGGAGTCCACAACCCAGGCGTGTGCCCTTGACCAGAATCAAACCTGGGACCCTTAGGACCACAGGCCGATGCTCTACCTACGGAGCCAAACTGGCTAGGGCCTCATTGAATATAATATAAATGCATGCTACGTAGGAGCTCCCATGTTTTACTTTTGTTTCCAACTCTTTCAGAAGGGCCAATGAAGACTTAGGAAGTAGAGTCAGATTACCCTTTAGCTAAAGAACGAGGATTTCTAGTAGCCCTTATGGTTCAATATTTTTGGCCAGGGCCCTAGTATATTTGTACTCAAACTATAATCAATTTTTTCCACTTTGTCTGAATTATATGCCATAGGAGCCTTAAAGCGTACTATTTCAGTTGGCCTTTTCTTGCTGGCTCGCAAAGGGAAGTTTTATATTTATGGATAGTAATCCAGAGTGGTGTCCAAGTTTATCGGAGTTTAGAATTGCTATCATAGCAGAAACTGAAAACCTCAAGTGCTATAAGCCATAGCCATTTACCATGTGTACATGGATGCCGCTTCTCATTAGGGCATATTCAAATATACAGCTATTAAAACTTTAACATCCTGGGACCTCAGGTCTATATATAATATATACATATGAATCCTCAATTTTTTAAATAGTGAATGTGTGTGTGTGTGACTTAAACAACTTAAATTTATTCTTTCACGAGTCTGGAGGCTAGTAGAGGAAATCAAAGTGTTGGCAAGGTTGGTTCCTACTGGTGGCTTTGAGGGGGAAAAGTGTTCCATGCCTTTTTCCTAGCTTCTGGTGACAGCTAGTGATCCTTGGCATTCCTTGGCTTGCATTATTTCTGGCTCTTTTGTCATTTGGCCTGATCCATGTATGTCTATGCCTTGTCTCTCCTCTTATAAGGCCTTCTTAGATATTGGATTTAGGACCCACCTTGGTCCTATATGATCTCATCTTAACTAATTACATCTGCAAAGACCCCATCTCCAAATAAGGTCACATTCTGAAGTTCTGGTAGACTTGAATTTTGAGGAACACTATTCAACCCAGTGCAGACCCCTATGAAATTAAGGTCTTTCATGAAAAACATTTGAAGATTATGCTTTCATTTTTTTAAACTTCATGAATTAGTACAAAGAGCCATCCATGTGCTCTAAGTCCTTGGAAAGCCTGGTGTGGCACCACAGCAGATCTGACTACACTTGTTAGGCTTCCAGGAGTAGGTCTAGTCCAGGTGGAGTTTGTCAGGCAGAGAGGAAGGTCACCTTGCCTCTGGGGTTCTCTCCTGTTATAATGAACTAGGGGCCCGGTGCACGAAATTCGTGCACTGTGTGTGTGTGTGTGTGTGTGTGTGTGTGTGTGTGTGTGTGTGTAATGTCCCTCAGCCCAGCCTGCCCCCTCTCACATACTGGGAGCCCTCAGGCATTGACCCCCATCACCCTCCAATTGCAGGATCGGCCCCTTGCCCAGGCCTGACGCCTCTGGCTGAGGCGTCCGGCCCGGGCAGCGGGGACCCACAGCTGCAGCGGCCCCACGATCGTGGGCTTCGCTTTAGGCCCAGGCAAGGGACCCCTAGCTCCTGGGACTGCCAGCTTCGACCGTGCCCAGCTCCCATCGCTGGCTCCACCCCTACTTCCTGCTAATACTGGCCAGGGCGGAAAAGGCATGTGATTCTCCGATCATGCCCCCCAGCTCTTAGCTCCCCCCTGGGTTTCCAATCACTGTCAGTGGCAGGGGGCTTCTTCCTGCTTTCCCTTTCGCCTCCCTGCATTGTGCCTACATATGCAAATTAACCGCCATCTTGTTGGCAGTTAACTGCCAATCTTAGTTGGCAGTTAATTTGCATATAGCCCTGATTAGCCAATGAAAAGGGTAGCTCGTACGCCAATTACCATTTTTCTCTTTTATTAGTGTTGATTATCTGCAAAATTACTATCTTACATTAATATTTTATGTAGCAGATAGGATCATGTATACTTTTCTTATGAAAATGCCATAGCAACATGAATACATGTACGAAAGCATCTTTAATGGACAAAAACTTTTTTATTTTTAAACAGCCTATGGTTAGAGTGGGGCATTTAAATAATCTACATGATGACTTTATGTGACTCAAGAACAAAACCTGGGTCTGACCATTTTTGGCTTAATTTTCTACCCACTTTCTGACAAACTGTCCCTATGTTACAATGCAATGACATTTCTATCAGAAGCTTCTCTTGCTAACAATTATGGTGCATTGTACTTAAGCAGACTCATTCAAGGTGTCCATTGTTTTATAAATCTCAATTACCTTCATAGGGAATAGGGAAGAACTTAGATTTGAAACCCGTCCATTTTAGGCCAAAGGGAGAGTCTTATCCAGAAATTATCCTTATTTTTAGTGTCTTATTTGCCCCCCACCTTCTCATTTTGAAAATAGGGAGAAATAAATATTTATACAACATCTTTTGGGCTATTCAAGTTATAGAGAGTCTTTGATGTTCTCTAGGAAGCTATTATTGCTTCACCAAGAGAACTCCAAGTGGGTCCTAAATCTCCTTGACTTCAGCAACTGCTAGGAAAATGTCAAAACACACACACACACACACACACACACACACACACACACACACACACCTTAAAAACTCTACAAAGACAGTTTGCTTAGAACAGCTCTCCTGGCAGCCCTAAGTAGGACACGTATTTTTGTTGAAGCTACTAGTCACAATTTATGAATTGTATTAAGAAATGTGAAGTGATCAATTAGGAGAATGCTGTATTGCTCAAGGTGGCTGATGTGAAACAGAAAAGGAAATATGGAACTAAATAGTTCCAACAACCTTATGAAAAAAAAATGCCTCTATATTTAACCTTCTCATCAAAAGTGTGAAACAAATGGTGTAGGTAATGATAACAATTATAATAAAAATGATGATGATAATAATGTGATTCAGTAATAAAAATAATGTTTGAAGAATAATAAGAGATGTTTGCAAATGGGAAAAACTAAGCCATAAAGAATCTGAGAGCATTTTGTTTATTCCAAAGATCACAAGTTACAATGGCATTTCAAAAAGTTTAAGGTACTATCAGGACATCAAGTTTTACAAAACAGATACTTGAAGAAATAGAGTTATGTGCTGCCTTAACAATGGGGATACATTCTGAAAAATACATCACTATGTGATTTCGTCACTGGACAAACATCACTTACAAAGAGCCATCTGTGTGTGGCTCTAAACAAATCTAGATGGGATAGCCTATTACATACCTAGGCTACAGCCCTGTATAGCATATTAGTGCACAAAACAATACCTGATTAACTCAAGGGAAAATGACACAATCAAGAGACACAGTAAACACAACGCATTAGGCTGCTGCTGGCATTACACAACATAGTGTTTTACAGAAAACTTTTTTCCATAAGTAGAGAAGTACTCTCTAAAATAACAAAAAGTATAGTATAATAAATTCATAAACCAGTAACATAGTTGTGTATTATCAAGTAGTATCTACTGTACTAACTATATGTGTGGTACTTTTTTTATATGACTGACAGCACAGTAGGCTTGTTTACACCAGCATCACCACAAACGTGAGTAATGTTACAAAGGCTACATCATTAGGAAATTTTTAGTTCCATCATAATCGTACCAGATCACCACTGTATATGTGGTCCATCTTGAACGAAACGTTGTCATGTGGAGTATGACTGTTCACTAAATCAGTGATCCTCAAAGCTTCAGGGTAATTGTATAACCTGGAGGGCTGTAAAACAGATCACTGGGCCCATCCTCAAGGTTTCTCATTCAGTAGGTCAGGGGTAGACTTGAGAATTTGCATTTCTAACCAGTTCCTAGGAGATGCTGATGCTGCTGGTCCCAAGACCACACTTTGAGTCTCCTTGGAAAGGAAGGAGATGAAGACTTATTGAGGGAAGAGAAAGAACAATTATTTAAAACTACCCTGGGGTAGGTTTGGTCAATTTATCTCATCTAGTCCTCAAAGCATCTCAATGAGCAATGAAATGCATCTCAAACATGAAGTTTTGTGCAATGTAAGATTCTGGAATGTAGAAAATGCTTTTCCAGGCAAGAGGAGAATTAAAAAATCTGTACAAAGGCTGCAGTTCTCTAGAAATAAGAAATTTATATTATTTTTTTAAAATCATGTAAATTTTGCATCCTGTTTCAAAATATTGCTGCTTGTTATGAATTAAATATAATTACAAAGTATTTATCAGGTAAACTGCCTAACTCTTGACCTTAATTCTTTAGTAAGATTGGCCTTTGGGAACATGAGGAAATGAATGGCTGAAGTTTAGTAATTATCTATTGTGAAACAGGTAGTTCATATTTAATCCAGAATTTGAACTTAAGCCTGCAGGTCTCTAAAAACAACGCACATTCTACCACCTTATCCTGTTTTCCCACCGCACCCCTCTCCCTCCACCTGAAAGGTCTACTGAGTTTTTCTCTACTGTTCCTTTATGAATCCTTTATTGTTCTGGCCAAAATGGAGTACTGCTGTTCCGCAGATGTGTCTCACTCTTCCTCATCTTCACGTATATACTCATTATTCTCTGCAGCTGGAAAGCTCCCCCTTTTATCTCAACTTGACCAGAATCTTCCATACCCTTTAAGGTCCTGCTGAAATGCTATTTCCTTTTTAAAGACCAAATCCCATGTTTTAAAAGGCTGTTGGACTGCCTTGGCCAGCGTGGCTCAATTGGCTGGAGCATCGTCTCATATACCCAAAGGTTGGTGGATTCAATTCTCGGTCAGGGCACATATATAGGCTGCAGGTTCCATCCCCCGGTCGGGGTGCATGTGAGAAGTGTAAGGAGTAACCAATCCATGTTTCTCTTTCACAGCAATATTTTGTCATCTCTCTAAAATCAATCAATCAATAAAAGGCTGTTGGACTGAACACCTCCAGTGAGTTCCCATGGCTGTCCAGACAGATTTAATATCAGTGGGTATGTAATTATTTTTGTTAAATTAGCTTGTGCATATAATCTCATAGGCCTTAATTTATACATGCCTCTGCAAAGAAATGATTCTATTTGACATTAAAGTTATACTGGCATCCAAAACATGAAGTTTTGTGCAATGTAAGATACTGGAGTGTAGATAATTGGAAAAATATATTTAAAAGAAATTCCCCAAACAGGAAGATTTAGCTTATGGTGAAATTTGTGGCTATGGATTAAAATAAAGATAGTCTAAAAAGGTGGAGTATATCTAGACTTTTAGAATTGAAAAAGGGGACTTGAAAATCATTTAAAAATCACCCCCTAATTTTTTCCACCTTTAAAAAATTATTTATTTATTGATTTTAGAGAGAGGGAGAGAGAAACATTGATTTGTTGTTCCACTTTATTTATGCATTCATTGGTTGCTTCCTGTATGTGCCCTGACTCCCACAACCTTGGTGTATCTGGACGATGCTCTAACCAACTGAGGTACCTGGCCAGGGCTTAATCACCCCCTTATTTTATAGTAGAATTCTCGGACCCTTCTTTTTATTATGGTCAGAAGTCCCATTTGTTTATGCTGTTTAATGTCCATCTAGCTTAACTTTGGTGTCTTTATATTGTCATTGCAATGCTACCTGAAGAAAGCCTTTTGCATTGAAAACTGGACTTAGTTCTGAAGGGCCAGACCTGACTTTGGTCCAAAGGGAACTAAACTGTAAAACCTCCTTTGATTTTAAATGTTGCTAACCCCAGTGATGCTAATTTTAAACCTCTGAGGAATGAATCCTTACCCCCAAGTGCAATTTTTGATCAGTCTAACAGCCAAGCCACAGTCATGGCCAAGGCTAGAGAACACTCATACTAAGCAGGGTGGCCATCTGCTCTATTTGGCCACCTCCAGCTTTGGAAGCTGAGATAGCTCATATGCTGATTACATCTTGGTTTAACCACACAGAGTGAAGAGAGAAAAGATATCAGGGCATTTATCTTTTCCACTCCCACATGCTCCTCCCAATTTGCATTAGGTAAAAAGCAAGGACTCCAGAATTGGGTAGAAATGGGTGTGGCCTTAGGCAGTCACTTAACCTCTAAAGATGTTTCCTATTTGCACAAAGGAGATAACATTACTGTAATAATCTTATGGGTAACTGGCTGGTTTAGGTGGGGCACTATTGAGCATTTCTAACAATGTCTGAAACTGGTAGGTAGCAAACCCTTAATAAATGTCAGCTATCGTTATCAACAAAGGAGGTAGCAATATACTCCATCAACATGAATTAGGTTCTATTATCTCCTAAAAGCTTTTCCATAGCATTTTATTCCCTCCCTGATTCAATTATATCAACATGATCTCCCAAAACTGTATCTTTAGCTCAACTTCTTTTTTTTTTTTAAATACTCACCCGAGGACATTTTTCCATTGATTTTTAAAGAGAGTGGAAGAGAGAGGGAGAGATAGAGAGAAACATCAAAGTGAGAGAAACACAGCGATTGGTTGCCTCCTGCACGTACCCCAACCAGGGCCTGGGCCAGGGAGGAGCCTGCAACTGAGGTATGTGCCCTTGACTGGAATCAAACCTGGGACCCTTTGGTCTGCAGGCTGACGCTCTATCCACTGAGCCAAACCTGCTAGGGCTAACCCAACTTCTTCCTGAGCTTAAGATTAGGCCTCACAATTCTCAACACACCCATAGGTGCCCTTAAAACCTAAAGGAAATCTAAAATTAGATCATTACCTGGCACTGAACAATGTCTGACTTTCCTCTTGACCTCGCTGCATATGTGAAAAATACTGTCATTTTTCTAGCTACCCAGGCAGACGTGTGTTTTTTTTTTACAACAACTTCTTTATTCTTCATTTAATCAGTTGCTAAATCATTCATTCACACATTGACTTACTCAACAAATATTTATTTCTAACAAATAAGTACCTTTTCTATAAGTCAGGTACTGTGTTAAACTCTGGGTATATGGTGGTAAACAAAACTTACATGGTTTCTATCCTCAACTTCAAATATATAATTACAAATTAGAATGTATACTTGGAAGATTTCAGTCAGTATGAGGAAGTGCAACAAGGGACATACTTTAAAGAGTGTCAGGAAAGGACTTTCAGAGGAAGTAACAATTTGAAAAGACAATTTGAAAGATGAAAAGGAGTCTATCAGGTGAGTAATAAGTGAAGAACTTTCTAGGCAGCGGGATGAGCAGGTGCAAAGGCTCTGAGGTAGGAAAGGGCTTAATGTCTTTTCTAAGAAACTGAAAAGAGGCCAAGTGGTTAAAAGGTTGTGAACTTGCTTGAGATGAGGCTGGAGCAGCAGGCAGGGGCTTACCAGCCACATATGAAAGCCTCAAGGGCTCTGAGTAGGACAGGCACAGGATCCGACCACCCCGGCTGCTTTTGGAGAATGGACTGGAGGGGGCAAGTACAGAATTAGAAACCAGTGAGGAGACTATTTGGGTGGTTCTGGTGACTTATGGTCAGTGGCTGTGGTGATGGGAGAAAAGTGGATATACCTGAGACACAAGTTGGAGGTAACATTGATTGGACTTAGTGATAGGGATGTGGGGAGATGACAAAGCTGATTCTTGCATTTCTGCCATGAACAGCTGAAGGTGGAATTGTTTAGAGTCTACCTCTCAAAAGATTCTGTATTCTGAAAATACCCTTCTTTTCCCTCATAACTGCCTTGCTTCCAAATCATTATAACTATTTAGATCATGTTTCTTCTCATTAGTTTCCCTACCTCTTGTCTATGTCCACTTCAAATTACCCTTCACTGTATTATCTTCTATTCACCTTTCAAATATTTCCAATGGTTCCCTATTTTCTACTTAATTAAGTACAAACTCCTTACCTTTCCAGTCTTATTTTCCACCACTTCTCTACTTAAGTCCTGCTTTAGTCAAACCGGACTGGTTGCTGCTCCTTGAAAGTGTCATGACACATTATTACCTCAGTGCTTTCGCTCATGCTGTTCCTTCAGTCTTATCATCTCAATCTGTTGAAACCTTATTCAACTCTCAAAGTTCATTACAGGTCCAATTTTTAAATCTCATAAAGCCTGGTAATCATCTTATGACCCTCGGATACCTGCCTTTTATTGTGGTTATTAGAATACTAACCTCATGCTCATTCCCTACCCACTAACAGACTGCATATAATGCCTTTGAGTGCATAGGTCTATTACTCATACTATACCACTGCCCTTGCCCAAGCATAGTGCTTCACTCACTGTAGGTATATTTTACTGAATTTATTTGAAACAATTCATGTTATTATGCTTAAAAGTGATGAGATCCCAGTTTGTTGAAAAGAAGATGTTTCCCAGTAGCATTTGCCAGCACTAGGGCTCATAGCAAAATTCATCTTCCACCAAATTCCCTGCAATCATACACAAGACATACACACACCCCTTTGATTAAGTCTTCTGGTTGTTCACAGTACTCCGAAGTGGCAATCTTCAGGAGCTTGCCCTTTCCTTGAAATACTGAATATTAAAAATTACAGTCTCTAACTTGGGATTTTCAAGCTACTTGTTATATTCCATTAATGGGTCATGAAATAAATTATTAAGTCATAAACAATACTAAAAATAAAAGAGAAAATAGCTAAACACATTGCCTCCAATAAGGATAAGTAGTGTTTCCTGGAACTTTTGTTTAAAGTACATGTTTAGCCCTGGTTGATGTAACTCATTTGGAGTATAGTCCTATGCACCAAAGGGTCAAGTTGCCAGTTCAATCCCCAGTCAAGGGGTATATAGGAGGCAACTGATTGATGTTTTTCTCCCCCCCCCCCCCCTTCTCAAAACAATAAAAACACATCCTGGGGTAAGGATTTAATACATAAAAAACATGTTTACACATATGTGTGTATTGGGTCATGAGGTAAAACATATTTCTTACAATGGGTCAGAAGGGGTATGGTATAGAGAAAACCATTTCCCAGTCAGTTGTATGCCCTATGATAGTACATAGCAATAGTCCACCAGCACAAAAAGGACGAATTCCAAGTCTTAATTCCAGCTCTGGCTCCATTTAATAGGCTGCCCCTTATAATTTTTTGCTGCTTGTATTTATAGTTGAGAAATCAACAGTGAACTTCCCAACTAATGTAAATACTCCTAATTGCCAATCCCAATCCCAACAAATAACTGGGTCAGAAACAAAGTTGAAGGAGTGGGAAGTTAAAAAAGCTAGCGTGGCACAGAGAACCCTAGATGGGGGTGCTGATAAATTTGGGTTGGGTAATACTGAGGTCACACAACCTAAAGCCCCTTCCACCTCTAAAATTTTATAATTCCACAAGGGAGGGAAAAGGCTACCTTTATTTGGAAGAAATAAAGATCATCTTGGTTTGACATTTAATAAGCAAAAGAAAATGATATTAGCCAAGGTTGTTTAAATATGAATTAATGCCTCTTCCATTATCTAGATCGGGTTAACACTCTTAGGTGATATTATATGTCAATGTCTCTACTGACTACTACTGGATAAATTCCAAACTTCTTTCTGGCATTTAAGACATCCCACAACTGCCCAACTTCATCTCAAACTTCTTACTGTTCAGTTCTCTAACCCTCGGCTCTTCTCCCAGTAATGTTTGCTTAATTCTTCCCCACCCCTGCTCTCCTAGCTAAAGTCCCATAACCTTCATAAAACCTTCCAACCACTCAAATATTTATACATCAAATCTTGACCTTTGAATTTCTACAGGATTTTACAGCAATCCTATCAAGGAGGCACCATAGTTTCCATTTCACAGGTAAGAAAATTGGGGCCCAGACAGGTTAGGTGGCTTGCCCAGGGTCCCACAGTTTCTAAGCAGCATGCTGCTTCCACATATTAAAAAAGCCATGGAGGAAGGAAGCAGTAAAGAAGCCTATAAACCAGTGATAACACAGCTCGTTGTGACACAAATTCAGATACACCACATCCTTTGAACCATACAGGTAATGAACGCTTGGGGTAGCACGGATAGTTTATAAGGGGGTTGTCAGTCCTGTTTCCCTAGCCTAGTGTTAGGACGATATTCCAGTGTAAATGACAGGTGGGTGGTTAGGGAGAAGAAAAGTCATATGGCATAAGAATCAAATATTAGAAATGGGACAGAAAAGCGATGAAAGTGTCATAAGCGGGCAATGCACAAAACAGAGACTCAAAACAGGGGGCTGAGGAGGCCCACAGAGCTAAAATAAAATACTTAAGTTAGGGGGCCTATGCTGCCGATAAGGAGCGCGCCTGTGAGGGCTGATACAGCATTAATAACAGACAGCAGTGCACATGGCCAAAGAGTAGAACTCCAGAGCGACAAATAAGGGCAGGTCGTGGGGACACCGGGAGGGTGGTGGCGCCAAATGACGGGTACAGCTGGGGTCGACGAGAAAGGTGAAGAGGTTCAGAGGGCACAGCAGCCCCGGACTCCAGACAAGATCTGCCTTTCAATAAATAGCTGGTTGGTGTGTTTTCGCATTCACACAGGCACCCCACAAAGCCCTCCCGCTGGCTCCGGGAAGACGGGGAGGTTACGTCCCCGTTCCCCGCGGACTCCGCGAGAGGGCGGAAGAAGGCACGAGGGTCCTTACCCAGGAAGATGGAGATGATGAGCCGCAGCGCCTGTTCCGACGCGCCCAGGGACGTCGCCAAGTTGTTAAGGCTCAGCTCCTGGAAACCCCACTGCAGCACCCTGGTCGGCTCGGTCGCGGTTCCCACGTCCCCCTCAGCAGCAGACGCCATCTTAGCTCCGGGCGCCCCCAAGGGACCCCTCAGCTCCGTGCGCCCCGAATGTGGGCACAGCCCTGTAGCTTCACCCCCAATTCCGGCCCGGAGCCCGCCCACGGCGTGCGCATTGGCTGCAGACCCGCCCAGTGGCTCCCGGAGCTCCCGGCTATTGGTCGGTGCCACTGGGGGGCGGGGCCTAACGCAGCAAGGTAGGCAGAGGGCGGGGCGGAACGTTTGTAATGCAAAGGTGACTCCGGCCCAGAATGAGCTGGGTGCTGCGCGGGGGGCGGGGCTTGGAATCGGAAACTAGAGGAGTGATTGGAAAAGTCAGAAGCCGAAGGCGAGGTGGTGGTACAACTCGGTTCTAACTGTTCAGGGGCGGAGTCGGTGAGGGCGAATGTCCGGCCGGCTCGTGCGCTGCCTTCCCATTGGCTGGGACGGAGCAGGCGAGAGTCGGGGCGGGGGGGGCCTGTCCCCCGCCCGCAGGGTTACTCGCGGTCGCAGGCGCGCCGGGGTTACTGGGGCATGTAACGGAGAGGGCGGGAAATCCTGCTACAGCCTCGCGAGCGCCTCCTAACGGAATTTCCGGGCCATTCTTAAGCCGTTAGACTCGCCAGAGGGTCTTGGGAGAGCCCAGCGCCCCCGAACGCTATTTGCCTGCTCCTTTTATTCCATGCAGCCCCTGTCATGTAATTTTCTATATGAAAACGTTACCTTCCCCGGAGAGGCGGTGAAATGAAGATAGGCCGATCTTATCATTATTTTCATGAAAAATTAAACGACTTTGTCACTATTTAAGGTTTATGATAAAAGTTCAAGCAGTAGAGGAATTTGTAAAACAGAAAATAAAAGTATTTCCCCTCTCCCACCCTGCTTCCCATTCTTATTTCCTAAAGGTAACCACTGTTCAGATTACACCAAGTGTTGGCGAGGAAGTGCGCCGTTGGTGGGAATGCAGATCGGCGCAGCCACTCTGGGAAGCAGTATGGAGTTACCTCAAAATATTAGCAATGGAATTGCCTTATGACCCAGTGATTTCACTTTTGGGAATTTATCTGAAGAAATCCGGAACACAAATTCGAAAAAATATATGCACCCCTATGTTCATTGCACCATTATTTACAATAAGTCAAATTTTGGAAGCAGCCCAAGTGTCAAGCTTACCTTTTGCAACAGCATGGATGGGCCTGGAGAGCATTATGCTAACAGAAATAAGCCAGAGAAAGACCAGTACCATATGATTTCACTCATAGGTGGGATCTAATGAACAAAAGAAACTAACAAATAGAAACAGACTCATAGATAGAAAACAGACTGACAGCTGTCAGAGGGAAGGAGGATTGTGGGGCTGGATGAAAAAGGTGAAGGGATTAAGCAAAAATAGTATGAGGTTTGGAGAGCTTCCAGCTTGGTGAACATGTGGAGGTGTTGGGAGAGTGACATGCCTGGAGAGGGCATGGAAGCTCTACTCCATTCCCGCATATCTTGTCCTGTTCATTCCTATCACCTGGATGTTCAACTGTATATCATATTCCTTTATAATAAACCAGTAAAAGTAAGTAAAATGTTTTTCTGAGTTCTGTGACCACTCTAGCAAATTAATTGAACCTGAGGAGGGAGTCATTAGAACCACCAAACTATAGTCTGTTTGGTCAGAAGCTCTAGTGATAAACTATAGCCTGTTGGTCAGAAGCTCCGGTGACATTCTGAGCTTTTGACTGGCTTCTGAAGTGGGGTCAGGGCAGTCTTGTAAGACCGAACCTTTAACCTGGGGTATCTGACCCTATCTCTGAGTAGATAGAGTCAGAATTAAGTTGATGTTGCAGAAAATTATTTGGTGTGGGGGAAAAACCTCCACACATTTGGTGGCCAGAAGTGAAGTGTTTTGTGTGGGTGGTCAAGGAGACTCACAGGAAAGAAAAACACAGTAGGGAAGAATTGGATTTTTCCTTACATGGGAAGGAAAAAAAGCTGAGTTTTTCCATTAGACAGAGGATATGTTCATTTGTTCAAGCAATGAAAGCACATTTGGGATTGCAAGGGTCTCTCCCTGGTTATGCTGACAATGACCCACTGTCATTCTCCAGGATCCATCTGTCTTCTGCACAGGCCAAACAGGTGAGTTGAGTGCACATGTGGTAGAAATCACCACCCCTGCACGTTTCAAGTCCTTGATGGTGAGTGGCACTGATCTCTGCATTCCCTCCAGGAATTGGGTATTGCTTTTGGTTTACCGAGGTAGAGGCAATTTTGGTGGCTCCTACCTGGCCTTTGCTAGCACAATGGCACTCACTCCAGAGGTTAGGGAGCCAATGTGGGCACTCTGCCAACTGCTTAGTATATTTATTCCAAGTATGCATTTGGAACTGGGGAAATAACCACAGGATGGGTTTGGGGACCCTCCTGGGCCCACTGTACTAGGGATCTGAGCTAAAACTCCATTGAGTACCTGACCTCTATAAACCCCTCATCTGACTGGTGGATCACACTGACATTTTATGTCCCCTGGAATTAGTGTCAGTTTGGTGCCAGTGTCAAGTATTCCTGGCAAATCTGATAATTTCTTTTCCCCCAATACACAGTTTTTTAGTAAAAGGCTATAGGTTTCTTTGGGAAAGGCCAGGGGAAAGATTAACAGAATGAATTTTTGATAGTGTCCCTGGGTCCTTCCTTAAGGGGACCTGGCCTCGCTTTCATTCAAGGGTTCTGGCTCAAGTCTGGGAATTGATTGAGGGGCCATGACGCTGTTTTTATGATTCAAGTTAGATATTTGTTCACTTGACCTAAAACTTTTCTGCGTATACAAATCGAGTGATTGCTGCTTTGACTTTGCTGTCCATTATGGCAACCACACCCACCTTGTCTTTGGTGTTTGAATGCTGCCACATGGCCCCTTCCACTCCAGGAGCCAATTATTCCCATTGCATTTATGTTTCCCAGTTCAGTGATGGCAGTTCCCACTGTAAGGTCTGGCCTACAGAGAAGAGCCATCACAGAGCTCTTCAAGGATGCTGAGCTACCCTCACAAATGTATTTCTCACAGTAGTGGTGAAAGATGTCTTCTGGCCCTGGCCAGTTTTCTCAGTGGTTAGAGTGCCCGTGGAGTTGGATTCCGGTCAAGGGCACATACTTCGGCTGTAGGCTAGATTCCCCAGTCGGAGCGTGTGTGGGGTAAGTAACCAGTCAACGTGTCTCTCACATTGATGACATTGATGTTTATCTCCTGTCTCTTTCCCTCCCTTCCACCTTCTCTAAAAATCAATGGAAAAAATATCCTCAGGTGAGAATTAACAAAAAGAAAAAAGAAAGAAATATGTCTTCTGGACCCTCCCAGTGTGGGCGAATAGATCTTAAATGGAAAATCCACTTTAACATTTCAATCTCCCTAAACCAAGGGAGGTCAGGCAATCTGCTTGATAAGACCCTCTGCTTTCCCCTAAGGGAAGATGACTGCCTGAAATAATCCACTCTTTTTTTTTTTTTTTACAATGTTTTTATTGATTTCAGAGAGAGAGAAAGATAGAGAGAGAGGGAGAAACACATCAATGTTGAGAGAGAATCATTGATCAGCTGCCTCCTGCATGCCTCCTACTGGGGATCGAGCCCACAACCTGGGCATGTGCCCTGACTGGGGATTGAACCGTGACCTCCTGGTTCATAGGTTGATGCTCAATCACACCAGCCAGGCTAATCCACTTTTTAAACTTTCTTGTTCTGTCCTCTTTCTGCTTATAAAAGTCTTTAATTTTGTACAGCTCCTCAGAGCACCTGTCTACCTACTAGATGGGCTGCTGCTGATTCATGAGTCTTTTGATAAAGCCAATGTTTTTTTTTGTTTGTTTGTTTTTATCTTCTTTCTTTTTTTTA
The DNA here is from genome assembly GCF_963259705.1 of Myotis daubentonii. Classification (NCBI taxonomy): domain Eukaryota; kingdom Metazoa; phylum Chordata; class Mammalia; order Chiroptera; family Vespertilionidae; genus Myotis; species Myotis daubentonii. The sequence continues at coordinate 22,189,333 of NC_081841.1, forward strand.
TTTCAAGAAAAAAGATTTTAAATATAATAATGTTACATGCAATAAACATTAATATCTCAAGAAAAGAGATTTTAAATATGATAATGTTACATTCAATAAACACCAATTGCTCAGGAAAAATGGTCTTACATATAATAATATTACATGGAATAAACATTAATATTTCAAGAATAAAGGATTTTAAGTATAATAATATTACCAAAACTGTACTAACATAGTATGATATCACAAAAGTTATAGGAAATATTAAAAATCTGCTAATAACAGGATTACCTCTATTATATTCTAGACTATTTTCCCCCCTTCGGCTCTATTTTTTTTTTTAATTAAATCTTTATTGTTCAGATTATTACATTTGTTCCTCTTTTTTTCCCCCCCATAACTCCCCTCCTCCCAGTTCCCGCCCCACCCTCCGCCCTCACTCCCCACCCACTGTCCTCATCCATAGGTGCACGATTTTTGTCCAGTCTCTTCCCGAATCTCCCACACCCCTTTCCCCCCCAAGAATAGTCAGTCCATTCCCTTTCTATGTCCCTGATTCTATTATAATCAACAGTTCATTCTGTTCATCAGATTATTTATTCACTTGATTCTTAGATTCACTTGTTGATAGATGCATATTTGTTGTTCATAATTTGTATCTTTACCTTTTTCTTCCTCTTCCTCTTCTTAAAGGATACCTTTCAGCATTTCATATAATACTGGTTTGGTGGTGATGAACTCCTTTAGCTTTTCCTTATCTGTGAAGCTCTTTATCTGACCTTCAATTCTGAATGATAGCTTTGCTGGATAAAGTAATCTTGGTTGTAGGTTCTTGGTATTCATCACTTTGAATATTTCTTGCCACTCCCTTCTGGCCTGCAAAGTTTCTGTTGAGAAATCAGCTGACAGTCGTATGGGTATTCCCTTGTAGGTAACTGAGTTTCTTTCTCTTGCTGTTTTTAAGATTCTCTCTTTATCTTTTGCTCTTGGCATTTTAATTATGATGTGTCTTGGTGTGGTCCTCTTTGGATTCCTTTTGTTTGGGGTTCTCCGCGCTTCTTGGACCTGTAAGTCCATTTCTTTCACCAGGTGGGGGAAGTTTTCTGTCATTATTTCTTCAAATAGGTTTTCAATATCTTGCTCTCTCTCATCTTCTGGCACCCCTATAATTCTGATGTTGGTACGCTTGAAGCTGTCCCAGAGGCTCCTTACACTATCCTCGCATTTTTGGATTCTTTTTTCATTTTGCTTTTCCGGTTGGATGTTTTTTGCTTCCTCGCATTTCAAATCATTGACTTGATTCTTGCGCTCCTCTGGTCTGCTGTCGGGCGTCTGTATAATATTCGTTATTTCAGTCCGTGTATGCTTAATTTCTAGTTGGTTCCCCAATATAAGATCGAGGGTCTTATTAGTTTTCGTGTAGATCTCATTAAGTTTATCGGCAGCTTCTAAACAGTTCTTGAGAGACCTTAAAAGTGTGGTTCTGAACTCTATATCTTCCTTTGACAATTTTGTCCTGTTTATTTGTCTCCGCATTTTGTTATGCTTCCTTGGTGCACCCCCTAGTGGTCTTTGTTCGCAGTCTTATAGTTAAATCTTGATTGTTGTAGCTAATTCCAGGGAGGGTTTGACCTCCAGGCCAAGTGGCTATGAGAATCAGCTGTGTCAGCAGTGAGAGAACTTCTGTCCTCTAGGGAGGTGCTAATCTAGCCTTTGCCTGAGGCTATCCGGCAAATGCCTCTGTGCAGGGCTTGGGCGGGGCGGGTCGCATAGGATCAACAGGGTGGGCCGGAGAGAGCAGTTATGGCGGCTCTCAGTCCTGTCCCCAGGGGCTCTGCCTCTCTGAGTCCCAGCACCCGCTGCAAAGCTCGGAGAGAAAGCTGCACTCGCTCTGACCAAAGCCAGACAGTCCCGCCTCTCCCGTTTGAGTCTGGGTCCCCAAAGACTCGCCTGTATCCGGAGCTCAGAGTCTGCGACTCCCTCCCGATTGAAAACGCCAACCTCGCCCTCCGCCGCCAGCCCGCTCCGCGCACTCCGCACCCCAGAACTTGACTTCAGCACCGCGCCTCCGCCTCCTCTGAGTGTCCGTATGCGCCTCTCCTTCCTCCCAGCTGCAGGACCTCCACTCAGCCAGCGTTCCCGCGGTTCTGGGTGATGTCCCCTCCGTTTCTTGGTTTCACCTCCGAAGCAGTTGTTCAAAGCAGCAAACTCCGGTGCCAACCTATGCCGCCATCTTGGTTCTCCTAAAGCCAATGTTAATAACTAATTTAAAAAATGTTGTGTGGGCTCTCTCTGAGGAATGGCTGAGGTGGGTGTATTAATAATCTATTTTCACAAGGAACCACCTGGGAGAGAACTCACCCAAATGGAGGAAGAAACCTGGCATGATATGCTCAACTCAGTAACAAAATCTCAGGGTCAGAGTTGATGTGAAATTCTCCCACACTAAACGGTGACTTCAGTGAGGTAAGGATCGTGTCTATTTTGTTTACACTGTACAGTGGGGCCTTGACTTACAAGTTTAGTTCATTCCGTGACGGAGCTCGTAACTCAAATTACTCGTATGTCAAATCAAAAGTGAACGAGTGAGACACGTGATGCTGGGCTGATGTTGTGGTGTTCACTGTGATGTTCGCTGTGCCAACTAGCGGTGGGGTATCTGAAGCTGGCTCATAACCCGAATTTTAGCTCGAAACTCAAAGCAAAAAATCAGCCGAGAGATGGCTCGCATCTCAAAAAACTCGTTAGTTGGGACACTCGTAAGTCAAGGCCCCACTGTACATCCAGAGCCTGGCACATAGTAGATACTCAATACATATTTATTGATTGACTGACTGACTGAAATTCTTTTCTTTTTTTTTGTTAATCCTCATCTGAGGATATTTTTCCATTGATTTTTAGGGAGGGTGGAAAAGAGAGGGAAAGAGAAAGATTGATGTCAGAAAAACACATCAATTGGTTGCCTTCTGCACGAGTCCTGACCAGGGCCTGGACTGGAGAGGAGCCTGCAACCCAGGTAATGTGCCCTTGACCGAATCAAACCTGGGACCCTTTGGTCCACAGGCTGAGGCTCTGTCCACTGAGCCCAACAGGCTAGGGCCTGACCGAATTCTTTTTAGTGAGAACTGCAACAGAGAGCCGAGGGTTGTTCCCCCGGGTCATGTCTCAAGTCGCTGAAGAATGAGCTCCTCAGACCAGAAGATTTAAGCAAAAGTGTGGAAAATTTGTTACAAGCAGATTCAGACTCCCCGCACGGGGAGGGGGCCCAATAATGGGCTGACCGTGAAGCCTTGTAGTCCAGGGGCATCTGCCTGCTACAAGCCTGCTCTATGTCTACCTGTGTTGCTACCTGATTGATTCCCTCATTGTTCTTGCCCAGCAACGGACCTGAACTTTCCCTATTTCTATGCATTTGTACACCTTGTTTGCTGCAGGCCCTCCCTTGGTTTCCCATGCCTCCCGCTCTGTGTCCAGAAACATTCTATTATTTCAGCCTGCTTGGTTTCTGTGATTAGATGTAGTCAGACTGCCATGTTTGCCCCTGCCTGGGATCCACCTATGTTTCAAGCTAACTTCTCTCATTACTGCCTAGTGCATGTCACTCAAGTTGGTTTTCACTTTAGCCCTGATGAATTCATATTGAGACCCAGAGGCTATATGTAAAAAAAAAAAAAAAAAAAAAAAGGCAGAAATTATGTCACAGAACACACAGCCTTGGTATCTCCTAAAAAAATAACCAGAAAAACAAGGAAGTGTTTTCTTCTCTTTACATTACTTTCCTCACTTTACATTCTCTGCAGTTTTAGCCCTTCATAGGCTTCTGTGTAATAGCAGGAGGTTCCTTCCAGGAGATGTTACACTCTCCACAGTACAGTGAGCAAGTTGCCAGGTAATAGACAAGAATGTTTATGAATAGGGAGCTGGAGAGTCTATGTAAGTGGGTAGAGGGGAAGAGCTAGATAAATCTTACTGGGACCCCATTTGTATCCACAGCTTGGAGAAATATGGATTATATTTGGGAATTGTGGCAGAGATTGCTAGCTGCTCACCAAATTCTAATTTCCTCATTTTCTGAACACATACCTTGCAGTAAGGTGTGACCTTGTGGTTGAGTTCTAGCCAATGGAATATGCATAGAAGTTATGTGTACCACACTCAAATTTCCATTGTGCCTGGGCCAAAATATTTAAAAAATTTATTTATTATTGCATTAGCAGGGCTCAGCTAAGACTTTTACATGTTCTGCTACTGTATATACAGTCAGTCCTCCATATCTTTGGGTTCCACATCTGTGGATTGAAAATATTTGGGAAACAAAGTTCCAGAAAGGTGATCGCTAAACAATACAATTTAACAACTACTTGCATAGCATTTACATTGTATTAGGTATCATAAGAAATCTAGAGATGACATTAAGTATACAGGAGCCTGTGAGTAGGTTATGTGCAAATACTATGCCATCTACACTAATAAAAGAGAAAAATGGTAATTGGCATACGAGCTACCCTTTTCATTGGCTAATCAGGGCTATATGCAAATTAACTGCCAACTAAGATTGGCAGTTAACTGCCAACAAGATGGCGGTTAATTTGCATATGTAGGCACAATGCAGGGAGGCGAAAGGGAAAGCAGGAAGAAGCCCCCTGCCACTGACAGTGATCGGAAACCCAGGGGGGAGCTAAGAGCTGGGGGGCATGATCGGAGAATCAGGTGCCTTTTCCACCCTGGCCAGTGATAGCAGGAAGTAGGGGTGAAGCCAGCGATGGGAGCTGGGCACGGTCGAAGCTGGCAGTCCCAGGAACTAGGGGTCCCTTGCCTGGGCCTAAAGCGAAGCCCACGATCGCGGGGCCGCAGCAGCTGCGGGTCCCCGCTGCCTGGGCCGGACACCTAGGCCAGAGGCGTCCTGCAGGGGCAGGGGTGGAGCCCGCACGATCGTGGCACCCCCCGCTGCCACTGCAGGTCCCCGCTGCTCGGGCCGGACGCCTAGGCCAGAGGCGTCAGGCCTGGGCAAGGGGCCGATCCTGCGATTGGAGGGTGATGGGGGTCAACGCCTGAGGGCTTCCCAGTATGTGAGAGGGGGCAGGCTGGGCTGAGGGACACTACCCCCCGCCCCCCCCCCCCCCACACACCCAGTGCACGAATTTCGTGCACCGGGCCCCTAGTCCTATCTAATAAAAGAGAAAAATGGTAATTGGCGTACAACGATACCCTTTTCATTGGCTAATCAGGGCTATATGCAAATTAACTGCCAACTAAGATTGGCAGTTAACTGCCAACAAGATGGCGGCTAATTTGCATATGTAGGCACAATGCAGGGAGGCGAAAGGGAAAGCAGGAAGAAGCCCCCTGCCACTGACAGTGATCGGAAACCCAGGGGGGAGCTAAGAGCTGGGGGGCAGGGCAAAGGCAGCCCTGGGGCCGCCTTTGCCCTGCCCCCCAGCCATGATCGGAGAATCAGGCACCTTTGCCGCCCTGGCCAGTGATAGCAGGAAGTAGGGGTGGAGCCAGCGATGGGAGCTGGACACGGTCGAAGCTGGCAGTCCCGGGAGCTAGGGGTCCCTTGCCTGGGCCTAAAGCGGAGCCCACGATCGCGGGGCCGCTGCAGCTGCGGGTCCCCGCTGCCCGGGCCGGATGCCTCAGCCAGAGGCGTTAGGTCTGGGCAGGGGCGGAGCCTGCAACCGCGGGGAGCTGGGGGTCCCCTGCCCAGGCCTGACACCTCTGCCGGAGGCCTCAGGCCTGGTCAAGGGGCCGATCCGGTGATTGGTGATCGGAGGGTGATGAGGGTCAACTCCTCTGGCCGAGGCATCAGGCCTGGGCGGGGGGCGGAGTCGGGGATTGGGGGGATATGATGGTCCCCTTGCCCAGGCCTGAAGCCTGAGTCAGAGGCGTCAGGCTTGGGCGGGGGGTGGAGCAAGCGATCAGAGGGAGATGGGGGTCCCCTGCCCAGGCATGATTCCTGGGCCAGAGGCCTCAGGCCTGGGCGGGGGCCAGAGCCAGTGATCAGGGGGAGATGGGGGTCCCCTGTCCAAGCCTGACACCTCTGGCGGAGGCATCAGGCCTGGGCAAGGGGCTGATCCTGCGATTGGAGGGTGATGGGGGTCAACGCCTGAGGCCTCCCAGTATGTGAGAGGGGGCAGGCTGGGCTGAGGGACACTCCCCTCCCCACACACACCCAGTGCACGAATTTCGTGCACCGGGCCCCTAGTTTTATATAAGGGACTTGAGCACCCATGGATTTTGTTATCTGTGAGGGGTCCTGGAATCAATCCCCTGTGGTTACCAAGTGATTGTTGTGCCTGCAACACGGGTGTTTGGGAATGGAAATGGAGGCTCAGACATCATTGCAGTTTTGAGGAAACTAGTTAGCTATGAAGAAGCTGAAGTTGAAGAGATGCCCTGGGCTGATGTAGGGAGCTTGGTAGGATTTTCAAAAGGAAAGGAACTATGAATGCAGCTGATAGAGCTTTAAGAATGGCAGCAAGAAATGAGCTTCCTATAAAGCGATCTTGCTCTAACTCAGACCACACATTTCAAAAAGGATCACAGCTCTTCCTAGAGAGTAGCAAAGAGTGCGAGATGGCGCAAAGTGTGTATGTGCGTCTCACACCCGAGTATTTCACTGGAGCGACAGGCTAGATATTGGGTTGTGGAGTGGGGAAGCCTGCTCAGCTTCCTGTGCAAATCATGATGCAGTGGGCACTCTCTGAGGATGGGTGGGCCTGGCTTAGAGATGCTGGCAGAACTCAGGAGTTATTTTCTCCAGGAAATCTCCCTGGTCCCTTTCCCCATCCAAATCTAGAATAAGAATACTTTCTAAGCACTCCTGTAATATCCCATTTTTACTGCTGTTCTAGTTTCCTTTTGCTGAATAATGAAACCACTCTAAAACTTACTGACTTTAAACAGCAATACTCATTTTTTTCCTTTATTATCTCTCATGGCTCTGGGCGTTCACTGGGCTCAGCTTATACAATTCTCACTTGGGGAGGGTGTCATGCTGTTGGAGTCAGATAGGATTGGAGTCATCTTGAAAGCTTTCTCACTCACAGACCTGGTGTGGGGGTTGATGCTCTCAGCCAGGCACCTACACATGGCCTCTCCATGTAGCCTGGGCTTCCCCACAGCACGGCAGCTGACTTCTGAGAGTGAGTGTGCCATAAGGACTGGGTGGGTACAGAATGACCTTTTCTCTTTGTTGTTGTTATTAATCCTCACTCAAGGTTATTTTTCCATTGATTTTTAGAGAGAGTGGAAGGGAGGGAAGAAACAAAGAAAGAAACATCAACACATTGATTGGTTGCCTCCCGCACGTGCCCTGACCTGGATTGGAGGTCAAGCCTTCAATCAAGGTATGTGCTCTTGACTGGAATCAAACCCAGAACCCTTGAGTTCATGGGCCTACGCTCTGTCCACTGAACCAAACTGGCTAGGGCAGTGTGATGTTTTCTAACTTACGTCATGTAGAATCACTTTTACCATATTCTCTTTTGTTGCAGCAGTGACAAGCCCTCAGCCACATTAGAAGGAGGGGACATAGGAATGGCAACTAATTTGGGGGCATGTTTAAAAACCACTACAGTTGCTGTCAGAGGACTTTCACATAATTTTGTCTACCTCCCCTACTAGAAAGTAAGTTCCTTCAGGGTATTGAGGATTCTTATTTATGTTTGAATCCCCAGCACATAGTAGGCATTCAATAGGTGTTTGTTGAATGAATGAATAAAATAGCATTGCAATATGGGAGGTTTCAATAAGCTCTCATTAGAAAAGATGTTTTGTTTGTGAGAAGTAAAAAATTTGGAGGAACTACCTTCCTAATCTAATTCTGAAGACAAAGGAGAGACATTAAAGTTTTAAAAATGTAATGTTGTCATTAAGGAAGATTAAAATTTTCAGTTTATAGGATAGATTTAGGGATGATGAGAGAGGAGGAGGGGAGAAGTTTGAAGGCAGTCTAGCTAGATGAGATCTAAGGAGGCTCTGACTTGGAGGAGTGGATGTGAAAGATATTGAAAGATCTAAAAAAAAAAAAATAAAGATAGAATCTAGTAGTCTCAGGGAGGACTGGGGCAGAGAAGAGGAAGAATAAAGATAACTAAGCTTTTGAACCTCGGGGGCTGAGAAATGGTAGGGTCATTAACAGAAAAAGGGAAGGCAGAGTAAGACCACTGTTGAAATGCTAGCCATTCAAGTCCCATTTCAAAGATCTCACTTATTCCACATAGACTTTCTGATTTCTCTTCAGCCAGATGCAATATCTTTCTCCTTTTAGTTCCCAAACCCTTTGTTATATTGTCATGTTGCTTAACTCCCTCTGCCTCTTACAGTGACTCTGACCCTATCATTTTTTTCATCCCACGTAGCACCTAAAATAGTGCTTTGTACTTTATAAGCCAGAGTACATTTATACCAAATTATGCAGTTTGGGGTGGGGAAAAATAGTCCCCCAAATTGGCTTTACTTTGTTACTGTCTCTGCCCATTGGGTTGCTATAACAAAATACCACAGACTGGGTAGCTTATGTATTTCTCACAGTTCTAGACTGAGATCAGGGTGTCAGCATGGTCAGATGAAGGCTTTCTTTCTGATCACAGAATTCTAGTTGTATTCTCACGTGGCAGAAGAGCTCTGTGGGACCTCTTTTATAAGAGCACTAATTACCCTGGCCAGTGTGCCTCAGTGGGTAGAGCATCGGCCCTAGGACCAAAGGGTTGTGAGTTTGACTCCTGGTCAAGGGCACATACCTCAGTTGCAGGTTCCCCAGCCTCAGTAGGGGAGTGTGCGGGAGGCAACCAATTGATGTGTCTCTCTCACATTGATGTCTCTCTCTCTCTCTCTCCCCCATCCTCCTCCCTTCATTCCACTCTCTCTGGAGATTAATGGAAAAATATCCTTGGGTGAGAATTAAAAAAAAAAAATTAAAGGCAGATAATTCTTTAAAAAAAGTAATGGAAAAAATATCCTTGGATGAGGATTAACAACAACAATCTACACTAATAAAAGACAAAGATGCTAACTGACCATACCTTTGCTATGCCCTAAGCCATGCCCACCAGCCAATCAGAGCAACTATATGCAAATTAACCTAACCAAGATGGTGGCTGGCAGCCACGGAGCTGGAGCAAGCAGGCTTGGTTGCCCAGGTGATGGAGGAAGCCAAGCTTCCCGCCTGCCCTGAGCCGGCTGTGGCCTCCGCTCATGACAACAAAGTTTCAATTATAGAAGACAAATAAATCCCAGATACCTGCTTCCAGCCAGCCCCCACTGGGAGCTTGGGTGGCTGGGGCCCGTGGCCAGCCTGCAGACAGCCATCAGCCCCTCACCCAGGCTGACCAGGCACCTCAGCGGGGACCTCCACTCTGAAGGGACTGTGGCCAGCCTGCAAACAGCCATCAGCCCCTCACCCAGGCTGGCCAGGCACTCCTATATAATAAAAGGGTAATATGCAAATTGACCCTAACAGCAGAATGACTGGGAATGATTGGTCACTACGACACACACTGACCACCAGGGGGCATATGCTCAATGCAGGAGCTTCCCCCTGGTGGTCAGTGCGCTCCCACAGGGGGAGCTCTGCTCACGGGCTGCCAGAGGGATGTCTGACTGCCAGCTTAGGCCCAATTCCCCAGGGAGTGGGCCTAAGCCAGCAGGTGGTCATCCCCTAAGGTGTCCCAGATTGCGAGAGGGCATAGGCCGGGCTGAGGGACCCCCCCCCCTGAGTGCACAAATTTTTGTGCACTGGGCCTCTAGTACAGGGGTCCTCAAACTTTTTAAACAGGGGGCCAGTTCACTGTCCCTCAGACCTTTGGAGGGCCGGACTATAGTTTAAAAAAATACTATGAACAAATTCCTATGCACACTGCACATATCTTATTTTGAAGTAAAAAAAAACAAAACGGGAACAAATACAATATTTGTATTTGCATGTGGCCCGCGGGCCGTAGCTTGAGGACCCCTGCTCTAGTATATACATAAGCACTAATCCCATTCATGAGGGCGCCACCTTGTGACACTTCACATTGGGTATTAGTATTCCAACACGTACATTTGGGGAGGACACTAACATTCAGACTATAGTAATTACTGTTCCTTTCCCACACTTACTTCCTTCTATTTCCGCCCCCTCTACATTCATGTTATTTTTTTCTGATATAGTTACACTTTAAAAAATGTTTTTCTTGCCGAAACCGGTTTGGCTCAGTGGATAGAGCGTCGGCCTGCGGACTGAAAGGTCCCAGGTTCGATTCCGGTCAAGGGCATGTACCTGGGTTGCGGGCATATCCCCAGTGGGAGATGTGCAGGAGGCAGCTGATCGATGTTTCTCTCTCATCGATGTTTCTGGCTCTCTATCTCTCTCCCTTCCTCTCTGTAAAAAATCAATAAAATATATTTAAAAAAAAAATGTTTTTCTTTCTTTTTCTTAAAAAGATTTTTTTAAACTGATTTCAGAGAGGGAGAGGGAGAGTTAGAAACATCAATGATGAGAATCATTGATTGCCTGACTCCTGCATGCCCCCTTTTGGGGATGGAGCCTGCAACTTGGGTATGTGCCCTGACTGGCATTGAACAGTGATCTCCTGATTCATAGGTCGACGCTCAGCCACTGAGCCACATAGGCCAGGCAACACTTTTTTCCCTTATGATTTTTCTACATCAAAAAAGTAGACCAGGGGGCACATGTAATACTTTCAACAATAAAGATTTATTTTTAAAAAGTAGATAAATAAACTATCACTCTTTAGCTTTACTGAACAGTAAATTAATGGGTAGTTTGGCAAGCATTGTTTGTAGCTAGAGTCTTTGATAATAATCTAGGTACACAGTATGTTGTAGGGGTGGAATTCTCCCCCTTACTCCCAATTTTAAAACAATTCTTTTTAAAAAAATAATTCTTTTTTAAAAACAATTCTTTATTGTTGAAAGTATTACATATGTTTCCTTTTTTTCCCCATTGACTCCCTCCAGGCCGCCCCTGCCCCCCACCCCAGGACCTTACCACCCTATTGTCTGTGTCCATGGGTCATGCATATATGCATACAAGATCCTTGGTTGATTACCTTCTACCCACCCACCTTCCCTCCAAGATTCTGCACTCTGTTCCATGATTCGAGTCTCTGGATCCACTTCGTTCATCAGTTTATTTTGTTACTTAGATTCCACACATGAGTGAGATTATGTGATACTTGTCTTTCTCCGATTGACTTATTTCACTTAGCATGATACTCTCTAGGTCCCTCCATGCTGCCTCAAAGGGTAAGAGATTCTTCCTTTTTACTGCTGCATAGTATTCCATGGTATAAATGTACCACAGCTTTTTTTTTTTTTTTAAACATTTTGTTGATTTTTCACAGAGAGAAAGGGAGAGGGATAGAGAGTTAGAAACATCCATGAGAGAGAAACATCGATCAGCTGCCTCCTGCACACTCCCTACTGGGGATGTGCCCGCAACCAAGGTACATGCCCTTGACCGGAATCGAACCAGGGACCCATCAGTCCCCAGGTCGACTCTCTATCCACTGAGCCAAACCGGTTAGGGCTACCACAGCTTTTTTATCCACCCATCTACTGTTGGACACTTGGACTGTCTCCCAATATTTCTTTATAAGACTACTTCTTGCAAGGAAGTCTGAGTTCTGAATAAGGTACAGAGCACTAGGGAGATTCTAGCTTTCATTTGTGAGTGCCTGGTTAAGGTAGGGAGTACTAAATTGGAAAATTCCTTTCTACATTCAGGGACTAAGGGGAAATTGGAAAGTCTGACCTTGAATTAATGTGGCTTGTTCACAGGCATGTGAGTGAAAAATTCTCAAATAATTACTGGGTGAGTTTCAAGGTGATATACTTATTGGGGCTCCTGGGACCAGTAGTATTGGAGGACACAAAAGAGGATCAGTGGTTATTGTTGGGAGAATGGATTGCCCTAGTGACATTCCTGATCTCTTCCTCAGTTGCACAGCCACATTTCTGGTTGATTATATGCTTACTTGTCAAACCTAACAGATTAAAGAAGAAAGACTTTGGGAATGTTAGGGGGGAAATGTTTCTACTACTTTTGAGAGATCTTTCCTGAGGGAGAGAGCTCCATGATATGACTCTTCTGGTCATTCTCCATTTCATCACTCACTGTGCCCTGGGGAGGTGGAGTGACTTAGCTAGCTGATACATAGGGAAAATAACTGGGGATGTGTTGCTCGGCTTGGCCCTTCTTCTGTGTACATGAACACATGTTCTCTATTTGGGCAGGTCTCTCCTGGCCTAGTGTTGCTTATATCTAGAAAGATAATTCTGGGGTTTAGTTAACCACCATTTGGTGTGTGTGTGTGTGTGTGTGTGTGTGTGTGTAATTATTTTTTAAAAAATAATTCTTGCCCTGACCAGTTTGGCTCAGAGCGTCGGCCTGTGGACTGAAGAGTCCCAGGTTTGATTCCGGTCAAGGGCATGTACCTTGGTTGCGGGCACATCCCCAGTAGGGGGTGTGCAGGAGGCAGTTGATCGATGTTTCTCTCTCATCGATGTTTCTAACTCTCTATCCCTCTCCCTTCCTCTCTGTAAAAAATCAATAAAATATATTAAAAAATAATTCTTTATTGTTGAAAGTATTACATATGTTTCCCTTTTCCCCCATTGAATCCCTCCAACCTGTCCCCGCCACCTCCCCCACCCCCGGCCCCAGGCCTTTAGCACCCTGTTGTCTGTGTCCATGGGTTATGCATATAAGGTCTTTGGTTGTTTACCTCCCACTCCCTCCCCCCCACCCTCCCTGGCCTTCCCTAGAGATTCTGCACTCTGTCCCATGCTTACATGTCTCTAGATCCACTTTGTTCATCAGTTTATTTTGTTACTTAGATTCCACATATGAGTGAGATCATGTGATATTTGTCTTTCTCCGATTGACTTATTTCACTTAGCATGATACTCTCCAGGTCCCTCTATGCTATCTCAAAAGGTAAGAGATACTTCTTTTTTTTACTGCTGCATAGTATTCCATGGTATAAACGTACCACAGCTTTTTTTTTGTTAATCCTCATCCAAGGATTTTTTTTGCTATTGATTTTAGAGAGAGTGGAAGGGAGAGGAACAGACAGAGGGAAACATCAATGTAAGAGAAACACATTGATTGGTTGCCTCCTGCATGCGCCCTGATCAAGGCCTGGGCTGGGGAGGAGCCTGTAACCAAAGTATGTGCCCTTGACTGGAATTGAACCTGGGGTCCTTTGGTCTGAAGGCCAATGCTCTATCCACTGAGCCAAACCAGCTAGGACACCACAGTTTTTTAATCCACTTATCTACAGATGGGCACTTGGGCTGTTTTCAGATTTTAGCTATTGTAAATTTTGCTCCTATGAACATAGGGGTGCATATATTCTTTCTGATTGGTGCTTCGGGTTTCTTAGAATATATTCCTAGAAGTGGGATCACAGGGTCAAATAGCAGTTCCATATTTAATTTCTTGAGGAAACTCCATACTGTTTTCCATAATGGTTGCACCAGTCTCCGTTCCCATCAGCAGTGTACTAGGGTTCCCTTTTCTTCACATCCTCGCCAGCATTTGTCATTTGTTGATGTTAGCCATTCTGACAGATCTGAGATGATACCTCATTGTCACTTTAATTTGCATCTCTCGGATGATCAGTGACTATAACCACCATTTGGCTTTTATATGAGCCCATGTCCTCTATTTTGACCTTTATTGCTATTTAAAAGGATACTTTGAGCTCTATTTGCTGCTTTTGTATTATTTTTCAGTTTCTCTAGAACTTGGAGTGGGAAGAGGGATGCTGTTATTCAGCCCCCTGAATGACCCTAACATTGTGAATATGATAATCATGACTCTATAGAACACTAATGATTATTTTCTAAAGTGTCCAATCATACCATTGTAAATGTGTTAGTTACATTTAATTTTAACACATAAGGTTCTACTTTTTGCTTTGTATGTCAGCATTATCACATCAGCTGGGGTTCAGATGACCCTGAGGGTGACAACAAGCACCACTGTTTTTATGAATCCCCATAATACTGAGCAGATTATATAACATGGCCCCTGTTCTTTCAAGACTGTCATTTAAAGTTGGACTTAAAGTCGGCTAGATATTCCTCCAACAAAAAGGGTTCACTTGGGAAAAAGAGAACTGCAATTGGGAACAGGCAGCCATGGCAAGTCATGTGCATCTTCACTAAAACAAAGAAGAGTACATTTTTTTATAGAGGGGAAGAGCAGTTAGGAGGACTGTTATAAAGAGGTCTCCCTGTAGGGCGTGAGAGCTCCCCCTACAGGCCTTCCAACTTCCAATCTTGGTTGAGGTCTCAATGAATTCTTTTACACACACACTGTTAGAGGTTTTGGCTTGAATTCTTGGTGATCTGGGAAAGGAAGTGGGACTCAGAGATGCCATTACATCTGTGATTTGTTGTCTCCTTCAGCTTTAGAGAGAAAAATAAAATATTTTACTTGGATGGCAAAATGGAAGGAAAGGAGACAAAACACACATGAGGGTGAGAGAGTCAAACTTTTCTCACAGTGTTGAATTCAGAAGTAAAAGGAGGAGGAGTCCTGGACAATTTGCTAAGACGCTCTCTTCTTTTCTTGCTGTACACGGGAGCTCTTGAGTAGAGTGATGCTGCTATTGCTACTGTTGGTATTTGGAGATGAACTTGTTGTTTATTTATTTAGGGCTTACTGAGTACCAGCTATACATTCAATGCTTAGCATGCATCCTCTTACTTTTTTAAAATAATATTTATTTTTTTATTGCTTAAAATATTACAAAGAGTAGTACATTTGTCTCCCCCCCCCCCCCCCGCTTGAGCTTCCCCCAGCCTCCCCTATCCCCCAGTGTCTTGTGTCCATTGGTTATGCTTATATCATGCATCCTCTTACTTAATCATGGCTACAGTGGGCCCTGACAATGATAGCTGGGTCTGAGGGAGGTGATATTATTGCCATTTTACACACGATGAAGCTGGAGCTCAGAGGGGTTGAGTAACTTCATAGGCCACACAGCCAAAAACAGGTAGGAAGTGATCTGAACTCACCGAGGCTCATTGAATCAACTATTTCTCAGGTACTCAGCCTTGTTTTTAGTTGTAAGCAACCGAAACCAACTATGGTAGATTTCAGCAGACGAGGAATTTGTTAGAGGGGCCCTGGATTGCTCGCAGAAATGCCAAGGGCTGGAGCGCCCAGCGTGGAAGCTTCTCAGCAGGAACAACAGTCAGAACATGGCTGCTCGGCTGCCATTGCCTTTGCTGTGTTCTAGACGCTTCAGCTTGCGATGCTTATTCGCTGGGGCTGGATTCTGGCTGCTGCTAGCAAGCACAACCTCCTCCTCCGTCTTGCTGCAGCCGCCACAGTCCCCAGAGGTTCCAGAGTCCCTGCTTCTTGGCGTGACTTCTTCTGGATTCAAAGCCTCGGCAGATGTCTCCGATGACGGAGGCGTGAGTGCCCGGCTGCGCCAGGGCTGCGAGAGTGGTGAGGGACACACTTCCTCACTTACGTCTTCTCCCCTGGGTGGTGGGCTTTGGTCCCCAGACTCATGATGAGGAAGTCCCCAATGTGGTGAAGACAGTCAAATGCTAGGCAGCCACAGGAACGACAAATGATCACCTGTCCAGCACTCATTTGGCAGCAAAACCTGACTGAACTGATGTGAAGTACCTAGTTTACAATGATAAGTAATTGCTAAATATAACATATGATTATAACTAAACTATAATTTTAGTTATCCCACTTACTGTGAGGATCAATCTGTTTATCTGCAAAATATTAATGTTTGATAACGGTGTGTTTTCGCAGGCCCTCAAGGGGAGGGAGAGGAAGAGGTGTTACCTAATATTGGGTCCATGTACTGCACTCTTTTTCTAAAAATTGTAAAATTCTGAATTTCGAAACATGTCTGTTCTCAAGGGTACTGGATAAGGGACTCTGGATTGCGTCTGAACTGGGGCTTGATTGGTGAATAGAATTTAGATGTTTGGAGATGTGGAGGGGGTTTTAGGAAGAGGAAAAAGCATCATCCCACACCCGCTTGGGTCTAGGTATGTCATTATCCAACCATTAAATATGCTTTAAAGGCAGAGAAGACCTGCATTACGGATAACTGTTTCCCCTTAATTCATGATTCATACACAACTGGAGGGTTGGGCTTTCTGGGTTTGGCTCCCTGCCCGCCCCCCCCCCCCCCCCCCAAGTATTAATCCCCTCCTTCTCCCACAAATCACCTGACTTCCCAGAAAACTCTGTAACACACCCTTTGGCTGAAAAAGAGCATTAGGCAATCGGTGAAATCCCCCATTCCTCCTTGCTCCCTCTGCAGCCCTGGATAGAGGAATCGTAGGCCTGAGAGAAGTATGCAGTTCTTGTTTCAAAAGCAGAGGGAGCTCTAAGATCAAGGCTGAGTTACCCTTTCCCTATGTCATGGTCTCCCAGCCCCCTCTTGTTTAGGTCAGGGAATTTCAGACATGCACTCTGGGGTAGAGAATCATATCACCAGAACCAGGACAGGGAGGCCGGCAGAGGTTCCTGCGGAGGGAGCGTCCAGGCCCCGTACTTCTCTCCTTGGGAGCCGGCAGGGCCGCCCAGCATGCCCACTGGCAAGAGAGGGGACTGACCCACTTGCTTCCCTCAGCTTCTAAAGGTAAAAACCTTAAAAACGAAGAGCAGAGCTTTGATGGAGGCAAAAAGAAAGCAGAAAACTTTACATACAAAGGTTTTGGGAAAAGATGGAGGGTTGGAAAGAGCAGAATCAAAAGAAGGCAAAAATATAGATACTGTAACCTATTTCTCTTAGGTACCTCATCCACCCTCACGTCACCCCACCTCATGTGCCTAGTACTGTTTTCAGGATTTACACCTGGCCTGCCCCCACCCCTTTGGCAAAACTTTTCTAGAAACGGTGGAAAGATGATAGCTTGTCTTTTTTAGTGAAGGGGGAAACCTTGCCTCCTGGAAAATTAATGTAGAAAATTGAGGAAATACCTTTCTTTTCCTTTTATGTTTATTGTCATCCAGCTACCCCTTTTCTCCTTCCCCACCCAACCCTGTCTCAGGCCAGTTCTCCCAAGGTCATTGCCTACTCTAGTGAAAGAAGCTCTTGCTCCATCAATGTTCATTGGGAGTATCAATAGAAATGCATGCAATAATAAATATAGCAAAGACAGCTGATTTGAAGTGATAGGGGGATCACTGTCAAGAGAGAACACGCCTTAGATGAATGGGCACAATGAGGAAAGACTCCTGAAAACCTGAGTGGAAATAGTGATCTTGTTCTGTGAGGGCAGGAGAGAGACTGATGAAGTTGGGGCTGGGATGGGGGGTGGGCTGGGGTGAGGGTGAGGAGGAGAACAGAGGAGGGAGAAAACTGGGATCAAGTACTCATTCTTTTGTGTGTTTTTAAAAATATATATTTTTATTGATTTCAGAAAGGAAGAGAGAGAGAGAGAGAGAGAGAGAGAGAGAGAGAGAGAGAGAGACATCAATGATGAGAGAGAATCATTGATCAGCTATCTCCTGCATGCCCAACATTGGGGACTTAGTTCGCAACCTGGGCATGTGCCCTTGACTGGAATCGAACCTGGGACCCTTTGGTTCGCAAGCCGATGCCCTACCCACTGAGCCAAACCATCTAGGGCTATACTCATTCTTTTGGAGAAAAACTTGGATAAGGTCCAGAGAGCAATGGGAGAAGGATATGATTTAGTTTTAGTTTAGAAAGTTAATTGAAGTAGAACCAGGGAGGGTGTGAGGAGATAGGGGTCACATGGTGATGATATAACTGTTTAACTGTGTTATTCTTATGAAGGTGACACTGACCACAGGTGACTCTCCAAAGCAGTTGCCTGTGTTTGTTAGACAAATACAGCTAGACCTGCCCCCATCCCCTTTAGCTCCAAAGTCCAGAGGTGCTGAGAGCCAGGTCCAAGACACGTGCTGCTCACCAGGATGGACAAATTGCCAACAATGTGGTAAGTGACCATGAGTCTGCAGAGATCTGCATAGACTCCATTCTCTTCATCTTCTTAAGAAAACAGCTCAGTTCTGAAGTCTGGGTTTTGGTTTGATCTATGCCTTTTTACTTTATTCCAACCTAAGATTCTCCTCCCCATATTGTGGTTCTTGTCTCTGTGACAAATGCTGGAGCTCTGCACTAGTCTTCTGTACCGGTGTCACCCCCTGCTTCATATGCCTTTTTTTTTTTTCCAGGTGCATTGTTCTGTTTTCTGTTTTGCCATGGGTTTATGCTGAGCCTACTATGTATGGGGAGATACTGTCCCCTAACTATCCTCAGGCATACCCCAATGAGGTAGAGAAAACTTGGGATATAGAAGTTCCTGAAGGGTACGGGATCCATCTCTACTTCACCCATGTGGACATAGAGCTGTCAGAGAACTGCGACTATGACTTTGTGCAGGTATATTATAATAAGCACCTACTGGATAGGACTGGGGGATCAAATGAGATGGAGGAGGGAGTGCCACAGGCATATGGTGAACTACAGCTAAATAGTCGTAAGGTGGTATGTGTTCTACTCTCCCTGTCCCCTTTTCTCTCACCTCTGTATCAAAATATTACCCTTTTCTAGCTTCTTTTTGACTCTTCTCTTAGATAATATCAGGAGGCATTGAAGAAGGGAAAATCTGCGGACAGAAGACCAGCAAGAATCCCAACTCCCCAATCGTGGAAGAGTTCCAAGTCCCATCTAATCAACTCCAAGTGATCTTTAGGTCAGACTTCTCCAATGAAGAGCGTTTCACTGGGTTTGCTGCATACTATGTTGCAGTAGGTAAGGCTCACCCTTCTCTATTGACTCATTGATCCAGTTAAAGGATTAGAAGCAGGATAGACATTGAGCAATGCAGTGAATAAAGAGTGTTTATAACTCTTACAAAGTGTTGACTTGCCTTGGATCCCTTTATGAGTTGCCTTTCTGAAATTCAAACACATGATCATAAGTTAGGAGTGATGATGATAATGTTAACAATAAATAATACACATCAATTTATTGAGAGCCATTATGAAGTGGGCACTGTATAAGGAAAGTTACTTATATTAATTTAATCTTCACTTCAACTTTCCAGGTAGGTATTATTATCTCCATTTAAAGATAAGGAAAGTGAGGACAAGAAAAGTTAAATAACTTGCCAAGACTCACACAAGGAATGTGTGATATTCAAACCCATTCAATATATGGCAAACAAACCTTCAAATTCTGTGTGCTGCTACACCTAAAATAAAGTTAGAACATCTCATAAAGCCAAACTATTAGATTAGACAGAAGTGCCATCATCATACAAAGTAATAAATGTACTAATTGTTTATCCCTGCAGAAGACATATCATCATGTTTAGCTTGTGGAGTATTTTCTTTGGAGCTGAAATGCTTGTTTGTGAGAAGGGCCAAGGGTCTCTGGCAGTGAGAGGTCCCTTATAGCTGTACAATCTTTAGGCACAACTTTGGAGTCACCTTTCAGGAGAGCAATATAGAATAATCCCCTGATGAAATGTGATTTACTGAAGGTCTTTAAACAACAGTTCTTTTTTTTTAACTTTTCTTGCCCTTGCAGTTTTGGGTTTAACCTCACTCTTCTTTCTAGGTCTATTGCCCTTGACCTCAATCTTTCTCTACTTTTGTAGATATTAATGAATGCACAGACTTTGCAGATGCCCCTTGTAGCCACTTCTGCAACAACTTCATTGGTGGTTACTTCTGCTCCTGCCCCCCAGAATACTTCCTCCATGATGATATGAAAAATTGTGGAGGTCAGTTTGGCATTGAACGGGTGCATAGTCCCTGAGATTTGGGTTGGCTTGAGGCTTCAGTTAAGGGCTTTAGCTATCCTTCAGCCTTGATTTGGCATCTATTCTTAGTTAGCTTAGAGTGAGGGCTGGGGGGCACAAGAGTGGAAGATGACAAGGTTACAGAGTCAAGTTAGTTAATTGGAGAAGAGAGATAGATGCCTTTGAAGAGTCTATCTGTGACTGTTCATAACTATGAAAGGCTCTATCACAAGCAATGTGATGGAAACCCAATAGGCACTGGGCATCTTTACTAATATTTATTGGGTGTATAATTGCTGCATATGGGCTCCAGTCAGGGACTGTCAGTTTATAAGAGGAATCATAGAAAGGGCAGGAACTTCTTTGCTTAACCTATATTTGATTTCCCCTTTTTCTTTTTCTCTCTTAGTCAATTGCAGTGGGGATGTGTTCACTGAACTGATTGGGCAGATCACAAGTCCCAATTATCCTAATCCATACCCAGAGAATTCAAGGTGTGAATATAAGATCCTGTTGGAGCAGGGTTTCCAAGTGGTGGTGACTGTGCGGAGAGAAGATTTTGATGTGGAACCAGCTGATTCAGAGGGCAACTGCGTTGACAGTTTAGTTGTGCGTGATAGATAATTAATTTTCCTCTCAACTCACACAGAGAGATTTCTTCTTGAAGATAAATTGTTTTTCCTCCTTTCCTTTCTCCCCCCCCCACCCTTTGTTTTATTTTATACTATTTTTATTTATCTCCCTTATTTTACCTCTTTCTTTTAGTTCGCTCTTTCTTCTGATTTCATTATGTTGTGTCCTTTCAGTTTGTAGCAAAAGACCAGCAGTTTGGTCCTTACTGTGGAAATGGATTCCCTGGGCCACTAAATATTGAAACCCATAGTAATGTTCTTGATATCATCTTTCAAACTGACCAAACAGGGCAGCAAAAGGGCTGGAAACTTCGTTATCATGGAGATCGTGAGTAATCTAAAAGTTGTGCTTTGGTTGGTTGTAAAAAGTCCCTGGACAATGTAAAATCAAAACAGGTAGATTGTTGTAGAGAGGAGTATCCTGATTACTCCCCATTACTCGGCAAGATCTAGACCTGTCAGTGGTTGCTAGAAATGCCTCAACGTCTAGGAATACTTCAACTGGACCCGTGAATGCAGGCAACTTGGGAGCGGCTAGTTAGTAATGCCTTATTATTTTAGATATCTCCATATTGGAATATTAGCAATCAGGATTGAGGATGACTGGATGATTTTACAAAGTGTGAGGGTGATGTAAATTGAACAGAGATTATCCACCTATTTGGTGAATTATTTTTCCTGTCCTTTCCAAGCAATCCCCTGTGCTAAAGAATTCACTGCCAATTCTGTTTGGGAGCCTCAGAAGGAAAAATATGTGTACAAAGATGTGGTGACGATAACCTGTCTGGAGGGGTTCGAAGTTGTACAGGTAAAGTACTGTTAGGGGTTTTTCCCTGGTCCCTAGGTGAGGGTGAGCATACTGGAATTGCCTTATTGTTACTGAATATTCTTGTTTGAGCAAGGTATAACACCTTTTCCCTACGCAGGACAGCTCAGGGTCTTCAGTTCTTCCTTGTGAGTCATAGAGCTCCTTGGCCAGCCTGGCATTCCTTCTGTGCCCACAGTCCTCCTGGGGCAGGGGAGCTGATATGCTGGGGCAAACTTGTCGTTTAGCCCCGACTCCTGGGTGCTTTGGGCTATTCTGCTAAGATGTCCCCGAGGTTTTTGTGGTGAGGATTCCTCTTTGATTTGAGGCCAGAGATTGATTCAATTTTTTTCATTTTAATTCCCCAAATCCCTCCTTATAAATTAATGGTGATGTCTATCTTTCTCTAGGGAAGTGGTAGCTTGACACATTTCTATTCTACTTGTCAAAACAATGGAAAGTGGAGTAATTCCAAACTGAAGTGTGAACGTATGTATCTCTTTAAAATGGGACTTTTTTTTTCCCCCCTCCCAAAAGGCATTGAAAGATCAGCACATCAAAATTCACATGTATGGTTTCCTTTCAGGCTTGTGAGAGTGGGTTGGGTTTTTAAAGGGAAGCCATCATAAAGTCCCAACTCTGATGTGGTCCCAGGACAAACTGGCAGGTTTCTTTAAAAAAAGAAAAAAAGAAAAAAAGAGGCTTGGTAGAGTTAATAGCACCCGATGGGTCCATTCCTGGTTCTGCGGGGGCTTCTACCAACCACTGAGAACCAGGTTCTTCCTTGTAGCTTTCAAGGGTCTAGAATGAATTGGAAGGAGTGAGTGATACCAGTTGGACAGCATGGCTACAGAGAAGCTGGCGTGGAGAATCATTCCAGGTGTACTTATGGATGTAGGAGTGGGGCAGAATGAGGACATGGCTGTGAGGATGGAACTGGTCTAATGACCAACGACTTCCTGGGAAGGGTGTCTATCCTGACCATCACTCTCCTGCCTTCCTCTTGTAGCTGTGGACTGTGGCTCTCCTGATCCCATTCCGAATGGTAAAGTCGAAGAACCAGAAGATACTTTATTTGGTTCTGTTGCTCGCTACACTTGTGAGGAGCCATATTACTACATGCAGAATGAAGAAAGTGGTAGGTTTTTTTTTGACTAGAGAAAAGAGAGAGAAAGGGTGAGAGTGTTGGACGGTGAATAGCACAATCTTGCTGTGCTGGAGAGAGTTTGGAAAGAAATGAAGGCGATGAGATGGATCTGTCCATACTCTTGGCTTATTCTAAAGATATAGTTGTGATACAGGGCAGGGTAGGTTCCATAGGATTATTCATAGTGAATCATAGAGATCACTTGGCTCAGCTTGTCAACTAGGCAGGAGTTCCCCTACAATACCCATCTTTATGTGAGGATCCAGTGTTTGACCAGTTATTTAATGTAGAACCACAGGAGTAATGCCTCCAGCTTCAAGTCACCATGGTATGATGACTGGCTTTCTTGATGGAGAGGCCATGGTAGTGATAGAGGAAGGACTGGATGAGACATTGTATGTTCCACTTCATTGCTTTAAATTAAATTAATTGATTAAAATTTTGTTCCCTCTTGAAGCACCTTCCCAATCACTGCCATAACCCTCTTCCTTCCACTTTGGAGACTATTCTTTTCCCTCCCTAGGCAGGATAGAGGTCAGAGAAATTGTTTGGAAGATGTTATCAAGATTTTTTTCTAATTTATATGACCCAATCTCCTCCTCAAATCCCAGAGAAGTTGAGGTTCTGAATGAAAGGGGGGAATCGAAGATAGAAGATACGGTGGTGAGAGTGTCCTGTGTCTCTTGTGCTATTCCAGGCGAGTATCACTGTGCCGGAAACGGGAGCTGGGTGAATGATGTGCTGGGCACAGAGCTGCCACAATGTGTTCCAGGTAATCAGGGCTCAGGCTTGGGTAGAAACCATAGCCACTGGTACAGGTGAGTGGGGTCAACCTCTGAAAGTAGCTGTAATCCTTCTGTGTTAACAATCTGGGCCTACCAGAGTGTAGCTCAGTGAGGTAAAGACAATAAAAAAAATGAGGGGTTGCAGACAGATCGGAGTGGAGTAGGAGAAGGCTCTCAGGCAAAGCCAAGATAATAATGATTCTGGTAGTAACAACAGTGTTACTATGGCCTGAGCTAGTTAATTGAATTTATTACCTCATTCAAGTCCTTGCAACAGCCCTATGAGGTAGGTATTATTAGTCCCATTTTACAGATGAATGAATTAAGTGCAAGCTCACAAAGTTAGTAAGGGGTAGGGGTAGGCTTCGAACCCAGGTCTGAGGCCTAAGCCTGTTATGCTCAACTCAGAGTCCATCAGGCTGACTAGTGAGGGATTTAGGTAAGACAACTTTACCTGAAATAAATTAATTTTTAGTAATACTGGGCAATGGCAAGTGATCAAACCTAGAACCAATCAATGGGGAATGAAATGAAAGAAGAGAACCCTCCCTTTGCCCTATTTCCATGGATCTCTAGGAGGGACGCAGCTATAATTAGGACTTCAGTAAAGAAGGTGATAGCTTTTGATTTGAGCATAAGACGAAGGTAGAATGTTTGCCTCTCCTACTGTCTGTATGAGGAAAGAGTTTCCCAGCCTGGCTCCCAGGGATGAGGCCTACGGGGCCATGAGTCAAGTTGTCCACAGCGTGAAGCAGTAGTAGTTCACACACTGCCTCAGTTTACCCAGTCTTTCCCATAGCCTGTTTGTAGAATTGGCAACATGGGATGTTTAGTGCTTAGGTATGTTCAGAATGAGTCAAGTACGAAGATGGTTGACCAAACACAGGGTTGGCTATATTGTGCTAGAGAACTCTGAAACCTGGCAGGTTTTTAAATGGTTGGAGGACTTGTAGGAGGCTAGCAATCTATTTCCTGCTCCCTCCTAACCTTGTTCTTGTTCCTTCCTAGTCTGTGGAATTCCCAGTAAGCCCTTTGAAGGAACACAGAGGATATTTGGAGGGTCTTTTGCAGATATTGAAAATTTCCCCTGGCAAGTCTTCTTTGCACACCCACGGGCTGGTGGGGCTCTCATTGATGAGTACTGGGTGCTGACAGCTGCGCATGTTGTGGAGAAAAACCGGAACCCAGAAATGTATGTTGGGTCTACCTTAGTGAATCGTGAAAGACTGACAAATTCCCAGATGCTCATTCCTGAACGTGTGATTATTCATCCGGGTTGGACCTTCCTAGACGACCCGGACACACGGAAGAATTTTGACAATGACATTGCCCTGATACGGCTTAAAGACCCAGTGAAAATGGGACCCACTGTGTCCCTTATCTGCCTGCCAGGCAACTCCTCAGAGTACCACCCCTCAGAGGGAGCCATGGGACTGATTTCAGGCTGGGGCAGAACAGAAAATAAAAATATTGTTTTAAAGCTCAGAGGGGCAAGGCTACCCATTGCTCCTTTACAAAAGTGCAAGGAGGTGAAGGCAAAAAAATCGGGAGTGGATGTAAAAACCTACGTTTTTACTGATAACATGATCTGTGCTGGAGATCAGAAAGGTGTTGATAGCTGTGAAGGGGACAGTGGTGGGGCCCTTGTTCTACAGGACCCCGATAAAAGTAATCCCAAATTCTATGTAGCTGGCTTGGTGTCCTGGGGCCCCCAATGTGGGACCTATGGGATCTACACAAAAGTGAAGAACTACATTGACTGGATAAAGAAGACTATGCAGGAAAATAGTACCCCCAGTACAGACTAATCCACACATATTCCACCAGCCTTTCCAAGGGCTAGGACCAATCTGTTGCTTTCTGTCCTTCACACCTATGATTTAAATAAAACTTGGGTGTAGGTATACATGGCTGGAGGTAGTGTTTGATCATGACATAGTATTGATCGTTCAGTGTGATCTAAATCTGTGGATAACAACATGAGAAGGGCACTGCTATCTTGCACTATTCCATAGGGAGTCCCCTTTCTTGATAATTACCTGGTGTTACAGTTCTGACTCTGAAATTTATTGTTGGGCATACCCTTGATTTATTTGTTTCCCTTTCATCTGTCCAAAGTTCTACTTACTCTATCATTCTCAATGTCTACTATCTACTTGTAATAAAGCAGGTTTATAACCCAGTTCTGGCTGACTTGTCTTATTCCACATCAGGACCTCAGCACCATAGAAGGAGAGTGTGATGAGAAGGCTGTTGTGTCATGGAAATCCAGACATCTAGCAGCATATATATATATATATATATATATATATATATATATATATATATACTGGAGGCCCAGTGCACGAATTTGTGCAATGGTGGTGCCTGTTTGGAGGAGGAGACAGCTGGAGGTTGGCTGGCCTGCCACCCCGATCAGGGCTATCAGGGCTATCAGGGCTGGGCTGGCTGTGAGGAGGAGCCGTGGGAGGTTGGCCGGCTGGCCCCACCCCCTGATCTGACGGTTTGCTGGCCACAGTGGGCATGATAGCAACTGGTCATTCTGGTCTTTATAGTATTCTGGTCGCTTGCTTTATATATATATATAAATATACATATCTACATATATTTCTAGCAGCTAATATTGAATTGCCATGAAAATGGGGAATTCAGTTTTTCTCCTCTCATTTAATTAAAATATACTGAATATTATGGACTAGCATGAACATCGTCAACACTAGATATCATATTTGAACTCATTAAGCATACTTGAACCTCATTGAGAAGTCCACATAGCAACAGTTAGAATTGGCTGTTTAAGTATAAAAATTTGAGGTATAAATTGTTTCAATATGTCTCCGGATTAATTTTCCTTTAGTACTCATTTGTATAATACAATATTATGACCGAATGAAAAAGAAAAAAAATTCAGCATGCTCTTATTTGCTTTCCTGTGGTTTTGGTCAATTGGTCAGTCAAGCAACAATGTCATCACTGGATGGAACTCTGTACCAAGAAGTTATAGCAAAGCCCCCATGAGGATAAACCTAAAGACTCTCTCTTCTGCCGAAACCGGTTTGGCTCAGTGGATAGAGCGTCCGCCTGCGTACTGAAAGGTCCCAGGTTCGATTCCTGTCAAGGGCATGTACCTGGGTTGCGGGCATATCCCCAGTAGGAGATGTGCAGGAGGCAGCTGATCGATGTTTCTCTCTCATCGATGTTTCTAACTATCTCTCTCCCTTCCTCTCTGTAAAAAATCAATAAAATATATTTTAAAAAAAAGACTCTCTTCTATTTCTTTTCCAAGGGAATGGAAAAAAAACAACCCCATAAAACTCCTCCTGCCCCCTAAATGATTACTGATGAAAAATAACCACACAATAGAGACTAGTAGTTTTTAAACAGAGGTCGGAGAGCTATCTTAGGTGGCAGTTGCTCTAACAGGGTGTCTTATGAAAGCTGTAGACTAAGAGTAAGAATTTTGGAGGACTCTGGTCTGTTTAATGTGACGCATAGCTTTCAGGAGAACAGTTTTTTTGTGTTTTGTTTTTGTCAGAAGCTAAAAGGGGTGTATTTAGAGCCCATTAAAAAAAAAAAAAGGGACTTTGATCTCCCATAGACCAAAAGGGCTAAATTCCACAACTGACCTTAGATTGGAGGTTAACACATGATGAAGTAATCAGAACTCGATCGAAGGGTCTGAAGAATCAAAGGGGAATTATAATAGGGAACCTCTGGAAAGAGTGTGTCAAGCCATTTACATTATTTCTTAACTGTAGAAGTTGAACCCCCACATGTCTGTCATTACATGTGCAATGGAATTGACATTGTACCCTGGACTACAGTGTTTGGGGTGGGAAGAGGGGGATTCCTCTAGAGAAAAAAAGAATTGGAAAAATATTAAGGTTAAGAAACATGCTCATGATGTAGAAATTTTCCTTCTTTTTTATAATTGGCTACTAGAATCTGACAAGTATCAGAAAAAAGAAGTCTTCCCCCACCAGAGAGAACCTTCAGTCTAGTTGGGTTCTGGTGAAAGAATTTCCTCTTCACAGCTGCGCTGTACAGTGGAATGGCTGTGGTTTTTGCAATTCCCTGGGTGAATGGCAGGGAGGGTTTCTAAATGAATCATCATCAGAGACTTCAGAGCTGGGAAGGGCTCATCACCAAGGCCTCGAAAATCATTCATTGTGGCTTGAAGGGTATCAATGATACTGCTTGGCAAGTCACTTGGGAATAATATGTGTCTGTTTCACCTGAAATTCAGGAAAGGACTTATTTTCTAAAGCAGGTGATTTGTCACATTTCTTTGGTCAGAAGAAAATTGACTGGTGGGTCAGCCCCTCATGCCAGGGAGAAAAGAAGATGCCCAGAGGCCAAGAGGACTTGATAGGAAGGAACCCAGTTAACACTGGACTAGTCCAGCATTTTGTGACTCTAAAGTTGCTTTTATTGTGATTTCCTAAAATCAGAAATATATTCTGTGGTAATGTGACTTTATGCTTTCTGCATATCTATTCTTTTGTTTAAATTAAAAATATGAGAAAGCCATATTTTCAGCTTTATTGAGATGTGATTGAAATAAAATTGTTAAGATATTTAAAATTTACAATGTGATGATTCGATATGCATACATATTGTGAAAGAATTCCTTTCATCAAGTTAGTTTACACATCTGTAACCTCACATATTAACCCTTAAAAATTCTTTTTTGTGGTGAGAACATTTAAGTTCTACTTTCTTAGCAAATTTCAATTATATAATACTAGTGGCCAGGTGCATGAAATTCGTGCATGGGGAGGGTGTCCCTCAGTCTGGCCTGCACCCTCTCTAATCTGGGACCCCTCGGGGATGTCTGACTGCCAGTTTAGGCCTGATCCCACAGGGATCACCTGCCTGCCAGCCTGATTGCCCCCTAACCATGAACCTGCCGGCCTAATTGATGCCTAACTGCTCCCCTGTCAGCCCGATCACCCCCAACTGCCCTCCTCTGCCGGCCTGATCTCCCTCAACTGCCCTCCCCTCCTGGCCTGAATACCCACAACTATCCTCCCCTGTTGCAACCCACCTCCTCTGCCAGGACCGGCCTCCTCCGCATGCTGCGCAGACTCCCAGGCCTCACTATGCAGAACAGATGCCAGACCCCACCTCCGCTGTGCACATGGCCACCTTGTGGCAGCCATCTTTGTGGCACCATCTTGTAGTGGCCATCTTGTTGCGGCCATCTTGTGATGACGTCCCATGTGAGGGCCACCTAGGCTTTTATTAGTATAGATAGTATTACCACAT
Source organism: Myotis daubentonii (assembly GCF_963259705.1). Classification (NCBI taxonomy): domain Eukaryota; kingdom Metazoa; phylum Chordata; class Mammalia; order Chiroptera; family Vespertilionidae; genus Myotis; species Myotis daubentonii. The sequence goes on from NC_081841.1 coordinate 22,217,728, forward strand.
ATAGTCATCATGCTGTACATTATATCCTCAGATCTTATTCAGCTTATAGAAAAAATTTATGACCCTTTTACCGACTTCTCCTTGTTTCCCTATCTACCCACCCGCAGCAGCAACTTTTCTATTCTCTATTTCTATGAGTTTGACATTTTTTCTTTAAAAAGGATTCAACATGTAAGTGATATCATGCAATATTTGCCTTTCTCTGACTGGCTTATTTTACTTAACACAATGCCCTCCAGATTTACCCATGTTGTCACAAATGACAGAATTTTCTTAGTTTTTAAAGGTTAAGTAATATTCTATCCTATCTAACAAAAGGGTAATATACAAATCAACCCAATGGTGGAACAACCGGTTGCTATAACATGCACTGACCACAAGGGGGCAGTCGCTCAATGAAGGAGCTGCCCACTGGTGGTCAGTGTGCTCCCACAGGGAGAGCGCTGCTCAGCCAGAAGCCGGCCTCATGGCTGGTGAGCGCAGTGATGGTGGCGGGAACCTCTTCTGCCTCCAGAGCAGCATTAAGGATGTCCAAAGGCTTAGGCCCACTCCCTGCTGGCAGTCAGACATCCCCTGAGGGATCCCGGACTGCAAGAGGGCACAGGCCAGCCTGAGGGACACCCCCCCATGAGTACACAATTATCATGCACTGGGCCTCTAGTATATATATAAAATTAAATGTATATACTTATATAATGTATTTTACTGATCCACTCACCTGTTGACAGACACTTAGGTTGTTTCCATATCTTGGCTGTTGTGACTAATGCTGCAATGAACATGAGAGTATAGGTATCTCTTTGAGATAATGCTTTCATTTCTTTTGGATATATACCCAAAGTGGGATTGCTGGATCATATGACAGGTTCTATTTTTAACTTACTGAAAAATCTCCATACTGTTCTCCATAGTGGCTATACCAGTGCACATTCCCTACAGCAGTGTACCAGGGTTCCCTTTTTTCACAATCCTTACCAGCATTTATATCTTGTCTTTTGATAATAGCCATCCTAACAGAGGTGAACTAATATTTCATTGGAGTTGAATTGGCATCTTCTGGATTATTAATGATGCTGAGCATCTTTTCATGTACCTATTGGCCATTTGTATGTCTTCTTTGGAAAAATGACTTTTCAGGTTCTTTGCCCATTTTTATTTTATTTTATTTAAAAATTTTTTTTTATTTATTTCAGAGAGAGAAAGGGAGAAGGGGAGAGATGGACACATAAATGATGAAAGAAAATCATTGATCAGCTGCCTCCTGCACACTCCCTTCTGGGGATGAAGCCTGCAACTCGGGCATGTGCCCTTGATCGGAATCAAACCCAGGACCTTTCAGTCCATAGGCCAATGCTCTACCCACTGAGGCAAACCAGCTAAGGCATGCCCATTTTTAAACTGGGCTGTTTCCTTTTCTGCTATTGAGTTGTATGAGTTCCTTGTATATTTTGGATATTAGCCCCTTATTGGATATGTGGTTTGAAAATATTTTTTCTCATCTGGTAGGCTGCCTTTTCATTTTGTTGATGGTTTTCTTTGCTGAATAGAAACTTTTAATATTTTTTATTTAAAATTTTTTTCTTTATTGTTTGAGGTATTACAAATGTGTAGAGCAGAAGCTTTTTAGTGCAATGTAGTCCCACATGCTTATTTTTGCTTTTGGTGTCAAGTAAAAAAAGTTATTTATTAATTTTTAAAATATATTTTATTGATTTCAGAGAGGAATAGAGAGGGAGAGAGAAATAGAAACATTAATGATGAGAGAGAATTATTGATTCTCTGCATGCCCCACACTGGGGATTGAACCCACAACCCAGGCATGTGCTCTGACCGGGAATTGAACCCTGACCTCCTGGTTCATAGGTTGGCGCTCAACCACTGAGCAACATTGGCCAGGCAAAAAAAAAAGTTATTGCCAAGACCAATGTCAAGGAGCTTAGCCCCTATGTTTTCTTTTAGGAGTTTTATGGTTTCAGGTCTTACACTCAAATTATTAAGATTAAATAACTTTTTTGTTGTTGATTTTTGTGTATGGTCCAAAATAGGGCCTAGTTTAATTCTTTTGCATGTGGCAATCCAGTTTTTTCAAAACCATGTACTGAAGAGATTACCCTTTCCCCATTGTATATTTTTGACTCTTTTCTCAAAAATTAGTTAACCCTATATATGTGGGTTTATTTCTGGGCTCTCTATTACGTTTCATTGATCAGTGAGTCTGATCAATACCATACTGTTTTGATTACTATAGCTTTGTAATATAGTTTGAAATCAGGAGGTGTTATGCTTTCTCTTTGTTCTTCTTTTTTAAAAAATATTTTTATTGATTTCAGAGAGGAAGGGAGAGGGAGAGAGAAATAGAAACATCAATGATGAGAGAGAATCATGGATCAGCTGCCTCCTGTCTGCCCCCGACTGGGGACTGAGTCCACAACCCAGGCATGTGTCCTGACCAAGAATCAAACCATGACCTCCTGGTTCATAGGTTGAAGCTCAATCACTGAGCCATGCCAGCCTGGCTGGGGTTGTTTTCTTCACTTTTTTATTTTATTTTATTAAAAAAATCTTTATTGTTGAGAGTATTACAGATATTCCCTCTTGGTTCCCCCATTGCCCTTCTCCACCCAGTTCCTGCCCCATCCCAGGCCTTCACCACCCTATTGTCTGTGTTCATAGATAATGCATATATGCATATAAGTTCTTTGGTTAATTTTTTCCTGCCCCTCCTCACCCCTTCCCTCTGAGATTTGTCAATCTGTTTCATGCTTTCATGCCTCTGATTCTATTTTATTCAGGTTATTTTGTTCATTTTATTTCTTGTTTATTTATTTTGATTTTTTAGATATAATTGTTGATAGATATATATTTGCTGCCTTTTTATTGTTCATATTTTTTATTTCTTTTCTTCTTCTTCTTCTTCTTCTTCTTCTTCTTCTTCTTCTTCTTCTTCTTCTTCTTCTTCTCCTCCTCCTCCTCCTCCTCCTCCTCCTCCTCCTCCTCCTCCTCCCTTTTCTTAAATTATACCCTTCAACATTTCATGTAATACTGGTTTGGTGGTGATGAACTCCTTTAGCCTTTTCTTATTTGTGAAGTTTTTATCTGTCCCTCAATTCCAAATGAGAGCTTTGCTGGGTAGAGTAATCTTGGTTGTAGGTTCTTGCTATTCATCACTTTGAATATTTCTTGCCACTCCCTTCTGGCCTGCAAAGTTTCTGTTGAGAAATCAGCTGACAGTCATATGGGTGCTCCCTTGTAGGTAACTAACTGCTTTTCTCTTGATGTTTTTAAGATTCTCTCTTTGTCTTTAGCCCTTGGCATTTTAATTATGATGTGTCTTGGTGTAGATCTCTTTGGGTTCCTCTTGTTTGGGACTCTCTGTGCTTCCTGGACTTGTAAGTCCATTTCTTTCGTCAGGTAGGGGATTTCTTCTTCAAACAGAAGAAATGTGAACGTTGGTATGCTTGAAGTTGCCCCAGAGGCTCCTTACACTGTCTTCATATTTTTGGATTCTTTTTTTTCTCTCTTCTGATTAGGTGTTTTTTTGCTTCCTCATATTCCAAATTGCTGATTTGATTCTTGGAATCCTCTACTGTTGAATCCCTGTACAGTATTATTTATTAGAGGCCCGGTGCATGAAATTCATGTGTGTGTGTGGGGGGGTTCCTCAGCCTGGCCTGCACCCTCTCCAATCAGGGACCCCTCAGGGGATGTAATATTCTAATCCAGAACTGCTGGCTCCTAACAACTCACCTGCCTGCTGACTTGATCCCCCTAACTGCTCTCTCCTGCCAGCCTGATTGCCCTAACTGCTCTCTCTTGCTGGCCTGATCCCCCTAACTCAGGGGTCCTCAAACTTTTTAAATAGGGGGCCAGTTCACTGTCCCTCAGACCGTTGGAGGGCTGGACTATAGTTAAAAAAAAACTATGAACAAATTCCTATGCACACTGCACGTATCTTATTTTGAAGTAAAAAAACAAAATGGGAACAAATACAATATTTGTATTTGCATGTGGCCCGCCGGCCATAGTTTGAGGACCCCTGCCCTAACTGCCCTCCCCTTCCGACCTGATCCCTGTAACTGCTCTCCCCTGCCGGCCTGATCCCCCTCACTGTTCTCCCCTGCTGGCCTGATCCCTAACTGCTCTCCCCTGCCAGCCTCATTGCCCCTAAGTGCCTCTGCCTTGGCCCAGCCACTATGGCTTTGTCCAGAAGGATGTCTGGGAGACGTCCGGTCTAATTAGCATATTACCCTTTTATTAGTATAGATTTCTGTTAGTGTATGCTTAATTTCTGACTGGTCCTTTTTCATGTCTGACATTCTCACTAAGATCCTTGAAAGTCTCATGAAGATCCTTGAGTTACCTTATAACCATGGTTTTGCTTGCTTCCATTCTTTCACTTGTGACATGTTTCTTTGCCTCCACATTTTGGCTGCTTCCCTGTGTTTGTTTCTATGCATTAGGTAGAGCTGCTGTGTCTCCTGGAATTGGTAGAGTGGCCCTGTGCAGTAGGCGCCCTGTAGAGCCCCTGAGCTGGACACTCTAGGTGTGCCCCTGTGTGGGTTGTGTGCTACTATCTTGTAGCTGAGCCTTGATTGCTGTTGGTGTCACTGGGAGGAGTTGACCTCCTGGCCAATTGGCTGTGAGGACCAGCTGTGACTACAGTGGGAGAGCTGCTGTGCAGGAAACACTGCTATGGAGCAGGCCTTGCTTTAGTGGGGCTTTGGTGCTCACTGAGTCTGCCCCTTGAGTGTGTCACTTGTGGGTGTGTAACGTTGTAATCTGCTGTGGTTGGAACATAAGTTATTTAGAAATATTGTTAATGATTCAAATTGGAAACAAAAAATTTCACACCACTCCTCTCTTAAGGAATATATAGAAATTGGAAGGTGAGCTGTTAAGAAAGCTGTTATATTTGCAACTATGTATGTGGGAAAATCAGAATTTTCTTCATATTGTACCATCAAAACAAAATACAGAAATAAATGAGATACAACTGTAGTTGTAAATGTGTGCATATGCTTAATTATTCTCATTGACTTTCTAAGTAAAATATTTTAAATATGACCTTGCTAAATATTTTTATATTTATTAAATATTATGTTTAACTTATTTTACACTTTGGAATTTCTCATAACATTTTATTTGGAAAGAGTTTTATACAAATATCAAACGATAAAAATGGAAGAGGACAATGACAACTAGAGATTGTGGAATATATCTTCTGCAATCCTTGGAGGAAAGAAAGGTGACCTTTGGGTTGTTTCAGATCAAGAATGTGGATGGGATTATAGAAAAGATAATTTATTTCACACAGTGTTTTTCTGCATCAATGATTTTAATATGGATTCTTAGTGGTTACCAACAACTAGTCAAATGATTTTCTTTTTACACACTCTGGATTCTGACCTAGTGAAATGAGGGCTCAGCCCTCTTCCTCCATCTCTTTCTTGATCCAGTCCACGTAATTGAGTAACTTGGTGTAGAAGCCATACCCCCTGCTACACCCGATGCCCCAGGATACTATGCCGGTGGCTACCCAGCGGTCAGTATTCGGATCCCTCACAGCAAAGACTCCTCCACTATCCCCCTGACAGGCATCCTGCTTTAGAGTTGGGTCCCCAGCACAGAACATGTTTTGTGAGAACACATCGTTCCTGTTTTTACCCTTAAGCCACGCCTCACATAAACCTCGGTTAGCTACGGGCAGACGGACAAATCTGAGATTGTTAGCAATCCTTTCCTCCATTATCCCAAAGCCACTGACATAGCCCATGAGGCCGCTATCATAGAAGGTCTCATTGTCAGGGAGGCAGATGGGGAGGAGGTTGGGGCCCAGGGTGACACTATTTTCCAGTTCTAGGAGGGCGATGTCCCCCTCAAAATTGTGGGACTCATCCTGGCGGTAGTCTGGGTGGATGCTGACCCTGCGTACAGGGTGATTTGCTAGTTTTGTGATTTCTTCCACATTTATGTGGCCCAGGAACACATCTATGCTGGCATTGGCTTGTGCGTTGTGTTCCTTGGGGTAGAGGGTGTGGGCAGCGGTGAGGATCCAGCGGTCACCCAGCAGGGCTCCACCCCCTCGCCCATGGATGTTGGTGAACGCCTGCCAGGGGAAGTTGCCCATCTTGGCTTTTTGCCCTCCAATGATGCGCTGCTTCTGTTCCACAGGGTGGACGGGTTTCCCACACACTGGAGAAGAGAGACAGGAAGTCAAGGACAAGGCAGTTCTAGGCCCGCCCCTCTTCCGGTGGTCAACCCATTCCCTTTTCATCCCTTCTTATTGGCTCTGGGCCCTTTCCTGTTTCTCTTCCATTCCAACAGCTCCATCTCTGGCCTATTGTCAGACTGTTCTCCTTGTTCTTGTTTATTTCTTCCTGTTTTATCTATTTATTTTTGTTGTTGTTGTTGTTGTTTTTATTTCTGATTTCCCATCTACTCAAAAAAATGCTGGAATGTCAGGACCCCATCCAGTTCATTATATTTCTCTCTCTCCCTTTCTCCTGGGACATCCTCTCTTTTTCTCTCTTACTCCTCATGTCTATTTTCAACGTCAAGCTGGAGTGTCTCTCCACTCACTTTGCCTCCATTCTTTGTGCATGCTTTTTCAGTTGCTAAGTCACCAAGGATATCTCCAGAGGGTTTCCACTCACCTGGCAAACACCGAGGAATCTTCTCTCCTTCCTGTTCATTTTTCCAAATGCCCTGGGCTGTGCAGGTATACATGCCTGAGGGGAGAAGGGACTATGATCAGGTTGGGAGGAGCTGGGCAGGGAGACCAGGTTACAGAGGTCAATGAGCACTGAGTGTTGGGAAGAGACACGGGAGAACCAGAACCAGCATGGACAAGGATCAAGGGAAAGATTCAAATGTATATAAGGGTGGAACATAAAAAGTGTGAAGAGGCTCCATACATATATTACTGTTTTAATGTTACATGAAAATATTAGAATACTTAAGTACAAGGTGATTTCTATTTGTGAAAATAGACACAAAAACTGGGAGAAGCATATCAAGATCTTACCAGAGTCTTGGTATCTTGGTATCTTTATAGTGGGATTGTAGATAATAATGGCAGCTACATTTCTGATTGCTGACAATGTGCCATGCTTGTTACTAAGCATTTTATTTGCATGATCTCATTTTAGTGCCTCAGTGACACTTTCAGATGTGCATTACTATTCTCCTCATTTTATAGATGAGGAAACTGAACTTAAATCATGTACATAAGGCCACATAAATTCCAGAACCAAGATGCAAAGTAAGGGTTGTCTGATTTCAAAGTCCAGCTCTTAAATAACATCATATATAACCCATATATAAGATTTTTTCTTTTTTTGCATGTTTTAAACCAGAAGTAAAGGGATTTCTGTTCTTTAAAGAAAATTTTAAAGATACCATAGATGAATTTGAGAGTCATTTAGCAAAACTAACTGCAGAATATCACAACATAGCGGCCTGAGATGTATGTGGGGAGAATGCTGGGGAGGTCCCACTGATATGACTGTAGTGGTGGAGATGGTTGTGGTGGTGTTGGCGGTGTTGGTGATAGTAATAATGGTGGTGCTTATGTGGTATTGTTGGTAGTGACGATGGTGTCTTGTTGTTGGTATTAGTAGTGGTATGGTGGTGGTGGTCATGATGGTTATGGTGGTGATGATAGTGGTGATGGTGAAGGTGGGTGTGGCGGTGGTGATGGTTGCGATAATGGGAATGGTTGTAGTGATGGTGATGGTGGTGGTGATGGAGGTGGTGGTGGTCGTGGTGGTGGTGATGGCGATGGAGGTGATGGTGGTGGTGGTGGTGAGAGGGAGCTGACTGTTTATGAGATTCAAGTCTTTCTTTGTCACTTAGGTTTTTCCTTCTTCAACATGACTAGGTGCCTCTTGGCACTGTACTTTAGGACCCTGAACCTAGTGTATTGGGCAGCCACTTTAATATATATTCCCCAGGGTTTCTATTGGAAGAAATCTCAGAAGATGTCTTGAGGAGGAACCAAGATGGCGGCATAAGGTATAAACCTGTGCATGCTGCCCCCCACAACAACATTAAAACTACAACTATAAGACAAAACAGCTATCATCCAGAACCATGTGAAAGCTGGCCGAGTGGAAGTTCTACAACTAGAAGGAAAGAAAGAAGCGCATTGAGACTGTGTAGGAGGTGCAGAGGTACCAAGAACAGAGGTACGGAGGCGCATGCGAGGCGGCTGCACCTGGATACGTGGTTTTTTTCAACTGGAAGGAGATACAAACTCTCGAATGCACTGAGCTCATTTAAGGTGAGATTCTGGGGTCCCAGACTTCTACGGGGAGAAACTGGACTGTCCTGCAGAAGGTCGGAAAGCGAGGGTGGCTTTCTCGCAGAGCTGCTTGCAGGGATCATTGTTGCTGTGGGGGTGCGGGACTCGGGACACAGATACTGGAGTCGTGGAGATGCTGATGACAGCCATTGCTGTTTGCTCTGCTCTGGTGATTCTCTGAGACTCCGCCCCACTCAATTTACATCCCCACCCAAACGGTGTGCAGCAGCGCAAAGAAATCATCTGCGCTTTTGCAGCCTAAATTTAACAAACTGCAGCTGGGTCAGAGAGCTCCAAAACTTCCAAACCCCAAACAAAGAGGAGAAATCTGCTGGTATAGCTGTAGCTCCTGCTGGGTGGACTCACACAGTGGTTGACTTGGAGATCCAGGAGCCAGGGTACCCCTGGTCAGATACCAGATTTCAACTCCTCACATCCATAAGGGACACACTCAAGAAGCAGACTCAGTGAGCACCAAAGCCCCACTGAAGCAAGTCCTGCCCAATAAGGGTGTCTCCAGCCTAGCAGTTCTTCCACTGTAGACACAGCGGGTCCTCTCAGTCAGCCAAAAATGCGAAGACAAAGAAACATGTCACAAATGGAAGAAATGGAGGAAAGCAAACGAATGGAAGACATAGAGTTCAGAACCACAGTTATAAGATTACTCAAGAATCTTCTATGAACCTCCGAGAAACTTAGTGAGACCTTCAAGGACCTTAATGAGAATGCCAAAAAAATGGAAAAGGACCAGTCAGAAACTAAACATACACTGACTGAAATAAAGAATAATATACAGAGATCCAACAGCAGACTAGAGGATCCCAAGAATCAAGTCAAAGATTTGAAATATGAAGAAGCAAAAAACACTCATCCGGAAAAGCAAAATGAAAAAAGAATCCAAAAATATAAAGATAGTGTAAGGAGCCTCTGGGACAACTTCAAACGTACCAATATCCAAATTATCGGGGTGCCAGAAGATGAGAGAGAGCAAGATACTGAAAGAAGAAATCATGACAGAAAACTTCCCCTACCTGGTGAAAGAAATAGACTTACAAGTCTAGGAAGTGCAGAGAACCCCAAACAAGAGGAATCCAAAGAGGACCACACCAAGACACATCATAATTAAAATGCCAAGGGCTAAAGACAAAGAGAGAATCTTAAAAGCAGCAAGAGAAAAACAGGTAGTTACCTACAAGGGAGTACCCATGTCAGCTGATTTCTCAACAGAAACCATGCAGGCCAGAAGGTAGTGGCAAGAAATATTCAAAGTGATGAATAGCAAGAACCTATAACCAAGATTACTCTACCCAGCAAAGCTATCATGTAGAATTGAAGGTCAGATAAAGAGCTTCACAGACAAGAAAAAGCTAAAGGAGTTCATCACCACCAAACCAGAATTATATAAAATGCTGAAGGATATTCTTTAAGAAAAGGAAGAAGAAAAAGGTAAAGATAAAATTTATGAACAACTAAGTGACAACAAATAAATACCTATCAACAAGTGAACCTAAAAATTAAGTCAGAATAAACTGGTGAATATAATAGAAGCAGGGGCATAGAAAGGGAGTGGACTGACAATTCTTGGGGGAAGGAGGTGTGGGGGGTGTGGGAAAAGATTGGACAAAAATCTTACACCTATGGATGAGGACAGTGGCAGGGGGTAAGGGCATGGGGTGGGGTGGGAACCATGTGGAGGGGAGCTATGGGGGAAAAAAGAGGAACATCTGTAATAATCTGAACAGTAAAGATTTATTAATTAAAAAAAAAGATGTCTTGAGAAGACAGAAGGGAAACACTGCCATTTGCATGGGTCCCTACCTTGCTCAGACTCGCTGCTACCATCTCTGGTCTTCATCTTGTAATATGGTTCATTGCAGTAGTACTGGATACGGGCCTGGTAGGTGTTTACCCCCTTTTTGGTGGTATACTTGAAGGCTCCATTACGCAGGCTTCGGGGCTGCCCACAGTCCTTGACTGGGAGAGAACACAGGGCCACATGAGAGCTGACAATGACGGCTGGAACTTCGGTGAGAGGAATGTGAGTTGTCTACCCACAGAATAGGCTGAGAACCTCAGAGAAATAAGTTTCTCTATTGGGGGCACCTGGGGTGGATGAGAACTAAATGGACTGAAGTTCAGTTCCAAGTAGAGTCCATCAATCCTATTGAGATGAGGGTTGCCTGGTTCCTGAGGTGGCCATAGGCTTCAAAGAAGAAATCAAGGGGAGGGTCTTTTGGGGAGAGGCTTACTTCCAGACCCCCCTCTTCCCTTCTCAGCCTGGGTGGTAGGAGACACATCCTGAATTGTGACTTACTCTTGCACCTGGGCATGGCGCGATGCCATGTGCCGTCATCCTGGCAGACAGCTGTGAAGGAGGGCAGCGCCTGGTTCCCCTGTTTGAGCAGAGGTAGAGGTGCCATTAGTACAGGAGGCACTGCAACTCCCATCCTGCCCTTCCCTACATGGCAGGTAGTGCAAATACAGCTCTCAAACTCTCAGACCTCAGCACCCCTGGGATGTGGCTCATTCATCCTTCTCCCTAGCCAGGATGCTCAGACCAGAGTTATACATGGGAGCACTGAGTCATACAGGAGAAAGTCAGAGAAAGGGCTAATTGTCAGACCCAATAATTCTCTCTCTAGACTCTTGTCTATTTCCACTGAAGTCTAATTGAACCCCACAATTTTAATTATTTATCCACTTTATTTAACAGTTTTTCCATTATAGTTGATATTCAATATTATTTTATATTTGTTTCAGGTGTGTAGCATAGTTGTTAGACAATTATATAATTTACAAAGTGATGACCCTGATAATTCAAGTACTCACCTGGCACCATATTTAGTTATTACAATACTAGAGGCCCAGTGCACAAAATTTGTGCATGGGTAGGGTCCCTAGCAGCTGCTGGCTGCTGGCCAGGACCTCCCTTCATTCCACCCTGCTCCCTGGTGGTCAGCGCACGTCATAGTGAGAGATTGAACTTCTGGTCAGTCAAACTCCCGAGGGGACATATTGCATATTAGGCCTTTATATATCTAGATTATTGACAATATTCCCTATGTCCATCTGAATTACTCCTGGGCCAGCTCTCTCCCTCAGCCCTGGGCTCTTACCTCGATGAGTTGGTAGCCTTGTTTGCAGGTCGCGATGAAGTAGTCACGGAATTGATACTGAGGCTGCAGATTCTGGATGATGGTGAACTCATCTAGGGTTTTGGGCTGGGGGCACTTGATGACTGTGGCAGAGACCAGAGGGTACGTTTATTTCAGAGCCACTTGCCTTCCTTCTCCCTGCCTGATCCTGCCCCATTGCTGGTCAGTGAAGGAGGCCCCCAGGCAACCTTACTTGAAGTGGTGTAGTGCAGCTTCCAGCCCCGGCTGTCCCCTGACTCGTCCGTGAAGAACAGCAGATCCACAGCATTGCTGCTGGTGTCAAGGTCAGCGGGTCTTTGCTTCCCACAGAACTCGCCGATGTTCCTCCCACTGGTGTAGATCTGGTGGGGTAGGAGGGAGGGTCATCTCTCCAATGCAGGCATTTTCCCACAGGTTCGGGGCGGTGGTGGTAATCTTGCTTTATACCATAAATTATATAATCGTTTGTTTTCAGCTGGAGGGGAAAAGGGACCCCCAGGACCTGCTTCCAGTTGTATAGGAGCTTGCCCAGCCCATGTGTGATGTTGGACATTCCTGTCCCGATTGGCCAGAGGATCCAGCAGGCAGTAGGGATGAAAAGGACCGAGTGGGGATGGGAAGGAGAGGGAGGGGTTTCTCTGAGGGTGGGATGGCCGTACCTGTAGCTGGTCATAGGGGCAGTGCACTTGCTGGTGGTCATCGATTTCAAAAGGCTCCAGGAACTTGAGGTGGATAGTGTAGCCCCGCTCCACCCGGATGCTGTAGTTGCAGCGCAGGTCAGGAGGGTAGGGCCGGGGGTACTCCAGGCTGGACACGTAGCCCGATGGCTCCGTGTACCGCTCGCTGCTGCACTCAACTGTGAGGGCACAGCCGGGAGGGGGTCACCAGGAGACTCTCTGGCTGGCCCAGCAAACCCTTGTCCAGCCTTTACCTCTCTCCCACACTACCCAACCTCACCCTGGCAGGAATGTCCGTCCTTCTGAAGCTCATAGCCTGGACGGCAGGAACAGAAGTAGCCACCAACGTAGTTGTGACAGAGGTGTTGGCACAGGGGCTGGGGATTCTTCTCAACTGTGTTTTGCTGGGAAGCACATTCATCAAGGTCTGGAAGAGATTCCGGAAGGATTAAATTCCTGCCAGGGGACTTCTGGAGTGCTGTTGGTCTCAGAGCGTCTCTCACCAGAGGCCACAAGACCAAGTTAGCTCCTGCCCACCTGGACCTCTAGGCCTCTGTAATGCTTTCTGGGAACTACCCAATGGGGACAGAGCCCAGGTTGGCATGCCTCTTCTGGAAAAAGCTCTCTCGAGGGGAAAAATAAGGAAGGCCAGGCTTCCTGCTTCTTTGTAGTCAAGATTCCCTCTTTCCAGTTCCCATTGAAAAGGACGGAGGCCTTAAGAAGGCTCCCGGGGACCACTCACCCACAGCTTGGTAGTAGGCCAGGAAGCCCTTGTAGAACATGACGGTGCCGTTCTCCTCGTTGGAGAAGTCTGTGTGGAAGGTCAGTAGCATCTTGTTTCCTTCGGATATAAATTCCTTTTCTCCTGGGGGGTTGCCCAGTGGAGAACCCAGTTGCCCACAGAACCTCCCCAGGGTTTTCTTATCAGCAGAAATCTGGTGGAGGAAGGACAAGGAGTAGAAAGAAGGGCTGTTGAGACATGTTCCATGTGGATAGTCAGTGACGGTCGGCCTTATCTTGTCCAAAGAGTGAATAAGCCCCGCTTCTGGAATGGCCTCCAACTCATCTCCTCCTGCTGGGCTCTGGCTGTCCCCAGGTGATTTTCATCTGGCACCCGAGTCTCCCATTGGCTAACTCTTTTCATGTTCTCCTGTGCCCCTCCCTGTTTATGTTCCCCAAGCATGTTTCAGACTTTTCTCCATTCCCACCCCTTCCCTTCCAGTCTTCCACTGGAATCCTGATTGCCTCTACCCAGCCTTTATTTTCCTTCATTCTTAGAATCTGGACTGATCTGCTTTAATTTCTATCCTGTCATTGGGCCTCACCTGATTCAAACCGTTCATGTCCAGTCATGTCTCCTGACACACGTAGCTGAATGTGAGCTGCAGGGGCCCAGCAGGGGCCCTCCAGCTTTAGCATCGGCAAGCATCGCCCAGCTTTCCTTATTTCTTTCTTCATGGTTCCTTAGCCCATCAAAAGCAGATGCCCTTCCCCCAACCCAGTTCCTCACTATCCCTGCCACCGAGACCCCTCCCCCAACACAGCAAACTCCCCCAGTCCTTTGAACTAGGAAGACACACCATTTTCATGTTATTCTCTCACCACCTCCTGAGAATGATATTTATTGGAGGTGTGTAGGTTCTATTTGAATCCTGAATCTAGAACCTCATTTTTATTGATATTTATTGGAGGTGTGTAGGTTCTATTTGTATCCTGAATCTAGAACCTCATTTTTATTGGATGCAGAAAGATGGGACCGGGAGGGTAGCCTTAGTTATTACAGAGGGGAGGGGCCTGAGTCCACTGTCCTTGAGCTATAACCACACACATTTTCTTCCCCATGTTCCTGTGCTCCTGATGAGGCAGGAAGTCATGGTGATATTCTCCATGGAAACAGGGAAACTGAGGCAGAGCAGTTTCTCAGAGACTCCCATCAAGGAAATGGATGGGGAAGGTTTTTCTGAATCCTGGAGATCAGTGGTTCTCAAGCTTCCTAATGCCGTGACCCTTTAATACAGTTCCTCATGTTGTGACCCAACCATAAAATTATTTCCGTTGCTACTTCATAACTGTAATGTTGCTACTGTTATGAATCGTAATGTAAATATCTGATATGCAGGATGTATTTTCATTGTTACAAATTGAACATAATTAAAGCATAGTGATTAATCACAAAAACAATACGTAATTATATATATGTTTTCCGATGGTCTTAGGCGACCCCTGTGAAAGGGTCGTTCGACCCCTAAAGGGGTCGCGACCCACAGGCTGAGAACCGCTGCTGTAGATGGTACATTTCTTGAGAGTGGGAACTGTAGCTTCCTTCCTCTGTGTTTCTCCCCTACAGTGCTCACTGAGGGCCTCTGAAACGGGTGGACACCATTCATGGTCTCACCCGACTCCCAGAACTCCACTTGGCCATCAGCTCTAACAGGGCTGGGGCTGTGTCCACGGGTGGGGACTATAACCGGGGTGGTTAGAACACAAGTCCTCATGTTCCAGAGCCACCCAGCTCTCCCTCTGCCCTCACAACCTGACCTCCTACCTTGACATAGTCATAGAAACAGTCTTCAGAAGGCTCCAGGTCAAACTGCCAGAAGACAAGCTTCACCCTGTATCCCGTGGGGACTGTGATCACAGTGGTGGTCTCAAAGTTGTTGGGGTAAGGCTTGGGGTACAGGGGGGAAGTCACCTCCCCATAGAGGTCCTGAGCGACGGGCATGGAGCCTCCCACCTTGCAGAACAGGACTGACACCAGGAGGTATAAAAGCCACCTGCCAGAAAGAAAGAGGGTGTCTGGAGGGCTGTTTGGGCAGTGACTGGGGTGGGGGTTGGGGTAGTCATATCGCTGGACATTTTCCTCTGCCCATTCTAGACCTCACGATGTTCCAGGTGAGTGTGGTTGGAGTGTGGAGGCTGGTCTCTGCATCGGCTGCATTGATTGTTTCTCCCCAGGGCAGAGTCCAGTCCAGAGGTCAACTGCCTTCACCTGTCTCCCCATCCTCCTCCCCTGCCCTGTACCATCACTCCCCCCTCCCTCCAACCCCCCCTTCCCATTCCTGGAATAGGGATGGCTTGGGACCAGCTAGTTGAGGGTGAGGGTTTCCAGTCATGGTTCTCTTAAAGGGCTCCCAAAGGCTCAGCAAAGGCCTCTGGGAGAAACCGCCTGTGGAGTATGGAGAAGTGTAGCACAGAAGACACCCTACTGAGCAGAGTGGGTTCCCCCATCTTGGCACTCCCCTGCTATGAGCTGGGGGGATGAAGGGGATGTGGCCATCACCTCGTATGTCTCAGGCCTCCGTTAGTCCTCAGGGGGAGGGATGGGGACTATGAGTTTGAGTGTGTGCATGCATGTGCACATTGGAATAGATAGGGGGTATGGGGAGGAGAAGGCTGTTCTTGTCTCTCTGAATATATTTGGGGGCAGCGCTGCCTCCCATGCCCAGGGTTCTCCCCTCTGGTATCTTCCTCCCTCCTCGGTCCCCGTCAGCCTTACTCACATTTCTCAAGTCCTGTTTTTGGATCCTGGACTCTCCTGACAGCGTCTTCATCCACTCTGTGTAGAGGGAGAGAGCAGCGGTCATGCAGAGGAGAGAAGGGGGAGGGAGGGACTGACTGAGTTGGGGGAAGGGGGACCTTTCCCGGAGGAATGCTGCAGGGAATGAACTATTTGCATAAACAAAACTGAAAAAAAAAAATCTGTTTCCAGTTTCATTCAGTTTTGGTTTTGAATTCCCTGATAGTGCTGCCACCTGCTGGCCTACATGAGGAAGAGTCAGTTTTTAGGGACAGAAAAGCCTTGGGTTGGAAGCCCAAACTTCTTGTTTTCTAAGTCTGATCTGAATACTCCCTATCTTCAGGGACCTTCCCAGGGACTGCTGCTGTGTTTACAAGATTCCCACCCAAAGTGCAGTGGAAATCACAGCTGAGGGGACTCTCTTTTCTGGACTGCCCTTTTCCATTCACTGGGTTTGTCCTGCCCTTAGTCACAGCAGCCCTGGCCCAGCCCTGGCCCAACCCTGGCCAGAGTTTTGACACCCGGGATGATGTGACAGGGGTAGAGGAGGGCAGCAAGGGTGTGGACAGAGGAGAACGGAGTCTGGCTGCATTGGAACCCTGGCTTACTTTGCTCATGGATGACACCTAGACATAGGACAGGAATTGCTGCATAGGGCCTGTTTTAAGACTCCTCCTCCCACCTCAGTGAAATCGGCTTTTAGAGAAGCAAGGGCAGCTGGGGAGTGGGTGGAGACATCCTCTTTGCCTCAGCATCTTGTTAAGAATCTGAGCCCCTGAGCATCACAGTTGCTTAGGGCCAGGCGAAGGGAGTGGCTGTGGACCAAGAGTGACTTGAGGGGAAGCGAGACCCCTGGGAGGGAGGAGAGCTCTTGTCCCTCCTGTCCACCAGGACATAGTGTCCTGTTTTAAGGGTTTGCTGCTTGTGGGAGCCTTTCTTCATCAACTCTCCATGGTTCAAATGCCTTATGGCAATGAATCCCATTGGGAGGCTCAGGCTGCAGAGCAGGGCCCTGAGTTCTGAGGCCTTTGTTGTGTATCCTGCTTGTTTCCCTTATTAGATTAATTCCTCTATCCCTGCACCCACCCACCCACTCATTCCTCCCTAATGGGCCACCTACTTAATGTGCCAGGCACTTTCCTAGGCAATGGATTGTAAGGACTCATGAAGATGGAGCAGTTCGCCGTTAGGCAGCAACAAGTCATCACTGAATGCAGTGAGAGCAGACACGTGGAGGGTTTCTTCAGCAGGCTTACATGTCGAGCTGAGGAATACATCTTATGGCAGGGCTGATCCATGGCATGACCCATGACATGACCCATGGCCTTGTAAGGTCAGGAAAGACAAAAGATAGGGAGGATAAGGACTAGATCAGGAGATAAGAAAGCGGGGACTCTTGTCCAGCAAATTGCACATTAGCATCCTGACAGCAGTGTGTGTGTGTGTGTGTGTGTGTGTGTGTGTGTGTGTGTGTGTGTGTTCATGGTGGGGGCAGGATGGCAGAGGTAACAGGGAAGGAGGAGGTGATCTGAGAAGGTAAGTCTTCGCTGAAGCTCTCCTAGCCCATCTACAGATTCTGAGGTCTGTCCCAGTGTTTTGCAACATAACTGGAAAGTGACAAACTTGGCCCTCATTAGCTTAGTCCCACCCTAACCTCCACTCTGCCCAACTACTCAGAATAACCTTTTCTTACACATTTGACTTATGCCCTTGACTCATAACAAGAATAGAAAGAAGGAACAGCCATATAAAGAGTGTCAGGCACTTGACTTAAAGACAGTATTCAAAGACATTGTATATTACATTGTTCATTCCTCTTAGGATTTGATTTTGGGGGAAAATTTTTTTCCTTTAAAGTAATGGTACTTTCTTTGTGGCTATATCCATAATTATACCTATATCTAGTTATATAAATATAGATGTATACATATGAGTATATATTTTTTGCCTTGGTTGGGAGAAACTCATATCATTTTTTTTCAATAATAAAAAACACTAAAACTAAATACATGTTCATTAAATAAAATTTAGCAAATAGAGAAAAACATGGAAAACAAAACATCCAGAATTATACCATTAAAACAATCTCTGAAGAACATTTTAGAGTATTTTAAAAATGTCTTTATTAGTTGAATGATTTTAGAGAGAGTGGAAGGGAGAGGGATAGAGAGATAGAGACATTGATGAGAGAGAAACTTTGATCGGCTGCCTCCTGCATGCCTCCTGCATGCCCCCTGCAGGGATCAAGCCTGCAACCCCCACATGTGCCATGACCAGGAATTGAACCAGTGACATCTTGGTTCATGGGTTAACACTCAACCAGTGAGCCACACCTGCTGGGCTTAGAGTATTTTTCATGGTCTTTGTATTATGTACTATTCAACTTTGTAAAATAGAAGTAACCACATGTACGTTCACATTTTAATCCTACTTTTCCAAAGGTAAATTTAACCTTTAACTATATAGCTAACTTGATTTTCAATAGTAGCAAATTTGCTCTCTTCTCTGTTTCATTCATTTTCTAGTTCTGTTTGAACAAGTGTATTTTATTTGCAACTTTTACTCTAAATTGCCATCATGTCCTCATTAAAAATTAAATAGTTGGTCCTCTCAGGTGGAGCATGGCCCCGGGGTGTCCAGCAGCACTGGAGGGCTCTGTGGGACCATCCAGCCCAGGGCTGGGCTCAGGAGATGGGGTGTCTGCAGGAGATGGGGCCCCAGGAAAGTGCGAGCCAGATGTCATCCTCCTTACTGAAGCAGGAATTCCCAGGGAGAGAGAATCTGTAGGGATGTGGGATTGGGAGGGGAAGTGGGCGATACGGCAGGTCTGGAGGACCCCTGAGAAGCGTAAAGGTGCACAGGGAAGCACACGGCCTTGGCTGTCCCAGACCAGCTGTGGCATTTGGGCAAGTCACTTTACCCCTCTGAACTTCAGATTCCTCATTTAAAATGTGAGTCAGCAGAGTGGAAAAAGCTTTGCATTGAGTCTTGAAAAAGTACTCCCACAGTAATAGTGTCCAATTGTTCATAGATGAAAGGTGATCCATACATTTACTAACAAAGCTTAAAAGTAAGCCTGAAAAGATCAAGTAAATTCCAATAAAACCTGCATCCACATCCTCTTTACCCAATCATGTCTTGAGGGACACTTCCGTAGCCTGTGTCCATATATACAATGGAATGCTACTCAGTCACAAGAAAAGATGAAACAACTGCCGTTTGGGACAACCTGGATGGATCTGGAGAATATCATGCTAAGTGAAATAAGTCAGAGATAAAAAGTCAAGAACCATGTGATTTCACTCATGTGGAATATAAAACTGAAAGTGATAAATGAACAAACGAACAAACAAAAACTCATAGACACAGACAACAGTACAGTGGTTACCAGAGGGGTTGGGGTGAGGTAGTAAAGGTTATAGGGGCTCAAATATATGGTGATGAAAGGAGACTTGACGTTGGGTGGTGAATACACAATGCAATATGCAGATGATGTATTATAGAATTGTACACTTGAAAATATAATTTTATTAACCAATGTCACCCCAATAAATGTAATAAAAAACTGTCTAAAAACAAGCTCCAACAAAATGTAAAGGAGTAAAAATAAACTTAAAATCTATAAATCTAAAAAAGGAAAATAAAATGTGATCATAACACATCCTTTGCAAACTTGGTGTGAGGAGTCAATGAAGTAGCATGTGTGAAGTGCCTGGTATAGAGAATATGTAACAAAAACCGAACTGTCACTGTAATTGCATCTGGGAGTTGTGGTAGGCGGTGCAGCTGACAGTTTGGATATTTGAAGGTCAATTAAAGAGATTTGGGAATGTTTCAAAGATGCAATGAAATTAAGACCACTTCCCTCATACATCACTGAACAGGGGGATGAGAGGGTGGCTGTGTCAGCAGAAAGTGAAGTTCAAAGTGAAACTCACTGAGATGTACAGGGCTTCCCTGGGCTTCACGCAAACTCACAGGAAGGTGGAGGGTGAGGAGGGGTTGGGGGACACCCTTCTTATCTGGCATGAGATCAGCCTTGAGCAGAGGAGGAGTTCTCTCTCAGGGTCTTGGATAGGGATTCCCTGCCCACCCCCTCCCCACCCACAGGACTCAGTCTTCACTTTCAACCCTCTTCTTCTGGGGCCTCCACAGTGCTGGTGTCATTGCTCAGCGCTCCCAGGGTCAGCCCTTCCCACCCATCACGTCCTTGATCCAGTCCACATAATTGAGCACTTTGGTGTAGAAGCCGTACCCTTTGCCACACCCAATGCCCCAGGATACGATGCCCGTGGCCACCCAGTGACGGGCATGGTCATCCCATACTACATAGACGCTACCACTGTCCCCCTGGCAGACACTCTGCTGCCGTGTCTTATCCCCGACACAGAACATGTTATCAGAGAACACCTCAGTCCTCTGTTTCTCTTGAAGCCAGGCCTCGCAGGCCTCCCTCGGGGCAACAGGCAGCCTTGAGTATTTCAACTCGGTAGTTAGCCAGCCCATCTGCACACCAAACCCACTGACATAGCCCATCAGGCCACTGCGGTAGAAGGTCTCGTTGTCGGGCAGACAGACTGGGAGGAGGTGGGGCCCCAAGGGGACACTGTGCTGGAGTTCCAGGAGGGCAATGTCCCCGTTGAAGTTGTAGGACTCGTTCTGACGGTAGTCTGGGTGCACAACCACACGGCGCACAGGGTGGTTCCCCAGTTTTATCATCTCATCTATGCCTGTGTGGCCCAGGAAGACGTCCACATTCCTCTTCTTCCCGAGAAAGATGCTGTCCTTGGGATAGATGGTGTGGGCGGCCGTGAGGATCCATCTGTCGCCCAGCAGGGCCCCGCCCCCACGGCCATAGATACTGGTGAAGGCTTGCCAGGGGAAGTTGCCCAGCTTAGCTTTGGAAGAACCCTGGGCCTCCTGGTTCTGGGTGATGGGGGTGACTGGCTGTCCACAGACTGGGAGAGAGGAGAGGTAAGGGTGAGAAACCAGCATGCATCAAGCCACAATGATTAAAGACCTACTCCTGTGAAGTGCTCTTCCTCCTGCCTCCTGAGCCATTTTAAGCTACTTTTTTACACTCTTGGTGGGACCATCCTGAGCAAATTCATGTAGCAAGCAGAGTTTGCCTTCAGTGCCTCTTGCCTCTGTTTTTTGTGTAATTTCTTCATTAAAAAATGTTTTTATTGATTTTGGAGGGAGAGGAAGAGATGAAGGGACAGAAGAAGAGAGAGAAACATTAATGTGAGAGAGAAACATTGATTGGCTGCCTTCTGCATGCCCCCCACTGGGGATGTGGGGGGATGGAGCCTACAAGAGCCCGAATCCAACTGGTGACCCTTTGGTGCATGGGATGATGCTCAACTAACTGAGCCACACTGCCCATGGCCATTTCCTCAGGCTGCCCCTAGAGCTTTCTGTGGATCAGGAGTAAAATCTGAAAAATTTATTCAAGTGGGTTAGAAAGGCAATGGTTTGACTAAAAACATGGGTTTCAAATCCTCATATACTGCTGATGGAAATTTACAATGGTGCATCCATTGTGGAAAACAGTTCGGCAATTCCTCAAGAAGTTAAATATAGAGTTATGATAGGACCCAGCAATTCCACTCGTAGGTATATACTCAAGAGAACTGAAAACCTATGTTCAAACAGAAACTGGTACATGAATGCTCATGGCAGCATTGTCTATAAAGGGCAAAAGTGGAAACAATCCCAATGTCCATCAACTAATGAATGGATAAACAAGATGTGGTATATCCACACAGAGGAATTCTATTCACTCATGAAAGGAAGGAAGTACGAATACAAGCTACAATGTGGATGAATCTTGAAGACATTGTGCTAAATGAAAGAAGCCACACACAAAAGGTCACATATTGTATGATTCCATTGCTATGAAATGTTCAGAGTAGGCAAGTCCATAGAGACAGAACACAGATTAATGGTTGCCAGAGGATGGGGAAGGGGAGAGTTGGAAGGGTACTGGGTTTCTTTTTGGGATGATGGGAATGTTTTGGAATTGGTGGTAATGGTTGCACAGCATTGTAAATAGACTAAAAATTACTAAGTTGTACACTTTAAAATGGTGAATTTTATATTATGTGAATTTTATTTCAGGAAAAAACCAACCAAACAAAAAAGGTGGACTTTCTGGCTCTGTGGGATCTAAGAAGGGAGATGTTTTGGGGACAGAGAGCCTGTTTGTGTATTCCTAAAGCATACCATACCAAGAGAGGGTTTCCTCTTATTACAACCCTGCCCCTCTTTCCCCTTCACTTTTCCATCTGATTAACTTCCTTCATGCTTTTGCTTTCTTAGTTATCTTTTTTTAAAAAATATATTTTTATTGATTTCAGAAAGGAAGGGAGAGGGAGAGAGAAACATAAATGATGAGGGAGAATCATTTATTGGCTGCCTCCTGCACACCCCAACACTGGGGATCGAGCCTGAAACCTGGGCATAACCTGGGCATGTGCCCTGACAGGAATCGAACCGTGACCTCCTGGTTCATAGGTTGATGCTCAAACACTGGGCTTGGTTATCTCTCGATCTTTGAAGAATACGGGACAAGCTCCTTGCCTCTTCTTTTCTGGACCTTTTTGGTTTCCCTCTTCTTCCTCCCTTTCTGCCTTTATTTCTTCTTTCTATTTGAAGGCTTTCCTCTAACCCCCTGTATCCTGATCCACAGGCCCCTGCTTGGAAAGTGGCCATAATCACAGCACTCGCAGGTCACTACTCACCAGGCACACAGCGAGGAGCCTCCTCCTTGTCCAGTGTCTCTTTCCCAGGGCTCTGGGCTCTGCAGGTGAGTGTCTCTGAGGAGTGAAATGAGGTGAGGCTCAGAATTGGGAGTTGGGGCTAAAAAGGTAGGTGCCACAGGCCCCTTGGTTGGAGTAAGGCAGATAGAAGCTGGTTTCCCAGCAGGTGGGGACTCACCTGCTGGCACTGTCTGATAATAGGGCTCCTGGCAGTGGTTCTGGATCTCGGAGGAGTTGTCTCCAGGTGTGTGTGTGGCCTCAGAACCTGCACTAACCTGGCTGATGGGCTGACTATGGTTCATACCTATAGGGAAAAAGTGGTCATTAGGACCTAGAACAGAATTGCAAACGGGCACCCCAGAGAGTGATCTGGCCCATGGCCATATTTAGTTTGACCTGTACAGTGTTTTTTGTTTTCTTTTTAAACATTTGAACTATTTTTCACTGATCAGATGGTCAATGCTAAAAAACAAGTAACTAGGATATGGGGAAGCGGGCATTTTCAGACATAATTAGTGAGAGTGTAAAGTACCAAAACCTCTTAGGAGGGAAATTTAGCAATACCAAAATTAAAAATGCATTTTTTTCACCTAGCATTTCCATTTTTAAGAATTTACCCTCATATGTGTGCTCCAAGATGTATATGTAAGATATCCATAACAGTACTGTCTGTGGCAGCAAAATATTTACCAATGGAAGACTGATTAAACACATTATGACACATCAATCAAAGGAATATTATATGGCCATTAAAAATAATTAGGCAACGCTAGCCACATGTATATGGAATGATCTTTAAGATATATCACTGGGAAAAAGCAGGGCGCGACAGAACCAAGATGGCGGCATAGGTTAACGCCAGAGTTTGCTGCTTTGAACAACTACTTCAAAAGTGAAACTAAAACACAGAACGGACACCGCCCAGAACCACAGGAACGCTGGCTGAGTGGAAGTCCTACAACTAGGAGGGAAGAGAAACGCATACGGACACTCAGAGGAGGCGCAGTGCTGAAGTCAAATTCTGAGGTGCGGAGTGCGCGGAGCGGGCTGGCGGCGGAGGGCGCGGTTGTTGTTTTCAATCAGGAGGGAGTCGCAGACTCTGAGCTCCAGATACAGGCGAGTCTTTAGGGACCCAGGCTCAAACGGGAGAAGCGGACTGTCTGGCTTCGGTCAGAGCGAGTGCAGCTTTCTCTCCGAGCCTTGCAGCGGGTGCTGGGACTCAGAGAGGCAGAGCCCCTGGGGACAGGACTGAGAGCCGCCATAACTGCTCTCTCCGGCCCACCCTGTTGATCCTGTGCGACCCGCCCTGCCCAAGCCCTGCACAGAGGCATTTACCGGATAGCCTCAGGCAAAGGCTAGATTAGCACCTCCCTAGAGGACAGAAGTTCTCTCACTGCTGACACAGCTGATTCTCATAGCCACTTGGCCTGGAGGTCAAACCCTCCCTGGAATTAGCTACAACAATCAAGATTTATCTATAAGACTGCGAACAAAGACCACTAGGGGGTGCACCAAAGAAGCATAACAAAATGCGGAGACAAAGAAACAGGACAAAATTGTCAATGGAAGAAATAGAGTTCAGAACCACACTTTTAAGGTCTCTCAAGAACTGTTTAGAAGCTGCCGATAGACTTAATGAGATCTACACGAAAACTAATAAGACCCTCGATCTTATATTGGGGAACCAACTAGAAATTAAGCACACACGGTCTGAAATAACGAATATTAAACAGACGCCCGACAGCAGACCAGAGGAGCGCAAGAATCAAGTCAATGATTTGAATTGCGAGGAAGCAAAAAACATCCAACGGGAAAAGCAAAATGAAAAAAGAATCCAAAAATGCAAGGATAGTGTAAGGAGCCTCTGGGACAGCTTCAAGCGTACCAACATCAGAATTATAGGGGTGCCAGAAGATGAGAGAGAGCAAGATATTGAAAACCTATTTGAAGAAATAATGACAGAAAACTTCCCCCACCTGGTGAAAGAAATGGACTTACAGGTCCAAGAAGCGCGGAGAACCCCAAACAAAAGGAATCCAAAGAGGACCACACCAAGACGCATCATAATTAAAATGCCAAGAGCAAAAGATAAAGAGAGAATCTTAAAAACAGCAAGAGAAAGTAACTCAGTTACCTACAAGGGAATACCCATACGACTGTCAGCTGATTTCTCAACAGAAACTTTGCAGGCCAGAAGGGAGTGGCAAGAAATATTCAAAGTGATGAATACCAAGAAACTACAACCAAGATTACTTTATCCAGCAAAGCTATCATTCAGAATTGAAGGTCAGATAAAGAGCTTCACAGATAAGGAAAAGCTAAAGGAGTTCATCACCACCAAACCAGGATTATATGAAATGCTGAAAGGTATCCTTTAAGAAGAGGAAGAGGAAGAAAAAGGTAAAGATACAAATTATGAACAACAAATATGCATCTATCAACAAGTGAATCTAAGAATCAAGTGAATAAATAATCTGATGAACAGAATGAACTGTTGATTATAATAGAATCAGGGACATAGAAAGGGAATGGACTGACTATTCTTGGGGGGGAAAGGGGTGTGGGAGATGTGGGAAGAGACTGGACAAAAATCGTGCACCTATGGATGAGGACAGTGGGTGGGGAGTGAGGGCGGAGGGTGGGGTGGGAACTGGGAGGAGGGGAGTTATGGGGGGGGAAAAAAAAAAGGAACAAATGTAATAATCTGAACAATAAAGATTTAATTAAAAAAAAAAGAAAAAAAAAGATATATCACTGAAAAAAAAAAGATATATCACTCAGTGAAAAATGTCAAATTTAAAACATTGTGAATAGTATGCATGCAGCACACACACACACACACACACACCTACTCACACAATTATATTTGAATGGCATAGCATGTCTTTGGAAGAATACCCAGGAAATGGAGAATAGAGTTGTTTCTGGACAAGATAGCCAGGGACTAAGGGCCAGAGATCAGAGACTTACTCTTTACCACATTTTTGGGATATTTTTATAGTGAGCATATATTATCTTTAAAAAAAATTCTGAGTTACCAATTGAAAAACAATTGGTAACCTTTGGCTTGAAAAAACAAGATGATCTGCAAGTTCTGGGCCAGTAAATAGTCATGGAAACAACTGTTGAGCAATGGCTGCCCTTTAACTGGCAGCTCATCAGCAGAAGCCTGGAGAGGGCAGGGAAGGTGTGGGCCTGGGTGTTCCTGAGCCCCCAGTGTCAACAGTCACTCAAGTTTCTGCTTGTAGCTTCAAGGCACCAGGGCCATGGCTATGGGCAGAGAGTGCACCCCCGAGGGACACTCACTCACGGCTTGGTAGAGGACCAGGAAGCCCTTGTGGAGGCCCGCTGTCCTGTCCGCAGAGGAGGCTGGTGCAGGGAAGGTCAGCCGCAAACTGTTCCCCGAGGACACAAACTCCCTCTGACCTGGGGGGCTGCCCAGCGGAGAGCCCACTTGGCCGTAGAACCGGCTTGGATCCATCGCACTGGCTGTGATCTGAAAGGAGAGGGGGGCAGGCAGGTGTGGGGTGAATTTGTAGCACAAGGGGTCACCGGGTCACATCATGGGCCCAGGCTTCATCCCCATCTAGGAGGTCTGCACTCCTCTGGGGCTGAGAAGCTGTTCTCTGTGGAACCTTGCTCAAGTAGCTTCCTGTTCCATTATTGACCCCCCAGTTTCTTCCAGACATGACTAGATACCTTGCATATTTCTTTAGCCTGCTATAATTGTCTCATAAAGTCTACCATACTTACCTTCTTCCAAGAAGCTCCTTGGGAACAGAGTCAATAACATCATAACAACGATGTTTGGAGACAGATGGTTACTAGACTTATTGTGGTGGTCATTTTGTGAGGTATATTGATATTGAGTCAATATATTGAACTCCTGAAACTAACATAATACCATATGTCAATTATAATTAAAAATGAATCAATAAAAAAGAAGTTCCTTGGAAACCCTAGGGTTCTCCCAATAGTCCACTGGACTGTAAGTTCCAAGAAGGCAGGGAGTACATCGAATCTGCTGGCCACTGAATCCCTGCTGCTCAACATGGTGCCTACAGCACCATGGCTTTGAATCAACGACGATGCAGACATAAGTCCCTTCCATCCAACCCCATCACCTTCCTCTTCTCTGAGTAACTTCCTGTGGGCCAACAGCTGTGACGCAATAAGACCCTCTGCAAACACTTAGCTGGGGTTCCTGGTCTTTCCTGTTCTCCTTCTTTTGGAGTGTCCCTCCTCTTACCCCATGCACTGTAAATAAAGCCCCACCAGGCGTGGGAATCTAAGGGCACAAGTGTGCACAGTGTGGATACTCTGGCGATTGCTGTTTAACTTACATGTTCTTTGAGCAGGGTGTCTCTGTGTCAAACCCTTTTGACTGCCTCGCCCCTGCTCAAATTCCTTTCTGTGGGTTCCCCATCCCAACGCAGGATACCTGGGAAGGAGTTCCCTTGACTGATGCTTCATGCTTAGTCTCTATTCTGGGCACATGGCTCACTGCTCAGCTCATTTTATTTTTAAAATTTTATTCCTGATTTCATATTGACCCACATCCTGCATTCTTGCTAGTTTTTCATTCGCTGATTCTTCCAAAGTCTCAAATTCCTTTAAGAGGCCGTCCAGACTATCTCACTGCGATCACATTAACCAAGTAAACGTTGGCATGAAGAAAATTTCTCAGTCACCCCAAATGCCTTGCTTGGGCACATTCCAATACTGTTCTTTTCCTCAGAACAACAACAAACTTAAGCCCCATATTTAAGAGACTCATTATCTCTTGGGGGAAGAAGCCTTTTTGCTCTCTGAAACTGTCCTTTACTGATCTACTTGGTTGTCAAACTCCTCAGCTTTCTTTTTAGCTTCCTCACAGGTTGTTGGCTAAATAGAATCACGTAGGAGTCTAACTAGCAAAGCAGAATGAACACATGGCCGTGAGTCCTAAGACTTTGCTCTTAGGACTGTGTGACATGGGCAGTTGCTCAACCACCTCAGGTCTTAGTTTCCTGTCCTGTAAAATGGTCTGTGTGGCCTCTTGCTGTCAGGGCAGCATGTCCTATGGCAGCTTTCCAGTATGTCCCTAAAGAGCAGTGGTGAAGATGATACGAAATACCTGCTCATTCAAAATTCATTGTGCTGTGTGTCCTACACGTACGACAAGCTTGGATTTCATTTATTCTTTCATTTATTTCTTTGAGAGTTATTATGCTCTATGTGCAAGACACTATGCTAAGTGCAGGGATACAGACATGAATAAGACATGGTTCTGCTACCAAGGAGCCCATAGTCTGGTTGAGAATATTGCATTTAAGGTGTGTGTGTGTGTGTGTGTGTGTGTGTGTGTGTGTGTGTGTTGCCCTGGCAGCAAAGAGGAGAAAATAATTCTATTCCTGAGCTTGGATTTCCTCAATGACAAGGGAAGAGTCAGTCTGGGCTTAAAATTGTCCATGACTAAGAAGAACAGGGCTCATGGTAGGTGCTCAATAGAATCGGTTGAATTGAATATAGTCGGCTTCTGGTGAAATCTGAAGCTTTAAACATGCATTTATCTCAAACCCCATTAATATGACAGCAAAGGGATAAAATGGTGTACATGGTCAAGGACAAACAGTGAGAGATGGCAGCAGATGAGTGATGCCAGTAACATCTTGAAAGGTGGAATGGAGATGCAAAAGGGACAGCCTGACTCTGCAGAGGTGGAAGCCAACATAAAGCAAGCAGGTTCTTATCGCAGAAATTAGGATAACCAGGCACCCGTGAGGATGGGGATGAGAGAGAGGCTTAGAGGATCCTCTGTAGGGAGACCTCAGGATTCTGGATCCCTTTGCTCACCCTATGCATCCAGATAACTTTCGGGCTCACCCTGGCAGGAGACCTGAGTGTGAGTCAGAGATCCTGGACTTGGGGTCCCCTGGGACACTTGATAGAGGGAGTGAGGCCAGAATTGAAAACAGAAGGATGAGGTGAAAGTCTACATAGCAAACAGTGAGATGCTACTGCTTGTTTACTAGAAGGCTGGCAGCTCTGATCGGGAGACCAGAGAATTCCTCTCTGAGGCTGGCTATCCTCAAAGAGAGTACTTCTGTATACTGACACTGGGAACCCCCCCCCCGCTCCCCCCCCCAAAGACAT
Organism: Myotis daubentonii; assembly: GCF_963259705.1. NCBI lineage: Eukaryota > Metazoa > Chordata > Mammalia > Chiroptera > Vespertilionidae > Myotis > Myotis daubentonii. The sequence continues at coordinate 22,246,254 of NC_081841.1, forward strand.
CTAAGTCACCTTGTTGATAACCCTGTTTCCAAGCTTGTTTCACAAATTTCAGCTATCACACAGAGCATCCAATATCATTCTAGTACTTCATTATTAAGTATGAATGGACAGCCAAGGATTATCAAACATTGTAGGAGAGACGAAAAGCAGAGACTAAAACAGATGAAGAGTAAAAAAGAACTTGGATAATACAGGGACTAGAAGAAACATTTAAAAATAATTCTATCATAGGGAAAAGAATATTGTCTAGTAAACAGGAATAGTATTCTATAAAAAGGCACATTTAGAAAATAAGAACGAGGCTTTAGACATAAAAATATGTCAACAGAAAATAAACCATTACAGTTGGTATTTAAAAGGGGGAAATCACCCAGAAAATGGAACAAAAAGACAAGGAATTGGAAAACACAACAGAATGAATAGCAAAACTAGAGAATCAGTCCAGAACATACAGCAGCTAAATCACAGGAGTTCCAGAAATCAAAAATAAAGCGAGTAGATATGTGTAAATAATTTAAGAAACAATACAAGAACATTCCTAGAATTGAAGGACTAGATTAAAAGAGTCTCTAGATTCAGATAACTCTGTACAACCAGTAAAAAGCACATAATGAAAGTTCAGAATACTGGTAATAAAGAAAATATTCCCAAAGCTCTAGAGAGAAAAAAACTAAGGATCAGGACTCAATGCTATCAGACTTAACACGAGAGCTAGAAGACAATACCATCACATTTCTGAGAGAAAATGACTTCCAACCTAGAATGCAACCCGGTTAAACAATCCATCACTGTGAGGGCAGAACAAAGACATTTAGGGTTATGTAAGAGCCTCTGAAATGTACTCCCACATACCTTTTCTGGAGGAGAAAGTGCTCCTACAAAAAGAGGGAGTAAACCAGGAAAGAAATGGTGATGGGATTCAGTTCCAACACAGGACAGGCAAAGGGAATCTCCAGCATGAGGGAGAAGGGACTCCCAGAAAGTGTGAAGGCTTAGAGAACAAAGAATTCAGACTGAGGGAAGAAACCATCAAGAGATCTGTAGGTGAGTGTCACCAATAAAAAAAGAGGACTCAGAGATTGACATTTGTACTTGAATGTGCTGAGAAGAGATTTACTCTCCTGGCTAAGAGTTTGGGGAGGTCAGTTACAGAGAACTAAGCAAACCAAAGATTAGAACAAAAACCAACAAAAAATTCCAAAGAACTCCATGTAATTATTGACTCCTGGAAACCAAAGTTGGAGAAAACAAACAAACCTATAATTACTGTACTTCACTGGCTCAGATCTGAATATTTTAAAGTTATAATAATATAAATAAGAACTCTAGATTTAATAAAAAAATGAGAGTATTGGTAAACTGGGCGGATGGAGGAGGGGAAATGTAGACGGTGAAGTTCTGAGCTAGAGCTAGTCCTATCATCTATAGTTGAAAGTTCATGGGTAATATTGCTAGACAGACATGAGCAGAGCAAGGCCGGGCACAGAAGCGCACAGGGCAGAAAGCCCCGGATGCCCAGCAAGGGGAAAGCTGGGAGAACAAGGACCTCACCCCCAGGTAACCTATCCTCCCCAGCATGTCACCGCTCATGCGGTTTGGACGCCTGGCCTTTAAGATCGATGGTCAGGTGGGTTAGACCCCCTGGCCTTTTCCTCCTTAAAGATAACATCGAGGCCTCAGTTGTATTTCAGCTCCAGGTCCAGAAAAGCAGCAAAACCTGACAAGTGGCGCTGTAGCTGCCTCAGGACAAGCCTTGTTGACTAGTGACCCCCTGCCCTGGCACTGACCAGTCAGTAGAGCATACCCAGAAAACTGATGAATATTCTATAAAGACTCTTCCCTGAGACCTCCCCTAAGATTGCCACCTGCAAGAGAGAGATACATATGCTTAGGACAAAGGACCCCGGTGCGCACACTCTCCCAGGGGAGCACGCCGGCACCGTTCCCTTCCCCCTTCTTTTTAAAGGGACCCCAGGAGACTTGTAAACAGAGGAGCAATGGGCAGCAGCAGCTCGCCCCAGGCCAACCCCCGATCCTGTCTCCAGGACCCCCTTTTCTCTGACTTCTCAGTGAGCCAAAGCAGCCCAGCCAGGCTTTCCTGTGGCTTCTTCTATGGCCTTCCTTGCTTCACTGTCCTAAGGATATTTTTGCTGCCATCATGGATACAATACCCTTTGGCTCAGTGTTGTGTAGCCCTTCCTTTTGGATATCTCCAACTCCTATCCCCTTTTCCTTAAATAAATTAAAATTTCCTTATTCACTGCCTGAGATTGCTATTTAGCCTGCCCGTGCATCACCAACTTTACCCTTTCAAATGTGTTTTACAAAACGCAAACAAAACCAGAATGAGCATGTTAGTGATACAGATGAAAATAACTACCAGATGAAACAGCTACATGACTTGTAACTAATTGCCCCAGGAGAGGACAATGGAGGGGGGGAGTAGGCTGGAGACAGCTGTTTCTCATTATATGCCTTGTAGTACTCTGATTAAAAAACAACAACAGCCCTAACTGGTTTGGCTCAGTGGATAGAGCGTCAGCCTGCGGACTGAAGGGTCCCAGGTTCGATTCTGGTCAAGGGCATGTACCTTGGTTGCGGGCACATCCCCAGTGGGGAGTGTGCAGGAGGCAGGTGATCGATGTTTCTCTCTCATCGATGTTTCTAACTCTCTATCTCTCTCCCTCCTCTCTGTAAAAAAATCAATAAGATATATTAAAAACAACAACTATGTGCATGTATTATTTTGATATAAATAAAACTTAAACCGAAAGATAACATGAGGTACTGTTTTTGAAGTGTCCTTATTCGGATAATGCCCTTACCCTAAGAACTTTTGCCATAGCTCCTCTAAGGTAAACCCAGTCACCAAATCTTTTGTTATTATTCATGCCCAGCTGCCTGCCCTGACAGAGCAAGTATTCAGGTGTGTTTAATGACTGACGTGTGAGTCCTTGCTCTTTATTCTAGGGATTGGCAGCATTTGTGTGTTCCTTTGGGGCCAAGATGGTAGCAGAGCCAGGGACAGGGCTGCTGGCGGAGGCTGTACACCTGGGCAGACCCCGGCCTCCCAGGTAAGCCCGCCTGTGCCCCTGACTTGGACTCTTCATCCATCCTCTGAGGTTCAGGGCACTGACACCTCCCACTGCCCCCTGGGCTCCAGGCCGGAGGATCCCTCCCCAGAGTCCCTCCAGGACCCCAGCTCACGGTGACAGAGTCCGGCTCACAGTCCTGGGACAGCTCCAGGTCCAAGTCCTGCAAGATAAGCTTCACAGCAAAGCCCTCCGGGGCCTGGATGACAGTGGTGCTCTCTTGGCCTTTGAGGTATGGCTCTGGGTACCCTGGAGAGGTCAGCTGCTGGGGTCGCTGCTGGGCCAAGAGCACAGAGCCCTGCGTGGGGCAAGCCTGGAGGACTCCCCAGAGAAGCAGCCACCACCTGCGAGGGGGTGAGGGCAAGATGAGGCCTGTGGAGTCATGAGGAGTGAGGGCAGGCTATGCCAAGGGACTGAGGGACTGGTCATTAGCAGCTGTGGCCTCAGCCCTTGAGGCCTGGCACCTCTGCCTGCTCCCTTATCACCCCTCTCTGCCCCAGTGCCTCCAGCCTCCTACTCAGCCTGAGTAGGAGTTTTCCACCATTGCTATCTCCGTGGAGAGTCTCGTACAGAGTTGGGGGCTACTTTCTGCTTCAGCAGATCCCAAGCCCACCCTGGGAACTGAGGGAGACATGGTGGTACAAGTGAGGGACAGTTAGATGTTAGTTTCCTGGCTCAGAGCATCGGGCTTGATCACCCCCAGGAAAGGCTGCTAGAAGCTACGGGCAATTTCTAAGTCCCCTCTGCATTAAGTGGCTCTGTGTGTGTGTGTGTGTGAGTGTGTGTACATACACCCCTGGGTCCCACCCCATCCTTTTCCTCTCCTCCAGGCCTCTCCAAGGGCACACTCACATCATGCGTGCGCAGCTTATGGAGTTGGGGCTTCCCCAGAGATAATTCTCCACCTCTGAGACCAGGCATCTGGAATGGGCCATCTGGGACCTTAGAGAGGACTTGGCCCAGGTTAGGGAACAAGAGGTGGGGCTGGAGAGGGCCCTGAGGGGGAGGAGGGAGCATTTACTGGAAATGGGTTGAGTAATTCTCTGGTTCCTTTTTCTAATTCTCTGGGTTGAGCGCCACCTACTGTCTAACTTGGGGATAGCTCCCCCACCACAACTTAAGGCAGTGGTTCTCAACCTTCCTAATGCCGCGACCTCTTAATACAGTTCCTCATGTCGTGGTGACCCCCAATTTCGTTGTTACAAATTGAACATAATTAATGCATAGTGATTAATCCCAGAAACAATATGTAATTATATATGTGTTTTCCGATGGTCTTAGGCGACCCCTGTGAAAGGGTCGTTCGACCCCCCAAGGGGTCGCGACCCACAGGTTGAGACTAAACCGATGTGGGCTTCAGAGATCAGGGGTGGGAGGGCACTGACTCTGGGCTCTCTTGGACTATTTGTACAAAATAGTAAATGGTAGGGTGGTCCCTTGTGAGTTATGGCTGTTGCCTTTAATCGGCCATACCTTTCCCTCCCTGACTTTCCACTCATTTATGTTACCAGCCTACCCATTGTTGAACTTGAAGTTTGTGATCTGTGAACTTGAGCTTCTCCCCCAAGCAAGTCTGGGGCCCTCGCTTAGGTAATCTTTTGCTCACAACCCCTGGAAGCTGCTCATCCACCAGGGTCAAGTTGGCACAGGGCTGGGATTAGGCCCCGACTTCAGCTTCTTTAGGCAGATATCAGGGGCCATGATTGGCACAGAGGCCACACTCCCTAGGAGACACTCACCCACGGCTTGATAGGGGGCCAGGAAGTCCTTGTGGAGGCCAGTGTTCCTGTCCTCAAAGGAGGCAGGTGTGTGGAAGGTCAGCAGCAGCCCCTACAACGGGGCTGTGATCTGAAAGGGAAGGGATGGGGGGCGGGCAGGCAGGTGTGGAGGATTCTGCACCACTGGTGGTCACGGGGTCACATCCTGGGTGGACTCCATCCTCGTCTAGAAGTTCTGCACACCTCTGGGGCTCAGAGCCATGCCTCGCGGTGGCTTTGTCAAATAGTTTTACTCTCCCTTTGTCCCCCCGTTCTTTGGGCCACAAAGGCTGCCATATGCCAAGAATGGCTCCTCACCTCCTCTAGTGCCGTCAGTCCACAATTCTTCCAGGAGACTCTCTGGGAACCCTTGGGGTATTCCCAAGCAATCTGCTAGGCCCGGGCTCACATCACCAATGTCTACGAGGGCTCCTGGCCCATATACAGGGTCAGGAAATGTGTGTGGTTGAATCTTGCAAGTATGGCTAGAAAGTCTCTTAGCTGGCTTCTTCCCTTCTTCCTCCCTACACTAACCCTCTAATCCTCCTTTATTCAGCCCCACTGTTGCTTTAAGATTTTTTCTGCTGCCACTCTGTGGACCTGACTTTTCCTTTTTCTCCATCCCCTCAGAATTCCCCCCCTTGCCCCCAACAAACACATATGGTTGTAATTTAACTATCTAATAACAGTGAAAAAAAAAATAAAGATACAAAATATACTGGAAAACAGTATACTTCTGTATATATATTTTTAAATTTTTTTCTTTATTGATTAAGGTATTATATATGACCTCTGTATGTTCTTAATCCTGTAATAGTAATAAGTAGCTCCTTCCGGGCTCTCTCTGGGTCATTCCAAATGACCAGGCTCCTTCCCAAGCACCATTCCTCTGGGGTCCTCCCCTTCCTGGAGCCTTGTCCTTTCAGCCTAAGTCCAAGGGGCAGCTTGGGGGGCAATCCCTGTCACCCCCATTCCATGAAGTAATCTCTACTCCGGTGCATGCATGCTGCTCAGGTCCCTGGTGGTGTGTATGTTCTCTTCCTTCTCGTTACTCTGCTTTTATTTGTCCCTCACCCTCCTTTCCTCCCTTTCTCCAGGCCTTTGTATTCTCTTTCATCCTCCTCCTTGCTCTAACTTCAGCTCTGACAACTTCCTCGCCTCTGAGCATCTTATTGCTCCATCTTCTTGGGGAGCCTCTGACTCAAGAAGGAAGTTTCCTGTTGGGCTTACGAATTTTTATTGTTGGCTTGACCGGCCGGCGTGGCTCAGTGGTTCAGCATCGAGCCATGGGCCAGGAGGTCATGGTTCAATTCCTGGTTGGCCCATATGCCTGGGTTGTGGGCTTGTGTGGACCTGACTTTTCCTTCTTTCTCCATCCCCATGGAATACTCCCCTTTGCCCCCAACAAACACATAAGGTTGTAACTCAACTATCTAATAACAGTGAAAAAAAGGCCACAGACCAATTCCAAATCCTGAGGTAACTGAACTCAGGGTTTTACTGCTTCTCTCTTTTTTCTTTTCCTTTTAAATTTACTTTTCAATTACAGCTGGCATATAACATTATATTAGTTTCATGTATACAACATAGTGATTAGACATTTAGATATTTGTATATCTTATAAAGTGATCCCCCAATAAGTTTAGTACCCACCTGACACCATAGTGATTACAATATTATTGACTATACAAGAGGCCCAGTGCACAAAATTTATGCATGGGTAGGGTCCCTAGGCATGGCTGGTGAGCAGGGATGATCGGCAGGGCAATCAGGAGGGGGGGGCCTGCTGGCACCCGGCTTGGCTGGCCTGGCACCACCCACTCGCCAGCCCCGCCCCCCCGCTGATGCTGCGGGGTCAGGGCCTGTGGGCTGGGGGGAGCTCCTGCATTGAGCATCTGCCCCCTGGTGGTTAGTGCGCATCATAGCCACTGGTTGTTCCTGCGGTCATTCTGCCATTCGGTCGATTTGCATATTAGGGTTTATTAATAGGATTCCCTGTGCTGTATTTTACATCCCTTTGACCATTTTTAGAATTGGCAATTTATACTTCTTAATCCCTTTCGCCTTTTGTCCACCCCTCCACCCCCTCTCCCATCTGGCAACCATCAGTTTGTTCTGTGCTCCTCTCTTTCCTTTTCCAGCTCTTCCCATAGGCTGGTTCCTATCTTCCCTGGTCGATCACCGAGCATGGATTCCTCCAGTTAATTCAAATAATTGCAGAATCTTAAATCTCTGATAAGAAATCAAACAGAGTAATGGGATTTTATCTTTATGCTTGAAAGGAGGAAAAGAGAATCCCAAAGGTATTCTTCTGGTTTAACAGATAAGCAATAATCTCACGAGTATTTATGCTTTCTGGAAAGTAAAAGGTTAATTAAACTTTTTATGAGTAATACGTTACCAATGATCAATCAGAATTGCAGACTTTTAACAGGTATAGACTACATGGTCATAAAGCAATCATCTTCGAAGTCTGAATGTCTCTAAAGATTGCTTTGTGTAAATCACACTCCAAAGATGACATAAATATAACATGGAACAGGATTATGTAGTTTCATACCAGTGAGATTAAGTGTTTTTGGTTCTCCGCTTTATCAGAATCAACGGTATGAGCAGAATCCTGTCTGATTTTCTGCAAGGCTAGGCTAACAGGGAGTACGCTCTGTCCTCATCTTGCTCAGATTTATTTTGTTGGCATTTGTGAGGCTTGCTGTTTAAAACCAAGCACCAGAATTTCATTTCAGAGGATTTAGAGGGAACAAAGGGCAGGTCTGAGGAGCTTAAAATGTACAAAAGAAAAGGAAAAGTTAACAAGTGTAAGTATTAGACACATTAGGTCTCTCATCTACAAGTGTGAGTCAGGCCCCCTCACTCCAGGCCAAGGGAGAGGGCTTGGCCTGGACAAGGCAACGGGGCTGTAGGTAGGGAAGGCTCTGGGGAGCAGGAGGAGCAGAAAGTTACGGGAAATACAGTGCTTATCAACACGATTTAAATCTCCAGAGTAGACTCCACTGAGGTCTGGCTTGGGGATGACCGAAATATTGGAGCTGATTTTTTATCCCAATTGAGGCTTGACATTTCTGAGACCAGGAAAACCTCGTACCCACCAACAATCAGACTTAACTGAAGGAAAAGCTAAAGAAAGTGCTCTGGGGACCAGGCCAGCTGCCTATTTTTTGTTTTTAAATTCTTTCTCAAAGCCTCTATTTCCATTTCTTTATGCTCCTGGTTCTCTGCCTCTGCCTTCCTTCTCTAGGCCGGGTGCCCTGGGGAGGAGGGCGAAGACCATGTGGCAGCACCAGGACCCGACCTTGTTCAGATGAGGTGGGGGAGAAGGGAAGCCTTTGGTGCAGGCAGTAGGATTCACCTCCGTGGACTCCTCCTCAGTTTCTGGTCTGCACTGCTCCTCCTTGCCCTGAGTTGGAAACCTGGAGGTTCAGCTGGTGTTTGAGGTCCTGCCTTCTCATTGGATGTCAGAGCAGGTCAGGTGGCCGGCTGTGGACTGCTTGGCCCATGGTGCTTAGAAGTCCAGGTTGGGCCACTTCTTGTCAGTTGAGGGAGGAGTCAAATGAAACCCCAGAAGAGGAAACTTTCTATTGACACCTGCAAGTAAAAAGCCAGGACCTGCTGGAACAGCCAGCCCATGACCCAGAGGGGCCATAGCATGAGTCCACAGGGATCTGTCCTGGAAGGAGGGGTGCTGAGCCAACCACTAGATCATACGGGGTAGGGACCCCATAGTATGATAGTCCTTTGTTTCTCTGATTATGTTTCACTATAGCTACTCCTTCATCATCCAGCCATCTAAACACCTAGTAGCCCTAACAATACTGGTGACTTCTGCATTGATTGCCACCCACCCTGCCTCACTTTATTTGAATCACTCATCACTGATTCACTTTATTGCTGTTGACTCTGATAGGTCTAGCAAGATCATTAGTACCATACCCACCAGGGTATTGGTTGGCTGCCTCCTGCATACCCCCCATTGGGGATCGAGCCTGCAAACCAGGCATGGGTCCCGAACCACAACCTCATGGTTCATAGGTTGGGGATCAACCACTGAACCACACTGATTTGGTGAGCAATAGAAACTTTAAGAAAGAACCAAATGTAAATTCTAGAACTGAATGATGCAGTATGTGAAATTTAAAAAATTACTGGAAGAATGGAGATGGCAGAAGAAAGAGTCAGTGACCTTGAAGATAAATAGAAATTATTCAATCTGAAGAACAGAGGAAGGCATTTTTTTAGATGAGTAGAAACTCAGGAATAGTGGAACAATATATATATAAAAAAAACCCTCTAATATGCATGTTCTTGGAGTGCTAGAAGGAGAGAAGAGAATGAGGCAGGAAAAATATTTGAAGAAATAATGGCTGGAAATTTCCCAGCTGTTGAAAAAGGCATCTATCTTCAGGTTTAAGAAGTTCAATAAATTCAAAGCAGAACTAAAAATAAACAAAAGAGCACACATGGGCCCATCAAAGTCACATTGCTGGAAACTAAAGATAAAAAGAAAATCTTGAAGGCATCCAGAGAAAAAGAACACATCGCAATCACAGAACCACATTTTCAATGTCACTGCTTTCTCATCAAAACCAGCACAGACCAGAAAGAAGTGGAATAACTTCTTCAAAACATTGGAGGGAAAAAGCGTCAACTCAGTGTTGCTTTTCCAGCAAAAATATTCTTCAAGAAAGAAGATGAAATAAAAGCATCTTCAGATAAAAAGAAAACTTAGAAAACTTGTCATCAGCAGACCTGCATTAAGAAAGACGCTAAACTTCTTCAGGCTGAAGGGAAAGAAATCCAGATGGAAGAACAGAGTTGCTAGATGGATAAAGAGAAATGGTAAATTTGTGGGTAAGTATAAAATATATATTTTTCTTAATATCTTTAAAATACATATGCCTGTTTAAAGCAAAAATTATAACATTGCATTGTGAACTTTAAAACATGTGTAGATTTAATATGCATGGAAACCATAGCATAAAGGATGAGGGGAGACTTACTAGTATGTGGTAACGAAGTTCCGTCATTCAATAGTAAGTCTAAAAAGACTAAAAAAGTGAAGGTTGCAGTTCTCTTTAGAGCAGTGGTTTTCTTTCTTTTTTTTTTTAATTCTTTATTAGTTAAGGTATTACAAATGTGTCCTCATCCACCCCATTAAACCCCCATCCTTCCCCCCCCTCCCCACTCATGCTCTCATCCCCCTGTTGTCCATGTCCATTGGTTTGGCTTATATACATGCATACAAGTCCTTTGGTTGATCAGAGCAGTGGTTTTCTATTTGTGGTCTGGGGAACGCTGGGGATCCCTGAGATCCTTTGAAGGGGATTATGGGGCCAAAATTATTTTCATAACAATACTAAGATGTTATTTGCTGTTCTCTCTCTCTTTCTCTCATGAATGTACCAGGGCGTGACCAGAGGCTACGCGAGGTATGTCAGCATCGTCCCTTCACAACTAATGGAACATGTGCTTATTTATCCTTACATTTTAAATTTTTCTCAGTTTTAATGTTTTATGCAGTGAATACGAATAGATACAACCCACACAGACAATGGCTTTTTGGGGTTCTCAATAATTTTTAAGGGTATAAAGCTTGAGTCCAACTGCCCTAGAGTGATCACTAAAAAAGAAAAATTAAAAAAAGAAAGGCAAAAACATATAGCTAAAGGCCAATAGATAAATTGAAATGGAATTCTGGACCCTAAATGGGATTAATTTGGGGGACTTGTTGCTAAAAGGGTGACCTATTAGAAGTTGTCCTGGTTTATCTGAGACTGAGGGGTTTCCTGGGACACAGGGCTTTCAATCCTAAAACTGGTTCGGTTCCAGGCAAACCCAGACAGTGGTTATTTATAGTCCTTCAATCAACTATTTTGTTCCCCTTTCCCTTAGCTAATGTGAGCCCATGATGAGCCAAGGCTACATCTGCTCTGCATGGGTCCCCAAATATAGGTTAAGAGGATTGAATAAAATAAATAAAGGGAGCAATCTACAAAATTGTGAGTACACAATGCTCGCAAAAATAGAAACATGAGAACAATCTAAAACAACTGTGACCGGCCCCGAGGCATGGATCAGTAGTTGAGCATCAACCGATGAACCAGGAAGTCAAGGTTTGATTTCCGAACAGGGCATATGCCCGGGTTGTGAGCTCATTCCCCAGTGTGGGTGTGCAGGAAGCAGCAGATCAATGATTCACTCTCATCATTGATGTTTCTATCTCTCTCTCCCTCTCGCTTCTTCTCTGAAATCAATAAAAATATATTTTAAAAAGTAAAGAAATAAAACAACTGTGACCATATTAGAGTATAAGGCTATGGGTGACTTAAAAAATGTTTCTCTGTTTAGTGAAATTTATGTGATGTTATTAAATCACTTTAATAATTATAAAATAAATGTATTTAAAATGATAGTTGTGACCAGATGGCCCCTTCTAAGACCAACAAGATTAAAAGGATGAGGTCCTGGATCCTGAAGATGATGCTAAGACCCTGGCTCCAGTGGCATCTTTAGGCCGTGTGATCAATGAAGAACTTTTTGCTCTTGGATATAAGCTTAGGCCAGGCATGATTCTCTCAACCTTGGGGAGCTCATGTCTGAAGACACCTCATGTCCCACTGTCTCAACTCTTCCCCTCCATTGGCATTTGTTTCTCATTGACTGAGAAGGGGCAAAGGGCAGAAGCAGGGAGAAGGGACAGTCTTCAAAGTTGTGATGTGGGGGTTGGGGAGGATGGAGAGAAAGCCGAAGAAGTCCATGGGTGTGAGTGTAAGAAGTGCATAAACATGTTTTCAGAATTTGGATTGTTATTTTTGAAATTCCTGCTGGTGCTGCCACCTGCTGTCCTGAGTAGGCAAGGACTTCCTGTGGCAAATGTCTGACTTTTACCGGCTGCTCTATACTATTGTCTTTTAATATCTATTAACTACAATATGAACTGTTCTGATCATTTCACCCTCCCGTACGGTCATGGACATACTAAGCTGCCGGCTGGGTGGTTTTTGATATGTGGGGTAACTATTTATTCATATATCCCTGCCAGCAGGACTGGGAGGCCTTGTTCCTTAGGACAACTGACTGTCTTTATGCCCCAGAAACATTACAGGGTTCGAACCAAAAGGGATCTTCTCACAGCCGTGGCACTGGACTGCAACGGCGATCTCCACCTGGGAGTCCTGCGGAATATATTGCTTTAACATTTTTGTTATGCTGGTAATGGTAGGCTCCCTTAAGGTAGAAGTGGCCCAGCTGACTGGTAGCAAAGTAAAAGCCCCGAATGCCACTTCTAATAACTACAATACCTGGGATAAATCAAGAGCTGAGCCAGGTCAGGGAGGCAATTCTAGAGACTCAGGCTTCATTTTTCTCCTGTTTATTTTTGTAGCCTGATTGCTTGCTGCTGTATTCAATGTCTTCCTCATTTTAGATCCTGCATTCCCTATATTCCATCCCTGCCAACTGCTTTCAAGGCAGAAGCCAATGCAGTCCATCAGGATGAGACTTTTCACTTAAAACTAATCTCATAGATATGAGATGAGAGAAATAGCAGTGAGGAATGTTAGGGGCAGAAATGGAATAGTGGGGATGCTATAATTATAAGAAATATTAATCATGCTCATGTGATTGTTCTAGTGTGATTAGAGAAAACCTAGTTGAGAGTTGTACGCCCCAGGACATGGGAGCCAACATCGGAATGCAGTCCAACCTCCTTTCCTGAGAACTGCCTATCATTATGAAAAGATTAACAACCTTGTTGCTGAAACAATCTAGTCCCGGAGGCGCCAGCTCTTTGCCCGCCCTTTTCGACCCCCAGCCCCTATTGCTTGTAACCTGGTCCCAGAGGCACCTGGAGGCACCTGCTCTCCATGACCTCCTCCACCACCCCTCCCCACCCCCAGCCCGCATTGTCTGCAACCTGTAACCATTATACCTTGCCTACTTTCCCATGCCTGTAATTCTTACTTTCCCATGTAATCTTTGTCCTTCTACCCAAAATAAGCAGCTGGCTTATGGGGAAGGGGAAAACAGATTTTTGTGGATGACCTACTGCTCTTCCATACCGCCAGCATTATTGGAATAAATACTCATACATGATTCAACCCCGTCTCTGCTTAATTGGCTCAAATAGTGACAGGCAATTCCAACCCATTGGTTGTCCGGTTTCAGTTTGATTGGGGCTGGAGGGGCTGCTTCCAAGATGGCTGGCTCACAGGGCTGTGGGCAGGGGCCTCAGTTCCTGGACACACAGCCCTCTTCATTGGACACTTGCGTGTCCTGATGACACGACAGCTGACTTTCCCCAGAGTAATCTAAGATAGAACAAGACTGAGGCCAAAATTCTTTTTTAAAATATTTTTATTTAATTCTGGGAAGAATGCTTAACATGAGATATATCTTTTTTAAAAAATATATTTTTATTGATTTCAGAGAGAAGGGAGAGGGAGAGAGAGATTGAAACATCAATGATGAGAGATAATCATTGATTGGCTGCCTCCTGCACGCCCTCTACTGGGGATCAAGCCTGCAATCCTGGCATGTGCCCTTGACCGGAATCGAACCCGGGACCCTTCAGTCTGCAGGCCGACCCTCTATCCATTGAGCCAAACTGGATAGGGCGAGATCTATCTTCTTAACAAATTTTAAGCTATAGACACAACATTGAACAGAAAATCTGAAATGTCTTTTATAACCTAGCCTTGGACGTGACATAGTATCACTTCATAGTATCATATCATATTCAGTTGGTCACACATACCAACCCTGATACAGTATGGGAGGGGACGACACACAGATGAAAATGTCATGGAGCAGGGATCCCTGGGGCCATCTCAGAGGCTGGCTATCACTGAAGTAGATATGTCATTTTAGTACAATACATGCAGAAGGTCAGTGGGCAGGATGTTATTTTTGCCAGGTAGGATTGTAGTTCAGATGGATTAACCTGAAGCCACAGTGCCCTTGGGGACACTGGCCCTCTCTCTCCTCTTCCACCCTAAGATCTGAAGGGCCTCTTCTTCACCCATCACCATCAAGGAATAGGACTGCACGGATAAAACAATGACTTACAGCAGACAAAACACAAGAGGAGGTGGGGCTTTGCGGGGGTGTGTGTGTGTGTGTGGGGGGGGATAGCAAAGGTTACAAACTACCACGAAGGAGATGGGCAGGAAGGAGAAGCCCTCCCAGCCTAGGGGAGGGTAACCTTAGTGAGTCCAGAGAATCTAGGACCGTGGTCTCACACCAGCAGATTGTCCAAAGGGCAGGTTCAGAGGCTGGAGGTTCCACTTCCAAATCTCCCATCCCTGGGGCTTTGGGTGGACTTTGAAACCTGAAGTCAAGTCCATCAGTAAAGGATTCCTTAACCATACTGCATATGTGCCTTGCTTGCTACTAGCAAGGCTGTTCTGCTGTATCCTGCACCGTCCCTCCCTTTCACATGGGTTTATAGGTGAAGCTGCATTTGTACCCTGTATAATAAAAGCCTAAAATGCTAAGTGTCTGGTCATCTTCGTTCAACCAATCAAAGAGGCTGCTCAACCGCTCGCTATGACGTGCCCTGACCACCAGGGGACAGACAGTTGACCTGTTGACTAGTTGCTATGATGTGCACTGACCACCAGGTGGCAGATGCTCCGACCAATAGGTTAACTTGCTGCTGGGGTCTGGCCAATCGGAACTGAGCGAGACAGGCCGGATATGCCCTGGAGCCCTCCTGCTGTCCCTCCTCAGCTGGCCAGCCTCCATGTCCCTCCCCCGCCCCGATTGTGTACCCTTGGGGTTCCTCAGCCTGGTCTGTGCCCTCTCATAATCGAGGCCCCCTCGGGGGATGAGGGACTCCACTGGTGCACGCATTTGTGCACTGGGCCTCTATTTTCAGATAATCAACTTGGTATATTATTCTCTGCTTTAGTTTCCTTTGTTTCTGCCAAGACTTTAATAAATCCTTATTCAAATGGTGCCCCCTTGTTCCATCTATGCTACTCAGAAAGAAAGTAGTAGGAACGAGGGGTGCACCCTTATCCCATCTGTGCTATTCAGAAAAAAAGTGGGAAAGGGAAGGGAGAGGTGAGCAGCAGCGTTGGTGAAGGGAGCCACCTGGCGGAGGAGGAGTGCTTTGCAATCCAGCTGCCCTTTTCTGTGTTGAGACTGTATCTCCATCAGGGAGCTGGAAGGATAAGCTTTATTAAGCAAGACAATAGTTTCCTTACAGCTGGGTCAAGGACAGGCAGCCAGGGTTTTCTGAAAATAGCCGGGAAGGAGAGGAGATGGGAGTGAAAGACGAGAGAGTAGATCATTCACAGACATCAAAGCAGAGCAGACCAGTCCTGTGAGGAACCAAAGTCACACAGAGTGAAAGATTTTGCCCAAGATCACGGTGACTCCTCAAGCAGTGCTTTTAGCTCTGCCCAGCCCCTCTGCCTGAGTCAATGAATACCCTCAGCTGTTGTCACATGCATGAAGCAAAGAGAAAAGAAGGTGCTGGTTCTCAGCAGTCTTCTAGAACAGTGGATGGAAAGCCACGCTGACAATACACACACCTGTCCCCACACACCTTACGTAGAAGAGACGTGTGCAAGACAGATGCATGATGGTCACACACACTGGTATAAAAGGAAAACTGTGCAGTTGATACTCAAGTCAATCCTCTGCATACTGGGTCATGCCCAGGGTAGGGAGCGAGGGCTGGTCAGGTCCAAACGGAGGTACGATTGGAAGGATTGCTGGGGCTTCATTAGGGTAGAAAGATGACAGGAAATATGCTGCAGGGGATCAGGGGTAGGAGGCTGAAGGACTCTCAGGCAAGAGGAAAGCATGAGGAAAACACCCACCAGGGCAGGCCCGAGGGTGCTGGCATCCGTGGGGAAGAAGGGTGAGGAGCCAGAACAGGTCGAGGGAAAGTGGCTGCACCTGCAGCTGGTAACGAGAGAAGTCTGGGGCCTGGACACAGCCCCTGCCATGGCGGGGTCCAGCCCCTTGAATGGTGTAGCTTCAGTGTGTACTGTGGGGGAGGAGTCCAAGAGGAACTCAGGTGGGGGTGGAGCCTAATGGCTCTGCACAGCTGACTCCACAGGGGCTCTGTAGGGCGGTGCAGTCTGGGACAGCACACTTGTCCTCCTGGGGGTGAGGGGACTATGGATACAGTGAGAGATTCTGGTTCTGAAGCTTTAGAGGGAGGCAACGACTCCCTTCCATCCCTATCACCTCCAGTTATGGTGGGTGCTGTACTATCTCTCAATCCTTGGTATCAGTCAGTTACACTTGGGTATGAATATAACCCACTGTGTGACCTCAGAGGCATGAGCCTCTTTAACATTAACTGTAGAATACAAGGCTTTGCTTCCAGTTAAGGGGATTTCAATCATCGAGTTAAGAGGAAGGAGATAGTAAAAGTAATAACAGCCAACTTCATCAATGCTTACTCGATTCCAGGTCGCATGCTGAGCAATTTTACATGGAATATTCCTGGGAGGAAGGAGGAACCCTTGGAATTGCCTTGCATGACCAGCAAATGTGGTTTTACCATAGGTTAGTGGCTTGTATATTCTCACACCACTAGTAAGAGGTGGTAGTTTGACACTAGAGCCTGGTCACCTGATCACTGTGTAAAACTCCCTCCCAATTAATGGGCTCCTGCACAGAGCCCATTAATTTGCCCATTTGGCCTCCTCATCCTTTCCCCTCCTGTTGTACCTGCAAGGTCTCCCCCATCCTCAACTGTCCATACATGACACAGCCTTGGGGTGGCTCCAGGTCAGTGCTCAGGGACCCTGACGGCATGGGTGTTATCTTGATTGAGAGCGGAAAGTTGGGAGAGATGTCCCAGAGAGCTGGGTGTGGCTACTGGAGGTCGTCCCGAGGCTGGGCAGGAGCAGTGAACTCCAGAGGGAAGAGCAGCCTGTGGAAGGGCAGGAAGGAGGGGAGGGGAGGACCAGGCCATAGCCAGGGGCAGCCTCCACCCTCATCTTTATCCTCAGCCACATCAGGGACTGCTGGCCTCTTACTGACCTTTGGTTATTTAAGCCTAAACCAGGTAGGGTTCTTGCCTCTTAGGGGATAGCATTTGGGTTGGGAAACGGGGTCAATGTGGACAGGCCTGTGCTCTTTGTTGGGATCCTAGGATTTGCAGTGGCCTCAAAGGGTTTCCAGGGTCAGGCTCCTGGCTGGGATGGCCTTTGTGATTTAGGGTTGAGGGATTTCCTGCTTCTGCCTGAGCTCCCTGGGCATGTGGGCTGAGGGGAGAGGGGGTCAGCTAGGGAGGGGTACACGGCTAGACTTTGCTGCTCCTGCCTCCTCTTGGGCCTCCTCCCAGAACATGGAGCCTGAGTCCTTGGGCAGCATGTGGTCCTCTGCTTCAGAGGACACACACCTGCTCCTGTCCTCCTGCCCATGTTGGCCAGTTCCTTCTGAGCAGAAGTGTCTGGATTGACCTAAAGCAGTGGTTCTCAACCTGTGGGTCACGACCCCTTTGGCGGTCGAACGACCCTTTCACAGCAGTCGCCTAAGACCATCTTGCATATCAGGTATTTACATTATGATTCATAACAGTAGCAACATTACAGCTATGAAGTAGCAACGAAAATAATTTTATGGTTGGGTCACAACATGAGGAACTGTATTTAAAGGGCCAGAAGGTTGAGAACCACTGACCTAAAGGATCATTTGGCATTCAGGCAAGAAAGTTGTTGGTAACTATATGATACTATCTCAGCTGTGTGGAGTGGAAATGGGATAGGGGCCTGGCATAGGGCTGGTTTAGATGGGTGCCAGCCCTTATCTCAGATGGAAATAAACATCTTGGATTCCTGATCATTTCCCTGGGACCAAAGACTCTGGTAAAAAAAAAAAAAAAATCAAAGTCTGTCTCAGGACCCACCCTGTGTTCCCCTGGAAGGGCTGGGGTGAGACCCACCTTGGTACCCACCCATCCATCTATGGCTGTTACCTCCTCCCCTGTCCTTTCCTTACTCACGTTGGTGCTCCTGGTGACGATCTTTTCTATCAGAATGAATGGAGCAGCCTGATTTGAAGGAGGGTAGGGGTATTGTCAGAGTGAGTATGCAGATTGGAAAGTCTGCTGTGTGTGTTTGTGTGTGTCCAGTGGGGAATGGAATATCCAGGAAGGTGGCAGAGAAGGGAGGACAACTTGGTGGGTCTTTGGCTCCCACTGTGATGCGAAGCGCCCCCTGCTGCCCATAGGGGGAAACAGCAGCAGAGCTCTTAGTAGGTCCCGGCTCCCACCCGCTTGTAAATGACTCTGAAGCTGCTCAGTCCTCCTCTGGTTGCTTGTGTTCCTTTGCGGGTCTTCAGGCCTCTGGCTCCTGGAGGGGTGGGATCGAGTGGAGGATGAGGATACTCATGTCACAGGAGTTTTGGGGGATTGAGGCTGCTTTTATTTGGGCCTGCTAGTCACCATGGAGGCCTCCAAGCTTCTGGGTCAGGCCCTCTGTCAACACTCCAGTGAGGGGCACTGAACTAACATAAAGAGCACAGAGAACAGTCTTTTGGGGAGAGGCTTGGATATGCACCGTGAACGCAGAGTGGCTGGGACACTGCGTTGGCCTGGTGACTTAGGTAATGGGTGAATACACATGGAGCATCATCCTTCAGCTTCTCTCTACTTTGGAAAGGGATCAAGGTAAGGCCCAGTAGTCCTTGGAGCTTCTGCTGGGCAGCTTGTCTGAGAGGAGGCTCTCTCTCCTCCCCACTTGGCCGGGGGACTCTGCAGAGAGTCTGGGCAAGGAATAAGCTTTCCAGTTCTCCTCTGAGTTCTTTTCTTGCTCTTTTCCAAATGCATTCCAGAGTGTGTGGTAGGGTCAGTGTTGCAAGCCTAGTTCTTCTGGCTAGAGCCCCAGTGACTGTCCTGAATGTGTGTGGGGCAGAGCCATTACAGGGGGCAGAAGTGTTCATCTAATGAGCACAAGCCAGGGACTTTCCAACAATTTCCCTCCCCACCCCAGCCAGACTCTGTCCCCACCCCACACCGAGTCCTCTTCTTTCTGACTCTTGTCCTACAGTACTTTTATTCTGAAAGAACCAAGGCCACTGGCGGTAGGGAGGTGCTAGAGGTTAGAGCTGGCCATGACCATGAATAGGGCCTATCCTCGGGGTTGTTTTCCAGGGCAGTGATTCCAGAACCCTAAGAGAGGGGCCTTGGTGTTCTCAGTTCTCCCTCTTATCCTCTGTCCCCATTTTTGTTGGCCTTTAAGCAGAGGGTCTCTATAGCCAGGCCTATTGGTCTTTCTCTTACTGTTGCCTTCACACCTCCATGATCCTCATCTTTGTAGCCCTTGGCCTTATATCTTCCATCTGTTTCCCTTCTCAGGCCTTCTTGCTGCCTATCCTTCTCAAAGTAGACATGGAGGCCAGGCCACTATTTAGAAGCTTCTCAACTTCCTCCCAGTACTGCACAAAGGGTCTTACCCAGTCACCTCCTTCTTCCCCAACATGTAGGATGGAAGTGTACCATAGCCTGGATGCATTCAGATGTTGGTGAACTGAACTCTGTTCAGTGCCTTGGGCCTGGTACTGTTGAACATAAGAGGCTTTTTCCAAAATAAGGACAAGGACATAGACAAAAAGACTCTTAAATTCTTGAACCCCAGTCACAGTTTTCCAAAAGGTCCTCCAGGATAGACTTTTCACTAGCCCTCAAATGCTCAACACTTAGTTCTTTCTTAGATGGAAGATAAAGAGAGTTGAGATTGGTTATTCTCTAGCATCATTTCCTCTTTGCCCGTTTCTTTCATCCAGGAGGCCAGACCGTGAACTGGATATAAGGTCACTACTGGGCAGTGGAGTGTGAGAAAGAAAGGACTTTGGCCTTAGGGGCTGCAAGTTATAGATTAACGTGGGGAGGGCTGAGGAGGGACTCAGCGGGAGGGTAAGGGCCTGAGAAAGGGACTGATGACCTGGGACAATCTGGGCTTGAAGGTGCACAAACAAGAGGAGTCTGGGGACTGGTGCTGTCTGGAGTGGCCTTCAGCTCCTCTCTGGCTACTTGACCTTCCTGAAGACCTGCTTGCATACTGCATCCCTTGCGGTCAGTTCCTGGGGATAAAGAAGGAAAGTTGAGGAAAGCGAATGTTCTTGCCAGCTGGAGCTCCTTTCTCAAGGTCCTTGACCTCCATTTAATCTCAGGATACATCAACTAGAGCATTTGATGCATGAGGAATTGTATCATTGTCCAGACCTTCAACTTTTCACCCCAGAGGAAGGAAGGTAGCTGGGTCAGGGAATGTGAAATGGTGAAGTCTCCATCTCTCCAGTTTTGATTTATGGACATTCACTTGACTTGTAGCCAGGGCCCCACCTCAACCACTCTACTTTTTCCTCTCTCGACTCTCCCCAGAGCTTTTTTGAAAAAATTTTTTATATGCTTTTGTTCCCCAGTGCTTTCGTCCCCCTGTCTTGGTTGTTTTCTTTGGAGAGGGGGCAGGAGATAGAGTAGTAGAGTTATCTGATTTGGGCAAAGACATGAATCCTAGCTGGAGGCCCCTCTCCAGACATGCCCATTTGGGTTCCTTTTCCCAGACCTCACCCAGCTTACCAGGTGCAGCATCTCTCCTTCCAGCCAGTGCCTCCAGCCTCGGTTAGGCACCTCCCCTTTCTGCACACAGACCAGCTGCTCCTCCTCCCAGGTTACTATGGTCTACAGGCAAGGCAGGAGTAAAGGAAGACTGAGGAGCAGTTCCACTCTGGCTGGGCTGTCCCCTTTTACACCACAGCAGACACTGTCTTGCTCCAGCCCCTTCACTCTGAGTGAGAAGGCTGCTCTGATTTAGGACCCCTGCCTCCCACTCTTAAAGGCCACTGAGGGGGGCCCACAGTTTGTCTACTGTAGGGCAGAGTAGGGAGGGAGCAGGATAACCAGGGTGAAATTGGGGAGTGGGTGATGAAGAACGGAGACTTTGTCCTCTGGATACTTCTGGTCAACCTGGAGGGGCCTTTGGGAAAGAAGAGATAGGTTGGGAGTTCCATCAGGGAACCTCTTTCTCAGTTTCAAGGACAGCTGAAGCTTTCCTGAGAATGAAGGATTAAGCTCCCAGAGTCAGAGCTGGGTGGGCCTGGGCATTCCAATCAAAACTTATAAGATAGATCCTGCCAAACAGGGAGCTCAGAATCTTGATCAGTAAATAGATATTTATGATACCAGGCAAGACTGTTGAGGATGGGAGTGAGGAGCTAAATCTTCAAGGAAGTGAGGAGTTAATTAGATAGGAGCTAATGGGAAATTTCTAGCAAGGAAAGTAACAGCACAGAAGTAAGAAAGAGGGAAAACAGTTCTGAGGGGCTGTAACCTAGTGTGTATGTGGGAAGGACACTAGTGTGCTGTGTGAAGCATATGGCCTTACCTGGAGAGTAGTAGATTGTCATGGAAAGGGTTTGATTAAGGGAGTGACATGGTCACTTTTACATGTTAGATCCTTATGGCTACAGTACACAGAGTGGTTTAAAGAAGGGTTAAGATTGAGGGCTAATTTCAGGTACCAGGTGAGAAATGAGGGCCTGAGTTAGGCTGGGGATAGTGAGAAAGGCTAGGGAGGAACAGATGAGAGCCATGTGGAACAGCAATGTTCAGTACAAATATAATGGGAATGTAAGCCACATATATAATTGAAAGAGTTCTAGTAGCTACATTAGAAAAGTAAAAAGCAACAGGGAACTAGGATCTGCAAAGGAGACCAAAAGGAATATGTAAGAAGCAGAAAGAAATGCAGGAGAGTGAAGTTATAGAGGCTAAGGGAAAAAGACTGTGGAGATGAATAGGGTCAAAGGCTAGAGGGTAAGCAAATATTTGCTCTTTGGCCTGAGGGTGACCTGCTCTTTTGGTCCTGTTGACTGGTGATAAGGTCCCACAGGGAGAGAGTGGGAGTGGGGAGCACCAGGACCCTGTTATCCTGGGGGCTCCACAGCATGCTGCGGTGGGCATTTCCCCTGGCTCTGGCTGGGTGAGGTCATTTTGCTTTGCCCCGAATTATTAAGAAGCACCTACTTGCTCATCCACATCCCCTCCCCCACCCCAAACCTGAGGAAAGGTACCTGGCATTTTCGTCCATCCACCATCCTTAGGTCCTCCTCAAACTCAACTCCCACCTCGAATTCTAGAACGTAGTTGCGAAAGGTGCTGAGGGTCTTCACTGTCATGTGGTTGCCCTGATGGTCAATCTCCTTGTCTGGCTTGAGCAGCAGCGCTATCTTCCGCAGAGCCATGTTGATGTCTGTGGGGATTATCTCTTAGCCGGTGTCCTCTTAGCCAGCCAGCCAGGGTTCCCCCACCTGCAGCAGCCCCTTGGGGGCTGTGAGCTTTCTCTCAGCTGGGTCTGGACTATATTGATTTACTCCCTCCTAGAAACACTCCTAGAGATGGATCCCAAGAGAGGTGCCAGCTCCTGAGCCTTTCCACAGGGTCCCACCCCAGCATTCCCCCTTCTCAATGGGATGGAGAGGCAGGAAGGTAGAGGGAAAAGGGGGAGTGAGAGGGGTCTGGGAGGGGTGAGGCCATTACTTAGGGCTTGCAGGTAGTCCTCCATGTTCTTCTGTGAGACAAAGCAGTAGTAGCCGGTGAGGTTGGGAGGCATTGTCCGGGCTGGCCAAGATGGAGGTGGAGATCTTAGGAGACCATAGGAGACAGGGTGAGGAGGGAGGGGTGTTGTCTGGCAGGAGAGACTCCCGCCAGGCCTCCACACACAGAGACAGGCTTGTGTAAAGGTCTATGCTTACCAGGGTTTTTATAGCGCCGGGGCTCTGTTGCAATAAGAGCTCCTACCAGACCTCCTCCCTCCCCTCATGATGAGTTTGGGGTGGTGTTTGCTGCCTGAAGGAGGGGCAGGGACTTGGCAAGGTCATGCTG
Source organism: Myotis daubentonii (assembly GCF_963259705.1). NCBI lineage: Eukaryota > Metazoa > Chordata > Mammalia > Chiroptera > Vespertilionidae > Myotis > Myotis daubentonii. The sequence goes on from NC_081841.1 coordinate 22,268,969, forward strand.
GACCTCGGCTTTTCCTGAGGAAGGAACCTGGAGCAGGATCTGGGGCTGTCAGTCATCCAAGACTTGAGCCTTTCCAAAGGTCAGCTTGGCTTCCAGCCCATTTGTGGGAGGCTTGGGAACCATTCCAGAGCCCTGGGGAGATGGTGTCCCCCTGGGAGGAGCTGGTCTTGCTGTGTGGAGTGTGGGCTCTTCCAGGCTTACCCAGGGATGAGTTCCAACAATATTCTGAGATCCGGGGGCTGAGTTGGGGATCCTGAAAAGTATGAGGGGAGAAGGTGGGGGAAGGAGGAGGACAGCCAGCTGACCACGAGCCAAAGTGAAGCAAAGCCTATCGCGCTGGCCCCCACAACTCCTCTAGACAGCTCCCCTAGCTGCATTCCAGGCTCTGTCCTATAAGACCATTGGGAAGGAGGTGGAGAAACTGCCCTTCCTAAGCACAGAGGGGGCGGTGGGCAGCCTGATGAGGTGTTGAGTTCAGAGTCCAGAGCGGAAGTCAGTGAGGGAGGAGGTTGGTTGGCTATTCTGGAGAATTTTACACGCTTTGGCCTGGGACCCAGGGGTTTCCTTTTCCCTGTGTGGTCATTGATGATACATACGCCCCCGGCCCCCCTTACCCCCCAGTCCCTCAGCCCTCATACGGCCCAAGCTCACCAGTATTCCCATGGTGGAGGGAGGTGTGCCTCGATTATTTCGTGCCCCACCCCCCCGCCCCCAACCTACCAACTTCTCTGGCTTCAGAATCAATGGGCTGATTTATTATGGTTTAAGGTGGGGAATTCGGGGAGAGGAAGGCAGGGAGGGTAGGCAGTGGGGAAAATTACACCTGGTGGTGGACTGCCTCGACAGGTGTGTGCGCGTGTGTGCGTGCGCGGCACAAAAATCTCACTTTTCCTTCAGTTCCAAAGCCCTTTCCACCGCCCTGCTGACCGCCCCGTGTTTTCCTGAGAGACCTGGGGCTGGGAACTGAAATGCTAGGATCTTTCGGGTTCAGGCTGTGGGTTTTACTTCATGGTTCCCACGAGGCACGCAGCAGGGACTCGCTGATGGAATGGACTGTGTAAAGAGGTTAATGCAGAGTTGGGGGGCGGGGGTGACGCGGATACTGCTCCTCCTCGCCTCCCTCAGGTCTCCGTTGACGTCTTGGTTCCCCACCCCCGAGCTTCTAGCTTCTAGCTTCTCCCGAGGTCCGTCTTATTTCCCACCCCCTCTACGGCTTTCCAGCTTCCTCTCCAGCCCCCGCAGTTCCCTGGCTCCCGCAAATTGCAATCCAGGGGGAAAAAGCCCTAAAAGCATTCTCCCGCCCCAGCTCCCCGGTCCCATTGGTTCCCTCCCCCGCTGCAGCACCTGGCCCTCCCAGTCAACCGATTGGCCCATGGCCTCATCAATCTTCGTCTGGCTGTGCTTACGTCATCCTGCAGTAGAGGGGATGGGAATGAGAGAGAGCGAAAGAGCGAGGAAGCCGGGCTGGAGAGCATACGAGAAGCCACTGCAAGTCCCCCACCTCCGCTACCCAGGTTGGGGTCTGCCCAGGTCTGCTCTATGGACTAGTGTGGGCGGCAGGCTCCTTCTGTCTCTGCCCTGCTGCCCTCTCTCTTCCCTCCCCTCCTTGGAGGTCCCCTGCATCCTCCCTCAAGGAGCAGTAAGTGGGCTTGAGGCTCCCAGGGGAGAGCAATCGCCTGGCCCTGCCCTGCCCTTTACCACACCACACCATGACCCTCCTGCTGCTGCCCCTCTTGCTGGCCTCCCTTCTTCCCTCCAGCTCCTGTAACAAAGGTGAGTGAGGTGGGGGGTGGGGGCACTAAAAGAGGGGTTTCAGGCAGAACATTGGGGGGTAGGGGTGAGCAGGAGCCATGAGGCTCTCTGGCACATGACAGGTGTCAGTTCTTCTCACCATTCCCCTTCCCATCCATTTTCTCAGATGTACCCCTTCTCCTTTCCTTTGAAACATACCCCCCCCCCCCCACCACATCCTCCTGTCTGGTCCATCTTTATCCATAGGCTTCTTTGGTCCCGTTTGGTCCCTATTCCCATCTTGGGGTTTCTGTCTCCCTGTCTCCCAATTTCTCTCTGTTGGAGATATTTCAGGTCTCGGAAGGACTTGCCCTGAGGGTCATTATACATCTCCGGGTGGTTCTCCATTTTCACTGGGGTGTGCGTGCACTAAGGGTGTGTGGCAGATCCATCTGGTTCATCTCCATCCCATCCTGGGGAGAAACTGTTCCTTGCGGCTCAGCAATTCGGAGCACGTATGTTTTGGCGTGTTCCTCTGCATCTATACCCTTATGCCTGCATGCAGCTGGGTTGTGGGTTACCAGAGCTGCCCTCTCTGGCAGACAGCAGATAAATTCAGCTGGGTGAGGCCCACAGAGGGACCAAGAGGGAGGGAAGAAGGGAAGGGGTGGAGGAAGAGGGCTCAGGTAGGTGGAGAAAGGCAGGAAAGGGCAGAAGTGGGTGTGTGGGGGAGCTAAATGAGTGCTGAGAGGGAAAGCTGAGAAGGAGAAGGGAGATGAGGCGTGGGAGGGGGATAAGAAGGGGTTGGAAAGGGTAAAAGTGGAGGCAAAAAAAGGGGGAGAGAGGAATGAAAGGGAAATCAGGAAGAACGGAGGAGAAGAGGGGGAGGGGAGAGTCAAGGAAGGAAAAGACAGGGAGCCTAGGAGTGAGTGAAAGGAGATGGACACAAGGAGAGAGCTGGTGGCCAAGAAGAGAGGAGCAGGGTCAGGGGTGAGCTGTGAAGAGGGTGCCCAGTGCGGACCTTGCTGTGTGCCTCCCCTCCATTCCCAATCTCTGACATCAGTCTGGTTTTTTAGCTTCCTGCCACTTCCTGTGCTGCCTTCTGAGCACTGTCCTGTGGCTTTCACCTCTGCCACTAGAGAAGGGGTGGTGGTAGTCATCAGCAAGAAAGGGGCAGACTTTCAGATACAAGAAGGCTTTTGGGGGTAGGGTTGGAGGAAAAAATGGATTTCTTGCTCACCATGACATTCTGGGGACGAGTTTCCTTTGGCAACATCCTTTTGGATGATGTCTTTCTCTGCCCATGTCCTGCTGATGGACCATCATAAATGTACCTGGGAGCCTGAGGGTTGACATGATAGGATTAGATAGAGCAGGCAGTGGAGGTTGGGGTTGGGAGGTGATGTAGGAAGGGAAGGGAAGATGCTGTGCTTTCCCCGTAGCCTCTTACCAGGCTAGTGGGAAATTGGTCCTGGCAGGAAGCACAGTTGAGCTAAGTCTGGTAGGAGATAGGGAGATTTGGAGGCTGATCCATCCGGAATGGGCTGGTGGTTGAAGGGAAGTAGGATAGAGTAGACAAGAATTGGGACTAAGTCATGAGACTGTATAAAAAGTGGGGTTCAGGGAGCATGGGGTTTGGTCACCTTGGTGGGGGAATACAGAAATGTGTTGGTTACGAGTGTGTTCTCTTGGCTGTGGGGGTGAGAAGCAGGGAGGAGATTTGTCCTGATTCTAGGCCAGCTTGATAATCCCTTAGGATGTTGGCTCTGCTGGGTCCAGTTATTTGGCATTGATTCCTCCGCTCTATCGCTGCCCTTCTCTGTCCCCCTCCCTCTGTCCTATATATTTTCTCTTCTCTCTTTCCCCCTGTTCCCTCTACTCTGGGAGAATGGCCTTAGGTTGGGGCTTGGCTGGGAGAAGTGCAGAGTGAAGGGATCAGGATTGAATGGGGTAGTGGAAGTGGTGATGGAGTGGATAAACAATCAGGATCTCAGGAAACTTCTAGATCTACTTTTTCTAACACCAACTCTGCCCTTCATCTATCCCTTCCCTTTCCCAGGGCCTTCTGATGGCCCACCACTATTTCCTGAATTCTCCAGTCTCCATTCTCCAGCACTTGAAATCCCTAAGGAAAATTCTCCACCCTCTGACCATGTTTCCCAGTGAAGTTAGAAGATCCATCCCTCTCTTCAGGGCAGACTGTTGCCATGGAAACGTTCTATCCTGCCATAGGAGAAGGCTGTGACCTCCCTCAGGCCTTCTGACTCCTTTAATAGCTGATTTCTTGTCCTCATTTTTTCCACCTGCAGATGCTTCTGCAGGGTGTGGAAAGGGTAGTGATACTGGAGTGTGAGTTTTTCTGAGTCAATGAGAGTTGTGTGGGAGTGGCGGGCGAGCTCACAGGTTCTTCCTCTCCTCTCCCTTGGGGGGTCAGCCAACAAGCACAAGCCATGGATTGAGGCGGAATACCAGGGCATCGTCATGGAGAATGACAACACGGTCCTGCTGAACCCACCACTCTTCGCCTTGGACAAGGACGCCCCCCTGCGCTATGCAGGTAATTGGGATTGGTGGATTGCAAGGTGGGTAGGGCAGAGAAAAGTGGTTGGGAGGGTAGAAGGCAGGAGAGGAGAGGGGAGATCCTGGGAAGGAGAGCAATAAGGAAGTGGGAAAGAGGCCTTGGAAAGTGGAAAATGAAGTTGTCTCAAGGAGTAGAAAGAAGCTGGTGGTTGGGTAAAGGCAACCAGAGAGGACATGGGCAGGATAGGGGTTAAATGAATCAAGATTTTGCCAGATCTCAGACCTGGTATCTCTGAGAGGTTGTTGATCAGGAAAGCTGGCGTTGGAGCTGTATGCTTGATAATTATTGCTTTCAGATGCACAAAAAGGACTGGGTTTGGGAGGAGAGGTGAAGTGGGAACCCGAGGCAGGGAGGCTGAGGCTGGAAGGAGATGCTGGAGGTAGTGCAAGGGCCTCATCTTTCCCTACCCCCTCGGCCAGGTGAGATCTGTGGCTTCCGGCTCCATGGGTCTGGGGTGCCCTTCGAGGCTGTGATCCTGGACAAGGCAACAGGAGAAGGGCTGATTCGGGCCAAGGAGCCAGTGGACTGCGAGGCCCAGAAGGAGCACACTTTCACCATCCAGGCCTATGACTGTGGCGAGGGCCCTGATGGAGCCAACACCAAGAAGTCCCACAAGTGAGGAAGCCCTAGTCCCATGCCCCCTGCTGCAGGGTCTCCTCCCTCCTTCCAAGCCCCTCGCCATCCTCCATCGGTGCAGTCATTGAATATTAGCTGCCCTTTCCCTCTCTGTTCATAGGGTTTAGGGACAGGAGACAGAATTATATGGTAGAACTTAGTGGGATCTAACCCTGGCTCTGCCTCTTATGGCCCTTGGGCAACTTAGCCTTTCTGGATCTGCTTTTCTTATCTGTAAAATAGAAATAATGATGTCACCTACTTCTTTAGGTTGCTGTGAAGATGAAAGGAGATGGTTTGTATAAAAAGCATGCGCCACAGTGCCTGACAGATAGTAATGGGCTCAATACATGGGGGTTACGATGACCAGGAGAGCAAGGAGGAAGCGAAGGTGCACACTCAGCACTGTAGATTCCTTCCTACTGTTCCGCTGGTCTGTGGTGCAGTGTGCGCCACTCTCACACCGTTATCACACACACAGCACGCTGGGTGAGGGTGGGCAGGGGCTGGCTACAGCATGAAAGAGGCTGGGACCTGGGACTCCTTTGTTTCAAGCTAGCTTCTCATGTGAGACTGGATGAAAATTGGCAGGCAGGGTTCCTGGGTTGCTAAGAGGCCCTGGGGATCAACGGCTCTTTGTGACTCAGTTTCCCATTTGGAGACAGGAACTTTGCCTCGAGGGGTCCTGGGAGCCTGGATCTAGGCTAGGGGCAGGCCTCAGCGCAAAGGGTTAGCCTGAGCTTTGGTTGCCCTGCGGGGACCTGAGCAGGGAGGGCCGCAGCTGACATGCATACTGTTCACAAAAGGCAATACTCGTCTTCCGTGTACTGCTCATGACAGATGACATGGCTTTTGTACAAATGCCACTACCTTTCCCATGGTTGGTTTTTAACTTGGCTTTTACCCTGTATCTTCCTTGGTTATCTCATTGGATCCGATTGTTGTGAAGAAACGACCTGCTGGACACAAAATCCTCTTACCCCTCTTCTGGGCAGCCCCAACCTATAGCATTCTGTCCAGAAGCCATCAAAATCAGTGTTGGTGTCACCGGGGGTGGTTCTTACCCCTCAGAGCAGATATCCTTTCCTTAGCACAGTTCCCTTGAGGGCTCTCTCCCTCGAGGTGCCTGGTGCCCTGGGGAGTGGCGATGGGCATCCCAACTGCCCCAGGCTAAGAGACAGACTGCCTCCCTCCTGCTCTGATTCCCTGTCTGGATTTCTGCTTGTGCCTCTCTTGAGTCTCCAGTATGAGGATGGCTGACTCGTTCTCTCCCCTCTTCCCGCTCTGGCACATGCAGGGCGACCGTTCATGTGCGTGTCAATGATGTGAATGAGTTTGCCCCCGTGTTTGTGGAGCGGCTGTACCGAGCTGCAGTGACTGAGGGGAAGCTGTATGACCGCATCCTGCGGGTAGAAGCCATTGATGGTGACTGCTCCCCCCAGTACAGCCAGATCTGCTACTACGAGATCCTCACACCCAACACCCCCTTCCTCATTGACAATGATGGTGAGTCCAGCCCCCGCCCACTTTGTGCACCCACATCCCTCAGGACATCTCAGGGCTGAGCTGTCCACTTCTCTGCCTTCCAAACCCTCCTTTCCAGATGTGGAGCATTTTTTCCCGAGATACCCTCTTTTCAGCTTCCTGCTGCTTAGTTAGCTCCTGAGCCCGCTGCCCTCAGCCCCCCCTTGTCTCCCTAGGTTTTCTTTAGTGCTTCTGACCATCTCTATCCTCCCCCGCCCCCACCCCAGGGAACATTGAGAACACGGAGAAGCTGCAGTACAGCGGGGAGAAGCTCTACAAGTTTACGGTGACAGCTTATGACTGCGGGAAGAAGCGGGCGGCAGATGACGCCCAGGTGGAGATCCAGGTGAAGCCCACCTGTAAACCCAGCTGGCAAGGTGAGGAGCCCTGCTCTGTGACTCATCTTGTGAATCATTTTTTACCTTCACCTCACTTTTTGTCGCTTCTGACAGTCATGGGAGCTAGGCTAGGAGTCAGGGGAGGGATAGTTAGGTTCAGGCTTGTAACTGTCCACCCTGGACAACCATTTTTGTAGGAGGCTGAGACTGTCAGTGGAATGGCAAGAGCAGAATGGATAGACAGGAGGGGCTGCCTTCCTCTTCTGTCTCTGCACTGCCCTCTCCCTCTCCCCCATGCAGGCTGGAACAAAAGGATTGAATATGCACCAGGTGCTGGGAGCTTGGCTTTGTTCCCTGGCATCCGCCTGGAGACCTGTGATGAACCTCTCTGGAATATTCAGGCCACCATAGAGCTGCAGACCAGCCATGTGGCCAAAGGCTGTGACCGAGACAACTACTCCGAGCGGGCATTGCGGAAACTCTGTGGTGGGTGTGCATCCCCAACCCCTAGTCCTGCCCCTTCCCACCCAGCCTTTACATGACCCTCCTCTACCTCTTTAGTAAGAATCTGCATTATATCTTCCTTTGTCCATGCATAGGTGTATATATTCACAGGGGTTGTGGCATGTAGTTAGCTCTTGTGATCCAAAGATCAAATAAATATGTTATTGGCAAAGATGCATAATTGTAGCACAAAACGATTACCAGATGCATTGTGGAAAAATGGTAGGGAGAGATGAAGAGTTGGAGAATGAGTTAATTGGAGAGGTATTCCTAAAAGAGAGGCCAATTCCTCTCTTGTCTTTGAAAGGCCAGAAGAGGTGGTGAGATTAGCTGTAGGAGATTTTTTCTCATTAGTCACTCTTTCCCTGCCTGCTCCCCAGTTCCAAATCTGCTGCTGCTCAGCTCTGACATGTGTGCTTTCTGGGGCTCCTGCAGGTGCTGCCACTGGGGAGGTGGATCTGTTGCCCATGCCTGGCCCCAATGCCAACTGGACGGCAGGCCTCTCAGTGCACTACAGCCAGGACAGCAGTCTTATCTACTGGTTCAACGGCACCCAAGCTGTGCAGGTGCCCCTGGGTGGCACAGCTGGGCTGGGCTCGGGGCCCCAGGACAGCCTCAGTGACCACTTTACCCTGTCCTTCTGGATGAAGCACGGTGTAACTCCCAATAAGGGCAAGAAGGAAGAGGAAACCATCGTGTGTAACACTGTCCAGAATGGTGAGCCTTGCTCAGGGCACTGGCCGGAGAGTGGGAACCCTAGCTTCTTGGCTGTCTCTATCACTGTTCAGTCTGTGACTGTGAATGGGTCACTTCCTCTTGCTGCATCTGTAAGATGGCAGTGCCAGGTTTGATAGTTCCTGAAATTCTTTGATTGGCTCCCAACATGAGAGGTTGAGATCCTACTGCTCTCAGAGTGCAGTGGGACTGCTCACTGCCATTCTCACTTGGGGGTGCCCAGTCCTCCTGCATCCCACCATAGACTGCCCCCTGAATCTGCTCCCATTGAAACCCTTCCACTATGGTGGAAAGCCCTGGGTGGTGGTGTGCCCCATCCTTTCTCCTCTGCCTCTACCCATTTTCCTCTTATAAGGGCTAGTTGGCTCCATCACTAAGTACATCTCCCTCAACTGTGTGACACATCCTTCTGCGGGTCGGGTGTCAGGGCGCTCAGCTTCATATGCTCTTTCATTTCTGCCACTTCTCTGAGGTCAGATATCGTGACTTGAAGAGGACTGTCACCAGTGATGTTTGTATTAACCAAAGGACCAATAATGATCTGGGTGGAACAGGCTGGCTGGTGTCCCCCCTCAGCCAATCAGAGTGCCCAAGAAGCTCTAGTTACCACCTGAACTGGGTGTAGGGGTGTGTGCGTGTGTGTGTGTGTGTGTGTGTGTGTGTGTGTGTGTGTGTGTTGGGGGGAGAAGACTAGTGAATGCAGGAGTGAGAGAGTGCATGAGAGGGCAAAGAGAACCCAGTGTCCTCTCCCTTCTGGTGCTTTGAACCTGTTCTTGCCCCAGGCCCTGTGGTTGACCCCCATCCCCATCCTCTGTCCTCAGAGGACGGCTTCTCTCACTACTCACTGACCGTCCACGGCTGCAGGATTTCCTTCCTCTACTGGCCTCTGCTGGAGAGTGCCCGCCCAGTCAAGTTCCTCTGGAAGCTGGAGCAGGTGAGGCCAGTGCCAGAAAGATGGGTGCATGTAACTTGCTTTCAGGGGAGGAGGGGCCTAGGGCAGGGGTTTGAGTTTTTTGGGTCGCCCATGCCCCCTCTTTCTGTTCCTCACCATTATATCCCTAGGTTCTTTTGTTTTCTATTGCCAAGGCTTGTCTCCTGCAGAAAGCACTCCTGGGTTAAAAGGAAATAGGAAACAAATGACTACTAACATCAAACCCAACCAACCATTTCCTCCCCCACTTGTTTTATTTAATCTCTTTCTGATCTAGAACCTTAATAGTACACATTTCTGACTCTCAAGCAGTTAGCATGTTGTAATTGAGAAAATAATTTAATTCTGAGGTACACAGATTGGGTTTGAGTCCCACCCGGGGAACTTACTAGCTCTGAAAACTTGGTTAATATGTCTAGACTTCAGTTTATTTACCTATAAAATGGGGATAATAAGAATTCTATATTCAGGGTTGTTGTAGGACTAAATGACATGATAGACCTTTACACTGCTATCCCCGCTTAACGACAGAATATGTTCTAAGAAATGCGTTGTTAGGCAATTTTGTCGTTGTGTGAACATCCCAGAGTGCACTTACAGAAACCTATTACACACCTAGCCTATACGGGATAGCCTCTTGCGCTTAGGCTACAAGCCTGTACAGCATGTTACTGTGCAAAACCACACGAGGTTAAACCAAGCACAAGAGAAAATGATGCAATCAAGACCCATGGTAAACGCGAGAAATCTGAGGCTGCTGCTGGCATAACACTTTTTTACAGCAAAATTTTTTTATGAGTAGAAAGACTACATTCTGAAATAGTGATTAAAAGTATAGTAAGTACATAAACCAGTAACATAGTTGTTTATGATCATTATGAAGTATATGTACTGTTCATGGTTATATGAGTTATCCTATATATAACTGGTAGTGCAGTAGGCTTGTTTAGACCAGCTTCACCACAAACAAGTGAGCAATGTGCTGCACCTTGATGTTATGACAGCTATGATGTCACTAGGCAACAGGAATTTTTTTTAGCTCCATTATAATCTTATGGGACCACCATTGTATATATAGTAGATTGTTGACCAAAATGTCATTATTCCACACATGACCATAGACTGGAAAGGACTCTATACATGTTATTTCTTATTCTTATTATCCATGATTATGAAGGATAAGTAAAAATGGACCAAAACCCCACAAAAGAAAACAGTAAAATCCTCTCTTGAGCCAACAGTTGCATTCTCCAAGCTAACCACAAGGACTAGTGGGGACTAATGGGTTTCCATCTCCTATTTTTCTTGCAAGCCCTGGTGGAGTGGCTGGTTAAGCAAATGACTGAAAAAAGGCAGGAAGTGGAAGAGAGAGAATGGCAAATGAAGGGCCTGGAAAACCCACAAACTGGATAGTTGAGGGTTGTTTGCAAAAGCTTCTGCTTTTTGTGGTACTGTTGAAAAGAGATAGTCTGCCATTGGCTATTTCTTGACCTTCTGCCATGTTGCTAATATTGGTAACATTACTCCTATTTTTATTTTACTTTTATTTATTTAAAAAATACTTATTAAATATCAATTAAGTCCTTGTCAATCTGCTAGATTCTGGGGATACAATGGAGTATAAGATGGAACAAAATCTTTGCCTTCATTAAGGCTACATTTTAGTTGGAGATATATTTTTAGAAAGTAAGCAGAAATATAAAAATGATAAATAGTGATAAATGCTCTGAAAGAGTAAGGTACTGAAGTAGGGAAAAGGGGAAGGCAAAGATTGGGGAACTTCCCTGACATTGGGTGTTCAGGGAAGGTGACTGAGGAGAACAGTAAGTAGGATGGGAAGTAGCTGGTAGGAGAGGGTGTTCTAGGCAGAGAAGAAACAGATGTACAAGCCGTGAAGTAGGAAAGAGTTCAGCATGTTCCAAGCATAAATTATTTTGGGAAAAATTAATTCATAAAATAGCACGTTACTCCTTTTAGAAATGTTTATAGCTTTAAAGATTTACCTGAAGAGTGGAATTTTAGGTATTAGGTTGGTTGCCTGAGAGATTTTGCACAAGGATGTTATTCCTTGAGCTGGATAGGCAATAAGTCCCTAATAAGTCCTGATGATAGAACTGCCCCTTGATTCTCAGAAGGGGCAGTGCCTTGTATTAGTTCCCTGAGGATGAAGTCACTGAGGGGCTCTTGACCCTACACTCCTCCCCCAGGTCTGCGATGACGAGTGGCACCACTATGCTTTGAACCTGGAGTTCCCCACAGTCACACTCTATGCTGATGGCATCTCCTTTGACCCTGCTCTCATCCATGACAATGGTCTCATCCACCCACCCCGAAAGGAACCTGCTCTCATGATCGGGGCCTGCTGGACTGGTAAGTCGCTGAGTTGCTCCATGAAGACACTGAAGGTTGGAGCCTCTAGTGCAGGGATGGCGAACCTAAGACACGCGTGTCAGAGGTGACACGTAAATTCATTTTTTTGGTTGATTTTTCTTTGTTAAATGGTTTATATTTGATATATAAAATAAATATCAAAAATATAAGTCTTTGTTTTACTATGGTTGCAAATATCAAAAAATTTCTATATGTGACACGGCACCAGAGTTAAGTTAGGGTTTTTCAAAATGCTGACTCGCCGAGCTCAAAAGGCTCGCCATCACTGCTCTAGTGGCTTAGAATTGGTGAAGGAGCAAGGACAGTTGGGCAAGGTGACTCAAAAAGACCTCCAGTGGCCACCACAGCCCCCTATATCTCCTACCTATTCAACTGGTCATCACCTCTGACTTGGAAAAATTTACTTTTCAGGCATCATGGGAATATTTCTGTCACTTCAGCCAGTTTCCACTCTGTCCCATCACAGCGATTATGATTTCCACAGCCCTTTACCCTGTTGGAGGGCAGTAATCCTTCAGAGTCATCAGTCTTCCAACTTTAAGCTCTTTCTTTCATTTATTTTTTTCCTTCTGGGAGAGTGTGTGTGTCTGTCAGTCTTACCAGAATTTGTGTTTCCTCAGCAACGTATTTGAGGGTTTGTCTATACTAGAGGCCTGAGGGATTAAGACATAACAAAGAAGGGTTGGGGCCCTGGCCGGGTAGGTCAGTTGGTTAGAGTGTGGTCCCAGTACACCAAGGTTGCAGGTTTGATCCCCGGTAGCACATCCAAGAAACAACCAACCCTATATAATAAAAGGCTAATATACAAATCGACTGAATGGCCGAACGACGGAATGACCAGTTGCTATGGTGCACACTGACCACCAGGAGGCAGATGCTCAACACAGGAGCTGCCCCCTGGTGATCAGTGCGCTCCCATAGCGGAAGTGCTGCTCAGCCAGAAGCCAGCTCACAGCTGGCGAGTGCAGTGGCTGTGGCAGAGCTTCTCCCGCCTCTGCGGCCGTGCTAAGGATGTCAGACTGACGGCTTAGGCCTGCTCCTTGTGGTGAGCAGGCCTAGGCCACCAGTCGGACATCCCCTGAGGGCTCCTGGACTATGAGAGGGTGCAGACTGAGTTGAGGGAACCCCCCCCTCCAGTGCACGATTTTCATGCACCAGGCCTCTAGTGAATACATAAATAAATGGAACAACAAATTGCTCTCTTCCTGCCTCTCTCTCAAATCAATAAATAAAGAGGTTGCAAGTCCTATAAGGGCAGGCCAGAGCAAGGAAGACCTCTTCTTCCTCTTTCCTCTCTGTCAATCTGTCCTTACAACTTTGAGCTCACTGCCACTTTTTTTCCTCCTTCAGAGGAGAAGAACAAGGAGAAAGAAAAAGGTGGAGACAACAGTACGGATGCCACACAAGGTACTCTGTGTGTAAGAACTGGAGACCAGAGAGTTCTCACCTTAACTTTCTGTTCTGCACTCCCTTTTCCACACCAAATCCTGTTCAGCCTTCTTAGTTACTGCTTCCCATGCCACCAGGGGGCAGAGCCTCTGAGAACTACAGCAAGGTAGGGTTTCCTTGGTGAGTGGCCAGATGGAGTTTGGCTGGACTCTGGGTGTCCCATCCTGCCTACAGAAGGGAGTAAAGGGTTTCTCTTGCTGAAACGCAGGAGGCAGGAGTCAGTCACAGGAGGACCTGGGCATCTGTGAAGCTCACACACATTCACCCTGGTCTCCTTGCATGCTTCTGAAGATGCCCTCTCTTGCAATCTCCTCCTTTTCCTCATTGTGTCTCCTCTCTCCTCCCTGAGTCTTGCTTTTCTTCTTCCCTTTTCCCTGTCCTGGAAGCTTTTCTCATTTCTGTTGCTTCTATTTTTCACCCCTTTCTCCCCTTGTTTTATTCTGTGCTAGAGGCCCAATGCACAAAATTCGTGCAAGGGGCTTGGTCCTCGAAGCTGCAGCAGCTTGCCTTGGCCCTCGCAGCCCCGGCTTCGTCCGGAAGGACATCTGGTCTAATTAGCATATTAGCTTTTATTATTATAGATTCTCTCTCTGCCTTCTCCAATCTCCCACTTAGCCTCATTTCTCTCTCATCTCTCTTCTTTCCTTCTTTTAGTTCCCACCTTTCTCCTTTGCATTTTCTTTCTCAAGCCTTCTGCCCTTTCTCTCTTTTCCCTTTCTCTTAGTCCCTTTCCTTGTCTATTCCCCCTTTCTTCTCACCTCCCATCTGCCCCTGTGTTCCTGCCCTAGGAGACCCCTTGCTGATCCACCACTACTTTCATGGCTACCTGGCTGGTTTCAGCGTGCGCTCAGGCCGCCTGGAGAGCCGCGAGGTCATCGAGTGCCTCTATGCATGTCGGGAGGGGCTGGACTATAGGGATTTCGAGAGCCTGGGCAAAGGCATGAAGGTATACCCACTTCCTCCAGCCCTCTCCTTCCAGACATGTCCCCAGCTCCCCAACCTTGTCCCACCTCTCTACCTCGGCTCCCTTCCTCTCTTGCCTCCTGGGCCTGCTCTCAGCTGTGTCTGTGTCTGGGACCCAGGTCCACGTGAACCCCTCGCAGTCTCTGCTCACCCTGGAGGGGGATGATGTGGAGACCTTCAACCATGCCCTGCAGCATGTGGCTTACATGAACACTCTGCGCTTTGCCACGCCTGGCGTCAGGCCCCTGCGCCTCACCACTGCCGTCAAGTGAGTGTGGGGTGGGGTGGGAAAATCACAGAGTAGGGACAGACGGTCAGAACCCTTTGGCGGTCAGGGTAGCTCAGTTAATGGATGGGGAGAGGACACTTGACCTGCTTGGTTGACATAGCCTGGACTAGACTGATTTCCCAGCAACTGATGCATTACTCTTTCCACTGAGCCACACTTCCAGGACTTGGGGGTTTTAAACTTCTCGGTGGCTCTCTGCTGGCTCTCTGCTGATACGTAAAGTGGGACAGGGGTGGAACTGGATTGGGAGCTGGGAGGGCTGATATTAATTCTGACTCAATACTCATTACCTTGAAGATATCGGGCAAATAGCTCTAGGTGCTTTACCTATTTTAACCTTGACTCATCAAGCTCTTGCAAGGTCAAAGTGGATGATCTAAGCTCAATCTGATCTGCTGCTTGTTTTTGTAAATAAAGTTTTATTAGTACACAGCCATGTCCGTCCATTTGCATATTGTCTATGGCTGCTTTTCCACTGTGGTGGCAGGGTTGAATATCTGGGACAGAGGCTGTATGGCCAAAAAGCTGAAAATATTTACTGTTTGGCCCTTCACAGAAAAAGTTTGCTGACCTTTGCATTTTAAGTGAATTATTTTGAAATCGTTAAAAGAAAAATTATACATTACTTCAAGGTTTAAGTATATTTGGTGTTAAAAAATACAGATTAATTGAGAGGTAATGAAAGCATAATAGTTATGGACACAGATATTACTAGCTTTTTCACATCGAACAAATGCTATAAAGCAAGGATAACAATAGAATGTAACACATGGAATTGTTATAGCTAAATGATATAATCCAGATCAAACGCCTGGCAGAGTGCCTACTCTGCAAATGTTGGCTCTTATTATAAGGGAATTTTCACCCCTTATTAGGTTTATGGGGCAGTTTTTAGGATATGCTGCCACCTAGTGGGTGGATTACACAATGTAGGAGTCAGGATTCCTGTGTAAGCATTCTCTTCCCTACGCTGCCTCAGTTTCTCCATAAACTGTATGAAGATTACTACCACTGACTTGTCCCTAACTTGAGGGTTGTGGGTTTAGAGATGAGAGAGCTCTGAGCCTAGGCAGTGACTGGGTGTAATGATCAGGCCCCACAATTAGAGCAGTGGAAGGCAGGGGCAGGAGCTTTGGGTAATCTGGCTGTTGGTGGGTGGTGTGGTGACGATGTGGAGTTGAAGGTCATAGGTAAATGAAGTCATGTGGGCACAGGTCAGAGCTGAGGATGTGTCCCATCATGTTATAGTCAGAACCCTAGTTGCCAGAGGGCTGTCATCCAGTTAAGAAGGGCTTAATCCTCCTCAGTCAGCCAAGGGCCAAGTCAGAAGGGAGGGCTCTGTCTCAGCTCAGGGTGGAGCTCTGCAAGAGTAGTCCCACAGGGCGAGGAGTTGACATCCCCTTTGTTGATGGGCTTGTCTGAATCCCTCCTACCTCTGTCGTGCTCAGGAAGAGGCTTATACAAGGGCTGGGAACTGACATTGATCCGTTTGTACAGGAGAGGGGCCCTGTTGTTTTCTTTCTGAGGTTAAGAAAAAAAAGAAAAGAAAAGAAAGAACAAACTCTCATTTCTCCATTTCTAGTGCTTCCATGTGGTTGGTTAGTGCTACCCTAATACTTGAGGTTGTGGGAGAAAACCTAGAGGTTGTGTATTTGTGCGCATGTGTGAATGAGAAAACAGGGAGAGACAGATACCTACCAGCACTTCCTTTTCTCTGATGCATACATATCCTTGCCCTAGTTCAGGTGGCTTCCCTAACTTCCAGTGTTCAGTTCTTGGGCCTCTGTCCATTTAAAGCCAGGTTAATGCCCCTTTTGTCCATAGCACTCTGAGGGGTTGTACAAAATGAAAGGTGTTTTATAGGTAAAAGGGTAGGGCAAGAGAGCTCTTAAGAAAAGGATTATTTTTTAGATCAGGACCTGGGTTTGGGGGAGAGAAAGGGAACAGCAAGGCTTTTTGTCATGCAGGTTGCCTCTTCTTTCTAAAGCCAGGTTAATGCAACTATTCAGTTTTTATTATTTTTTAAATCTCTTTCTTGGAAAGCCCATCTACTTGCAGAATTAACCCCAGAACAAATGCTACCCCATCTTTTTCTCTAGCTTTGTCCTTTTTTCCATAGCTCTTGAATTTCTACCAGCTTGCTATAATCTCTTTCTAGAACAGTGGTTCTCAACCTTCCTAATGCCGCAACCCTTTAATACAGTACCTCATGTTGTGGTGACCCCCAATTTCATTGTTACAAATTGAACATAATTAAAGCATAGTGATTAATCACAAAAACAATATGTGATTATATATGTGTTTTCCGATGGTTAGGCGACCCCTGTAAAAGGGTCGTTCGACCCCCAAAGGGCTCGTGACCCACAGGTTGAGAACCACTGATCTAGAAGTTCTTTCAGCACCTCAAAAAAAATGAGCTAAAGCTGAAATAATGCTGTGAGGAGTTTTATTTATGAATATAGGATGGGGCTAGAGGGGATCCTGGGAGCATGTTTCTGAGCTGCTGTGCTGTTGGTTGGTTCAGCCTGGCTGAGTTTTCTAGGGAGTGTTTGTATCGGCACCAAGATCAGTGAGGCTCATGGGAAGATGGATGCAGGTCCCAGATAGTCAGATTAGTTCACCTACCAAAGTGTGCTACTCTGATATTAAAAGAGAGTCAATACAAGACTCATCAAGAAGGCGAACACCTTTTGATAGGTCCCCACCTCCTTTTGTGGTAGAATATTTTGGGGCATATTTCTGCCAGATATTGCACTAAACACAAATAAAAATACCTCTTGGATAAAGAACTGTATGTGTATATATATGTACATTTTTGTAAGCTCAGCTTGTAAAATACAAGTTTGCTAGATGTTCCATAATTTTGGGGTAAGACATTGAGGATGTGGTCAGCCCCTTAGGTTAAGGTTGCCTGACCTTCTGTCCCTGATCTTTCCTGCAGTAGCATCTTCATGAGAGACAGTATCTCTTTCTTCAGCTCTACTACTGGGGGTGACGGTGGTGGTGGTGGTGCAGAGACACTAGCCCCCTTTCCTCCCCTCACCACATGGGCTGCTCTATGTAGAGGTGGAGGCCCAGAGGGATGAAAGAGAATATAGATTATAAGAGAGGGGGTTTTGGGGTCATAGCTGCCTCTCCCCATTTCTCACATAGGTGCTTCAGTGAAGAGTCTTGCGTCTCCATCCCCGAAGTGGAGGGCTACGTGGTTGTCCTCCAGCCTGATGCCCCCCAGATCCTGCTGAGTGGCACTGCTCACTTTGCCCGCCCAGCTGTGGACTTCGAGGGATCCGAGGGGGTCGCTTTGTTCCCAGATCTTCAGATCACTTGCTCCATCTCTCACCAGGTGGAGGCCAAAAAGGATGAGAGTTGGCAGGGCACAGGTAAGGATGACCCCAGGGAGTGAGGTCATCCCAAGGAGGGTCCCTGTCTAGCACCGGAGTGAGGGAGAAAATCTGGGGCTGGATGTGAGCAGCGACTTCATCCTGCATTTGCTTGACTAGAGCCACAGACCCTTAGGAAGAAGAGCCTGTAGGAGGCTCACAGGTGGATGGAAATTGTTGGGTAATGGCGTTCTTGAAAATGATGCTGACTTCCAGGGAATGACCCTGGCAGGGGAGGAAGAGTGGCTGTGAGGTGGGCCTCAACTCTGACCCAGATCCTGACTCTCTCCAACCCAGTGACAGACACACGCATGTCAGATGAGATTGTGCACAACCTGGACGGCTGTGAGATTTCTCTGGTGGGGGATGACCTAGACCCGGAGCGGGAAAGCCTGCTCTTGGACATGGCCTCCTTGCAGCAGCGCGGGCTGGAGCTCACCAACACGTCTGCCTACATCACCATTGCTGGTCAGTGGGGCCCGAGAGCCTGTCCTCTTTTTCTGTGTGTTTTCCTCCCATGATCAAGTACTGGGAAATCCAGAGGGTCCTCTTCCAGGTCCAGGGATGTGGCCAAGTGACATTTCACATCTTCCCAGCCTGGAAGATTGTTTCACTGCTAGATTGCCCCTGGAGGAGATGTGCCAGGGGTTAGGCTCCAAATGGTCCTTTCTCCCTCTTCTCTCTTCAACCTGGCTCACCTCCACCTTTCCTTTGGCCGAGCCTTCTTTGACCAGCTTCCTAATCCTCTGGCTGTTTGATACCAGCCATCCTGCCTGTCTTCCGTCTCACTCATCTTATGTAAACAGCATAGCTTTCTGTTAGGAGGTCATCTAACTAGTGGGAATGATTTAGAAATGTCCAAAGGAAGCCTGCTCTTCTCCAAAGGATCCTCCCTAAGGGAGGATGGGAGCTGATGGGCATCACCAGTTCCCTCCCATTTCCAGTCCCTTCCAGAGCCTCCCTGGTGATTTCCGTATTTCCCCTCTCTGTTTCTCTCCTGCTTGCCACCTCCCTAATGTGTTGCAGAGGGTCCTGGTTTCCTTCTCTCCATCCCTACTCAGAAGCCACAGAGCATTAGAGAGGAAACCAGAGCAGGAAATGCAGCCCATCCCAGTCAATTAGAGCCAGGTTTCGGGGCAGAAGGGAACACGGCTTCCTCTGAGAACTCCTGTTGAAGGGTGGAGTTAACCCACTCTAGGCTGGTGGGAGTCGGAGAGAGAGTCCGCCCTGGGCCTCTTCACTGGCTCCTGCGCTGAGCTACTTCCTCGTCCCCCAGGGGTGGAGAGCATCACTGTGTATGAAGAGATCCTGAGGCAGGCGCATTATAGGCTGCGGCACGGAGCTGCCCTCTATGCCAGGAAGTTCCGACTTTCCTGCTCAGAAATGAATGGTCGTTACTCCAGCAATGAATTCATCGTGGAGGTACCGAGAGGGTCTCCTTCCTTCCACAGCTATTCCCCACTGGCGAGAAGCCAGGGTGGAGTGGACTGAACCGAAAGGTGGTGGGAGTGGAAATGACAGCAGGGAGGACTCCTGGCCCCGGTGGTGGGTGGGGCGGCAGCAGCTGTGGGGCAGTGGTTAAGAGAGGGCTTTCGGGAGATGGAGTTGGACCTGGGGAGAAGTGTGTGCCCACCAAGCCCTCCCTCCCCAGGTCAACGTCCTGCACAGCATGAACCGGGTTGCCCACCCAAGCCATGTGCTCAGCTCCCAGCAGTTTCTGCACCGTGGTCACCAGCCACCTCCTGAGATGGCTGGACACAGCTTGGCCAGCGCCCACCGAAACTCCAGTAAGTAAGGCTGTGTGGGGTGGGCAGGTGGCAGGGGACGGCGCTGGGCACAGGCATCCTCCCCCTCCACCCCCGGGGGGCGGGGGGGCAGGACAGGGTGGAGCATTGGGTTCTGTTCCCTTGTGGTACCTGAAGGCTGTGTTCCAGTTTCTTTATTCCCCTGGATCATCACCTTTCCCTTGGGAAGAATGTGAGCCGTGTGTCATTGCAGGGGCACTCATGCTGGGAATCATGAAGTCAGTGTGGGGTTTAGGCCAAGCCTTTGTTGTCCCTGCTACCCTCCCACAGCAATATCAATAAGCCCTGGTCCTAGGGACCCTTGGTAGTGAAGTTATCAAGTATATTAAACACCTATCATGTACTAGCACTGTCCTAAAGTGCTTTTAGGAATCTAAAGACATTACAGGATACTGTTCCTATCCCCAAGGGGAAAGTTGGCACCATTACATGTGTAATTACGTGCCATGTACAAAGTCATAAGACTATTTCTAAATCAAAATGAGCAAGTGTGTAAACATGCAGATGGAGTGCTGCCCTTCAAAGCAATCTCCTTCCCTGGCCCTGGTCCTTCACCAGTGACACAATTTTTAAATTCCCATGTAAGAGTTGCTTAATAGCCGAGAAACCAGAAACTGCAAGTGTAAAGAAGAAAGCTCAGCCACAATTCTATCACAGAGAGGGAACCATTTTATTTATTTACTTATTTTTAAAATATATTTTGTTGATTTTTTACAGAGAGGAAGGGAGAGGGATAGAGAGTTAGAAACATCGATGAGAGAGAAACATTGATCAGCTGCCTCCTGCACACCCCCTACTGGGAATGTGCCCACAACCAAGGTACATGCCCTTGACAGGAATCGAACCTGGGCCCCTTGAGTCCGCAGGCCGACGCTCTATCCACTGAGCCAAACTGGTTAGGGCGAAACCATTTTAATATGGTATATTATGCACCAGGTTTTTTTTTTCTATCCCCATTTTTTTTTCCTTTTTACAAAGTTCGGATCCTATTATTTTGCAACTCGAGATTTATACCAAATATTATAAAATGAGTCTTCCCCCACATTATTAAAAACTGCAAAATTATTCTGATCGTGCTAAAAATGATTTTTTAAATCCCTTTTTTGATTGCGTTCAAAGCCAATTAATGAGGTTGCACTTTTTATTTTATTTTTTTTTGGACACACCATGCTTTTGGCCCAGTTCAGCATTACCCAACTTCAGCATCCAGTTTTGTCAGAGTTGGCGCCGGATGTCATGTTGCTTTTTTAAACATTAAACCTACTCTCGAAGGGCACAGATTTGTCACTTTTGAAAAAAAGTCAAAAGGTGTATCACAGGCTGTGAAGGCAATTCCTTAAGGAGTTCCAAGAATGCTTTGTGGGAAGAAATCCTTGGTCAGTGAACACTACCCTGAAAGTACAGCACTCCCTTCAATACATTTAGTAATACGAACAGCAAGCACATCCCCGTGTGCCAGGCACTATGTCTGTGAGCATTTACACATATTAACTCATTTAGTCATTACAAACAGCAAATGAAATAGGTACTAGAATTATCCCTTTAAAGGCAGGGAAATGGAAGCCCAGAGAGGTTAAATACTTTACTAAGATCACACCGCCAGAAAGTGATAGAGCCAGGATTAAAATCCAGCAGCAATTCCAGAGCCTGTGCACTTCCTACTCTCTCCATTTATATTTGATGCTTAAAAACACACACACTGTTATTAGCCTCAATACTTTGTAGGGCTTCCCTCTTACTCAGTCTGGCTTCCTCTCCTTGGGCAGTGGCCGCTGCTACACTATCCTTTGTGTATTGTTACCCTTAGTACTGGCTCCCTTCTTTCTTCTGCAGAAGCCTTTTTAAATGTTTTACTCTGACAGTATGGCAGAGCAGGTGGGAATAGGGACGAGGAGGAGTAAAAGGCATAACCAAGTTGCAGAGGTTCTAAGAAACTTCACTCCATTAAAAAAAAAATATTTTTATTGATTTCAGAGAGGATGGGAGAGGGAGAGAGAGGTAGAAACATTAATGATGAGAGAGAATCATTGATCAGCTGCTTCCTGCAAGTCCCACACTGGGGACGGAGCCCACAACCCGGGCATGTGCCCTGACTGGGAATCGAACCATGACTTCTTGGTTCACTGTTCAACACTCAGCCACTGAGCCATGCTGGCCAGGCTTCACTCAGTGTTTAGTTGGTAGAGACATGTGAGTGAACTAAACCTGTTTGTGTTCAATAGACCCTCAGGGCCAACTTCTTTCTTCTTCTCATGATTCCCTAGCTCTTTCTCCAGTTCTTTCCCTCGGAATTGGCCCACTCAACCCTGTCTGGGTTGGATACTGGGTCCTGCTACACAGATTAAGCTCAATCTAAATCCTTGTTGGCATTGTTGCTGGGCCTGTCGAGATTTCAGTCTTAGTTTTCTGTGGCATGAGGTCCCAGGGGTGGTCCCTCTCTAACTACCCCAGAGCTTCCTACCCTCACCTTCATCCTCCCCAGCTGGCGGTGCTCCAGGGGTGTGTGTAAGTATTGTCCTCATTTCACCTCCCCATCCACTGTTCTGAGCTGATGTGCAGGTCAACCAAGCCTGCTCTGAGATCCTAACTGAGAGCGGCAGCCTGCTTTTGCTTTCCCCTTTATTTTGGGTTGAGTATTGTGCAGAGTTCATAGTTCACCTGGGGTCCTTGGTGATGACATCTCCTGAGTTTACCAGGAGATCCATTTCATAAAACCCTCCTCAAGGCAGTCCATCTCCTCCCCCACCCAATCCCAAGAGTGGTATTATAGAATTATGGTGTTGCAATGTCAAATTCCTCTAGGCAAGCAGAAGCAGTGAGAGATACCATTTCCTCCGAAGGGACAAGAGGTGGATTTCCCTGAAGGTCCTAAGTGCATCAGAAAACAGAGGATCAGTGTGAAGGGGGGCAGTCAGGGAATGTTTTCTGGTGCGCAGAGAGTTTGAACTTTGACCTTGAAGGAATTTTTGTGTGGTTATGAGAGAGAATGAGAATTTGAAAATTGTGGGTGGGTGGGGGGTTTAGGGCAATTATGGTTAGGGAGAATAAGGTTGTCTGAGAAAGGTGAGACAAAACGATGAAGATTGTATTTATATAGTCATCCAAAAGTTTGATGCTCCTCAGTCTCACTTGGGGAGCTGTAAAAATGTTTGGTGCCCAGGTTACACTCCATACCAGTGAAATCAGAATGTCTGGCAGTGGGAGCCAGGCATCAGGGTTTTCAAAGGTTCTTAAGTGACTCCAATGTGCGGCAAGGTTTGGGAACCATTTCCCTGCTTTGTTTCCTACAAGGCTTTTCAGAAAGACCTACAATGTAATAGGATAAAGGTAGAAAATGAATTAGGAAGTGCGGCGGAAAGGACTAAGATGAAAGACGAATAAGATAACACCAGTTCATAAAATACTCAGAGACTGTGCAGTTGCGAGAGTGGGTCAAATTTTGACTCTGAGCTTCCTTGTCGCTAAAGCCAAGGGGAACCTGAGAAGTTATGAAGGTCATAGGATAGGAGCCAAGCAGAATTTCAGGAGAAGCCCTGGGACCAAGGGCAGAAAGGTCTCTCCCGATGGTCTTCACAAAGGGGCACCACGCAGAGCTGTGGCCAGGGCTCTCCACAGTGTCCTCACCATCAGCTGAAGCCAGGAGTTCACGTGGGCCATTTGCTAAAACACCCTTTCATGTTGACTATGGAGGTCATTCAAGGCCAGAACTAACAGCTCAGATCTAATGCCGCAAGAAAGGTTGCTTCGTTGTTAAATTCTTGATTTTTATCTGTAGCTAATTTAAAAATCCTCCCATCTCCCTGGCCTCCTGGCTCATTTTAAACTAACGAACCATGCTCATTGGCCTATAGATAGAGTGTTGGCATTTTGTCTTTCCTGCATCATTCCTTAGTCCTGGCAATCAACTTGTGATTTCCTTTGCCAGGCCAGGGTCTCAGAGGACTAAATGCATCTGATTAAGGCACAAACCAGAAGGTTTGGCTTGTCATCATTGTGCCCAGAGCAAGTATGCCTGCTGTGGCCTCCACTCCTTCTAGAGCCTGGGCTTAGCGACAGGGGCATTCTGCTGGTGGCCCGCCCCCTCCCACCCCCATCTTGCTTATTGACGTGGAGACTTGGGAGGGACTGTTTCCTGCAGATGGGCAGACAGGTCTTCTCTGTCTCCCTCTACCCTCCTCCCCCATGCCCAGGCAGTTAAGAAATGCTGATCCAGCCAGGCCCATCTCTACCCTGGAGCCAGTGCCCAGGAAGGCTGCCTGCCCTGCTAGGCAGAGTCAGCTCTAGCTGGAGAGTGGCCCCAAGTGGGCTATGGGTCGGGACAGGGACCAACTCGGCAGAGAGCCATCAGGGTGGCCTCAGGGAGGTGTGAGGCTAGTGTGCCTTCTCAGGCAGGGCATTCTCCACACACCTGGTTGGCCCTGGAGCGCGTGGTAGTGTGTGTGGTGGCAGCATGAGTGTGCTGGCTGCCGCAAGCAGGGACTGCAGTAGGGTGTGTGGGGCTCTTGTGCTGTGTGCTTCTCTGCATTCTGCTCTGTCTCTTGACATGTGAGTCTTACAGGCTGAGGGTAAATTCAGGACCAGGAGGTGTATCTGTTACCGGAACATAATGTGTGTGTGTGTGTGTGTCCCATGCATTTAATAGTTCCTCAGCAACGGGACTGCTCAGAGTCTGGGCCTCATGGAGCCTCTGTGGTCGGGTGAGCTGCTGTGAGCAAAGGCAGTGGGCAGGATGTGCACCATGTGGGGTGTAGTGACCCAGCTGCCTGTGAGGGCCCTGGGCCTGGGTGTGTATGTGTGGGGTCTCTGCCTCCAACTGCTATCCCTGGGGCTGTGGGCTCTCCTGTTTTGCCTCCTCCTGTTTCTCCGAGGGCTGTTTGTGTGTGTGCGGGGGGTGGGCAGGGCTGTGCTCACAGCTGCTCGCTCTGTGGCCCTTGCAGTCTACGTTTGTGCTGTTTACATCCTCTTTCAGGGGATTGCCTGGTGTGCCCAGCTGGCAGGGAGCTGGGTGACGCTGCACCTATGGCTCTTCGCTGCCTTTCTGGAGACCCTCAGACGTATCCCGTACACCCTGCTGTGTGAGCAGGCCGCCAGGGGGCTGGTGCAGGCAGCTGTGTGGGCCAGCAGAGGCCTGGCTTGGGTGCAGGGTGTGGCAACATTCTTCCGGCTGTGTGCCCACCCGGTCTTCCTGGGCATGTACCTGTGCATGCACATCTGCTTTTCCGCCATCAGCTCTAGGGTCCATGTGAGAGTCCACGTGCCCTTCAATGTCTCACTGCCCTTCAAAGTCCATGCCCCCCTGAGCCTGGGCCTCAAAGTGGGGCTGCAGGACCAGAGGCATGGCAGGGCCAAAGAGAGGAGGGGTGTACCTCAGAGGGAGGTTAGGGAGGAGCAGAGGCCCCGGAGGCCAAGGAGCCCTAAGCCCATAAGGAGAAGGGAGGCGGCATCCAGCAGGAGTGAGTCCAATCCAGGTAGGTAAGTGAAGGGGCTGCTGCTTGCCCCTTAGACCTGTCCCAGCCTTGGTCATTCTCTCCTCCCACACCATTAAGCCCATGTGGCTGCCTCTCTCCTTCTCCCACTGAGCAGCTCATTCCTAGGCCAAGTGGTCCTGAGAGCACAACCTGGGCAGGCTCCAAACCTTGTCCTCTTCCCGCTGACAATAGGGCTGCTCCTGACAGCACTGCGCTGGGAGCCCTTCCCCACCTTGCCCTGCCTCCACTTTTACTCACCTCCTTCCCTCTGTCTCTCTAGCAGCAGCCACTCTGCCGACAGCTTTTCTCTTGGTCTCTGGTCCTTCCCAACTCTATTTTTCTTCTAGCTTCTCCAGGGTAGTCTCCTCTTCTGAGTCATCATGGATCTTCTCTTCTCTTACTAGATACCCTCTGCCTAGGCCCCCCTCCCTGCTCCCTGTGCTGAGTCCCCTTTAGGTGGGCCTGGCCACGGTCTGCTCACTGCACGCTCTCCCCACAGTGGTCCCCAGTGCAGCGACTCTTATCATTGTGGTGTGTGTGGGCTTCCTGGTGCTCATGGTCATCCTGGGCCTGGTGAGAATCCACTCCCTTCACCGCCGTGTCTCGGGGGCCGGTGGGCCCCCAGCGGCCTCCAGTGACCCCAAGGACCCTGACCTCTTCTGGGATGACTCTGCGCTCACCATTATCGTGAACCCCATGGAGGTGAGTGGCTCTGGGGAGTGGGAGGTTTGAAGGGTCATACACAGCGAAGACCTCTAAGGAATGGCCGGGCCCTGGGGGAAAGCTCTGGGCAGAGCCTCTGAGTAGAAAGGAGAAAGGTTTGCATGGGGAAGGAGATGGGAGAGGGGTGGGGTGAGGAGACGGAGGGAGGCTGAGAGGCTCTGGGGTGTGTCAGGCCACTGAACCCCTCTCTTCTCCACTTCTGCCTTCTCCAGTCCTACCAGAATCGGCAAGCCTGTGTGGCAGGAGCTGCCGGTGGCCAGCAGGAGGACGAGGACAGCAGTGACTCAGAGGCAGCTGACTCGCCCAGCAGCGATGAGAGACGCATCATTGAGACCCCCCCACACCGCTACTAAGGCCTACACTCCTCCCCGAAGAGAGAGAGAGAGAGAGAGAGAGAGAGAGAGAGAGAGAGAGAGAGAGAATTCTGCCCTGGTGAGACAGAGATACTCTCAGAAAAGAAAGAAGGACATTCTGAGAGAAGAGAGACCAAAAGGGAGAGAGCTTGAGGCATCCTTTAATCTCAAAATCCCACTGGAGTCTGCCCTCCCCATCCCTCCACCCACCTTGCTCCCATGCCTCTGGGCTCCCCCCGCTATCCCGAGTGGAAGACTCTGGCTGCCTTTTTGCCCCTCAGAGCAGCCTTCCCCTAGCTCACCCATGTCTCTGTCTCTCCCCCCACTAGCCATGCTCTGTACTGGGGGGGTTGTCAGTAGCAATGGCAGTGGCCAGCGGTGGGATTGAAGGAACCCTCTACTCCACTTCCCTACTCTCCTGTCCATGAGGCCTTCCTATCCCCAGTTCCCGCCCTGGGGCCTTCCTGCTTCTCTTATGACCCCCCACCTCTGTCCGTTTCACTCTGGGGACCCCTGCTTCTTCACTGCGCCCACTTTCCTTCCTTTGTTGCCCTCTTTCCTCTCCTGTCCTTGCCTGAAGTCCTACAGCCCCTTCCCCTTCCTACATGACCCGGTCATGGCTAGGTTGTGGGGGTGGGAGCGGGAGTAGGGGCCCCGATGTATTATATATAATGTATATTTTTTCATGTTGTTGTGAGCACAGCCCCTGTGTTCCATGTGCAGCTCACAGCCTTGTGTGTGTGTGTGTGTGTGGCATTGTCATGTCCTGGGGTGGCGGTAGGGGAATGGGTGTGGTGAGGGAGGGGACACACCTGAGGGTTTTCAAATAAAACCACCAGAAAAAAGCGCCGTGAGCTGCCTCCTGCCTGTCTGATCCCATGTGGACACTGTGTCGGAGGTGGGCCTGTGGGTCTCAGGGCCCATTGGGGTCTATGAACAGGGCTGAGGTGAGGTGGGAAGGACTGGTTGTCTTGGGTGCCATCACCAGGATGCCAGGCCACAGGGAAGTAAGGCAAGGTCAGATGGCTCCCAACACCTTCCCTCAGCACTCCCTGGAAAAATATAGGTGATTCAGGGGATGCTGCAGATGCCTGGACATTGTGGAGGTCACTGTCAGTCCCTCCCCATCTCTTGGAACATCCCATCTGGAGCACATGGGCTCCTAGCCCAGGAGTCTAGGCGGTAAGGGCAGGAAGCCCTGCCATTTGTAGCAAGAGAGGATGGGCTCTGAGACATGTCCCCTAGGTGGTAAGAAGCAGTAATGAGATGGACATGTTTCAGAAGAGGGACCTGTAATGGAGCATCCTTCCTGGGCTGTCTCTCCCCCAGGAAACACCAGGGGTCCAAGTCTTATTTCCTTTCTGTGGGATGAGGGGTTTTGAGGATCAGTAACGTTCTCTGGAATTCTTAACAGGTGGGATGGAGGTGGAGATCACTGGCCCATCCCATGCCCCTCTCAGTGCCCAGTCTTCTGCTGGGCGCCTGCTCCTTACCCGTGGATCCAACTACCAGCTGTAGATGGATGCTTCCACATATATTTCTCCCACCCAAACCTCTTTACAACTACCTATTGGTATGTCTACTCAGGCATCTTGTGCCTCAGACTCAACCTTAACCCAAATTCTGCTCTGTTGTTGCTTACCTCTCCCTATCGCCTTTTGCCCAGTTACCTAAGCCAGAAACCTG
This sequence comes from Myotis daubentonii, assembly GCF_963259705.1. Lineage (NCBI taxonomy): Eukaryota > Metazoa > Chordata > Mammalia > Chiroptera > Vespertilionidae > Myotis > Myotis daubentonii. Next base: position 22,296,435 of record NC_081841.1, read on the forward strand.
GGTGTCAGTCTAGACTTCTCCCTCTCCCTTCACCTCATGTCCAAGTGGTGATGACACATGTCATTTTTACCCCTTAAAATCTCTCAACATGTCTTTTCCTTTCTCTTTCCTCTACTGCTGTTACTGTGTTGCTTCAATATAAGCCTGGTCTCCTTGCCTCTGGGGTCTTACTGCACTCCAGCCTGACTCTGGGTCTGAGTGACCTTTCCAAAGTGCAATTCTGGTTATGCCACTCTCCTCTTAGAACTTTCCCGTCCTTCCCATCACTGCCAGTCAAGTTCTGGTGCCTTGGGGGTGGCACTTCACCCAGGGGGGTCAGACCTTGCCTCCCTCCCTGGCCCCTCTCTGCCACCTCTCTTGTGTACCTGGTCACACAGACCACTAGTACTTCCCCAAATTCACCCTGCTCTTTCCTGCCTTCGTCTTTGCACATACTGTTCCCCCTGCCCAGCATGTTCTTTCCCCTTTGTGTGCTTATTAACTATTCTACTTATCTATTCTCTTTGTGCGCAATCTTCTACTTATCACTGAACGCCCAGTTCCAATGTTGCTTCTTCCGGGAAGTCTTCTGTGCTCTGGCACCTCTTGTTTATGCCCCCATCACAGCACTTCCTACTAGACTGCAGTACATGTATGTTTCCACCACCAGATTTGTGATATCCGCAGCAAATTATATAGGGTCTGGCACATAGCAGGGGCTCCATAAATGATGAGTGAGGTGGTGTGTGTGGCTCTCACACTGAGGCTTATTGGTAGAAGGGGAGAGGAGAGCTGCTCTGGTGACCTCTGTCCTGGGAGGTCAGTGCATAGAGGACAGAGGTGGCCAAGCAGATGCCCTGTGGCAGCCTCTCCTGTGGTGGGGCCACCTGTATGCCAAGCTGACATTTCTGTGTCTGTGGCAATACCATGTGGGAGGCAGCTCTACCTGTTCAGCCAGAGTCCTTCAGAGGCTCAGGTGATGGCTCAATAGGTAGAGAGGCATGAGAGAGACTTTGTTGTCCTGAATCTCAGTGTGTTCACATCATTCTTCTCCCTCTTGCCATCCCTCCTCACCCTCACGCTCTCTGGTCTCCAAGACCACAGCTTCCCATGGGGAGGAGCTGAAGCCAAGTGCATCCCGTTATTTCTGTGCTTGCCCTGGGAGCCCATGCACTGTGGCTGAGACCTCAGCACGGGGTCCTTATTCACCTCCAGTTCAAGCCACACCTCTATGGAGAGGGTGGGGGAGAGGGAGAGCTCACTGGGAACTCCCCGCATCCCCTCCCCTTGTACACACATCAGCAGCATAGAATGGCAAATGGCAGCGTGGAGTCTTTCTTACATCTGCCCAACCTCAGCCAGACTCCTGGCCTTTCTGGATCGTCTGCCCCTGGGGTGGAGTTTTTTTCTGAAACCTACCATTCTACATTAGTTTCCTGGAGACTCTAGAATCAGAGCCATGGATCACTGATTATGTCTTATAGGTGTAACCTTTCCTGTCCCTCGTGCCTGACACCCCGGATCCCAGTGTATGGTTACTGCCATCTCCCTCTATGACAATGGAACACATAGAGGCATCGTGGGTGGTGGTGGGGGTGGTGGTATAAGCAGGAGCCTGGTGGCCTGGAGAAGACCTTGAACTCCTCTCTCTCTCTCTCTCTCTCTCTCTCTCTCTCTCTCTCTCTCTCTCTCTCTTACACACACACACACACACACAAGGAATGAGGCATGAGGTAAGATGCTAACTCTGACCATGCGGAGGAAACACAGCAGGCAGCAGACCAAATGGGTTTTTATTTTGTTGCTCAAGATCTCCTGGAAGGCTGCTCCATAACCTCCCGAGTAGAAGCTGGAAAAGCCTCAGGGTGCCTGGTCTTGGGCAGCGTTTCCAATTTACCTACTCCCATTTGATTCGAAATAGCCGACACATCTCCCTTGGCCTGACTCCATTCTTCTGCACTGGAAGGATGTTTTCCTCTGAAATCCTCTCTCTGCAATGAAAATTAATTAGCTTTCCAAAAGCTGCAAGAGCTATGCCCTTGGGAAAAGCCATGCTGTAGAGGCAGATATGGTAACAACGAGTTCAAGAACAAAGTGTGTCCTTCCTGTTACCAGGCCAGAGACCTTAAAACTCACCCTTGTGCTTCCTGGGTGTTAGGCGCATGCACACACACAGACAGACAGACACACACACACACACACTGGTAGTGTGTAAATGCAGGAGGGCTCTGCACACTTCAGGAGTCTCCATTCCACCCTGCAACCTCAGGCTAATGCACCAATCAGCAAGAATTCGGAAACCTCCATTGCCCCACCCACTAGCCTTCACCCTGGGGACTTGGTTGGTTAGGGAAAGAATGACACTTCTGCTCTCTGTCTTCTAGGAGCTATGGAAGGTCTCATATACCCTTCAGAATGTAATATCCATGTTTGCTCCCCAAAGTGTGTCCCCTAGAAGATCCCCCAGAGTTACTCTACCTCAGGACTCTGGACTATATGTTGACCTGGTGACTCCCTCAGATCCTGGGATGTCTCCGAGGCGTGTCTAAGGATGAGTTTGTGTCCACTCTGTTTCTCTGTGCACCTTGGGTATGGTTTCCCGGTTTCCTGAACTCCACTTCCTGGGAACCCTCTCCTCATGCAGCATCCTTTGGGCGAGTCCCTGGCAGGTGGGTGGAGGCATCTGACAGACAGAGAGGAGGAGCTAGCAGGATTATTTTCACAGCACTGGTGTCATTGCATCTCCCGCGGCACCACGCGGTCGCTCCCTTAAAATACCCACGTCCTACAGGAAAAGGACAGATGAGGATTTAAATTTAGCAACAGTGAGTAGGGGGGAGGGGGTGATGGAGACTCTGGGATGTGGTGGAGCCGACTTTGAGAAAACGGGAGTAAAAATCCCACGATGCCTGGGTGAGAATTCCAATATACAAAGATAAGGGAATGTCAGCCCCAAAATATCCAGTCTCAAAGAGCTGCCCACATTTCCCAAGTTCTCACCTCAGGTCTGCAGCCCTGTCCTGTCTCCTCATCAGGTGTGGTCTTTCCCCCTTAAACACATGCAGTTAGGATTATTCTGTGGTCTCCACATGCGCTGCGGTGTGGCAGGCTCTGGGGAAAGAGGCTGCTAGTGGGCAAAAGCAACATTTGAGAAGACCTCTAATTTTAATTAGGCCTCTGAAGGAAGAGCAGTCTTCCTTCATTCCATGGTGCTACAGGGAGGGCAAAGTCTGAAAGGCATGAAGCAGTGAAGAGAGGGTAATACATCTTCCAGATGACAACTGGTCAAAGCCCCAGGGCACCAGGTGGACTTAGGCTGCTCATGCTACCTAGTCTCCTGATAGTTTAGCAGTCCCCTCACAGAGCCCAGGGCCAGGGACCCTCTCCCTTAGCCCCTACTCTTTTTTCTTTTTTGAGCGAGAGGAAGAGAGAGGCATAGAGAGATAGAAACATCAATGAGAGAGAGAGACATTGATCAGCTGTCTCCTCCATGCCCCCTACTGGGGATCAAGCCCACAACCCAGGCATGTGCCCTGACCAGGCATCAAATAGGTGAATTCTTGGTTTGTCAGTCAACACTCAACCACTGAGCCACACTGGCCAGGCCCTCAGGGCCCTACTCTTTTTTTTGTTTTGTTTTCTTATTTTTCTTTTCTTTTTTATTAAATCTTTATTGTTCAGATTATTACATTTGTTCCTCTTTCCCCCCCCCATAACTCCCCTCCTTCCAGTTCCCACCCCACCCTCTGCCCTCACTCCCCACCCACTGTCCTCATCCATATGTGCACGAATTTTGTCCAGTCTCTTCCTGCATCTCCCACACCCCTTTCCCCCCCAAGATAGTCAGTCCATTCCCTATCTATGTCCCTGATTCTATTATAATCAACAGTTCATTCTGTTCATCAGATTATTCACTTGATTCTTAGATTCACTTGTTGATAGATGCATATTTGTTGTTCATAATTTGTATCTTTACCTTTTTCTTCTTCCTCTTCTTAAAGGATACCTTTCAGCATTTCATATAATACTGGTTTGGTGGTGATGAACTCCTTTAGCTTTTCCTTATCTGTGAAGCTCTTTATCTGACCTTCAGTTCTGAATGATAGCTTTGCTGGATAAAGTAATCTTGGTTGTAGGTTCTTGGTATTCATCACTTTGAATATTTCTTGCCACTCCCTTCTGGCCTGCAAAGTTTCTTTTTTTTTTTAATTAAATCTTTATTGTTCAGATTATTACATTTGTTCCTCTTTTTACCCCCCCCATAACTCCCCTCCTCCCAGCTCCCGCCCCACCCTCCGCCCTCACTCCCCACCCACTGTCCTCATCCATAGGTGTACGATTTTTGTCCAGTCTCTTTCCGCATCTCCCACACCCCTTTCCCCCCCAAGAATAGTCAGTCCATTCCCTTTCTATGTCCCTGATTCTGTTATGATCACCAGATTATTTATTCACTTGATTCTTAGATTCACTTGTTGATAGATGCATGTTTGTTGTTCATAATTTGTATCTTTACCTTTTTCTTCCTCTTCCTCTTCTTAAAGGATTTAAGCATTTCATATAATACTGATTTGGTGGTGATGAACTACTTTAGTTTTTCCTTATCTGTGAAGCTCTTTATCTGACCTTCAGTTCTGAATGATAGCTTTGCTGGATAAAGTAATCTTGGTTGTAGGTTCTTGGTATTCATCACTTTGAATATTTCTTGCCATTCCCTTCTGGCCTGCAAAGTTTCTGTTGAGAAATCAGCTGACAGTCGTATGGGTACTCCCTTGTAGGTAACTGAGTTTCTTTCTCTTGCTGCTCTTAAGATTCTCTCTTTATCTTTTGCTCTTGGCATTTTAATCATGATGTGTCTTGGTGTGGTCCTCTTTGGATTCCTTTTGTTTGGGGTTCTCTGCACTTCCTGGACCTGTAAGTCTATTTCTTTCACCAGGAGAGGGAAGTTTTCTGTCATTATTTCTTCAAATAGGTTTTCAATATCTTGCTCTCTCTCATCTTCTGGCACCCCTATAATTCTGATGTTGGTACGCTTGAAGCTGTCCCAGAGGCTCCTTACACTATCTTCGTATTTTCGGATTCTTTTTTCATTTTGCTTTTCTGGTTGGGTGTTTTTTGCTTCTTTGCATTTCGAATCTTTGACTTGATTCTTGCGCTCCTCTGGTCTGCTGTTGGGAGTCTGTATAATATTCTTTATTTCAGTCAATGTATGCTTAATTTCTAGTTGGTTCTTTATCACAACATTGGGGGTCTCATTAGATTTCTTGAGGATCTCATTAAGTTTATCGGCAGCTTCTAGACAGTTCTTGAGAGACCTTAAAAGTGTGGCTCTGAACTCTATATCTTCCATTGACAATTTTGTCCTGTTTCTTTGTCTCCACATTTTTTTTTATGCTTTCTTGGTGCACCCCCTAGTGGTCTTTGTGCGCAGTCTTGTTGTAGTTAAGCCTTGATTGTTGTAGTTAATACTGGGGGGATTTGACCTCCAGGCCAACTGGCTGTGAGAGTCAGCTGTGTCTGCAGTGGGAGGACTTCTGTCCTCTAGGGAGGTGCTAATCTAGCCTTTGCCTGAGGCTATCTGGCAAATGACTCTGTGCAGGGCTTGGGGGGGCGGGTCTCATGGGATCAAACAGAGCGGGCAGAGCAAGCAGTTATGGCTGCTCTCAGTTCCGTCCCCAGGGGCTCTGCCTCTCAGAGTCCCAGCAATCACTGCAAACCTCGGAGAGAAAGCTGCCTTCGAGTTCCAACCGAAGCCAGACAGTCCTGCTTCTCCCGTTTGAGTCCAGGTCCCTAGAGACTCGCCCAGAACTGGAGCTCAGGGCGTGAGCCTCCCTCCCGATTGAAAACGACAACCGCGTCCTCAGCCACCAGCCCGCTCCACGCAACCTCTGCACCTCTGTATTTTCCACACTGCGCCTCCTCTGTGTCTCGGTATGCTGTTCTCTTTGCTTCTAGTTGAAGAATTTCCCCTCAGCCAGCTTTCCTGTGGTTCTGGGTGATGTCCGTTCCGTCTTTTAGTTGTATTTCTGAAGTGGTTGTTGGAGGCAGCATTCTCCGGTGTTTACCTATGCCACCATCTTGGTTCTTTGATTCAGGGCCCTACTCTTTTTTTTTTTTTAATATATTTTATTGATTTTTTTTACAGAGAGGAAGGGAGAGGGATAGAAAGTTAGAAACATCGATGAGAGAGGAACATAGATCAGCTGCCTCCTGCACACCTCCTACTGGGGATGTGCCCGCAACCAAGGTACATGCCCTTGGCCGGAATCGAACCTGGGACCTTTCAGTCCTCAGGCCGACGCTCTATCCACTGAGCCAAACCGGTTAGGGCTCAGGGCCCTACTCTTGACGAGCCATCTTGTTGCTTTGAGAAAATCCTATAGCACAGAGGGCCCCCTTGCCAGGTGAGGTCATGGGGAGCAAGGCTGATGAGGACTTTGCTATCAGCTCTGCCCCTGTTCAAATCCCAGCAACTTAGTGTTTGTTCTTTGTCTTTTTCTCTAAGCGTTGGTTCATCACCTAAAAGGGGAATTTTAGGTGAGGCTTAAGGGTCAAGTGAGGCTTAAGTAAGAGCTTTTTCTGAAAGAACTCAGAATCAGCATATTACATGTCAGCTATTATTATCATTAACTGTTGGGAGATGCACAAAACTATTCCTAGTCACAGTAAATGGGGTCTTTTAAACCATGAAGTTCTAGAGATCCCCATCCCGCATGCACTGTCTTATTCCTCATTCAAAGTCCAGGCACCATATGGTTGTGGTTTTGAACACATGCTTTGGAGTCAGAGACACCTGGATTTTCTTCTTCTCCTTGACACTTTACAGGAGCGTATTGAGGCTAATGCCCATAGGAGAATGACTATTTTTATAGTTTCCAGTGTGTTTTAAACAGATATGAGGTTATTTTAAAAAGTTTACATTTTATTGATTTTTTTTTACAGAGAGGGAGAGGGATAGAGAGTTAGAAACATCGAAGAGAGAGAAACATCGATCAGCTGCCTCCTGCACACCCCATACTGGGGATCCGCCCGCAACCAAGGTACATGCCCTTGACCGGAATCAAACCTGGGACCCTTCAGTCCACAGACCCTTCTATCCACTGAGCCAAACTGGTTAGGGCACGAGGTTATTTTTTTTTAATAGATAGGGGCTTTAGCAACGGGAGTGCCTAGGTTCTTAACAAACAAGAGCTCACAGGCTGTTGGGTGCCAACTTCTGTGGGTGACCTTGATTTGGATGGGCAAAGCTGACCTGGTACTACAGTTAATACAAAAACAGAGATTAGTTCAACAAACAGGTGGTCTTTTGGTCACACCTCAAAATGGGCAGAATCTTGGCTATGAGAGCTTTTTAAGTAAGGCATTGGTAGGCAGAAAAATAATATAAAGCCACTGTAAAATGGAGTTGGTGCTGCCATCCCGCATGCACTGTCTTATTCCTCAAACCTTTGGGATGTTAAGACGGGGCAAAATAACCTTTGGATTGGGGCTAAACCAACACTGTGTCCCAAATAACTGTTTGTAAAGATAATAAGAAAGCATATATGACTACTGGACTGAAAATGAAAAACACGCCTGGAATTAATGTCATGATGTAAGCTTATTTGCACCAACAGAAATGCTTTCCTTCTACTAATGTTATTGTGTACCAGGGGAAAAGGGTATTGGGTTAGGGCCTCTGAAAGGAGAATTTTTGCATCATCTTCAGGCCTGCCCTGCCATTCTGTTTCCCTGATGTATTGGAGCAACTTCTCTACTTTCCCCGAAATAAGTTTGCGCAGCTATGCCTCCCGAGTCCCCTGGAACCTCCACCTTTGAAATTTGCAGGACAGCCTGGCCCAGGGTGCCACCTGCTGTCTACCTATCACCCCCCTGCACCCTGGGCTGGACTCGGACTTTTGTTCTCTTGGCACTAACCCATGCCGGCCCATCTACCAGCAGCCCTGAGCACCTCGTGCCCTTTTGCATGACACCAGGATTCCCTTGGTCTTGGAGGCAGGTGAGATTTCAGGGTTTCTCAGTGACCTTGAAGTTTGACACCAGAGCCACTACTGTGGCATATGGTGGGGTATGTGGCTTAATCCGTGGTTAAAAATCATTTCTTGCATCTTGTCTGTGCTTTCCTAGTTTGGAGCAGTGGGAGTAAGGTCACCATGGTGACCTTGACCAGTGGCGAGGGAGGGGTCAGGGAAGAGGAATGATTCACTGGGCTCCTTCCCCTTGGTCTCAGGATGCTTGGACCCTATTTTAGTCTACGAAATTTGTCATCATCTAGTGCTATTTCCCCCACTAGCCAGAGGTGGCAGAGGGCTTGAGGGCAAGCTTCTGTCTCCATGGAGACTGTACGCGGCCAGCTAGGGGCGATTTAGAAGGGGACAGGCCTAGAAGGCTGGGGAGGGCCCCGATTTGAACCTCGCAAATCCCGCGTTATACGGTGCGCCTCCAGGGAAGAGCCGGAATGAACTGAGCCTAGGATCCAGCGCCCTCGGCTTTCACCGAAGCGGAGGAAGCCCCTCCTAGCTCCATTCTTCTTCGAGCTTCCCTTCAAATAAGTCCTGGAGTCCGTGATCCTTGTAAGAGCTCCCAGAGGGGTTCCAGACTTCCCCTTTAAGGCGCTCTTCCCCTTTAAGACTCTCGGTGGCTCCCGTCGTGCCGCCTCTCGACCTTAAGGCCCCGCCCCTTCAACGACTTCCGCGAGGCCGCGGCCGCAGCCCGGCGGTCACGGCCCCTTTAAGCCTGAGCCCCGCCCCTGGCGCCCCGCCCCATCTTTTCCTCTCCCACTCGGCCCGTCACCAGGTGCCCCGGCGGGTCGGGCGGCGCGGCGCGCGACGGTGAGCGCAGGGCCTGGGGGACCTGAGGACACGTTCACCGAGCGTTCCGCGTCCTTGCCGTGTCGTCGCGGGTCCCGGGACGGGGCTGGGGCTGCGCCTGGGGCGGGGGAGACGGGGTGGTCCGGAGCGCGGGAGGGGTGGGCCTGGCTCGGCGGGGCTGGGGGAGGGGCTCAGGTGACTTCGGGGAGGGGATGTCCCTCCTCGGTGCTGTGGGGCCGTGGGGAGTGGGGGGCCTGGCGTTGCGGTCTGGCGGCGGTCCCACTCTTCCCGCCCTGCTCTGCCCTGCCCCGCCGGTACCCCGGTACAGCCCGGTTGCGGAACTGTCGCCCCGTCGTCTCCCGGGGTCCAGGCCCCTCTGAGGGTTGCCGGCCGGTCGGTCCCGCCGCCCGAGTCTGCAGTCGTGGAGGCCGCTGGGGAGGCCCAGGCTGAAAGCGGCGGCTTGGGACTGGGGGCGGGGGTGCGGGGTGGGCGGCGGGAGAGCAGCGGTCCCCTCTCGGACTTCTGACCGAGCTGAGGCCGCAGCAGAAGGCACAGGTGGGGAAGGGCCGGGGGCTCACCCGGGACGGGCGTCTGTCTGCCTCCTGCAGATACTGGCTGGGTGGTGGTTTGGGTGTGACAGCGGGACCTCACCTTCTCTGCCCATCAGAGAGCTGGCGGTCGCCATGGCGATGCGGGAGCTGGTGGAGGGCGAATGCGGGGGTGCCAACCCGCTCATGAAGCTGGCCGGGCACTTCACCCAGGACAAGGCCCTTCGGCAGGAGGGGCTGAGGCCCGGTCCCTGGCCACCGGGGACCCCAGCCTCCGAGGCGGTGAGTGTTCTTGGGTCGGAGGGCCGGGAGTGGCGTGGGGTAGAGGGTGCCTATTAGGGAATACACCGAACGGCTTTCTCAGTGCGCGGCCAGACTTTGTAAGACACGCAGTACCCGACTGTGCGGTCAGGGGCACTGACCTCTTTCTCTTTAGGTTGTCAAATAAAAAAATGACAAGAGCCCACACAATAGCCGTCCGCTGTGAATGAATTAAAGTGAGACCTAGCCCAGCGGGTTGTGGCTCACTGGTTGCTTCAGCCCGTGAGCCAGGAGGTCACAGTTGGATGCCGGTCAGGGCACATGCCAGGGTTGGGGGCTTGATCCCCAGAGTGGGGTGTGCAGGAGGCAGTCGATCAGTGATTCTCTCTCCTCATTGATGTTTCTATCGCTCTCTTCCTTCTCTGAAATCAATAAAAAGATACATTTAACAAAAAACAAAGTTATATCTTTTTTTTTTTTTTGGTCGGATCAGCAGAAAATTTATTTATTTATTTATTTATTTATTTTTGTTTGTTTTTTGGTGCCATGACTCGGATGAAAATTTATTTATTTTTATTTTTTAAAAAGATATATTTTATTGAGTTTTTACAGAGAGGAAAGGAGAGAGATAGAGAGTTAGAAACATCGATGAGAGAGAAACATCAACCAGCTGCCTCCTGCACACCCCCCACTGGGGATGTACCCGCAACCCGGGTACATGCCCTTGACCGGAATCGAACCTGGGACCTTTCAGTCCGCAGGCCGACGCTCTATCCACTGAGCCAAACCGGTTTCTGCGAAAATTTATTTTTTGGTGTGCTGCAGAATTTTAGGAATTAGTTTGTGTGTGCCATGAGATGAAAAAAGGTTGAAAATCACTGCTCATCGTGTTGCGAAGAATAGTTACCACTCAATGAGTGTTTACTAAGCAACATGCTAAGCATTGTACATCTTTACATTGATGGAGGCAACCGTTTTATAGGTGAAGAAACAAGGCTCACAGAGGTTTTGTTGTCTCCCTTCTGTCTAGGTCCCTAAGCCTTTGGGGGTAGCCTCTGAAGATGAGGTAAGTATTCTAGTCTCTTCTGTTTCATTTTCCTGTTGCCCATTGTGTTTTTACTTTAAAGTTGGTTCACCCACATTTCAGTCTTTGGACTTTCCTGACCAAATGAAATTTGCTTTAGCCCTCTTGCTTATTTTTTAAAAAATGTATTTCTTGGCATATTCCCAAATCTGTAGTTTCTGTGTTTTCTTTTCCTTCTGTTTGACATTAGTAACCCGCATCCCATGGCCCTGCCTCTTGCTGGGTTCATCTCACCATCTCTCTTCTGACAGTTGGTGGCCGAATTCCTCCAGGACCAGAATGAACCACTTATATCGCGTGCCCCTCAGACCTTCAAGATGGATGACCTCCTGGCAGAGATGCAGGAGATTGAACAGTCAAGTTTCCGCCAGGCACCCCAGAGAGGTGGGTCCAGAGTCTGATGGGAGGGGAGATCACCATTTTTTTTGTGTGTGCAGATAGAGACAAGGGGGTTCCATATTTGGATGCTGCTGGGACTGGGAAACTTGAGATGCAGAAGGAGACAAAAGGAACAGTGTTTTCATGGGCACTCAGGGTTCCTTAGGCATGAGAGAATGATATTCATTTCTTTTGTTTCTCAGTTCTCTCCTTCTCTATCTCCAGCCCCTGGGGTGGCAGACTTGGCCTTGTCTGAGAACTGGGCCCAGGAGTTTCTTGCAGCTGGAGATGCTGTGGATGTAACGCAGGATTATAATGAGACGGACTGGTCCCAAGAATTCATCTCTGAAGTTACAGGTGAGGCTCCTCAGGGGAAAATCTGAAGTGGTTCCTATTGGGGTCCAACCCCAGCAGGTCCAGGGGTTCCCAAAGGTGTGGACGGAGTCGGTGAAGAAGGAATGACATGGAGACAGCGTTCAGTTGATCAGCAGCCTAGCAGGTTCTCTATCCAGGATCTCCAGCCAAGTTCTGTCTTTATTCTGTTACATCTGTGTTTATACCAGTTGATTTTAATCGTATCCATTCTATTCCAAAAGTTAGGGCATTTCTTATCTCCATTCCAAGGTTACTCTATTGTTCAATTAAGCTACAACGAAGTAACTGAAGGAGATTCTCTTAAGTAAAGATTATGTAGCTTAATCGTGATTGTTAGTAGTTAAAGTGATTAACTACCCGCCTGGCATTTAGTTAAGGGGTTTTATTCCCTCCCTAACTCCAGGGAAAAACCCCTACCTGGGGAAACAACCTTTCTCGGAGAGGTGACCTTGGTTAAAACGCATAGCGCTAAGAAGGGGAGCAAACATTAAGGACAGTGTGCCATATACACCAGGTCCCTTGAACCATATGCTGTGCAGATGTTTCTTCCCTGCAGAGACTGTGTCAAGCAGCAAGGGTGGACCGGCTTCGGCAAGTTCCCATGGGGCAGTCAGTATTCTGCACTGTTACCTAATTCATCTAAGGGTATATGTAGAGTGATTCAGCTGCTTAAGACTTTTCTGAATTCTTGACTCATTTCTATGGGCCACTAAATCTGATTTCTCTTAGGTGATAATAATAATAGGGAATTGAAACTTATATTAAACAGAGGATTATTTGTGTTTGTGAGAGAGAGAGAAAAAGAGAGGTGGGGGAGGAGATGAGGAATTATGTTTACTTCTTTGTTACCTGAAACTTTATTATTGTAGTTTGGTGGAGAGATTGGATGGATTGCAGTGTGGCTCAGGGAGGGAGAATTATTTAACACACCCTATAGGATTTTGGCATTAAGTTATCTTGAACAGAATTGGGCCTTGGAGAGTGAAATTGCTGAGTTCAAGGGCCTGAAGTATAAGATCTTGGAGGTCAAAGACCATACCCTGGTGATGATAATACAAATTAATAAGAATAGCTAATGTTTATTTACCATGTTTAAAGGCTTTGTGTTTAGTGCTTTAAATGCATTATCTATTTAATCATGAGAGCCCAGGAGATAGTTACTGTTTTTATTCCTAGTTTTATAGATAAGAACTTCGCCCGAGGTGACACAATTTTGTGAGTAGTGGAGTTGGGATTTGACTCTGGGTTTGAATGATTCCAGACCCTGTGGATTTAACCATTATGTAGTACTGCCAGGCCTACAGCTTCAGCTCTTCAGGGTCTCAGCCAAATTTTCCCTCTTTGAGGGCATCCATGCTCACTGCATCCTTTGAGATTGATGCATGGTAAATAAGTTGTGGAGTTGGGATTTGAGGCATAGAAACATGAATGATGAGAGAGAATCTTTGGCTGCCTCCTGCACGTCCCCCCACTTAGGATCAAGCCTGTGATCCAGGCATGGGCCCTGACTAGAATCGAACCATGATCTCCTGGTTCATAGGTTGCTAATTTCACTGAGCAACACCAGCTGGGCTATATATGTTATATTCTTAAACCCATTTGAATTTTATAGTAACACTTACAAGGCAGGTATTCCTCCCCTATATTATGGATAAGGAAACTAAGATTTGGGAAGGTTAAATACTCTGTCCAAAGTCATTCAGTAACAGAGCTGATATTGGAACTCATGATATTGGGCTCTATACTTAGAACCATTACACTATCGTTGAGAAATCTGAGCTGTAATACAGACCCTCCACCAGACTGAAACTCAGTGTTTCATATAAACCTTAGTGTAAGTGCTATCTCTTATTACATAGAGACTTCTGTTGTAATGTGTGGGTATCAGTCATTTATCACAACTCAAAAAAAATCATTGCTACTGTAAGCATTGAGACTGATGAGATTTTTGTTACAATTAACTGAATTATTTGCAGCCATTGAAATCTCCCTTAGCCTGTAAGTGAAAAACAACTTAATAAAAAACACACATTGGACTTTATCTTAAATCTGTAAAATATTCTTTGGGAGATCTCTTTTTTATACATTCTTTTGTAACCATGCCTGCTTCATAGAGGCAGGGACATGGGAAGCTGGAAAGAGAAGTAGAGCTATTTGGAGTCTGCCTTCATAAAAATGTCTTATTGCAGTAGTATATTGCTTTGTATGAAGTGAATCTTCAGTGTTTAGTGAATGAATGAAGTGAGATCTGGGAGAAAGAGCTAAAGGAAATTGATTTTCTAGTAATTGATTTTTTTTATTATCCTCAACATTTGTGGGTGATATGATTATATTGATGATATAGATTACTTGTTACTTTATGGATAAGTAGACTGAGATGAGAGAAGGATATATTCTTTATACCCTTATTATTTTCTAATCCCCATTGTTGCAATTCTAGAATTAAGTTTAAAAGGAACGGTGAAGTTCAATTTTATTGTTTTATTTGGAAATACCTATAGTTTCACTGGAAGTTGCCAAAAAATGTACAGAAAGGTTCTGTGTATCTTTTATTCTGTTTTTCTCAATGATAACATTTTGCATAACTGTTATGCACAGTATCAAAATCAGGAAATTGCTTTTGGTATAATCCATAGAGCTTATTAGATTTCACCAGGTTTACATGCCCTTATTTGTATATGTTTTTATAGTGTTATGAAGTGTAGATTTGTGTAACCACCACTACAATCAAGATATAGAATTATTCCATTGCACATAAAGTTACTTTTTAGTCTGCCAGATTTCTTGATTGAATATGCCCTCCAACCCTAATTTTCTGGGCCAAATAATTCTCCACTTCATGATTGCTTAGCTCTAGGAATGAAACACATCCTTAAGGAGTTTTGAATTTAGAAGGCCTAAGCTAACGTGGTGTGTGAGGTTCAATGATAATGAATCCTGTACTTTCATAGGAAAAACAGTGGGCAATAGAAGCAGAAGGTGAGTGCCTTAGATCTCCCCTGGATGGCAGAGGAAGAGGCTATGGAATAAATGGGATAACAATCTCATTGTGATGTTTTCTATTTTTGTTGTAAGTTTGCCACGAGTGGCCAGCTATGATAGCAATAGTTAATACTTGTTACTTTGTGTTTTATGTATGCATTATCTCATTTGGTCTTTATGACCTCTCTCTGAGGTAGCTATTATTATTTCTATTTTATAGATAAGGAAATGGAAACTTGGCAGGTTGAGTAATTTGTCTGAAAATGCATGGTGAATAAGTTGTGGAGTTGGGATTTGAGTGCAGGTAGGCTGACTATAGAATCTACATGTTTATTACTGTGCTATTTAGCAAATGCAGAAAACTGATGGATAGGGGTAGGAAGTTCTGAGTTTGGGTTGGATGTGCCTAGATGGAATGAACACACAATGAGAAACTGTAAGAGGTGAACATTCTGAATTGGATAATTGGTACCTGGGTTGTTAGTTTGAACTCTACTAATCAGTGTGTCCTAGGACAGTCCTTTTCCATCTGTAGGCTTTAGATGTTTCAATCTCAGAGGTATCCAAATGAATCTGATTTTCTGCAAGAATTTCTCAAAAAAATATTGTGAAGGCCAAGTGGTACTCTTTTGGTAATTTTATTTTGACTCCTTTGTTGGAGCAGGTTCCCAAATGCCAAAAAATTCTGAGTCTTTTGGCTAATATGGCCGAATATTAAATTACAGGTATTTGTAGAAGTCTTTTCTCACCTTTGGGATTTTCTTTTAGTTTTTCTCATGTCTGTTTTATAGTCCAGGCACTTTGTATTTTTTTTCCGTTGCTTCTTATCTTTGAGAGGAGCGTTTCACAGAAATGGTGTTCTCTGTAAGGAGCACTTGTGGCCTGAGTATGCTTTTGTAAAACACTCTAGTTGAGAGTAAGGAGGAGGGACTGGTTATTCTTCAACAGAATGGGACAAAGGAACTGGGAGGTATTATAAAGTCTAAGTGTTAAGCATCTCATTATTAGGTCTCTACTCTTGAGCCAACAGTCTAGTTGGGGCAAAGGAAAAATAAATGTTGCCTGTAAGAGCTAGTGAGGGATATATAGATATAAATGTTGGGAATCTGTGACATTAAGAGGGCCCATGATCAAAAATATTGTCAATGATATATTTTATTATATTGGTAATATCTACATATATAAGAAGCCCGTGGCTGTAATGCTGTAACGACCAAACAACTGGTCACCAAGAGGTGCATGGAGCACCTCTAGGTACCGCCCCCCCCCTCCACTGGCCCATGAGCTGCGAGCTGCGGCAGGGTGGGGCTTGCTCGTGGCTCGTGGCAGTGAGCTACTTGTGCACGGTGAGACTGGGGTCCTGGTGGCGCGGCAGGTCTGGGTCTCACGTGATTTTGTGCGCTGGGCCTCTAGTATTATTTATAATTAGATATATTCTGAGAGTCTTGATTCTTTATATTCTCAGATTTTGACATTGCTTTCTCAGATGTTGAGATTACTTTGTTCAATTTATTCAGGCAAAATTTCAGTTAAATGGAATAGAATATAGAGTTCTGCTAAACATTAATACTGAGAGGATAAATCTCCTCAGCATTAAAAGCAATGACAGTTCTTCAAACTGGGGACAAAGACAGGAAGTCCATCTTAGTATCTGGTTTGTAAAGATGTGGATGCAGAGCAAAAGGAATGAACACTGCAGGCTTATGCTTTCTCTATGTTTACACATTCTTTAGGGCCCCTTAGAATAATTTTTTTTGGCCTTTTCCCCCCCTGACTCCAGAATAGTAAAGGGCAAAGTCCTGGAGGTTGAGAAACAAACAGTGTAGCACCCTCATTTGACCTGTTGCCTTGATATGTTTATTCAGATGTTGCAGCTGTGCCCTTTGTCACTAGAGCTAAAACAATTTCTAGAATTAGACTTAAAAACATAGCCCTCAAAATTAATCAAAAGTGACTGAAGTCAGAATAGTGTTTATCTCTGGGGGGTGGAGGTATGAGGGAACCTTTGAGGGAACTGTAAATATTCTGTATCTTGATGTGGGTGGTGGTGATTTGAGTGTATTCATATGTAGAAACTAATGAAGCAGTCTATTTAGTTTGGTATACTTTATGAACTTTCATGTTTGTATTTTAAATCTCAGTTAAAAAAACAAACAAACAAAAAATCCAATAGGAAGAGTGGACCCATGTATCTTTAATTCTAGCTCAGTGTTCTGGTTCTCAGATTCTCTTGGTAGGTATAGTAAGATGAAATAGGCTCCTTTCGTTAGGAGGATGTGAACTCTGTAAATGGAGAACAGACCAGAGATTTGGTTAAGGAACTAGAGTTCTTCTGTTCTCCCTTAGTTCCTTGCTGCTTCCCAGCAGTACCTTTGAGGAAAGTGAAGGTCCTAGTACCTGCTTTTTCTTATTGAGGTTTCTGACACTTTAAGCAAAAGGCTTTGGTCCTTATTCTTTTTATTTGGTCTCCTGTTCCCGGTTCAGTAAATTTCCATGCCAGGCCCTTGGGGGAGTAGGTTGGATACTGAAAATTTAGTAATATATATATTTTGACCAGGGGTCTCTGAGGGATTAAATAGGATTTTGTCTGCTTTGGCTTGGTCAAGGTAGTACTCTTTTTCCCAGCCCCTTCACTGAATCCTGTGTGATTTTTTCAACTCTCTGCTCCTTGCAGACCCTTTGTCTGTGTCTCCTGCCCGCTGGGCTGAGGAATATCTGGAACAGTCAGAGGAGAAGTTGTGGCTGGGAGAGCCCGAGGGAACGACTGCCAGTGATCGCTGGTGAGTGCAGCCATTTCTTCCTGGATGGATCCCTGTGGAAGGAGGATTGGACAGTTTTCCCAGCCTCCTCCAGTCTCCTCCCTCTATATTCCCAAACCATCTTGCAAAACCTTCATTTTGTACATTAAGGTTCCACCTGTATTATGATCCCTAAGAATCCTAACTGTCCTAACCAAAAGTTTGTAACTTTACCTTCTGCACCCTGATTCCTTTTTATTTTTTATTTATTTTTATTTTTATTTTTTTAATATATTTTATTGATTTTTTACAGAGAGGAAGGGAGAGAGATAGAGAGTTAGAAACATCGATGAGAGAGAAACATCGACCAGCTGCCTCCTGCACACCCCCTACTGGGGATGTGCCCGCAACCCAGGTACATGCCCTTGACCGGAATCGAACCTGGGACCTTTCAGTCCGCAAGCCGACGCTCTATCCACTGAGCCAAACCGGTTTTGGCCCCTGATTCCTTTTTAAGTTGGAGCCTGTCTATTCTTTCTCTCTGCAAAGATATGTTTGGGAAAGGGAGAGTTAAAAGGATATAACTATTGCTTTACACTCCTGCCCAGATGTCCTTCTTTAATGTAAATTGTAGATCCTCAACAAGAGAGTAGAGTAAGGTCACTCTCTTTTCCCCCATAGGAAGTGTGATTGCCATGGGCTGGGAGTGGGGAATAGCATGGGGAAGGTAATGGCTAACTAATGTGTAAAATTAGTTTGTCCCTACCTGTTCCAGGTATAATGATTATCATCCTGAGGATGATCTACAGCATACTGCCAGTGACTTTGTGGCCAAAGTGGATGACCCCAAATTGGCTAACTCTGAGGTGAGCCACACCCCACTGCTGCTTTGCCCAGGAGAGCTGGTCTTGGAAGTCAAGGGTCTTGCTTCTCTTACCCCAGTTCAGTTTAAAGAGAAGGAGATGAGATCCTTGGTCTGTTCCTTCTAATTGAGAATGGAGACTTTGGATCTGCCTCTTCTTCCAACATTCTTTCCTCATTTCCTTGCTTACTAACTCCCCCCCGCCCTGCCTTCTTAATTCTTTAAAGCCAGAAATCCTTTCTTTTTGCTCTCTACCTTTTTTAGGGTCTGTAGTATATCTTTCCTACAGCCCAAGATGGTCAGGGGGGAGGGCTAAGTGCAGGCTCCTCTTGGGCATGGTTGAGAGTGCACACTTGGAAGTTCTTTCCCGAGTGGCCTATGTGTGTCTCTGTGCCCCAGTTCCTGAAATTCGTGCGGCAGATTGGCGAGGGGCAGGTGTCCCTGGAGTCCGGTGCAGGGTCGGGCCGAGCTCAGGCAGAACAGTGGGCAGCAGAGTTTGTACAGCAGCAGGTAGGACATTGTCACCTCCCAGTTCCACTTCAGAGCCAGCTGGTGTCCTAGGCTTTGGGTTCAGTGTTCAGTGGTCCCAGATGGGGAAGGGATTTTATTGTCAGCTTGTCTTGGTAGCGTTCAGGTCTGAGTGGGTGGGAAAGAGATTCTGAGAATGTTCTCAGAAGTGTCCAGGTTGGTGGTGTTCAGTGGGTATTTAGTCAGTGTTTAGTGGGTAGAAAGTTGGTGGTGGTGGTATGACCATCCTTCTTTGTCACAGGGTACATCAGATGCCTGGGTTGACGAGTTCACAAGACCAGGGAACACATCTGCCCTTGATATGGAGTTTGAACGAGCCAAATCAGCTATAGAGGTGAGAGCAGATAGTGCAGGAGTGCACACTGCACAAGAAAAGACTCCATTGGAGCAAGTGGGTGTTAACATCAAAGATGATGAGCATAGTGTTCCTGGATCATCTGTGTCAGAATTGTTTGGGATTGGTGCCTCTCAAAAATGCTAATTCCTGCATCACCTCAGATGACTGAATCAGAATCTGGGAGGAGGATCTAGGAATCTGCATTTTGAAAAAGCTCTTCAGATATTCTGAACACATTGAAGTTTAACTAGTGCTTAGGGAACCGTTCTAGTGGAGCTGAGGTGCGGTGGGGTGGTCATGATGTATCCCCTTTTTCTAGCTTCCTTCCCTTCCTTACAGTCTGATGTCGATTTCTGGGACAAGTTGCAGGCAGAGTTGGAGGAGATGGCGAAACGGGATGCTGAGGTTCACCCCTGGCTTTCTGACTATGATGACATCACGACTGCTTCCTATGATAAGGTGAGAACTAGATTTTCAGATCGCAGGATTTCCTTGTTTTGTTGTCTCTCCTTTAATCCTGAATTTGGATATTCACCTTTTTTAATCCTCACCCAACAGTATTTTTCCATTGATTTTTAGACAGAGTGGAAGGGAGGGGGAGAGACACACAGAGAGAGTCATTGATGTGAGAGAGACACATCGATTGGTTGCCTCCTGCCCTCACCCCTACCAGGGTTGGGGATTGAGCTTGCAACTGAAGGGTGTGCCCTTGACTGGAACCGAACCTGGGATCCTTCAGTCTGCAGGCTGATGCTCTAGCCACTGAGCCAAACAGGCCAGGGCTGGGTACTCACTTTTATGTAATTATTTTCTTAAGCCCCTTTTTTCTGAAAGGAACATTCCCTTGCCCCTGCTGTCCTTTAGTAATTGAGAGTATGCTTTATTCTTAGGCTATAAAGGTTAATAATAGACCACCCTTGTCAAATAACAATGGTGCGATGACATTATACTTATGGTAGAAGTTTGCACATGATGCAGCAAGAGCTTGGGAGGTTGAGAACACTTTGAGAAGATAGATAACTCCTTTGGTGTGGAGTGGTAGTTGGTAGACTCTCTGTGCCTCCACACCTTAATACCTATGTATTTTTTTAACTCACAAGTTTACTTTAAATTCTGATCTCTTCCTGCAGATCACCCAATTTAGGGTGTTTTCAAAGAATTATATTAAATAAATGTTAGGAAAATTTTCCAGCAGTCAGTGGTGAAAAATGATCAAATTTTGCATATAGCATATACTATTGACTTAGAAGTGGATGTTATTTCAGGGTTATCACCATGAAAAAATACTACCTGTGGGTTGTAGGGCATTTGGGGATGTGGTTAATAATTAAGCTGCTGAGTTGAAGCATGATAGGGAAGGGAGAGAATTGCTTGGTTTTGTAAAAGACAAAATAGGAACTGAGGAGGTGAGTAGGGATATCTTTTTCTCAGCTCAGATCTGTTTGGGAAGGGATTCAGGGGCTAGAACCAGGGATTGAGATACAAGGCAGGATGCTGAAGGCAGATCTTGACATAAGGGAGCTGTGCAGAGATAGAGATGAATAAAGTTGAAGATAACTTTAAAAAAATCAATGAAAAACTTAGTACTAAGAGAAATACGATTTTGCCTATTATCCCAGTGTGATTTCCCACTTTACCTCATTACTCTCTGCCTAACATGAAACGCCACTAGACAAAACTTTGCACAGAGCATCATAACTCTTCCCTGAAACGAGAATTCCTCAGCTAGACGGGGACAGTGTATTTCTGAAACATTTCTGCCCTCAGGATTTTGGGATTAGCTATCATTTACCATCAGATACAGATTAATATTAATAACTTTTAAGAATGAAATTGGGGAACAAATGAAAAATTTCTAAGTGCTTCAATACATGCTCTCTTATTATTGTCCACCATGACTCCATGAGTTGGGTAAGATTTGCATTTGAATGGCAGGGTCTCTAATTCCAAATTGCCTTATAATGTAGTTATCCTTTACATTGTCACATATTGCAGGATAACTAGAAATGCCCTGTGAAGAGCTAAGGAGAGCTTATCTTATTACCGCAAGCAAATCCTGGCAAGACATATATTCTGTTCATTGGTGAGAAGTCAAGGATTTGGAAATTCAGGTCTATAAAGGGTTCCTAAAATAAGCTTATGCCCGGCATGGATCAGAGTTTGTAGGCCAGCCTAGCGTTCCAGTTATTGTGAACAGGAGCTAGAAGTGTGAGCACAAAACTGAATGACTTCACTGTAGTCATACATGATCTCCTTATTAATATGGAAATTTTGTCATCATTTGTTCAGATATCTTTCTGGAGACCTTCAACTTCTCCACCTTTGTCTTGGTTGTCATCTCCTATTCCTGCTGCTCTGTGATGACTCCTTCTCATATGGGTTCTTACTTGGCTTCTCTTCTTTCCAGGGGTACCAGTTTGAGGAGGAGAACCCCCTGCGTGACCACCCCCAGCCTTTTGAGGAAGGGCTGCGGCGACTTCAGGATGGGGACCTGCCAAATGCTGTGCTGCTTTTTGAGGCGGCTGTGCAGCAGGATCCTAAGCACATGGAAGTGAGTGACTCATTCTTCTGACTTCACATTAGAGACTGCTTCCTCTAGTTTTGAGGGAGGTCCCAAAGAGTAGTCCAGATGGACTAGGGCCAGTGTGCTGGCCTGGGATGGGGTGAGAGTGAGATGGTGAGTGGCGGGGAGCCAGAGGAGGGGAGGATGGAAAGGTGAATACAGGGGTGATGGAATCTGTCAACTTCTCTCTAGGCTTGGCAGTATCTGGGTACCACACAGGCAGAGAATGAACAAGAACTATTAGCCATCAGCGCACTACGGAAGTGAGTACACTGAGAGGTGGGGTGAGGTGGGTCCAGGGCTCTCCAAATCGCCTTTAGAATGATAAGAGCCCAGATCTAGATCCATGTCTTCTTTCAGGCCACTAACTAGAGTGTTTTTCATGATTAAAACTATAAGGTTTGGAGTGAGTTGGCGATAACTGATTCTATTCCTTCAATAGCTTTTGGTTTTATTTGTGAGACCCTGGCTGGTTCCTTGGCTGCTAAACTGTTCCCTTTCTCAGATCTGTAATTTTATTAGTAACTTATGTGTAGAGGATTCCTCTGTATCTTAATCGGAGGGAGTTGGCAGGTGAGGCCATCATGACTGCATTCCAAGGCTTGGCTTGGATCCCAGGGTACTGATGGGTACCATTGTCACTGCAATACCAGTTCTGTCCATCTCTGTTCAAACAGGTGTCTGGAGCTAAAGCCAGATAACCAGACAGCATTGATGGCACTGGCTGTCAGCTTCACCAACGAGTCCCTGCAGCGACAGGCCTGTGAAACCCTGCGAGACTGGCTGCGCTATACACCAGCCTATGCCCATCTGGTGGTGCCCGGGGAAGAAGGGGCCAGTGGCGCAGGACTGGGCCCAAGCAAGCGCATCCTGGGATCTCTGTTGTCTGAGTGAGTGAGGGGTTCCTGGGGTGAGAATGGTAACCCATTAGGAGAACCTTGATTTTCGATATTTGGATAGGGTGAGACTCAAGGATCTACTAGTACTTGAAGGAGGTCTGCATTTTACAGTGTAATGCTGGGAGGAGACAGAAAAACAGGTTTGTAAATTGGAATTTGGGAGTAGAGTAGGAAGGATGGCTGATCGATTGGTAATCTCTTGGATCTGATTGACTAATTAAGGAATTATTTTGGAGGGGTAGGAATATGTAGACATGTCCATCCACATTTTCCTCTTCTTTTCTAGCTCCCTGTTTCTTGAAGTGAAAGAGCTCTTCCTGGCAGCTGTGCGCCTGGACCCTACAAACATTGACCCTGATGTGCAGTGTGGGTTAGGGGTCCTTTTCAACCTGAGTGGGGAGTATGACAAGGCAGTGGACTGTTTCACAGCTGCCCTCAGCGTTCGTCCCAATGTGAGCCTCAGGGGAGGAATGGAAATGGGACATCACTCTGTACCTTATGGAAGAACCATTTGTTGGGACCTTTGGAGTCATGGGATAGTTCATTCCAGTGTTCCATGTACAGGTTACCTTGGGAGAATTGGGCAAAGAAGGGTGGGTGTGCAGAGCCATCTGAACTTACAGGAGTCTGTATGGTGAGAGTGGTTACATTGAGCTACACAATGAACTGTTGAGAGGAAAGGAATGGGGTGGTAACATACATTAGCTAAACAGATTGGTGAACAAGGGAGGAATGGGCAGAATTTGATCGGAGCTTGGCTTATGTTCCTAACCCTTCTTCATCCCTATCTCAGGACTATTTGCTGTGGAATAAACTAGGGGCCACCCTAGCCAATGGAAACCAGAGTGAAGAAGCAGTAGCTGCATACCGTCGGGCCCTCGAGCTACAACCAGGCTATATACGGTCCCGCTATAACCTGGGCATCAGCTGCATCAACCTTGGGGCTCATCGGTGAGAGTATCTATTGAGTAATGAATGAATGAACTTCTTGGTGAGGGTATCTACTGAGTAATAAATGAATGAACCTTTTCTCCCTGCCTTTGTCCCTAGCTCCTCATTCTCTGTTCCTGTTACTTGACTATCCATCCCCAGCTTTCCTTCTCCCCATACCAGCTGACCTGTCTCCTTCCTTGGTGTTTTGCTCACCAGCTCTCATTTCTGTTCCCTACAGGGAGGCTGTGGAACACTTTTTGGAGGCCTTAAACATGCAGCGGAAAAGCCGGGGCCCTCGGGGTGAAGGGGGCGCCATGTCAGAGAACATCTGGAGCACCCTGCGTTTGGCATTGTCCATGTTAGGCCAAAGCGACGCCTATGGGGCGGCTGATGCCCGGGATCTGTCCGCCCTCTTAACTATGTTTGGCCTGCCCCAGTGACAGTGGGATGGGCTGCCCTGTGAGTGTCTGCCTGGAGGGGTCCCCGCTCTGGATGTGACTCCCTCTCCCCAAATGGGCCTACCAAGGGGGTGGGCTGATGATCATAAGCGGTACGGCCTCTCAGGAGTGGCCTCAATGTAGGGGTGGGTAGTCTTTGTTCTAGTTCCTACGTAATTGTAGGAAAATGAGCTGTATCTCTTGAGTCCCTTGGTAATTCAAGGGTGCACACCCGGCTACAGATCTCTGCATATCATGCCCTTTCTTGGTGCTGCTTTTTGGGTAGGACCCAGAGATAATAGGGTAACTGTTGTCATCAGCTGCCATTTCTCATAGGGTCTACCACATTTGTAATGTCTGTCCCCCCTCCCCCTTTTACTGGGAATTGATAATAGTACAGCTTCCTTGGGCAGTTATGTGTAGGCCATTCTTCTACCATGCACCTCTGTGATGACCATATCTAGGGCGGGATGGCAGGAGTTGGCCTGTTGGACTTAAATGTTGATTTGGCTCAGCAGAGTCAAGTTTTGGTAGGGGTGCTCATAGTTCTGTCATTGGACCTCTCCTGGCTGTTGCTCAGATTCCCTGGGTACGATGCTGCACACAGGAATGCTGGCCTCACGATCTGGGGGTCCTCAAGAGCTGCCAGGGTAAATTGCTACACAGTATTTGGGTATTGGGTACAGGAAGTCTCACTTGTGGAATTAGCTAGCCTAGAAGGGGCCTGATGGGATCAGGTCAAGGGCTGTGCTCTGTGCCCTTTGGTGGAAGGACGGCATTGGGACGTGGGATGTGAGTGTAGGAGTCCCTCCTCTTAGACCTGTGAGTAGGAATTGAGCTAATAGCTCTTCTAGAAAGTTGCTTCAGAAATTGCCATCTTGCCAGATTCCTAGCAAAGAGATGGTTCAGTGTTACCTTAGGACTTTGCTGTATGTCTTGAAGTGTTTCTAGGGGAGAGTGTAAAAAAATCCCTTTCCCCTATCGTACCTCTGCAAGGTGAAGATTGAGGGAAGAGGAGGGAGTCTCTTGGGTTCTTCTCACCTGTGCCCTGTGTGGGGAGCTACACTAACCTGCAGAAATGACTGCTGAGCCTCTTGCCTTGTCATTAGTAGCTAATGATCAGAATTTTTTTTTTTTAACTACCATGGTCCCAAGGTTCCATTCTCAGATTTATTTTTCTTTGTATGAATATGTGTAAATGATTTTAAAATAAAACTGTAAAATATTTGTAGGAAGAATAAATGGAACTGACATGGGTCTGAGTTCTGTTGCCAAGTATGAAGTTGGGATGTTGGGAGGTGGGTTGTTGGTGTTTGGAGGATTGGGATTCAACAGTTTTCCTCTTTATCTTTCAATTCTCATTGGTGTACTGATTGCACATCTGTGTACCTAGTAATTACTCAGCACCTACTACGTACTAGGTACTATGAATAAGATGGACAGGGTGCCTGTGTTCATGGAGTTTATGGTTTATCAGGACAGACAGATGTTTAACAACCATGTGCACTTTTCACACTTGTGTACTACAAAAAATATGGGGTTGGTGCTATGTCATTTTGGGGTATTGTTTTATTGTGAAAGACATGGGAGGATTTGTATAGTTTTTTCCAATGCTTAGGTTTCATTTAAAGGTTTCATTCAGCTCTGCCTGGTTTTCTCAGGACTGTATGAAGAGCCATATCAACATGGGTCACTATTCTGGGGGAAAATTAAAAAATATAAATAAATTTATATTTGAAAATAAATGTTCATGGCCACATTAGAATTAGAAAAAATATCTAAAAGAACTTGTTCTATAAATTTCTAGACAGTGATATATTATTTAGTTATTTATATTTATGGTACAGTTTCCAAGGCCAATAAATGTTAAGAATATAATGAGAAAAGGTTAATAAACCACAGGTTATCCCTAGGAAAAAATGCACAGAAAAGAGAATAAAGGAATATTCCAATATGCTAAAAGTGTGAGGATTTCCCCCTTTTTGTCATATCCCAATTGTTTTTTTTTTTTTTTAAGTGCATGTGTAATACTTTCAGAGGAAAGAAAATAAAACACCATGAGGGAGGAGGGTGTCTGTGGCCACCACCTGGGTGATCTCCAGGCAGCTGGAGACCAGGGCTCTGAGGAGTGGGCAGTATGAAGCCCCAGGCCTGGGAGTGGGCTGGGCAGGCCGAGGCAGTAGTTTTGATATGTGGAAATATAAGAAGGAAGAAAGTGGCCGAGTAAATGGCTTGAAAGCTTAGCTAACTTCTGGTTTAAATGAAGTCTCCAGGTCTGTCTGCCTTGCCTGCGTTTGGTGGCATGACGGCATCCAAGAGGATACTTTTCTTGCATAGTCAGTGCCAAATCAAATCCAGCCAGTATTTATTGAGTCCCTGTCAGGCACCAGGGTTACAATTAGCAAGGCAGACAGGGTCCCTGCTTTTATAGCTTACATACTAGGGGGAGAGACAGAATAAGCAAGTATATATGAACATTTCAGTTATTCATGTGTGTTGAAAATATCAAAATGGCACATTGACAGGAGAGTAAAGGGGAGGGTTTGGGGAGACAACATTAGATAAAATCGTCAGGAAAAGGTCTTTGTCATGAGGTGATCTGAGTGAAAGGGAGGAGCCACCTATGGGGAGTTCTGGTCCCAGGGCAAGTGGGAAGACTGATGTGAGGTTAAAAGCTCTGCAATCCCACAGGAAGAAGGCTGGGGTGGAGAGGAATAGCAGGAGAGGGTCGACAGGTGGTCAGGAGCCATGGCAGGGAGGCTTTTTTCCATTATGGTAAAGAGTTTGAATTTTATTCTAAGTTCCACAAGAAATCGCTGGAGTGTTTTGCGCAGAAAAGTGATGTGATGTGATTTAGTTGCTGCAGCGTAAAGATGGATCATGGAGGGTGTGGAGGCTGGGTTGGAACTGAAGCAGGTGGGTCCGTTTGGAAGATCCTGGAGTAAGCTAGGTAAGGGATGTTAGTGGCTTAGTGTAGTGTGGACATGGAGTGGAGGGGATGGATGGAGAGTATGGAGCCAGAGAAGGTTGGATGAATTCAGTATATGTATATCTATCTATCTATCTATCTATCTATCTATCTATCTATCTATCTATCTATCATCTATCTATCTATCATCTGTCTATACCTATCTATCTATCTACAGACACACATACACATCTACAATAATAAAAGCGTAATATGCTAATTAGACCAGATGTCCATTTGGACAACCTTCTGGAAGAAGCCAAGGCTGCTAGGGAAACCCAGGTCCTGGGTGCCAGAGGGAAGTCGGTGCTGGCAGCGGGGAAGGAAGGCCTACTCCTGCATGAATTTTGTGCACTGGGTTTCTAGTACATACATAAACAGACACACACACACACACACACACACACACACACACACACACGTTTCAACTGCTGGAACTTGCTGCTGGATTGGCTGCAGAGGGTAAGGGAAAGAAATGAAGGATGACTCCCACCCTGAGCAACTGCAAGAATGGTATTGCCCTCAACTGAGAGGGAAAAATAGTGGGTGGAGCAGGTTTGGGAAGGAAAACTAAGTTCCATACTGAATACATTAGATTGGAGGTAGAGATCTCCAAGTAGAGATTTTAAGTAGATCATTAAGTCTTAGGGGTATGTCAGGACTATCTAGATAAAATTATGTCCTTTAGGTGATATTTAAAGTCCTGAGACTGAATATGTTTACCTAAAGTGAGACTGTAAATAAAGAAGAGGGTGTAAGGCTGCAAAACTATGGATTGCCAGGCATTTGTTCCTGTATGATACAAATCTGTACAGAGTAGCCTTTGTTTTTTTTCTATGTAATCTGAGTTGCATATCTTCTGCAACTTTAAGAAACAATTTAACTCTCCACCCTCCCTCCCAAGTTTTTCTATTTACAGGAAGAAATGTAACTGGCAGATGGATGTCTGAGTGCTCAATTCAATATGACTAGACCATTCTCCCTCTACAGGTAAACTGATAGGAGGTGAAATGATGGAAAGATTGCTTGGTGTGTGAAGACAATTTGTTTGATAGGACGTCTTTATAGTCCCAAACTCTGGTTGCTGGTGGGCCATTTTCACAACACTGTCAAGCCTACTAGATGAGGATGTAAGCATGCCAAGGCACCCTCTTTTCTAAATAGTGCATGTACGGGCATTGGCTCCTTGAGGCTCCTCTCCACTTACTTAAAACATTAGAAAATGATTGTTTTTAAAAATTTAAATGTTTAGAGCAGTTTTAGGTTTCCAACAAAAATTGAGAGAGAGATAGAGATTTCCCATATTCACGAGACAAAAGGGTACTTTTCTGGAGGGCTCTGCTAATGGACAGACACTGAAGGGTATAATTATTGTTGATAATATGAACTCATCAGAGAAATGTGGCATCTTAAAACTTTACTAAGGCCCTAGCCTGTTTGCCTCAGTGTATAGTCAAAGGTACGTACCTTGGTTTTAGGCTCCATCCCTGACCTGGTTGGGTGATGTGGGAGGCAACCAATTGATGTGTTTCTCACATCAATGTTTCTGTCTCCCTCCCTCCCTCTCTCTCTCTCTCTCTCAAAAAAAAAAAAAAAAAAAAGAAAGAAAGAAAAAAAAATCAATGAAAAATATCCTTAGGTGAGGATTAACACCAAAAAAATTTTTTTTACTTAGATTTTGTATGTGGGGTACCTTTGTAGTCTGCATAATGTGTACTAATGACTAAGGTTAAGAAAGCCATTTTATAAAGACATTAAATTATTACATTTAAATATTAATGAAATAATATTTTTTATTTTATTTTATTTTAAAATATATTTTATTGATTTTTCTACAGAGAGGAAGGGAAAGGGACAGAGCTAGAAACATCAATGAGAGAGAAACATCGATCAGCTGCCTCCTGCACACTCCCTACTGGGGATGTGCCTGCAACCAAGGTACATGCCCTTGACCAGAATTGAACCTGGGACCCTTGAGTCCACAGGCCGATGCTCCATCCACTGAGCAAAACCGGTTAGGGCATTAATGAAATAAAATTATTTAAACACTCATGTACATACATCTATGTGTCCTTAAATAATGGCAAAGGTAATAACTTTAAGGCAAATGTACAGTGGGAATTACACAACTGGTTTTTTTTTTATTCAATCTGCCTATTTCTTTTCTCCAGAAATTTACAGCCTCTGCAGAGATGGCTTCTGATTCAAAAAGCTGGAGTCCCTTGGGATCCTGACATCATCTTGGGTTCCCGTACTCACTTAGGCTTTCATATAGGAAAACAAATCCTCACTTGTTCAAAAAAGAGATGAAAGTTTGGTCACACTAGACATTACATGACAGCCTTGCATTTTAATGAAAAGAAATAGATGATCCAGGGGGTAAAAAACCCACCCACAATTTCAGGATAAAACACCCACAATTTCAGGATAAAACACACTGCCTGTCCTTGGATTTCTAGCAAATCACACATTTATTCGACCCTTTAGGCCAATGGGTCTCTTGTTTTGGGCTGCCACCTGGGGCCATACCTTTTTTTCCCCTCTAAACTCTAGTCAAAATTTTCTGGCAATCTGGAAACTCATCCGCTAATCCCTGCTTAATCTCAAATGTCACAAAGAAAGAAATTGGGTTAATATCTAACTTGATAATATTTTTAAATAATTTTGAAAAATTCCAAGAAGACAGAGCTTAAACAGCTTTTCCTCTAAGTTTGACTACATAGGATTCATCAGTTCAAAAAAATTAATGTGCTGATTCCACTAACAACATCTGGCAGCTGCTGCTACGCAGCAAAAACTACTACTATCACTGTTATATATTTGAACTTACCTTATGTTCTGATGGTTCTCAAAGCCAAGGCTATTCTAAGTGTTTGGATCACGTTAAAACCAAGCACAAACTTGGAGAGGTGAGTTAGCCTTTTATTCCTTCTTAGTTTAATCAACCAGTTCAAGGCACTGGTTTCTTTTAGTTTAAGTGAGAATGAATTACTCTCAATCTCTTTGTTTTGATAAATGATCCAACAGAAGAAGAAAACATATTTAGATGGTTCAGTCGGAGGAAGAAAAAACAACTATTTGGGAATCCATTTGCTATGGCCAACGTTAGGTCAATAGCAGATGGCACCAAAGGACCTTAATAGCAACCAACAGTTTTGCTTGTCATCTCCATTATTAGTCTGTTTCCCACCCCATTTACCCAAGATTGCTCAGGAGTGGTGATTAAGAGCATAGACTCAGGAGTCAGAGTAGCTGGCTTCACAATGCCATATTTGCTAGTTGGGTGACCTTGGATGAGTTATATAACTTGATTTTCCTCTTTGTAGAATAGGGATGCTAAAAAAATCTCATAGGATTGTTGTGAAGAATAGATGAATTATTACGTACTAGAGGCCAGATGCATGAAAATTCGTGCACTGGGGGTGGGTATCTCTCAGCTCGGCCTGTGCCCTCTCAGAGGATGTCCACCTGAGTGGGGGAGGGGAGGGGAAGCAGGCCTAAGCCGCAGTTGGACATCCTTAGTGCTGCCACAGAGGCAGGAGAGGCTCCCTCCACCGCTGCTGCATTGGCCAGCCATGAGTTTGCTTCTAGCTGAGCAACGCTCCCCCTGTGGAAGCGCACTGACCACCAGGGGACAGTTCCTGTGTTGAGCGTCTGCCCCCCTGGTGGTCAGTGCGCATCATAGCGACTAGTCATTCCTGGTAGTTCTAGGGTCAATTTGCATATTACCCTTTTATTTTATAGGATAATTCCAGAGGGAAGGTCAGAAGTTATGGATCTATACTGATCCACAGGGAATGGATTGGATTGATGTTTAGGACCTTGGAAAGAACACAATGGAAGGATTGACAAAGGAAATGGAGAAGAGATATGTAGGTCAAGTACATGTAAGGGCACAAAGTGTAAAGATATTTGTGTTCCATGGGAATGATTGCCAGAGGTCATCTATCATGAAGGTGGTACTCAAAAATCATCTTGATGAGGTCACATGCTCTGTGGATGCCAATCAATAGCTTTCCCAGGCTATTGACTTGCTCATTGGACTTATGAATAAAATGGTCATAGTATAAAGACTAGAAGTTATGAATGGGCTCAGCAATTGGACTTTTCCTCATTTGGGATGATCTGTGTGCACTTTTGGTAAGTAGCAAACCTATCAGTTGCAGAGCCCAAAGCTTTATTCCCAGGATTACACCATGTTTTTGGAGACCAACCAGCATTTGTTAGCAGGCTGATTATGTTAGTTTCTTCCATATACAAGGGTGTGATTATTTTCCTCACTGTAATAGACACTTATTCTGGATATGTATTTGTGCAAAATATATCTGCTTGCACTACATTCTTGGATTTATATAATTTCTTGTTTACCATGATGGCATCTTAATTCTTCTGTACTAGGAATTCATTGCACAGCAAAAACAGCCAGGCTATGTGTTTATGCCCATAGTATTCACTGGTTTTATTATGTATCATTTCATCACTCAGAAGTAGCTGACATGGTAGAATTATGAAATGGTTTGTTGAAACCTCAATTATAGATTTAACTAGGGGCCCGGTGCACGAAATTCGTGCACTGGGTGGGGGGGGGGGAGTGTCCCTCAGCCCAGCCTGCCCCCTCTCACATACTGGGAGCCCTCAGGCGTTGACCCCCATCACCCTCCAATTGCAGGATCAGCCCCTTGCCCAGGCCTGACGCCTCTGACAGAGGCGTAGACCCCCATCACCCTCCGATCGCCTGATTGGCCCCTTGCCCAGGCCTGACGCCTCCGCCAGAGGTGTCAGGCTTGGACAGGGGGCCCCCATCTCCCCCCGATCACTGGCTCTGGCCCCCGCCCAGGCCTGAGGCCTCTGGCCCAGGAATCATGCCTGGGCAGGGGATCCCCATCTCCCTCTGATCGCTTGCTCCACCCCCCGCCCAAGCCTGACGCCTCTGACCCAGGCTTCAGGCCTGGGCAAGGGGACCATCATATCTCCCAAATCCCCGGCTCAGCCCCCCGCCCAGGCCTGATGCCTCGGCCAGAGGAGTTGACCCTCATCACCCTCCGATCACCAATCACCAGATCGGCCCCTTGACCAGGCCTGAGGCCTCTGGCAGAGGTGTCAGGCCTGGGCAGGGGACCCCCAGCTCCCCGCGTTGCAGGCTCCACCCCTGCCCAGGCCTAACGCCTCTGGCCTAGGCGTCCGGCCCGGGCAGCGGTGACCCACAGCTGCAGCAGCCCCGCGATCGTGGGCTCCGCTTTAGGCCCAGGCAAGGGACCCCTAGCTCCCGGGACTGCCAGCTTCAACCGTGCCCAGCTCCCATCGCTGGCTCCACCCCTACTTCCTGCTATCACTGGCCAGGGCGGCAAAGGCACCTGATTCTCCGATCATGGCTGGGGGCCAGGGCAAAGGCGGCCCTGGGGTTAGCTCCCCCCTGGGTTTCTGATCACTGTCAGTGGCAGGGGGCTTCTTCCTGCTTTCCCTTTCGCCTCCCTGCATTGTGCCTACATATGCAAATTAGCCGCCATCTTGTTGGCAGTTAACTGCCCCCCAGCTCTTAGCTCCCCCCTGGGTTTCCGATCACTGTCAGTGGCAGGGGGCTTCTTCCTGCTTTCCCTTTTGCCTCCCTGCATTGTGCCTACATATGCAAATTAGCCGCCATCTTGTTGGCAGTTAACTGCCAATCTTAGTTGGCAGTTAATTTGCATATAGCCCTGATTAGCCAATGAAAAGGGTATCGTCGTACGCCAATTACCATTTTTCTCTTTTATTAGATAGGATTGAGTGTCAACCTCTTGAGGGGTTAGCATTCTGTCTTATAAGATGTGGTATATAGTCAGAATCAGTGACCAATTCATGGTGAGAGTGATGTGATTATTGCTGGGGAACCATGAGCTAAAGAAAGCAGGTGGCCTCTGGAAGGAAAAAGCAAGGAAATATACTGTCTCCAGAAAGAACTAGACCTGGGATTTAGTCCTGTAAGATCCATTTCAGATCTGACCTGTAGAACTTTCGGATAATAAATTTGTGTTAATTTGTGTTATAGCAGCAATGGAAAACTCATATAAGCAAAGAAGGGGCTCACCGAATTGGCTGAAGTAATTGATTCTAAAACAATGATTATAAGATTGCTCAACGATCTTGAGAGCTTCAAGGGACTTAGCATCATAATTGTTTGTGCTAAATCTTCCAGACACCCTCTCCCCCAGCCCCAGCCTCAAGTCCCATTCTACTAACAGTTTGGTGGCGTGTTCTTTTCTATTGAGTGCTTTGATCAGACTAAGCTGGTTTCTTTTTCTTTTTTTCTTTTTATTTTTTTAAATATATTCCATTGATTTTTCACAGAAAGGAAGAGAGAGGGACAGAGAGTTAGAAACATCAATGAGAGAGAAACATCGATCAGCTGCCTCCTGCACACCTCCCACTGGGGATGTGCCCGCAACCAAGGTACACGCCCTTGGCCGGAATCGAACCTGGGACCCTTCAGTCCGCAGGCCAACGCTCCATCCACTGAGCCAAACCAGTCAGGGCTCTTTTTATTTTTTAATATATTTTTATTGATTTCAGAGAGGAAGGGAGAGAGAGATAGAAACAGCATGATGAGAGAGAATCGTTGATTGGCTGCCTCCTGCACACCCCTCACTGGGGATCGAGCCTGCAACCCAGGCATGCACCCTGACTGGGAATTGAACCAGCGATGTCCTGATTCATAGATTGACGCTCAATCACTGAGCCACACCAGCCGGGCTAAGTTGGTTTCTTGTTACTATATTACAGTTTACCAGTCTTGGAAAAGCCTGTGTGAAAAAGCCTTACCACCACCCACTATGCCTCCCAACATTTGGAAAGCCATTGTCAAAAGAACCCAAACTTCTTCTAGTTGATCATGAGCATCTATGAATAAGCATTGCTCCAGAGGAGGAAGCAAACCAATGACTAACTTTTCTATAAAGTTGCCTTAGTCTCTACAGAGTCTTACTTGGATGGATGCATAGAAGTCCCTGTTTCTTGATCTTCCATGCTTTCTTTTGATTTTTTTCTTTCCTTCTTACTGTAAAGGCTACATCTGCTACATTACCTGAGCTAATGTAGTAACATGTTTGTGGGTGAACATTTCATTTCATTTTTGAATGATTAACTTTTTCCCATTTTGGGACAGCAGACCAAGGGGACCAGACTTTTTGAGCCACTGAATCTCCCGGGAAAATCCTCATAGAAATATGTTAGTCACAAACATATTCTGCCCCTGAAACATGACCTGCTGGCGCCTCTTCCCTCTGTCTGTTGTTACCCTTACTGGGAATTGACTGTATTGTGCAGAACAATTTAATTGTCTTGGTTGCTACAGCGTCCTTCAAAGTCAGGTCAGAGGCTCTCCTTTCACAATGTGAAAGACTAATTAAACTGCGTTCTTAAGCAAAACAACTCTCTCTGCACCTCATCTCCATCCTTACGTCATATAGACAGTGCTGCAGTGCTTTCTCATTTCTCCCTTTTATATTCCTGTGTGGTTTTAGTTGAAAAGCAGCCAAATGATACATACATATATAAATATCCTGATTCCTCTGTCAGGTCTGATTAAGACTTAATAAGAGGCCACATGGCCTGTTAGTATGTTGTGGTTTGTCTTGTGTATCTTTGGAGACAGAGAGATTTGTAGCATGTGTTATATATTTGTTGGCGATAAGCTGCTTCTGTTGTGAAAATTGAAATGGCTTTATTAATTGCCGAAATCCTTTGACAATAAAATATCAGTTACCTACATGATGTTCTCAAAATAGTTCTTACTTAAGATAATTTCTCTTAAATGTCTAGCCCAGTGCCATCTTTTTGTTCAATAAATATTAGTTGAGCATCTATTAAGTTGTAGACATTGGAAGTACAGAGCCATTTTCTTCATAATCTAGTTTAGGAGATTAAGTGGTATATAAATAAATGAGTTAAAAAATTTCAGGCCCTGACCGGTTTGGCTCAATGGATAGAGCGCCAGCCTGCGGACTGAAAGGTCCCAGGTTCAATTCCAGTCAAGGGCATGTACTTTGGTTGCGGGCACATCCCCAGTAGGAGGTGTGCAGGAAGCAGCTGATTGATGTTTCTCTCTCATCGATGTTTCTAACTCTCTATCCCTCTCCCTTCTTCTCTGTAAAAAATCAATAAAATATATTTAAAAAACACACATATCTACACTAATAAAAGAGAAAAATGGTAATTGGCGTACGACGCTACCCTTTTCATGGGCTAATCAGGGCTATATGCAAATTAACTGCCAACTAAGATTGGCAGTTAACTGCCAACAAGATGGCGGCTA
The DNA here is from genome assembly GCF_963259705.1 of Myotis daubentonii. Lineage (NCBI taxonomy): Eukaryota > Metazoa > Chordata > Mammalia > Chiroptera > Vespertilionidae > Myotis > Myotis daubentonii. The sequence goes on from NC_081841.1 coordinate 22,331,401, forward strand.
ATTTGCATATGTAGGCACAATGCAGGGAGGCAAAAGGGAAAGCAGGAAGAAGCCCCCTGCCACTGACAGTGATCGGAAACCCAGGGGGGAGCTAAGAGCTGGGGGGCAGGGCAAGGGCCGCCTTTGCCCTGCCCCCCAGCCATGATCAGAGAATCAGGTGCCTTTTCCGCCCTGGCCAGTGATAGCAGGAAGTAGGGGTGGAGCCAGCGATGGGAGCTGGGCATGGTCGAAGCTGGCAGTCCCGGGAGCTAGGGGTCCCTTGCCTGGGCCTAAAGCGGAGCCCACAATCGCAGGGCTGCTGCAGCTGCGGGTCCCCGCTGCCCGGGCCGAACGCCTCAGCCAGAGGCGTTAGGCCTGGGCAGGGGTGGAGCCTGCAACCGCGGGGAGCTGGGGGTCCCCTGCCCAGGCCTGACACCTCTGCCGGAGGCCTCAGGCCTGGTCAAGGGGCCGATCCAGTGATTGGTGATCGGAGGGTGATGAGGGTCAACTCCTCTGGCCGAGGCATCAGGCCTGGGTGGGGGGCGGAGCCGGGGATTGGAGGGATATGATGGTCCTGTTGCCCAGGCCTGAAGCCTGGGTCAGAGGCGTCAGGCTTGGGCGGGGGGTGGAGCAAGCGATCAGAGGGAGATGGGGGTCCCCTGCCCAGGCATGATTCCTGGGCCAGAGGCCTCAGGCCTGGGCGGGGGCCAGAGCCAGTGATCGGGGGGAGATGGGAGTCCCCTGTCCAAGCCTGACACCTCTGGCGGAGGCATCAAGCCTGGGCAAGGGGCCGATCAGGCGATCGGAGGGTGAAGGGGGTCTACACCTCTGGCCGAGGCATCAGGCCTGGGCTGGGGGCAGAACCAGTGATGGGGGGAAATGAGGGTCCCCTGTCCAGGCCTGACACCTCTGTCAGAGGCGTCAGGCCTGGGCAAGGGGCCGATCCTGCAATTGGAGGGTGATGGGGGTCAACGCCTGAGGGCTCCCAGTATGTGAGAGGGGGCAGGCTGGGCTGAGGGACACTCCCCCCCTCCACACCCAGTGCACGAATTTCATGCACCGGGCCCCTAGTATATATATAAAACCTAAAGCATATTGAGTATCTTAAAAAAAATTTCAGGCATCAAAGTTTTGAATTAATCATTCAAAAATGAAATGAAATGTTCATCCACAAGCATGTTACTGCATTAGCTCAGGTAATGTAGCAGATGTAGCCTTTACAGTGAGAAGGGAAGAAAAAAATCAGAAGAAAGTATGGAAGACCAATAGGTAAAATGGGATATAAAGGAGGTACATAGGAGTAGACTTTACACTAATCTGAGGTCCTTATAGGGCCTCAGAAGATGCCTGTAGCCTGCAGTGGCCTTAGTTAGCATGCCCAAATGGGGAAAGATTCAACGATAAGGAAAAAAAATAATCTGTTCACAGACTTTTTAGATGCTAAAGGGAAAAACAATTTTTTTTTTGCTGTATTTTCAAGCATGTCTGCAGATAGGACTAAGCTGCACCAAAGCTCCATGTGCAACAGTACCAGTGTGGGAACAACTAGCTTTGCATTTTGAGAACCGGCCATATAAGGGCAAAGTTGGATCAGCTGACCAAATTCTGCTCGTCTTTTATTTTTATTTTATTTTTTTAAATTAAATCTTTATTGTTCAGATTATTACAGTTGTTCCTCTTCCCTCCCCTCCCCTCATATCTCCCCTCCACCCGGTTCCCATGCCACCCTCTGCCTCACCCCCCGCCCCCGAACTGTCCTCATCCATAGGTGCACGATTTTTGTCCAGTCTCTTCCCGCATCTCCCACACCCCTTTCCCCCCCAAGAATAGTCAGTCCATTCCCTTTCTATGTCCCTGATTCTATTATAATCACCAGTTCATTCTGTTTATCAAATTATTTATTCACTCGATTCTTAGATTCACTTGTTGATAGATGCATATTTGTTGTTCATAATTTGTATCTTTACCTTTTTCTTCCTCTTCCTCTTCTTAAAGGATACCTTTCAGCATTTCATATAATACTGGTTTGGTGGTGATGAACTCCTTTAGCTTTTCCTTATCTGTGAAGCTCTTTATCTGACCTTCAATTCTGAATGATAGCTTTGCTGGATAAAGTAATCTTGGTTGTAGGTTCTTGCTATTCATCACTTTGAATATTTCTTGCCACTCCCTTCTGGCCTGCAAAATTTCTGTTGAGAAATCAGCTGACAGTCGTATGGGCATTCCCTTGTAGGTAACTGAGTTACTTTCTCTTGCTGTTTTTAAGATTCTCTCTTTATCTTTTGCTCTTGGCATTTTAATTATGATGTGTCTTGGTGTGGTCCTCTTTGGATTCCTTTTGTTTGGGGTTCTCCGCGCTTCTTGGACCTGTAAGTCCATTTCTTTCACCAGGTGGGGGAAGTTTTCTGTCATTATTTCTTCAAATAGGTTTTCAATATCTTGCTCTCTCTCATCTTCTGGCACCCCTATAATTCTGATGTTGGTACGCTTGAAGCTGTCCCAGAGGCTCCTTACACTATCCTCGCATTTTTGGATTCTTTTTTCATTTTGCTTTTCTGGTTGGGTGTTTTTTGCTTCCTCGCATTTCAAATCATTGACTTGATTCTTGCGCTCCTCTGGTCTGCTGTCGGGCGTCTGTATAATATTCGTTATTTCAGTCCATGTATGCTTAATTTCTAGTTGGTTCCCCAATATAAGATCGAGGGTCTCATTAGTTTTCTTGTAGATCTCATAAAGTTTATCGGCAGCTTCTAAACAGTTCTTGAGAGACCTTAAAAGTGTGGTTCTGAACTCTGTATCTTCCATTGACAATTTTGTCCTGTTTCTTTGTCTCCGCATTTTGTTATGCTTCCTTGGTGCACCCCCTAGTGGTCTTTGTTCGCAGTCTTATAGTTAAACCTTGATTGTTGTAGCTAATCCCAGGGAGGGTTTGACCTCCAGGCCAAGTGGCTATGAGAATCAGCTGTGTCAGCAGTGAGAGAACTTCTGTCCTCTAGGGAGGTGCTAATCTAGCCTTTGCCTGAGGCTATCCAGCAAATGCCTCTGTGCAGGGCTTGGGTAGGGTGGGTCGCACAGGATCAACAGGGTGGGCCAGAGAGAGCAGTTGTGGCGGCTCTCAGTCCTGTCCCCAGGGGCTCTGCCTCTCTGAGTCCCAGCACCCGCTGCAAAGCTCGGAGAGAAAGCTGCACTCGCTCTGACCGAAGCCAGACAGTCCGCTTCTCCCGTTTGAGCCTGGGTCCCTAAAGACTCGCCTGTATCTGGAGCTCAGAGTCTGTGACTCCCTCCCGATTGAAAACTACAACCGCACCCTCCGCCGCCAGCCCGCTCCGCGCACTCCGCACCTCAGAATTTGACTTCAGCACTGCGCCTCCTCTGAGTGTCCGTATGCGTTTCTCTTTCCTCCTAGTTGTAGGACTTCCACTCAGCCAGCGTTCCTGTGGTTCTGGGTGATGTCTGTTCCGTCTTTTAGTTTCACTTTTGAAGTAGTTGTTCAAAGCAGCAAACTCCGGTGTTAACCTATGCCGCCATCTTGGTTCTCCTCTGAAATTGTTTCTTATCCAAAGGCCTTTTTCATTAGTATAGAAATGATGGAAAGATAAAAATAAAATCAAAGATGATGGATTGACTAACCCAGAGGAAAGAGGGGATGCTTAAGAATTAAGGTTAAGATGCTAAGAGCAAAAGCAGGGTAATCAGAGCATGACTGCCAGCACAGACTGGTATAAAATGAAAAAAGTTAACTCAGACTCTTCCATTAAAAAAATTTATTTTGTTTTTATTTTGTTAATCCTCACCTGAGGATATTTTTCCATTGATTTTTAGAGAGAGTGGAAGAGAGAGGGAAAGACAGAAACATCGATTGATTGGTTGCCTCCTGCACAAGCCCTGACCAGGGTCTGGGCCGTGGAGGAGCCTGCAACCAAGGTACGTGCCCTTGACCAGAATCAAACTGCAGGCTGATGATCTACCCACTGAGCCAAACCGACTAGAGCAGACTCTTCCATTTAAATGTCTTCTTCAACTTAGCTCAGGTGCAGCGTAATAGATACTTCGCCAGTAATCGGTTCCAACTCCCTGCTGGTTTTTCTCTTTTTCAGGAGCCATTTCCTCTGTTTCTCCTCCCAAAGATGGTTCTTCGATGAAGGGGCTTTTTACTACCCTAATGGCAGTGGGGAAAAGGTCCTTGGTCTGCATGCTCCCCACTTAGTATCTGCTTGTCTGTGATTTAGTAGGTTTGACCTGGTCTGGTCTCTGGCATTATGCACTGGACTTGTGGAGAAAAGAATGAGGCCTATTCAGTGCCAACCTCTTTGCTAGCTGTTGCTAGTCAAAGTCTGCAAAAGGCTGAACAAGGCTGATGGGCTGGACCTGAACCAGCTCATGACCTTGTTCTTTCATGCCCTTGTGATGAAGTGGGCTTTGGTAGAAGAACCTTTGCTAACCCTGTACCATCCACAAGGAACACAGATTAGTGAGGTGGATCTTCCATGCTTTTGTGAAATAGCTCAATTAATAATTTCTTTTTAATAGCTTATAGATCTTTAAAAATATATTTTTATTGATTTCAGAGAGGAAGGGATAGGGAGAGAGAGACAGAAACATCAATAATGAGAGAGAACCACCCATCAGCTGCCTCTTGCAAAACCCCCACTGGGGATCGAGCCTGCAACCTGGGCATATGCCCTGACTGGGAATTGAGCCGTGACCTCCTGGTTCATAGGTCGACGCTCAACCACTGATCCAAACCGGCTGGGCTATGTAAATCTTTTTTAATTCCTAAGGAATATTTTGTGTTTTAGTCACTCTGTTTCTGATAGGTCTTAAGAAACTGTTCCTCAAGCAAGGATGTTTAATTATTAACTTCTCCAGAGAAGAGGTTACTTGACCTCTTAAACCCCCACTTTCTTATGGGTAAATTGGGAAGGATAATGCTATGTTACAATATTGTTGTAATATATTGTATTGTGTTACAATCCAGAAGGCCAACTTACTAATTATGCTAAGTAAAGGAACAGAATTCTTCCTGCTCTTTACTTCTGCATTTCTTATTCAGAACCAAAATATTTTTATAACAGAATTTTCTTCCTGTTACAGTCATGTGTGGTTTTAACTGAAAATGTGCCAAATGATAAATACATAAACATCCTGCCCACTTAGCCCTATCTGATAGATAGCGCAAGAGGCTTCATGGTTTCACCTGGCAGTGTGTTGTGGTTTGTTTTCTGTATCTTTGGATACACAAAGAAACCTGTAGCATTTGCATGTTTTTAAAATTGGCTGTCTCATCAGTGCCCTGGGAATGGGTCTGCATTTATTTTTGTAAATTGGAATTTACTGTATTATATTAAATACATTAATATAATAACATTTAATGCTATAGTAATTATATTAAATTGCCAGGAGCCGGTCCATCCTTGCTGTTTCAAGGGACCTGGCATATATAGCATACTGTTCTTAATATGTTTGCTCCCCTTAGCGCTGTGTGTTTTAACCAAGGTCACCTCTCTGAGAAAGGTTGTTTCCCCAGGTAGGGATTTTTCCCCTGAAGTTAGGGAGGGAATAAAACCCCTCAACTAAGTACCAGGCGGATAATTAATCACTTTAACTACAAACAATCATGCTTAAGCTACATAATCTTTACTCCCTGGAATGGAGATAAGAAACGCCCTAACCTTTGGAATAGAGATTGATAGGATTGGAATCAACTGGTATAAATACAGATGTAACAAGACAGAACTGAGAACACAGAACTTAGGAGACAGGACTTAGAAGACAGGACCAAGAGAGACCGAACCTAGGCACAGAACCTACACAGAACGTTCTCTAGAGACAGAAGGACTTCGCTGGAGAGAACATGGCAAAAGATCCTGGACTGAACCTGACTACAGAAATTGGCAAGAGAACCTGACTAGAACCTGGTGACTGAACCTGGCTGGAGAACCTGTACAGAACCTGGCTGGAGATCCTAACCAGAACTTCTCTGGAGATCCAGACCAGAACTTGGCTGGAGATCCTGGCTAGAGATCCTGGCTAGGCTGCTGATCAACTGAACACTGTCTCCGTGTCATTCCTTCTTCGCCGACTCCGTCTACGCCTTTGGGGACCCCTGGACCTGCTGGGGTTGGACCCCGGCTTCTTGCCAATTTCTGTAGTCAGGTTCAGTCCAGGATCTTTTGCCATGTTCTCTCCAGCGAAGTCCTTCTGTCTCTAGAGAACGTTCTGTGTAGGTTCTGTGCCTAGGTTCGGTCTCTCTTGGTCCTGTCTTCTAAGTCCTGTCTCCTAAGTTCTGTGTTCTCAGTTCTGTCTTGTTACATCTGTATTTATACCAATTGATTCCAATCCTATCAATCTCTATTCCAAAGGTTAGGGCGTTTCTTATCTCCATTCCAGAGAGTAAAGATTATGTAGCTTAAGCATGATTGTTTGTAGTTAAAGTGATTAATTATCCGCCTGGTACTTAGTTGAGGGGTTTTATTCCCTCCCTAACTTCAGGGAAAAAATCCCTACCTGGGGAAACAACCTTTCTCAGAGAGGTGACCTTGGTTAAAACACACAGCGCTAAGGGGAGCAAACATATTAAGAACAGTATGCTATATATGCCAGGTCCCTTGAAACAGCAAGGATGGACCGGCTCCCGGCAAATAATGATATATCTTCTATGGAAATATTAAGTCCTCATAAGATGAAGTTGAATATTGTTCTCAAAACAGTTCTTTTTAATTGAAATAACCTCTGTAAAACACTTAGCAGAGTGCCATTCACTGACTCATTCATCCAATCAATAGACATTTGGAATTCTTAAATAGCCAGCCATTGAGGCTATAGAGGTGAATTAGACATAGAACTTCTGCTAACCACATTTAGAGCTTATAAAGTAAAATTGGCAAGTAAACAAATGAGCTCATGAAAGGGTTGCAGATGCTAAGGAAGAATTTCATAATCAGTAGAATGGGAATGAGAGAGAGAGAGAGAGAGAGAGAGAGAGAGAGAGAGAGAGAGAGAGAGAGAGAGAGAGATATCAATTGCAAAAGGCTCGCAACTTTGAGTGGCACCATTATCATACCACCAAGGCACCACTATAGTTCCATGGTAGATTTCTGACAGGTTCCCAACAAGGCTATAGGTAACAGAATGTAATTTAATATTCTAGAGCCTTGTGATTCCTGAGATGAGATGGAGAAAGATGTCCTAATATGACTTCTCTACTGCCACTATTCAGCATTTATGCTGTAACTTGGTAAATCCAACTCATTTAATCCTCACCCAAACTCTAATATCTAGGCATGATTGTCACCCTCATTTTATGGATGAAGCAACCAAGCACAGAGAGTCTTAAGAAACCGTTCAAGGTCACAGATATAGTATGTGCAGAGCTGTGAGTCAAGACCAGGCAGTCTGCCTCCTGAGTCTGTTCTCTTGATCACTGCATTGCAGCCTCTCAGGTTCATTGTGGGACCCAGCTGGTTGGTGCCTTCTGTAAAACCTTCCTCCCTTTCATCTTTTATGAGATTGTACACTGGTATTTCTTATGTTTGAAGAAGATCTTGTCTTTATTGGAGGGTGTGTTAGTCCATGTTGACACTGTACCCCAAACTCTAGAATATAGGGTGCTGCTTGGAGACAGCATGCCAGCCCTGAGTTGAGACCTTTCTTTCTATCCCATCAGTCCCTATACAATGGTTCTCAACCTTCCTAATATCGCTACCCTTTAATACAGTTCCTCATGTTGTGGTGACCCCCAATTTCATTGTTAAAATTGAACATAATTAAAGCATAGTGATTAATCACAAAAACAATATGTCGTTATATATGTGTTTTTTGATGGTCTTAGGCGACCCCTGTGAAAGGGTCGTTCGACCTCCAAAGGGGTCACGACCCACAGGTTGAGAACCGCTGGATCTGAAGCCCATAACAGTGTTTTCCCTATGAGATCTCAATGCTGAGGTAAGCGAGACCAAATGTGACTGGTTACTCTAAATGCATGCCTATGTCATCCTTTGGAAATGGGTGGCTGGACTCCAGCAAGCATATCCTATGTTCTAGGGTCTGGGTGAATGGTTTCTAGTGATGGTGTAGAGCCCAGAACTGGGTAAGAATGATAAATCTGTGCCACAGAGGGAAGATGGCATCTTGACCAAGTGATCCAGCAGATCCTGATCCTAGCTCCAGCACCTGAGTTTGAATTCTGGTTCTGATATTTAGAATCAGTTATTATCATTAATATGTTAAGATTACAGATAAAGAAGAAGACAGGGTTCATGTAGTGCTATGGGGCTTAGGCATGAGTAAGCGGTTCTTAGAAAATTAATAGGTAAGTATTAGATGCATGTGTTCAACTATTTCTTTTTTCTTCCTTTTAATTGACCCAAGTCCCAAGAAGAAAGAATGGGCATGGCAGAAACTGAGAACTTGTATCTGCTGACATGGGTCCTTTGGGTGGGGAATGTGGCAAGGCTTTGGAATGACTCACAGCTGCCCTCAGTGTTTGTCCCACTGAAAACTTCAGGTGTGGGACGGGGCTCTGAACTCTGGTGGGGACTTTGGGGATGGGGGTGTCACAGAATGTTTCCTTCCCGTATCTGCGTGCTTAAACATTGAGGACCAAGGTGAGGGGACCACAGGGTTGGCTTGTGTGCACTGCAGAGATGTATTATGGAAGCACTGAGCTTGTGGAGGCATGAAGAATGGGGTGGTAGCATGAGTTAATAACCTCAAATTTTGAGGTGGGACCTTGCCTTGCATACCCTTACTTCCCTTCTCACTCTCTATACCTATCCCAGGGCTACTTTCTGGAGAGCATCTGGGAGCTGCTCTGATCAATGGAAACCAGAATAAGGCACAGTGGCTAAATTGGGCATATGCCCTTCTGCATTGGGCTTTCCCCTCAACCCACCTGGGCTTTCATTCTTGTCACCACCTTCCCTCTTGGCCTCAGATCTAAGAAGGCAATGGTTTTAGGTAGCGTCTGTCCCCTTCTCTTTTCTATTTCACATGCCTCTCCTTTGCCACCCGATAGCAAAAGACTTTATCTTTTCCCTTTCTGTTTGGGCAGTTCCATAAAATTATATTTTGCATCTTCCCTAACTATGGGTTATAATAAAATTGTGTTCTGAATCCTACCAAACCAAATTCTCAGTATATAAAGAGGAACAATTTGAAATTTAGAAAACCTTAGTCTTTCAAAATTATTTTATTCTTGGGACCCAAAAATCCTATTGTTGAAAGGCTAGAGTTGAATGTCAGCTCCTTTTTCTTTATTTCCTGTAATAACAATCTCTTTATCTCCTAAAGCATCATTTGGTGACTGGATGAAATGCAATAAAGAAAAAGGAATCTAGGATATTTTAAAAGACCATTATATAGCTGTTGTATCTATTTGTTTATCTATCCATATCTATCTACCTACCTATCTTCATCACCACCATCATCAACTCATGATCCCATCTACCTAATCTATTTCTTTAGTGTTTATATTTCTGCCTTCATTAATTTCTTTCATAGTTAAAATTCTAATATATTATTCAATGGACCATTTTAGGGTGTTTAAATATGAAATAGATATTAATTGTAATTAAAAAACACACAAGTAATAAAATTTTACTTGGCTACTTTAGCTTCCAGGAATTTGTCATTCCCAGTTCTGCCATCTTGTGGCAATCCTATAAACTGCACACTGGCAACCTGGAATTTCTGATCTCAGACAAGCAGCTCCCAGGTACAAGCTGATCCTGTCACACATTGGACAAGTCCACTGGTGCAATAAGTGGATTACAATTTGACCCTGAAATTTCTTTGTAAAAATTAATAATTTAAATATTTGGAATTCAAATATATAGAATCCATTAAGGACTATGTAAAGATCCCATGCCTACGTTAGCTAAGGGCTGGTAGTCAGTTCTAGTAGTGGGCAAGGGAGAGGTTTGGGGAAGTCATCAATACCTGAGCCTTCTTTGCCTTAAACACTTCCCACTCCAGCCACTCCTGGAAGAGTTAGTCACCCAGAATGAGATGAAGGAGGTAATCACCCAGAATGAGATGAAGGAGATAGGTTTATTATTTTTCTTTTCTCCTTCTTCAAGAAGGTTGAGCGATTCAGAGGAGAATAGATAGATTTCCAGGTACTACATGGCAATATAGCAAAAAACTTACTACTTTTTTCCACTTGATTACTAATAAATTCCTTTTCTGCATATGTAATAACAATCCCCTCTCTGGATATCTATCACAAGTGAATAATCTGAACTGCAAACAAAATTTATGTGAAAAGATTTTTATGTTAACATTAATCATATGAAAATGAAGATATGGAATTTTCCTTTCCACCATCCTCCTTATCCTCATTCTTTTATTCTCTTTTCTCTCTGATAATTATTGGTAAATTATTACTGTTAAAGAAGCTAACTGTTAATATGTTCTTACTTTACAGATGTTTAATAACGGCAACTTTTCAGAAAACAATTTGAAATTTAAATCAGAATGCCATTTTTATTAATTCACACTGGGAAATGCAACTGTCAGATGGGCTGGATATCATTTGAATATGACCAAAGCACCTCCTAATCATAACCCACAAGGGTACATGGAGGAGGGATTGGGAGGAAATGACTGAAATCCTACTGAATAAACAAGGGAAGTTGGATATTTAGTTGGAAGGTTTAATGCCTCGAGCTCTGCAGGCTGACAAGCCCATCTTTGGATGATGTACCTTCCATTCCAACGAGACATTATCATATGCCTCTCAGGATTCCAGATCATCATATTGGCCAGAAAGGGCATTCTCTGGCTTAAACAATGCTTGCATAGACAGTTCACTGTTGTCTTTGATAGCTCTTTCATGCTTCTGGAGTAGAATGTTAAAACTGAAGTTTCCATCAAGATGTCAAAGTGTAACAGACACGAAATTCTGAAGTAGGCTACTAAATACAGAATTTGCAAAGGAAATATATTAGACTTTGTTCCATGGCACTTGGTCCCTTTAAGCAGATTATGTATATTAAAGAGATCATGATATCAAGAGAGAAGGATTTTTGTAAAGGAGGATTTGGGCACCTTTTGTGCCTGAGCGCTGAAGTGAGAATAGATACAATGTCAAGGTTCTATGCATACTTTGTGGTGACAGCAAAGACAAAAAAAAAAAAAAATACATGGAGGGTGAGCTGGAGTAAGAAGATTGTGTTGTCAACCTGTTGGCTGGAGTACAAAGATTCTATGTGCTTTTGAAATAGCATCAAATAAACCTGAAGGGAAGAAAAGCAGTGAGTTTGAAACTTGGCTTGACAGACAGCTTCTTTTATTTTTTATTTTTTATATGCCTGCCAAGTGGATGAAGGGGCAGCTTCTTCTAATAGTGCTCCTATTGACAATGGAAGGTATCAGTGAATCAGCTTGACTGAGTTCATTTCCCCCTTAGTCTGCCAGCTGTAGAGAAGCAGCATTTTTCTTTCATTAGGTAGACTTCCATTGGTTATCTATTTTTTTTTCCCTTTCTGGTCAGATTGTACAGATTCTAGAGCTGTCTTTATCCTCTGGAGTGGTTTCTGTCTCCACCTGAGAGTTTCATGTGTTTTCTCCCTTTTTTGAGGCTCCTCCTGCCTGGAACTTTCTGACTCTCCATTCCCATCACTGCACCAAAGCATTTGTCTATGGGAAGTCATGAATCACAGAGAAAAATGAACATAGTAGTAACAAAGTAGCATCGCTTTTTGTGGTAGCTTCCCTTCCCTCTTGCTCTGGTTCACCAGTCCTAATAAGTTCAACAACATCAGCCTAGTTATTTCAAACTTTAGGCACACCCCCCCCACCCCCCCGCCATGACTGGCTGTAGATATTTTACCCCAGTCAACTCAAATACATCTTTTGATAATCTAATCTTTAATTCTGTGAGACCAGTCAGGAGCCGAAAACGAGGATTACAGGCTTTATCAGGGGAGAGAGACCTGCCGGGCTGCCTCGCAATGGGAAGACGGCAGCACGTGCAGAGATGAACACGTGTTGAGGGGAGGCATGGGAAGGAATGGGGGCTTAGTGTACTCAGCGCATGCTGACTGATGGCTTAAACAGTGGTTCTCAACCTTCCTAATGCTGCGACCCTTTAATACAGTTCCTCATATTGTGGTGACCCCCAATTTCATTGTTACAAATTGAACATAATTAAAGCATAGTGATTAATCACAAAAACAATATGTAATTATATATGTGTTTTTCGATAGTCTTAGGCAATCCCTGTGAACAGGTCGTTCGACCCCCAAAGGGGTCGCAACCCACAGGTTGAGAACCGCTGGCTTAATGTGTGGTCCATACAGGAGCAAGGGCTGAGGGTATTTGGCAGGTGTGGATTGGTGGTTCAATGTATAGTCCATATAAGGTACATGGTTAGTCACTCAGGTATTTCCGGGCTGCAGGTTATGTCATACTCTGCCCACCAGTTGGGGGGAAGGGAGGATCTATCAAATTCTTTCTCCAATTCTTAATGTGTTCTATCTCAAGCAGAGCAAGAGATCTAAGGGAGTACAGATATTGAACAGTTGAAGGATAGGTATGGTCAAAATAAGAGTGAGAAATAGAACAATAGAATTTCAATATGTAAAAATTCAGAAAAGGAGTTGTTACCATGAGTGACAGGGTCTAGGGATGGGTAGTGGGTGTGAGTTGATGGTCTTCAACTTCTTGGTAAACTCCAACTCCATCAAGTATCAGCTTAAATATCCCTTCCCAAAAGAAGCTTCCCTTGGCTGGGTTCAACCTTCTTGCAATTCCTCTTCATATAATAAACATGGTATTTTTTCTTTTTTTAAAAAATATATTTTTATTGATTTCAGAGAGGAAGGGAGAGGGAGAGAAAGATAGAAACATTACCTGCACACCCCTCACTGGCGATTGAGCTGGCAACCAGGGCATGTACCCCTGACTGGAATTGAACCCAGGACCCTTCAGTCCACAGGCTGACGCTCTATCCACTGAGCCAAACTTGCTAGGGCGGTATTTTTTCTTTATAGCCTTTTCATATATGTTGTTAAACAATTATATATATGTTTTTTTCCAGCAGCTCACTGTCCCATGAGCCCAGGGACAGAGTCTGTCTTGCTCACTGTTTTATTCCCAGCCACAGCACAGTGCTTAAAGGCAATGGTGTAGAGTAAATGCTTAGTAAATGCTAGCTGATGGTGTGTTATATGCTATGCCTGGTAACTCATGAATTTTACCTCAGTAAAATTTACATCATAAGATATAAATTTCTATCTTCCCTTGATCCTTTCTCTGGTGTGACTCACAGTAAAACCATTAATTATGAAAAGAGAATGAGTACATATATTAGGGATAGCAAGGATAAGATGGACTTGGGGCTAAACTTTATGCTACACCAAGCTATGAATTCAGAAAGATTCCAAAAGGGTGGGAGGGTGGATCCAGGAGGAAAAATGGTGCAAGTAGATCAGCCAATTGGCTGATGCACTTTCTGACCCCTGAACACCAACCCAGCTCTCAGGGCAGGACTGCTGGCCCTGGGCAGCTGCACAGCAAGGAGGAGATCTGGTCGGTAAATACCCTGGAGATTACAGCCCCTCCTTATCCCTGAGACGGAGAATTTAGTCTCAGGTGACTTGTGTGGGCTGGACAGAGTGGTCTTAGGGGCTAAGAAAGATCTCCGATGAGAAAAAGTTAGATCCTGTCGAAGACCCATTGATATTATGAGCGCCTCTGTTCCAAGTCCCCAGCCTCCAGATCACTAGGAAAAGGGAGAAAGACCAATAATCACACCTCCTCAACTTGGCGCTTCCCCTCTCACCCCTCCACATTCACCTGTGAATTCCTATGCTGAGGTCCTCATTTTCTGCTGGCCTGATAAGTAGTCTCATATTTCAAGCCTTCTTGTGGTTCTCTGCTTCAGGCATGAGCTCAGTCACAGAGAAGAACAATGTTTGATTACAACAAAGACATCCTCGCATGGGCCAAAGGGTAACTGATTGCAGCACCATGAACCCTGAAAGATCTCAGTCTGCAGAGATCAGCCAAGACTGTTGGTGGAGAGTGGCTTTTTGATGCAACTTTTCTACCCCAGCCGTGATCATGGGGGCCTAGTTCTCAGGGACCTAAGGAAACATGATGTCAAAGGGCCATGCTGCTCATATAAGGAGATAGTGAAGATTCAGAATCTAATTGGTGTTTGAGCTTCAGAAGGTGGCAGATGAAGTCTCTGATAGCATCTGAAATGGCAAAAGCTCTCTCTATTGGCTATCAGTAGGGAGGATGTGAGCGTATGTGTGTGTATATACCCCTCCCGTCGGTACCCTGATGCCTCCGCACGGGGTTATTTTGCAGCTGGGACTGTGATTTTGATGGCACAGGAGTTAGGATGGCTTTGAATGGACATCTCTCTCCTCAGGGACTCTGTTTTCTCCTCAGTACTGTGCTGCATTCTCAAGGTAAGAGTTACCTCTTTCCTGGGATCAACAATGAGTTGACACCTTGGCAAAGGGAAAGGTCCCAGGAGTTATGGAGCTAAAGCCTTAAGGTAAACCATGTTTTTTGACCAAAAGGGAACCACGATGATTATAAATATTGGTTCTTCTCCTGTGGGGTTTCAATTGGTCATACTGGCAGGTTTTTTTTTTTTTTTCAAAGACTACTAGATTTAAAAAATATATATATTTTTATTGATTTCAGAGAGGAATGGAGAGAGAGAGAGAGATAGGAACATCAATGATGAGAATCATTGATCGGCTGCCTCCTGCACGCGCCCTAATGGGAATCGAGCCCACAACCCGGGCATGTGCCCCTTGACTGGAATCAAACCTGGGACCCTTCAGTCCGCAGGCCAACGCTTTATCCATTGAGCCAAACTGGCTAGGGCAGTGGCAGGTTTTTCAAAGAAATGATAGTTGCAGACTAAGGTGAGTCGATTTTAGTCCTCTCCCATGCCTCCTTGTTTTTAAGAAGTATCTGTTTTGTTCCAGTGGCTCCCAGTGTCTGGGAAGGACCAGAGATTGACTCAGCTGGGCCTCTGAGCTGTTCCTCCCACACTGCATTTGCTTGCTTTGGAGAGGGCTGCCCGTGAGAATTTCTATGTTTTATGTATTTATGTAAAGAGAGAGGGAGGGAGGGAGAGAGAGAGAGAGAGAGAGAGAGAGAGAGAGAGAGGTGGATGTGAGTGTGTGGTGGATGTGATGGATGTGTGAGAGGAGCATAGCAGCCGAGAAGTGACTGATTCAGTTGGTGAGTGGAATACACAGTGCCCACACTGTTGGGGTGTCACGTAAACTGTATGTAACCAGATCACAGATAATCTTGCACCTGCTTTCTTTCTTTCTGGCTGCTCTCCTTCAATCTTACAGCCTCCTCTCTGCTTGACTACAGTGTTTGCCCAGGACTAGGCTCTGTGAGAGAATTTGCTTCCTGACTCACCTATTCCTACCAGGTGTCTGCTGTAGAACAGAGGACTCTGCAGCCAGGAGAGGGGATCTCTCGCTTAGAGATACCCAGCATCAGTTATGTATAGTTTCCCCGAGTTCCTGCCCCAGTTCTTGTGAATTGTTCCCTGACTTGTTGAGGTTCACACCCACTCCCTAGGATGTGTTGTGAATTCTATAGGGTGCATTTTCTCTCTCATGGGTTCTTTTGTCCCTCCCTGCAAACTGGCTTCCACTGAGCCAGAGTACTGCAGGCATCAGGGATAGGGTTGCAGCAAATCTAGCCTTCAGCCTGGGTACTGATCCAGCTCGAGATGGTGCACAGCTCTGTCTCCTCTCAATGCTCATTGTCTTCCTCCTAGAGTTCAGTCTTTCAGTCCCAGAACTCTCCTGGGGAAACCTCATTCCTTTAAGTTTCTGCTCCTTGAGTGTTGGCCAGATGCTAGTGAAGATTCTTCTCTTGATGGCTCTGAAGTGGAGAGGTAGGTTTTGGTCCCATGTAGAGGAGAGACAATGGGTGTTTCGATAAAAGGACACCTCTTATTACGAGAAAAACTATAGGAAATTTACTTAGTTACTTAAGAAGAAAGAAAATGTAAAAAATATATTTTATTGATTCTTTATAGAGAGGAAGGGAGAGGGATAGAGAGTTAGAAACATCGATGAGAGAGAAACATAGATCAGCTGCCTCCTGCACACTCCCCACTGGGTATGTGCCTGCAACCAAGGTACATGCCCTTGACTGGAATCGAACCTGGGACCCTTGAGTCAGCAGGCCGACGCTCTATCCACGGAGCCAAACCGGTTAGGGCAGCAAGAACATTTTTCCAAGGCAAGCAGCTATCCTACTAGAAATTTATTCTTCAACTTCATATGACATTGGACTTGCTCCTTGTAAAACAGTAGTCTTGGCCTTTTTGAGCATTTGATGATTTCTGAGCTGGGCATACATTACAGGATTCTCCACAGTGAAATCCATGATGGGCATTGGCAAGAAATTATGCTTTCAAACACACTTTATGCCATAATACACAAAAACATAAACTCCCAAAGACTGCGTAATTTGGTTATTTGGTTTACATTATTTGGTAATCTGTTTTTTAAAATTGACAGTATATTTTGCAAATCTTTCTAGACCATTAACTATTCTTCTTTTCTACACTAAAACATTTTATTCTATTACAAAAATATATATTATAAGGATAATATGGAAAATTTAATTATTTTCAATCATTTATTTATATGAGCAACATCAATATATTCACGTGATCACTTCTGTGGGCATTTAGTTGTTTTCATTTTTGAAGTTATGAAGTTATTCAACTTCCTTGTATTTACATGTAAGGACTCTCCATGATTATTTTTCTCAATAACATTTTAAAAGTGAAATTGCTGTTCTCTAGGCTCTGAATACCTTTAAGGCTTTTGATACATAGAGATTAATTGCCCACCAGAAATGTTTGCACTAAATTTTATTCCCACTAATGTTGGATGAGAATATTAGTTTTCACATACCTTCACCAGCATTGGGTTTTTATCACATTTTAAAATCTTAGCCCAAACTGGTGTATGTTAGGCAAAAACTGGCATATATTTGCTAATTTAATCCTTTATTTGTGAATTACTTGCTCATGACATTTGTACTTTTTATCTTTGGATGTTTGTCATTTTTGTTACAATTTCTATTGGAACTCTTTATACTACTACTACTATACTACTACTACTAGTACTACTACTACTACTACTACAACTGTAACTGCTACCATCAGATACTGATACTACATTCACTTATATGAACTCATTTGAGTGCACAACAATCCTACAAGGTGGAGTATATATATTAATAATACATATTTATTTTTTGACTTGAGCAGATTTTACTTTGCAGTCAAGAATGCAGCAGACAATGTAAGAGTAATTTCTAAACTGAACTCTCAGTGGTGAGGTGACTCTGGTCCAGAACAGGGCTGAAGCAACTGAGAATTTGAGAGGTCCAGGTTTAAGTCTAAGAAGGTGTATGTGGTATATTCACGATGCTGCTTTAAAAATTCTCTCTTTGTCTTTGGTAAAACACAGTTTTAGTAAAATGTAATTTGCTGCACAGCAATATATAACTAATTGAGGGATTCCCACCAAAGCGAGAAAACAGCAGGGTGGACAACCTGGAGACTTATATAAGTGGCTTAATTGCTTCATCAAAATAAGACTTCTTCCTGAGTGACCAATTCTGTAACCTTGATGCTACCTGAAATAGGGACCTAAACCCTCTCTATCTTTTCATATCTGTTTCTCATTCAGTACCTTAGATTCCCGCTTTGCTGAGGCCCTGAATCATCTCCATTAGCTTTGAATTGAGGTCACCAAAATGAGAATTTTTTGTTCTTATAATCTAATCAGGACTCAGTCCCTGGGGTATCCGTTCTCACTGCTCAGGTCTCTGCTTGGGTCCATATGCTTTCATTCTGGAAAAATAGAAGTGGTGCATCAAAAAGGGAAACACCTGGAAAGATGCTGAATTTGAAAAGAATCCTTGTGTATTAGTCTGCTCAGATGGGCTGCCATAGCAAAATACTGCAGACTATATGGCAACAAATTACTGCCAAACATGGCAGCTTAGTGAGCAAGAATCTAGTATCTACTATCTCATAGTTTCTGTGGGCTAGGAATCTGGGCATGGCTTATCTGGGTCCTCTGACTTATGCTCTCTCACAAGGCTACAATCATCTTAAGGGTCATCTGGGAGTGAATACTACCAAACTTATTCACCTAGTTAATTGGCAGCATTTAGACCAGTGGTTCTCAAACTGTGGGTCGCAAACATCAGAAAACACATATAGCATATCAGATATTTACATTACAATTCATAACAGTAGCAAAATTACAGTTATGAAGTAGCAACAAAAATAATTTTATGGTTGGGGGTCACCACAACATGAGGAACCGTATTAAAGGGTTGCGGCATTAGGAAGGTGGAGAACCACTGATTTAGACCTTGGTGGACAGTGTAATAGAACCTCAGTCCCTTGCTGGCTATTGGCTGGAAGCCTCCCTCAGTTCTTTGTCATGGAGGTTTCTCCATACACAGCTCACAATATGGCAGCTGGCTTCATTGCAGCAAGCAAATAAGAGAGTAAGATAGATCAAAAAGAGAGAAACCAGAGTCCTCTTGAAACCAATTTCTTAAGTGACAGCTGATCGCTTTTGCCAAATTCCACTTGTTGGATGCATGTTACTGGGTTCATCCCACAATCAAGTGTGAGGAAGATTATGTGAGGGTGTGAATGCAAGGAAATAGGAATAATCAGGATGTTTTAGAGGCTGCTTAACACACTCCTCTGTTCCAAAGCTAGATGAGAGCGCTCCCTGTGGGTCAGAGGGGAGGGAAGATGCCTCCACTGGCCTGGTGGGCCATGAACTGTAACTGAGATGGTGAACTTTGGCCCCGACCAGCCTTAGGCATTATCTATTGAGACAACAGCATCCTGATCCTCTAAAGGCCTATCCTCAGTGGGGTGCCTGGCGCTGGGTCTTACTAGCTGGTGAGAAATAATTGTGTGCATCTCTTTCCAACTCTGTACTTAGTGATGCCACATTGATAGCTTAAAACTGGTCACAGTGGAGATACAGGGTTGGGCAAAAGTATGTTTATAGTTGTGAAACACAGTTTATTCTCATATTATTTTTTATTAACTATGATATTATTTTCCGTATGAACAACTGTAACCCTACTTTTGTCCCACCCTGTATTTACACCACAGAAATAAACAAATGCTATACATAGAGATATTTTTGAAACCCTAGATAACTATTTTTTTCTTCTGAGTAATTCTACTTTTACTTATTACAGTTTAGTTGTAATTTTGATGTGGTCATGGGAGGTGGTGAGAATAGTGTTTACATACTCTGCCATCTTGACCTTTGGAACTCTCCCAGAGATCTAGGTTTTTAATACTAAACACACACCACTGTATGGTCTCTTTAAATCTCTGCTGTGTCATGTGTTCTGTGTCTACGTCTCTCTTACAGCTGCAGACCTGAGGCTGACGAGTGGAGGCCACCGCTGTGAGGGGAGAGTGGAAGTGAAGTACCAAGGAATATGGGGCACAGTGAATGATTTTGACTGGAACCTGGAGGATGCAGCTGTGGTGTGCAGACAGCTGGAATGTGGAGTTGCTGTTGCTGCTTCCAGAGGGGTTTATTTCGGATCAGGGGTAGGGCCCATTTGGCATTCATATCTTATTTGCAAAGGGACAGAATTGAAAATCAATGACTGTATTCGTTCTATGGTTCGAAACTATCATGAGCTTGACTATTCCCATACCTTGGATGTTGGAGTTGCCTGCTCAGGTAAGCCTGTTTGTCTGGCAGGGGATCCCCAGCAGGAATAGCCTCAGTCTCATTCTAAGGATTACAGCCTTTACTAGTAGAGCATTCATGGGAGAAGGTTCCAGTTATACAGTGATTCCTAGAGCATTAGTATTCAAAGAAGCATGTTTAGCCCTGGACAGTAAATAGTCCATACCTACAGATCACAGAACTTTTCATCCCTGTGGTGTGTCATGAGAAATAGGGAGGTGGGATCAAAAGTTTCCTATAGGTACAACTACTGGGTTGTACCTGTATGAATTTGTTTGATCATAGTAGCTATTTGTAGTCTTTCATGAGATGGTCAATCAGGTGTAGCCGCAAGAGGGGACGTGAAAGAGGCACAGGAAAACAAAGTTTTTATACTTACAAGTCCTAGAGAGACAGAGTCACTTACTTCCATAAGGGGGCCACATGGGAAAATACCAAGGAAATAGGCTCAACAAGCAGGTGGGGTGGGGGGGGGGGGAGAGAGAGAGAGAGAGAGAAAGAGAGAGAGAGAGAAACATCAACGTGAGAGAGACACATCGATTGGTTGCCTCCCGAACATGCCTCATCCCGGGTTGGGCTTGAACCTGCCACCCAGGAACCTGCCCTTGACTGGGAAATCGAGCCTGAGACCCTGCAGTGTACTGGCCAATGATTTAACCACTGAGAACACTGGTCAGGATGACTCTGTTGATATTTTTTATCATGTATTTGCTTTTTATTTCATTGATTTCTGTTCTTAGTGTTCATTCTTTTTAAAAAATTTTATATTATTATAAATGTGTGGCAGATAAAAATTGGGAGAAATAAAATATATTTTTATTGATTTCAGAGAGGAAGGAAGAGGGAGAGAGAGATAGAAACATCAATGATGAGAGACAATCATTGATTGGCTGCCTCCTGTACACCCTCCACTGGGGATCGAGCCTGCAACCCAGGCATATGCCTGGACTAGGAATTGAACCATGACCTCATGGTTCATAGATCAACACTCAACCACTGAGCCATGTGGGCTGGGCAGTGTTCATTCTTTTTGGATAATAATTTGCTGTTATTTTTGTAGACTCTTGAAATGGCATCATAGATCATTTGCCTTTAGTTTTTATATTCTATTCTAATGTAAAAATCAAGGAAGCATCAAGGCTATACATTTTCTTCTCAGAACCTCTTTAGCTGTATCCTGCTAATTTTAATATTACATAGTTTCTTTTCTATTTTATCATCATAAAATGTTTATTATTTCTCTCTGAATAAATTCTGTCTTACTTTATCTGATATTAACTTATCTATTACAGCTTTCTTTGATTAGTGTTTGCAAGGTATATCTTTTTTTGATTCTGTTTATAGTTCATGTGTGTATTTTTGTAGACAGCATATGGTTATGCCTTTTGCACAGTCTGATCATCTTGCTTTTATTTGGAGAATTTAAATTATTTAATTTTAATGTAATTATTTCATGATTTGCTTTAAGTCTACTAGCTTGCTATTTGTTTTGTTTTTTATATTCCTATATTAATCTTTATTTGAGTTTTTTAAGAACTATTTTATTAACTGTATTGGTCTACTAACTATTTCCCCTTTTAAAGAGTTTATCATAATGTTGAAATTATTACTTTTTGATCACTTTTTACCTTCAAATGATATTATAAAAGTTAACATATAAGATCTTAAAGCCGTATACTTGTTTTCTTATTTTTGACATTTGTGCCAGTAATGTTATACATTTACTTATAAATATCCTATATAATAAAAGCCTAGGTGGTGTCGTGCAATGCCCTCGCACAATGTTGTCACAAGATGGCTACCACAAGATGGCCACCACAAAGATGGCCAACAGGGGAGGGCAGTTGTGGGTGATCGGCTGGCAGGTGAGGGCAGTGGGGGGCAAACAGGCCAGCAGGGGAGGGCAGTTGAGGGTGATCAGGCCAGCAGGGGAGCAGTTAGGTGTCAATCAGGCTGGCAGGGTAGTGGTTAGGGGGCAGGCAGGCAGGCAGGCAGGCGAGCGTTAGGAGCCAGCAGTCCTGGATTGTGAGAGGGATGTCCAACTGCCAGTTTAGGCCCGATCCCGAGGGGTCCCAGATTGGAGAGGGTGCAGGCTGGGTTGAGGGACCCCCCTGCCCCCGCATGAATTTCATGCACCGGGCCTCTAGTGTTATAAATATTATAATACATCACTGTTGATTTTGCCTTAAATGTTCTTTTATTTTTAAAATAAGAAAAAATCCTTTATATGTTTTTTCACAAATTTATTATTTACAGCAGTCTTTATAGGTTTGGGTAGATCCACTTTTTTTTTTAATCTGTTATCATTTTCCTTTAGCTTGAAGAACTTTCAGTAAGATTTTTGTGTAGTGTAGGTCTGGTGTCCTCAAATTCTCTAATCTTTTATCTATTGTCTATTTGCATTCAATTTTGAAAGGCATTTTCACAGGAGACTTAATTTTAGGTTGGTAATTCCTACCCGCTACCTTAAAATTGATTTTATATTGTTATTTATATTATATATCATATGGCTTGCATTGCCACCAATAAGAAGTCAGCAATACGTTTTTGTTGTTGTTGTTGTTCCTCTCTATACAATGAGTCAATTTTCTCTGGCAGCTTTTTTTTAAAAAAAATAAATTATTATTTTATTGATTTTAGAGAGGAAGGGAGAGGGAGAGAGAGATAGAAACATCAATGATGAGAGAATCATTGATTGGCTGCCTCCTGCACACCCCCTCCTGGGGATCAAGCCCACAACCCAGGCATGTGCCCTTGTCTGGAATTGAACCTGGGACCTTTCAGTTTGCAGGCCAACACTCTATCCACTGAGCAAAACCAGCTATTGCTCTGGCTGCTTTTTAAAAAAAATATATTTTTAGAGAGAGAGAAAGGGAGAGGGAGAGAAATATGGACGTATACTCACAACCCTCACAACCGTTAACCTACTTTGCCCCTACTTTGTTGTCTATTTCTCCCTTTAGATCTGTCAATGTTTGCTTTATACAGGGTGTGCCTCTGAAAATGTATACACACTTTAACAGCTGATAGCTCAATTTTGGAAATGAAATGTATTTTAATAAAAACTACTTTTATAATTATTCAAAGTGTGTGTATACATTTTTTTGGGACACGTTATATATAGGTGCTTTGATTGTTGGGTACATATATATTTGTAATTAGTATACCTTCTGGTTGAATTGACTCTTTTATCATTATATCATGTCTTTTTTTGTCTCTTTTAACAGTTTTTGACTTAAAGTCTATTTTGTCTGATATACTAATAATGTTGATCTCTTTTATTTTTTTATTTTTATTTTTTTTACTGTTCATCAGATTATTTATTCACTTGATTTTTAGATTCACTTGTTGATAGATGTGTATTTGTTGTTCATAATTTGTATCTTTACCTTTTTCTTCTTCTTCCTCTTCTTAAAGGATACCTTTCAGCATTTCATATAATACTGGTTTGGTGGTGATGAACTCCTTTAGCTTTTTCTTATCTGCGAAGCTCTTTATCTGGCCTTCAATTCTGAATGATAGCTTTGCTGGATAAAGTAATCTTGGTTGTAGGTTCTTGGTATTCATCACTTTGAATATTTCTTGCCACTCCCTTCTGGCCTGCAAAGTTTCTGTTGAGAAATCAGCTGACAGTCGTATGGGTATTCCCTTGTAGGTAACTGCCTTTCTTTCTCTTGCTGCTTTTAGGATTCTCTCTTTGTCTTTTGCTCTTGGCATTTTAATTATGATGTGTCTTGGTGTGGTCCTCTTTGGATTCCTTTTGTTTGGGGTTCTCTGCGCTTCCTGAACTTGTAAGTCTATTTCTTTCACCAGGTAGGGGAAGTTTTCTGTCATTATTTCTTCAAATAGGTTTTCAATATCTTGCTCTCTCTCCTCTTCTGGGCACCCCTATAATTCGGACGTTGGTACGCTTGAAGCTGTCCCAGAGGCTCCTTACATATCTTCATATTTTTGGATTCTTTTTTCATTCTGCTTTTCTGGTTGGGTGTTTTTTGCTTCTTCGTATTTCAAATCTTTGACTTGATTCTTGCGATCCTCTGGTCTGCTGTTGGGAGTCTGTATTATGTTCTTTATTTCAGTCAGTGTATGCTTAATTTCTAGTTGGTCTTTTTTTCATGTCCTCCAGGGTCTCATTAAATTTATTGGCGGTTTCTAGAAAATTCTTGAAAAACCTTGTAACTGTGGTTTTGAACTCTATATCCAGTAGTTTGCTTTCCTCCATTTCTGTCATTTATGACCTGTTTCCTTGTCTCCATATTGTTTATGCTTCCCTGCGTTGGTAGAGTGGGTTTGTGTGCTAGGTGTCCTATAGGGCACAGTGGCTCAGACTTCGCAATTACCTGAGGTGGACACTCTTGGTGCACCCGCTTGTGGTCTTTGTGCACAGTCTTGTTGTAGTTAAGCCTTGATTGTTGTAGGTATCACTGGGACGAATTGACCTCCAGGCCAATTGTCTGTGAGAATCAGCTGTGGTTATGATGGGAGAACTTCTGTGCTGGAGACACCCTTCTGGGGCAAGACTTGCTTCAGTGGGGCTTTGGTACTCACTGAGTTTGCCCCCTGAGTGTGTCCCTGATGGATCTGAGGAGTTGTAATCTGGATGGTCCCACTCTGACCACTGGGTACACTGGCTCTTGGATCTAAGGAGGTGCTAATTTAGCCTCTGGGTAAGGCTACCCAGCAGGAGCTACGAAGAGATATGCAGATTCCCCTTCCTTTTTTTGGGGTTTGTAGGTGCCCAAATAAGGCCCAGCTGTGAAGCAATGCAAGCTGCTGTGGGGCCTTGGGCCTTCTCTTAAGAGTTCTGGGTCTGTCTGGCCCAGCTGCAGTTTGTTAAGTAATTTTCAGATTGCAAAGGGCCAGGGCATTCATATGCAAAAGCCTCTGCTGCAGCTTGGGTGGGGCAGGGTCTCAGGGAATCAACAGGGTGGAGCAAACAGCTATGGCTGACCCTTAGCCCTGCCCTAAGGGGCCCCGCGTCTCAGTGTCCCGGTAATGGCTGCAAGCACCTCTGAGAGAATGCTGCCCGCGAGTTCTGAGTTCTGCCCACTGCCAGAGAGTCCAGTTTCTCCCCGTATGAGTCAGGGTCCCCAGAGACTCACCCGGAACTGTAGTTCAGAGCAGTCGGGGGCTTGTGACTCCCAATTCAAAAAGACAGCCACGTCCTCAGTTGCCAGCCCTTGCCGCATGCGCCTCTGTTCCTCTGCATTTCCGCACCTCCTCTGAGTCTCAGGGTGCTTTTCTCTATTCTTCTAGTTGTAGAATTTCCACTCAGCCAGCCTTCCTGTAGTTCTGGATGATGTCCATTTTGTCTTTTCGTTGTATTTTTGAATTTGTTGTGGGAGGCAGCAATTTCTGGTGTTTACCTATGCCGCCATCTTGGTTTCTCAGGAAAAAAAAAATTTAACACCATGGTTTATCAGATGTCATTTCTAATTGTCAACATGTGATTGTGAACACTCACTGGGTCTATTTGTTCTCTCTTAGGATTTGTGCGTCTGGTTGGAGGGGATGGATCCTGCTCAGGGAGAGTAGAAGTGCATTCTGGAAGAAACTGGGATTCAGTATCTGGTGGGAACTTCACATTCTCCACTGCCCAGGTTATCTGTGCAGAGCTGGGGTGTGGCAAAGCTGTGTCTATTCTGATGGATGTGCCCTTTAGAGAGTCAGATGGACAGGTCTGGGATGAAGAGTTCTGGTGTGAGGGGCAGGAACCTGAGCTCAGGATCTGCCCCAGAGTGCCCTGTCCTGGAGGTACTTGCCAGCACAGAGGGGCTGTTCAAGTTGTCTGTTCAGGTGAGTTGCAGAGCAGGATTTTAACCACCCTGCATAATCTGTTGGGGTGATAAAAACATAATACTTTGTTAAAATCCTATCTTCTCCTACCAGCATACACAGAAGTGCGGCTCATGAAAAATGGCACCTCTCAGTGTGAGGGACAAGTGGAAATGAATATTTCTGGAAAATGGAGAATACTCTGTGCCTCCCACTGGAATATGGCCAATGCCAATGTTGTCTGTCATCAGCTCGGCTGTGGAGTTGCCATCTCAACCCCCAAAGGAGCATACTTTGTGAAAGGAGGTGATCAAATCTGGAAAGCCCAATTTCACTGCTCAGGGGCTGAGTCCTTCTTATGGAATTGCCCAATGACTGCCTTGGGCATTCCTGACTGTACCCATGGAAGCACAGCCTCTGTGATCTGCTCAGGTAAGAGAAAGGGAAGGGCTAACTGGTACTAAGGATGTTTCTTGAGTGAACTGTGCATAAGAGCAGAAAGTGTGGAAAAACTGCCTTAAAAATAAGGTATTTTATGGTGAAATATTGTTCTTTTCATTGTTTATTCATTTTTCAGGTCAGCACAAGAAGTGTTAAGAAAAATAATATTTTAAAAATAAGCAATATTATTTAAGTATAATCATAGAGAATAATGTGTAAGCAATTAAGTGTATATACCTTGGTCATGTAGCCCAACCCAGATTAACAAAGAGAACATTAATAGCACCTAGGAAGTCACCTTCCTGTCCTACTAATCTTTCTGCCCTCCCTTCTCTCCAAAGAAGAGGTCCTCAAAGAACTGGAAAAGGGAGAACAAACTACACCCAAAATTACTAGAAGGAAGTAACAAGGATCAGAGCAGAAATAAGTGAAATAGAGACTAAAAAGACAATTGAAAATGTCAATGAAACTAAGAGCTGTTTTTTAAAAAATTTTCACCCAAGGATATATTTTTAGAGAGAGGAAGGGAGAAGAGAGAGAGAGAGAGAAAGAGAGAGAGAGAGAGAGAGGAAGAGGAGGGGGGTAAGAGACAAACACCAATGGGTTGTCTTCCATATGTATGTGCCCTGACCAGGTATCAAACCCAAAACCTAGATATGTGCCCTGTCTGGAAATCGAACCTGCAACCTTTAGGTGTACAGGATGACATACCAACCAACTGTACCACTTGCCAAGGGCAAGAGTTGGTTTTTTAAACAAGATAAACAAAATAGAAACAAGCATGTCAAACTCAGGGCTAGTGGGCTGCATGTTTGACATGCTTGAGTTAGACTAAGAAAAAAGTCTCAAATAAAAAAATATGAAAGAAGATGAGGCTGAGACGGCCCCTGTGAGGCTGAGACGGCCCCTGAGAGGTTGAGATGGCCCCTGTAAGGTTGAAACGCCCCCTGTGAGGCTGAGACGGCCCCTGAGAGGTTGAGATGGCCCCTGTGAGGTTGAAACAGCCCCTGTGAGGCTGAGACGGCCCCTGTGAGGCTGGGACGACCCCTGAGAGGCTGCGACGGCCCCTGTGAGGTTGTGACGGCCCCTGTGAGGCTGCACCAGCCCCTGGGAAGCCGAGAAAAATACCACATGATCTCACTCATTTATGGATAATAAAGACCATTATAAACTCATGAAAAAAATAGATACAGAGGCAGAGCAGCATTGAACAGACTGTCAAACTACAGTGGGAAGCCTGGGGAGGGGTTGGGGGGGGGGCGGTAAGAGATCAACCGAAGGACTTGTATGCATGCATATAAGAATAACCAATGGACACAAGACACTGGGGGGTAGGGGAGGCCGGGGGAATGTCAAGGGGAGGAAAAAAGGAGACATATGTAATATTCTTTGTAATACTTTAAGAAATAAAACAAAATTAAATAAAAAAAATAAAAAATGAAAGAAGAGATATTGCAACAGATACAACAGAAATACAAAAGATCATAGGAGTCCATTATGAACAATACTATGCCAGCAAATTGGATAACATAGAAGGAATGGATAAATTGATAGAAACACACAACCTACCAACACTGAACCATGAAGAAATAGAAAATCTGAACAGACCAATAACAAGTAGGGAGATTAAATTAATTCTCAAAAATTTTCCAACATAGAAAAGTCCAAGATAAATTGTTTCACCTGTGAATTATACCAGACACTTAAAGAAAAATTAACACCAGTCCTTTTCAGTCCCTTTCAAAAAAATAGACAAGGAGGAAACACTTGCAAATTTATCTTATGAGGTCAACATTACCCTGATAGTAAAGCCAGATAATAACACTAAAGGAAAACTATAGACCCACATCCTGATGAATAAAGATGCAAAAATTCTCAATGAATATTAGCAAATTGAATTCAACAACACATTCAAAAGATCATACACCATAACCATGTGGGGTTTATCCCTGGGACGCAAGGATGGTTCAACATATGCAAATCAATAAAGATGGTGCACCAAATACTGGAATAAAAGATAAAAATCATATGACCATCTCTATGAATGCATAAAAAGCATTTGATAAAATAAAACATATTTTCTTTACAGACCAATAAATTGGGTCTAGAAGGAACACACCACAACAAAATAAAAACCCATACAGCGGAACCTCAGTTCTCGAACTTAATTCGAGAAGTGATTTGTCAGAAAACGGTATCATTTTTTCCTCATTAGAATAATGTAAATTGAATGTATCCATTCTAGACCCCTAAATAATTCCCTGCTTTAACCTTTTTTATATACAGTACATGTCTAATGCAGCATCTTTGCTTGTTCATATAACACTGCCTCTGAAATGGCTGTCACTGGCTAACTGCTTTTTGTTTATCCAAATCAACAATACTTTTTCTGCTAGTACCTCTTCAATTGCCTCTAATTATTGTTTCTTTCACACCCTTAGCAACATTAGCACTCTTGATGGCTTCTTTATGTTTTAGAATTGTGCTAAGTATTAATTTTGTCAACAACAAAAACATTCTCTCCTTTGTTTGTTGCCTGAGAAAAGCTTTTGTCATGCTGAGGTATCAGCAAGAAAGGGTTTTCAGGTTGAAAATCAGTTTGGTTCAACAACTGAGACATTTTTCTCTGTGAACAACTTGGTCAAGAACTGAATTGTTTGAGATACCAGACAGTCGAGAAACTAGATTTGTATATTACAAATGCGCAGCTATCATTATATTCAAGTGTGAACAGTTGAAAGATTTTCCTATAAGATCAGAAAAACTACAAGGCTGCCTACTCTCACCACTCTTATTCAGCATAGTACTGGAAGTCCTAGCTAGAGCAATCAGCCAAGATAATGAAATAAAAGACATCCAAATTGGAAATAAAGTAAAATTGTCATTATTTTAGATGATATGATTAATACCAGGGGTCCTCAAACTTTTTAAACAGGGGACCAGTTCACTGTCCCTCAGACTGTTGGAGGGCCAGACTATAGTTTTTAAAAAAACTATGAACAAATTCCTATGCACACTGCACATATCTTATTTTGAAGTAAAAAACCAAAACGGGAACAAATACAATATTTGTATTTGCATGTAGCCCGCGGGCTGTAGTTTGAGGACCCCTGATTTATACTAATAGAAGGGTAATATGCTAATTAGACCGGATAGACCGGATGTCTTCTGGACATCTTTCCAGACAAAGCCGCAGTGGCTGCGAGGGCCAAGGCAGCCGCGAGGGCTGAGGAGGGTCAACAGCCACGGCGGCTGGCAGTGGCAGCAGCAGTGGGGTGATGGGGGTGGCACCTTCCCCTGATCGGCCTGGTCGCCTCTTGCATCCTCTGAGGGCTCCTGGACTGTGAGAGGGGGCAGGCCAGGCTGAGGGGACCCCCCGCCTCCAGTGCACAAATTTTCGTGCATCAGGCCTCTAGTCTTATATATTGGAAATCCTAAAGACTCTACAAAAAAAAAACCACCAGAAGTATTCAATAAATCAGCTCAGCTGTAACATATACAATCATCATACAGAAATCAGTTGTATTTCTATACACTAAAAACATAACAGCCCAAGTACCCATGAGTAGATGAGTGGATAAAAAAGATGTGGTACATTTACACAATGAAATACTATGCAGCTGTAAAAAAAGAAGGATCTCTTATCCTTTGAGATAGCATGGAGGGACCTGGAGAGTATTATGTTAAGTGAAATAAGTCAGCCAGAGAAAGACAAGTATCACATGGTCTCACTCATATGTGAGATCCAATGAACAAAATAAAGTGATGAACAAAATAGATCCAGAGACATGGAAGCATGGAACAGACTGACAAATCTCAAAGGGAAGGAGGAGGGGGGTAGGAAGAGATTGACCAAAGAACTTATATGCATATATGCATAACCCATGGACATAGACAATAATGGGGTGCAGACTCTCATCTTACACCATACACAAAAATCAACTCAAAATGGATTAAAGACTTGAATGTAAGACCTAAACAATGGAAGACCTATAATAAAGATAGGGAGTAAAGTCATTGACATCAGTCTTTGCAATTATTTTTTTTTTAGATTTGACATCAAAAGCAATGAAAACAAAAGCAAAAATAAACACGTGGGACTACATAAAAGGAAATGCTTCTGTAGAGCAAGGAAACCACCACCAATTAAAAAGACAACCTATGGAATGGGAGATGATTTATAAGTTGCCAATCAGCAAAAGAAAAGATACTTAATAAAATTAGTTATTAAGAAAATTTAAGTTAAAGTGTAAAGAGATATGACTTCACAAACTAGAATTGCTAAAGTTAAAGAGACAATTCTAAGTTTTGACAAGGATGTGGATTAACTAGAGATCTCATATATTGCTGGTAGTAATGTAAAAGAAAATGACCTCTTCGAAAATCAGTTTTTTTAAAGGTTAAGATACACTTACTAGGTTATCCAAAAATCCTACTACTTGATATTTACCAAAGAGAAATGAAAACTCACGTCCACAGAAAAAAATCTAGGCAAGCAAGTTTATAGCATTTTTATTCACTAGAGCGAAAAATTATAAGACAAACAAATGTTCATTAACAGAAGAATAATTAAACTATAGAATATTTATAGAATGGAAGATTTTTTAGCAATAGAAAGAATAAACTACTGGTAAATGCAACTACACAAAACATATTGAAGGAAGCCATACAAAAAAGGAGTGCATATTGTATGATCTTATTAAACTCTAGAAAACATAAAACTAATTTATTGTGATAGAAGCTGTTAGTGTTTGTCTGGGGCTGGGTTTGTGGAGTCTTTTATTGTCTGCAAAAGGCAGATGGGAACTTTTTAGGGCCATGCATCTATTTTGTATTTTAATTGTGGTGATGGTTATTACAGATAAGGATGCTGTGAACATGAATGTACATGCTCTTTTGAAGACGAGCGTTTTCATTTGTTGTTAGTAAATATTTAGTAACATGGTAAGTGTAAGTGTTCTGGTTCCTATTGCTGCAAAATAACAATTTTCCCTAAAT
The DNA here is from genome assembly GCF_963259705.1 of Myotis daubentonii. Lineage (NCBI taxonomy): Eukaryota > Metazoa > Chordata > Mammalia > Chiroptera > Vespertilionidae > Myotis > Myotis daubentonii. The sequence goes on from NC_081841.1 coordinate 22,362,357, forward strand.
GTTAGCAGTTTAAAACTCTTTTTTATTTTGCTCATGATTTCCTGAACAAGGAATTAAGGAAGGGCTTAGTGTGGCAGTTCTCTCATCAGGTTTCAGGGGCTGATGTCATCTGAAGACTCAATTGGGCTGAGAATCCAGAATGGCTCAAGAACATGGCTGGCAGCTCGGTCAGCTGGTTAGTGGACCAGAGCACCTGCATATCCTGTATAATAAAAGCGTAGTATGCAAATTTTCCCCTTGATCTGGAGTTGTCTGGGAGTTCAACCAAGGGGTGCGGTTGGCCAGGGGAAGGGAGGGAGGCCCTGGCCGGCAGCCAGCAGCCACTAGGTACCCCACCAGTGCACAAATTTCGTGCACTGGGCCTCTAGTGATAGTATCTGCAGCATGTAATCTCAACATGTAAACTCTCTCTAAAGCAAATTTACTAAGCTAATTTTGGGGAGGCTGCATGACATTTTTGACCGGGTGTTGAAAGACAAGTGGTTACTTTCACTGCATACTATTACTTACATGCAATTCAAGAAGGTCAACCCAGATTCCATGTGTTGAACATTCAATAGAGTATACATATGTTGTACACCTGAAATTTATACAATGTTATTAACCAATGTTACCCTAATAAACAATGAAAAACAGGAAATTTTGGCATTGTCAGAAGCAGAACTCTCCACAAACAAGGTGAACTCTAATATTATGGTAGTATTACTTTTATTTTACAGCTTTCATCTCAGACCCCATCACTGGATTATTGTTTAGTTTAAATCAGTTTCCTGTTCCTTGACCTCACTAACCCTTTGACAACTGCTGTTTCTGTAGGAAACCAGACCCAGGTGCTGCCCCAGTGTGACTCCATGTCTGCATCAGCAGGCTCTGCAGCCTCAGAGGAGAGTCCTGCCAGCTGCTTAGGTGAGGGCTCCACCAAGACCAGAACACCCTCCTCTTTCCCTGTGTAAATACCCCATTGGCCTGACTCTCTCTCCTCAGACAGGGGACAGCTCCGCCTGGTGGACGGGGGCGGTCCCTGTGCTGGCAGAGTGGAGATCCTTCACCAGGGCTCCTGGGGCACCATCTGTGATGACAGCTGGGACCTGAATGATGCCCAGGTGGTGTGCAGACAGCTGGGCTGTGGAGAGGCCCTCAACACCACGGTCTCTGCTCACTTCGGGGAAGGATCAGGCCAGATCTGGCTGGATGACGTGAACTGCACAGGAAAGGAGTCCCACCTGTGGAAGTGCCCTTCCCGGGGCTGGGGACAGCACGACTGCTGGCACAAGGAGGACGCGGGGGTCATCTGCTCAGGTCTCACTGCACATTGTCCATAGGCTGGGGGCAGAGCGGAGGGTCTCGAGGATCGGAGTCTGAACTCTGAGAGGTGTTGCTGAAAGGGCCACAGAGTCTGTCTTACTGGCAGGAATGGAGATTGGTGCTTTCATTTCCTCCTGCACCAGCGGAGGCTCTGGTCCTTCCTTCTCAGCAATATCCCTGACAAAGCCATTTCTTTTCTTTTCTTTTTTTAAAAAATATATTTTATTGATTTTTTTACAGAGAGGAAGGGAGAGGGGTAGAGAGTTAGAAACATCGATGAGAGAGAAACATTGATCAGCTGCCTCCTGCATACCCACTACTGGGGATGTGCCCATAACCAAGGTACATGCCCTTGACTGGAATCGAACCTGGGCCCCTTAAGTCCGCAGGCTGACGCTCTATCCACTGAGCCAAACTGGTTAGGGCCAAAGCCATTTCTTTCAGAGTTTCCATTAAAAGTGGGGCTCACTCTTCAGTTGCCTATGGTAGTAAAATCTTGAGATCCTACTGCGGATGTAATGAATTAACATATACTTAGTGGTTTAAAACCACCCCAATTTATTACCTTATAGTTCTGTGCGTTTGAAGTCCGACGGGAGTCTCACTGGGCTGACATCGAGGTGTCAACAGGTCTGCATTCTTTCTGGAGGCTCCAGGGAAGATTTCTTTTCCCTGCCTTTTCTAGTTTCTAAAGAAGGTGCACACTCCTTGATTCCTACCTCCCTTTATTTTTCTTCAAACAATGTTGCCTCCCTCTGACCATTCTTTCCTACTCACATTTCCCTCTGATCTGAAGATGGGAAAGTTTATTTGTTTTTTAGGAGAGTGAGTCTACTGGTAAGGATGTGATTAGACTAGGCTCACCTGGTTAGTCCATGATATCCCAAGTTAATCTCACCATTCAAAGTCCTTATCTTAACAGTAACTATACAGTCCATTTTGCCATGTTAGGAAACATATTCACAGATTCCAGAGGGTAGGATGTAGGAATTTGGGGTCTGTTATTCTGTCTACCACCCTCTCTCCACACTTCCTTTCACATACTCTGTCAGAAGGTTTGTCAGCAAGCGGCATTCAGCTTTTCCTCCCTGCGGAAGGCCCAGGTTGGTGATCCTCTCTCCACTACATCATTGAAGTAGAGATAGGCAGACACAAATGGACAAAGTCAGGGAAAAGGGACACAGAGTTCTATCTTGCCACTTAGGGGTGTCTCCTCAGCAGTCAGCGACAAGTGTTCACAAGCTCTGGGAGAGAGCGTTGAGTGGAATGCTCATTGTGCCCTGTTTCCCCTCTTCCACTTTCAGAGTTCCTGGCCCTCAGGATGGTGAGCAAGGACCAGGAGTGTGCTGGGTGGCTGGAAGTTTTCTACAACGGGACCTGGGGCAGTGTCTGCTATAGCCCCATGGAAGCCACGACTTTGTCCACGATCTGCAGACACCTTGGCTGTGGGGACAGTGGGACCCTGGACTCTTCTGTTGATTTTAGGGAAGGTTCTAGACCCCGGTGGGTAGATGGAATCCGGTGTCGGAAAACTGATACCTCTCTCTGGCAATGTCCTTCTGACCCTTGGAAATACAGTTCATGCCTTCTAAGAGATGAAGCTTATATCACGTGTGCAGGTGAGTTACTGTCTGTTTCTATATGTCTGTGCCACCCCTGTAGGATATAGTTAGTGAGACTTTATGTTTTCAAATCTAAGGGATGATTGTAAGATGAGTCTACAAAATAAAGTGGGATGAAGATGACTTAATGCATATGTTGCAATCTTGATTCAAAGGAAAAATAAGATAATCCACGTTCACAGCAATTTAGGTGAAAAATATCAGGAAGATTGAAAAAAAAACTTGTAGGGAGCAAAAATAATATTCGGATAAACTTTCTAAGGAATTGCTAAAAAATTAGGAGTGGTTAAAAGATATGCACAACACCTTGAAGTTGGTAAGGGACAGAGCAATGAATTAATCTTGACTGCTTTGTCTCTTAAACTCATGGTATTTTACTCTGAAATGCATCTATACCACTTAGACTACTTTTCAAATCAGTCTGTTGGTCGATAGTAATTGAATGCCTGAAGGTACAAATTTATACTATAGGTAAGAGGACAGAGAAGAGAAAAAATATGTAGTCACTGCTCTCATAGAACTTACAATCCAGCGCTGAAAACTCTCATGAGGCAGAAATTTCAAGTGTCATGAAGCATGAGGAAGTGGTTGGAAATGTGTAATTTGGGCAAAAGAAGAGATCATATTTAGATGGAGACTTACAGGAAGAGTAAGAATTTCTTTAAAAAAATATTTTTATTGATTTCAGAGAGGAAAGGAGAGGGAGATAGAGATAGAAACCTCAATGGTGAGAGAGAATATTGATGGGCTGCCTCCTGCACGCCCCCTACTGGAGATGGAGCCCGCAACCTGAGCATGTGCCCTTGACTGGAATCAAACCCAGGATCCTCCAGTCCGCAGGCCAACGCTCTATCTCCTGAGCCAAACCAGCTAGGGCAAGAGTTTCTTAAAGGAAGAGAGTCAAAAGATCATTTTGGTCAGTGTAAATACTGAGTAGGGATAGGACATGATACATTTGAGGTACCGAGAATATTCCATCTTGGGCAGAGCAGAAAGAGGGCGAAGGAGAGGGATACAGGATTAGCCTGGAATGGTGAGCAGAGCAAAGACCTCTGTTAGGCAGGACCCAATAAAACAATCCTGTGAAAGAGGAATTTGTTTTACTTCTTGGCTGCCACACCATGGAGACCTGCTGGGAGGTTAGTGACCTCAGGTTCCTATATCTCACACTGAAAAATAGATAAGTTTAGAATCTGCTGTATAATTTCCCTTTAAAAAGTAGAAGTGGAACATTGAATACAAATTACTTCTGTGGTTCTGGACTTATTTGTTTATAATATCCACTATTTATTACCACAATTCATGAATATTAATTTGTATTTCTTTTATTATCTTACTGATCAGCAAGAACTTAAGTGAATTATATTTCACTGGATTTTATTCATTGATCCACTCATTCAACAAATGTTGATCAAGCCCCTATACCTACTATTTATAGAAGATCATCAATGTATACTCATTGAATGAATGCATATAATGTGCCAGACACTGTCTTAATAGCAGAAACACAGAGGTGAATAAGATATGCAAGGTTCTTCCTCTAGGGGAGCTTTCACTCAGGTGTATGTGGTGTGTGTGTGTGTGTGTGTGTGTGTGTGTGTGTGTGTCTGTATTTGTTGTGGTATGTGGAGAGTGATAAACGAGTAAGTAGATAAAGTAATTTTGGCTGGTGATAGAGGCTAGGATCCAGTGACTGTCTCAGTAACTCAGCCTATTAGCTTAAAAAAAGTCTGTGTTTTCACTTGTCATTGGACTGAACCAAAGATCTTAAATAATCTTGTGGGGCAAGACCACATCCAGCTCTTCCTGATCCAGTGCTTTCCCATTGTCTGCTTTGCAGGAAGAAGATCCCAGAGCTGTCCCTCTACTGCCCCCTGCACAGGTACATCAGCCCCTCCCACCTTCCCTGCTGGCTCCCAGAACCCCCTTCCTTCCCACCAGAGGCAGTAACAAGAGGTGGTGCTGCCTTTTCAGACAAAGACAAGGTCCGACTCAGGAATGGAGACACCCAGTGCTCAGGGCGAGTGGAGGTTTGGCACAATGGCTCCTGGGGCACAGTGTGCGATGACTCTTGGAGCCTGGCAGAGGCTGAGGTGGTGTGTCAGCAGCTGGGCTGTGGCTCTGCCCTGGAAGCCCTGCAGGAGGCGACATTTGGTCCAGGACATGGGCCCATCTGGCTGGATGAGGTGCAGTGCAGGGGCAGGGAGTCCTCCCTGTGGGCCTGTGCTATGGAGCCCTGGGGGCAGAGCAACTGCAAGCACGAGGAGGATGCTGGCGTGAGGTGCTCTGGTGAGTGGAGGAGCGTGGGTCCGGCTCTGGTTGAGCTGGGGTAGGGGTGGGACAATGGGCTGGGCTGGAATAAGATGGGGAGTTTGTCTTTAGAAAGTATCTAGGTTCTGCAGTCCTAGATCTAGGAGAGGGGTGCTAGGAGGACTCAGTATTGATATCGATAACTGAGGGGTGATTTCAGGGCTCAGGTGGGAAAAGTGGGTTAACTCGTGTTCCGGCCAATTTCTGCACTCCAAACTCCTGTTTGTCTCTCTAGGTGAAAGAACAACATTGCCCACCACTACAGCAGGTACAGGGTCACCATCCATTCATGGGGGAGAATGTTCAAATTCCTGGGAGATGTCCTGAGGAATCTCTGACAGAATTAGCCAACTCAGGAAAGGAAGTCCTGAGGAGCAACTGGATGGTAGGGAAGTATCAAGGTGTTTTCATTGGAGAAACGTTCCCCCCTTTTCTGTTCACTGTGCCAGAAGTTTCTCATGCCCTCAGGCCATTGGAGACTGGCTGTTATGTTGAGAATGTAAGGACTTTTTTCACCTGCTCACGAGTATTGCTCCTCAGCAGCTATGCTAGGTTGTTTGATGCTCTGGTCTGGTGGAGCCCAAGAGAAGGGGTTGAAGCTGTTCCCTGGCCTTTAGAGGTTGTTTAGCCCCGGAGATCCCTGATGATCCCCAGCATTCCTTTGGACCACAATGGAGGGGGAGTTGAATTTATCTTAGGACATGGCCTGGGGGAGTGCCCACCAGGGTCACAGTCAATCCCATTATGTTGAAAGCTGAGACTTCACTGTTCTGAGCTCTCTGGAAATGCTGGCATAACTGTGTTTTTCTGCACATATGCCCTTCTTGATATTCTCTTGGCTTTGTTCTTTCTAGGGACCAGATCTGGCCCAAGTCCTGTACCTGGCATCTTCTCCCTGCCTGGGACCCTTTGCCTCATCTTAGGGGCCCTTCTCTTCCTGGTCCTCATCATCCTGGTGATTCAGCTGTACAGAGGGAGAGTGGAGCACAGAGGTGGGTAATATGGAAAATGTATGGAGGCAGGAAATGGGGCCAGGTGTGACAAGGGGAAAACTGGGCAAGGTATCTGTTCTTACCCCATTGGTTTGCAAAATCATGTGCCCCATGTTAGCCTCTAAGGGCAGAATATATAGAAGTTCTTAAGAATGGGATGTGGCCTGGCTGCTGTGGCTCAGTGGTTGACTGTTGATCTATGAACCAGGAGGTCACAGTTTGATTCCCAGTTGGGGCACATGCCCAGGTTGCGGGCTTGCACATGTCCCAGTAGCAGGTGTGCAGGAGGAGGCTGATCAATGATTCTCTCTCATCATTTATGTTTCTATCTCTCTCTTCCTCTCCCTTTCTCACTGAAATAAATAAAAATATATATATTAAAAAAAAGAATGGGGTGTGAGCACTCATAATCGTGGCTTTTTATGTGAGACAAGAAAGGGTAAAAGCTGAGCTTTGGATACAGGGTCAGACAAAGGTAGAAGGTGCAGACCTGGTGCATGGTGTAAGACTATATAGGGTAGCGGTTCTCAACCTGTGTGTTGCGACCCCTTTGGCGGTTGAATGACCCTTTCACTGGGGTCGCCTAAGACCATCCTGCATATCAGATATTTACATTATGATTCATAACAGTAGCAACATTACAGTTATGAAGTAGCAACGAAAATAATTTTATGGTTGGGTCACAACATGAGGAACTGTATTTAAAGGGCCAGAAGGTTGAGAACCACTGATATAGGGCTCCTGGAAGCTGTGAGGGTTTTTCCATGTGTGAGCATCGGGGATAATGAAGGTGTCTCAGGTGGCAATCTCTGACCTGCTGGTGGTTTTCTCAGCCTTATCCAATTTAGAATATGCTCTTGATGAAGCCATGTATGTGGAAATTGATTATCGTGTATCGCCGAAGAAAGAAGCTCTACTGAGCACCCCAGGTGAGTGTCCCTGCCTTGCCCTCCTGGGATCTCTACTTTTCATCCACCTGCTGGCTATGGTCCAGGTCTTCTCAGCATCTGCAGACCCCACATGTACCCCAGGCTCACAGAGGCAGGATGAGCCTCTCCAGAGCTCCTGTGAGCTCTGACCCTTCCCTTGACTTTGTAAGAGCCATGCTAGCCCCAGCATTTCTTCTCAGCTTTATTGTGGAGCCTATGGGTGTGGGAAGGGTTGTTTGCCCCAACCTGCACGGCTAGGGTTCAGGATCTGAAGGAGGGGCCGATGCACAAATGAAAATACTATATAAGAAATATGAATTTAGAAGGCATGGGGGGGCCAGGTGGAGACCTCTCTTTTGGAGAGGCACACTGAAACCTGGCCTTATCTGCTTTTTATTCAGTTTTAGATACACATCTTGCCCTCAGTAAAGCACGGCAAACAGGTAGCAGACAGACCATCTCTAAGGGCAGTAATGATCAGTAAAGATCAGTAAGGTCCAGTAAACATTTACTTTGAGGCTATTAGGTCAGGAAATTGCTTTGAGCCACTACAATCTCAACAGAACAATGATGCTTGACATTAGCCCTGCTAATCGACCAAGGTCCATCTGCCTTCCGAGTTCCTTGGTGCTCTCTCATGATAGTATCAGTACTGGATGGCTTCCCGCAGTTGTTTTTTTGTTTTTTGTTTTTGTGATTTTTTCCTCCACAGTAGGGTTTCTGTCAAATGACTCAGTGAAAAAAAATGCCATATTACACCAGAGATGGTGAGAAAAGTGACTATAAATATGTTCTAGGTAGTTGAGGTAGATCTGTCTTGGCTGGATAGTGGGGGCAGAAGAATTTCCCTCAGAGATGAGAGCCAAGGGAAATAGTTTTTCTTTGACTAAGATTAGAGGGGTCGCTTCCTCTTCTCTGGTGGCTTTGAAATGCCTCATGTCGGGGCCAGGCTCTCGGTGTCCAGAACCAACCCCATTCAGCCACAGCAGGCACAAATTGTTCTTTAAAAAAATAACATCTGGAAAGTATGATCTGATAAAATATTTTAGTAATGCTTTTTGGTATAAGAGTTCTTTGAAAATATGAAGTTTTAATCAAGAAATATTGAAATATTTGGATAACTTTCTGGTTTATTGGCCCATAAAAATGAAATATATGGCCTTAGAAAAGACCTGTTAAATCATGGGGCGAATGGTGCCTCTGATTAGCAACCACCAGATCTCTGGGTCAGAAAGGATTCTAGGCATTACCTAAATCAGTGATGGCGAACCTTTTGAGCTCGGCATGTCAGCATTTTGAAAAACCCTAACTTAACTCTGGTGCCGTGTCACATATAGAGATTTTTTGATATTTGCAACCATAGTAAAACAAAGATTTATATTTTTGATATTTATTTTATATATTTAAATGCCATTTAACAAAGAAAAATCAACCAAAAAAATGAGTTCGCGTGTCACCTCTGACACGCGTGTCATAGGTTCGCCATCACTGACCTAAATCAATCCATTTACTGTGGTTTCACCTTACACCCTTGTCTGCCCTTAGAGCCCTCTGCTCAAAGGACTGATGCCTTTAGCGAGATTTACGATGATGCTGAAGAGGTTCCAGTGCCCCAGGCTCCTTCTGCTTCTCAGATGAACGAGTGGGAAGTGCCCTTAGAGGAGAATGGAGTGAGAATTTTTCAGACAGGTGAGTGGGATTACTTGATCCCTGTCATATTTTGTCTCTGGCCTGGAAAGGATGAATTTGATCTCTTCAATGCCCATTCTTGAGTCTGGCGCCTTAGACCACTCGGCCATCCTGACACACTCAATGCCCATTCTTATTGTAGATTCAAAATGTGGATGACCTAATATGTTTGATAGCATCACTTAGACCAGTGGTCAGCAAACTGCGGCTCGCGAGCCACATGCGGCTCTTTGGCCCCTTGAGTGTGGCTCTTCCACAAAATACCACGTGCGGGTGCGCATGTACAGTGTGATTGAAACTTCATGGCCCATGCACAGAAGTCGGTATTTTGTGGAAGAGCCACACTCAAGGGGCCAAAGAGCCACATGTGGCCCGCGAGCCGCCATTTGCCGACCACTGAAGACCATTTTCATTTCTTTAATGCTTTCAGATCCCTTGGGAGGGTGGAAGCACTCTGTAGTCTTTTATCTGTGTTTTCATCACTTTATCCTCAATGTGCCTGCATTAAGGCTTGCAGATTAATTGAGCGTATTTACCAAATCCAAAAATGAAACAACTGTTCTTTTAAAATTTTTGTGTTGTCTTATACATAAATAGCAGTAAGGGATTAAAAAAAAATATTGCAATATTGGAATTTGTGAGACATTTTGATAATTTAAGATGTGCTATGATCATATATGTTAGCCCTAACAAGGTCTATGATACATGGTGACCTTAAAAATTAAAGCCAGTGTGGTGGATTATAGACTCAGAATTTATAGGCAGCTAAGGCCTAATCCTCTCTAGACATTTAATGGCCAAATGAAGATACTCATTCTCCAGAGAAGAGTGTCCATCTGAGGGTTCAAGTGATTCCATGGGGCAACTGCGAAGGAATTCTGTGATTGTTTTTGTTGACACCTGGGAACATAAATCAAGGCCAGCAAGAGCAGACTTGGATTTTCAGTGAAGAATTGAGATTTCTCCAGATATGGTCTCCTGTCTCCTTCTTGTGAATGCAGACCTGAAAATTGTGAAAGAAGCTTTCACATTTTGTCATGTAATTCTCACCATCCTTGGGTCATCTCCCTGTTAAGTGTGTAAGCCAAGGAAAAGGTCTTTAGAGAGTGCATGTATTGGTCACAGATCTCCTGTGATCCAGGGTTTCCCAGATAAGCTGTGGCCCCAGAGACCCACATGGACTGAGTCCTGATAGGATAGCCCTGGTACACCCTTGCTGTAACTAATATTAAATAGTCGGAGCCTACTTGAGCATTAATAGGTACCCAGAGATGCTTTCTTATTACCATTTACTAGACTTACTTCTACTTGGGGGTACTGTCCTGTGCCTCTATCACAGTTCTAATTAAACTTCTCTTTACTATTGTAGGCTCCTCTCTGCACTTCCCTGGAGGGGCAGCTCATCCTAGGAAAGAAGATAGTCCCTGGCTGCTCCAGGGGGGAGAAGAGGATCCTGAGTATGATGATGCTGAACTAAGTGTTGTTGGAGCATCTACAGTAGCTTTCCATGCTGTTGTGTTAAAAAAGAGATGAGGCCTCAGATAGTCTGTCTCTATTCCAATAGGGCAGTACTGACCTATAATTATGTCCTATGGAAATGGCTCAAAATTAACTATTCTGAATAGAGCACTTTTTACTTTGTTGATAAATTAGCAAGTTTGATCTAATTGCTCTTAGAGGAGTGGTCCTCAATCTGTTTTCCTATGAAGATATTGGGAACTGACCTGTTTATTCATCTCCCCCACAAACTACTCAAGGCATTAACTTTGCCCAGGCTCATGGGTGCTCAGGTCATTCTTGCTTAGACAAGGGACTCTAAAGTTGGTCCACACTCACACCCTCATTCCTAGGAAGATGAACTCATAAAAACATCTTGAACATTCATGTATGCTCTTTGCTGAGATGTCACATCATCTGTTTTTAAACAATTTCTAGAAACCAGACTTGGGTGTGAATTTCAAAGTTGAGGGTGAGAGGCTGGCTAGTAAGAGAGAATGAGTAAAGCTTTCCTTACTCTGTCCAAACTTTCATGGAACAATTAAAAATGTAGTTTTATACAACTGTTTCTTCTTTTTTCACCTCTAATTTCGTAAGCTGCTTTTCATTTTATTACTCAGGCTCATACAGTCTCCTTACTTTTTCCTCATGTCTAGTTGGTAATGAAATCCTTTTAAATTCAGACTTTCCTCTCCATTCCTTTCTCATATTTATTTAGGACATTGCCATTTATTGTCTGTTTAATTATAAAGCCTTCTAAGCAAATTATATAAACTCATCTCTTTTTATTGCAAGTTGATGGAGGACAAATTGGCACTCACCCACAGACCTGCATCCAAGTGGGCAAGAAAACAAGGAAGGGTAGACCTAGTTAGAGGAAACCCAGAAGGAATACAGACAGAAAAAACAAGAACTTTTGGCTACATGAGTTTTGCAGATTGGATGAAGGGATCTGACATAATTAAACTAATAGAAAAATAATTTCAGACCAGTGGGCTTCTCTGAAAATATATTGCTTTAAGGTTGCTTTGATCTGGTGACTATTAAAATACACATGTGGCTTTGCTGTGATTCTGCAGAATAAAGAGATATTCTGTAGCAGTGGCCAAATAAAGATTACATCTTCAAAACTCCACCACAATAAATGTGTGGAGAGGTTGATGAACTAATATAAGAACTAATATAAGAAGTGAGCTGAGCCCACGTAATTACTTAACTGGTGGTTATGGATGCAGTCTGGGGCGGGGGCTGGGGGGGAGGTGTGTGGGAAGGGGGAAGGGGTATGTATTAACTATACTCATTCTTGTAATCTTCATAAATTGTAGTAGGTCATTGGGATTAGAAGGTGGCCAGGGCTTCTCCCAGTGTAATGTACATGGCCATTGGTCATAGGAAAATGACAAAAACAATGAAAAGTAAAGTATACCCACCAAAATGATGAGATTTTTACTTCTGATGCATGGTGTCAATGAAGCCACAAAAGAGAGATGGCTGCTATAATTTTTGGTGATAAAAATTAGGAAAAGTTAAGGAAGAGAGAGTTAGGACAAGCGTCACCACCCAGATTTGGGAGGGTTCCAGGGTTTATGGATTGGGTGCTCAAAAAGCAGTCAGGAGTTGGTGAACAGATTTTCAGAGTGTTTAGACTTAGGGAGAAAAGCAGCAATCATTTTAAATGATCTATGTTGCTTATGAATGAGCCTTTTGTGAGGGTGTGATAATGGAATATATACCATTCCAGGGCATGCAACAAAAACCAGAAAACTTCTCTGCTTAGTAGTAACTATGACAAAGCAGCAGAATATCTTGATAAATAAAAACCAAGAAGATTTATTGTTAACAGACTTTTACTAAAAAAAAAAATGGTAAAGGAAATTCTTTAGACTGGAGGTAAATGACAGAGATGGAAACAGTTCTATAGGAAGTAATAATTAGAAAATATACAAGAAACTATGAAAGGTCATATTTTTTCTTAATTTCTACAAAAAATATATGACTATTTGAGGCAAAAATCATAAAGATGTAGTATAGTCATCAAAATCCATGTGAGATATAATACATATGACAACAATAGCACCAAGGATGGAAGTAAATAGAACCATATTGTTGCAAAGTTCTTACATTTTACAATATTACCTCTAAGGAGACTATGATAAGATAGTGGTGCATGTTCTAATGCCTAGAGAAACCACTAAATATTGATGTAAAGATATATAGCTAAAAAGCCAGTAGAGGAATTAAAACAGGATATAAAATATATTAAATTAACTTAAAAGAAGGCAGAAAGAGAAGAACAAAAGAGATATAGCACAAATAGAAAATAGAGAGCAAAATGGTAGTGCTAAATCCAACCATATTATAATTATACTAGAGGCCTGGTGCATGGATTTGTACACTGGGGGAGAGAGGCGTCCCTTGGCCTGTGGGGATTGGGCTGAAACCAGCTCTCCAATATTCCCTGAGAAGTCCTGGATTGCAAGAGGGCAGTTCTTGGGTGACTCACCCTGTAATTGGACTACCTCCTCTCTAGTTCTAGGTGCGTCACCCGAGAACTGAGAACCACAGCTGCCAAGTCACTGCAGTTCGGCAGCTCCTGCATTGAGCATCTGCCCCCTGGTGGTCAGTGCGCCTCATAGCTATCAGTCGGACAGTCAAATGGTCAGATGGTCGCTTAGGCTTTTATATATATATATATATATATATATATATATATATATATATATATATATATATATATATACACATTAAATGTAAATGAACCAAATTGTCTAATTAAAAGGCATAGGTTGACTACTACACATCTATTAGAGCAGCTAAAATGAATAATAGTGATTATATCAAATGCTAATGAAGATGAAGAGAAGCTGGTTCTCTCATATATTGCTGGTGGAATATAGCCAATCTCAAAAGCAGTTTGGCAATTTCTTCAAACTAAACATGCACTTGCCATATGATGCAGCCATTACATTTTTGGGCATTTATCCAAGAGAAATAAAACCTTATGTTCACACAAAACCTGCACACAAATGTTCTTAGCAGTTTTATTCGTAATAACAAAATACTTCAATACAGTCCAAATGTCTTCAATGGGTCAATGGTTGAACAAACTCCGATGCATCCATACAATGGAATACTTTTCAGCAATATAAAGAAATGATCTATTGATACATATAACAACATGAATGGGCTTCAAGAATATTATGCTTAGTGAAAAAGTCAATTGTAAAAGGTTATATCCAAAAGTCATATGATTCCACTTATATAACATTATCAAGATGACAAAACTATACACATGGAGAACAGATTAGCAGTTGCCAGATGATAGGGAGAGAGGTGAGGTAGGGTGGGAAGTAAGTGTGAACACAAAGAGGTAGCATAAAGCAGTTCTTTTGTGGTGACTGACTAGTTCTAAGGGTGTCCCAAAATTCACGCAAGAAGTAATTTTGATAGAAAACACAGGTTTATAATTAAAAATTGTAAATTTTTATTGATTCATAAAGTATACAGTATAAGGTTATGTATGGAATAGCATACATAAAAACTGGATTATCATGTCGCGATAGTGAGCACCATTAACTGTTACTGCCTGAACAGCCGCATTTTCGAAGAAGAGTAGTCCAAAGATGCCTCCAGCCCAAAATCTGCACCAAACAGTGACACGTTGTGGATGCATTTGTTTCTCAACAATCACTTGTGGATTTTCTGAACCCTAAATGCAACAATTTTGTCGATTAACCAAGCCATAAGGTGAAAATGAGCCTCATCGAAATTCAGCCACATTTATGCAAAAACGGTCATGGAAAATTTCAACAAAAGAGTGCGTATGTGCCAGCAAAGCCGTGGAGGCCATTTACCCGATATGCTATTCCATACATCACCGTATACTGTATACTTTATGAATCAATAAAAATTTACAATTTTTAATTATAAACCTGTGTTTTCTATCAAAATTACTTCTTGTGTGAGTTTTGGGACACCCTTTATAACTTAATTTTAGTCACTTTAGGCTTTTCTTGTATCCTGTATATGTTTAAAGTTTTACATATGTCTCCTTTTTTCCCAATTGACCCCCCTCCCCCAGCCATTCCCACCCCGGGCAAGCCCCCACCCCCCAGTGTCTGTGTCCATTGGTTATGCTAATATGCATGCATACAAGTCCTTTAGTTGCTCTCTAGCCCACCCTTTTCCTACCATTTGTCTCTAGATCGTTCTTGTTCATCAAATTATGTTGATCATTACATATGAGTGAGATCATGTGATATTTATCTTTCTCCGGCTAGCTTATTTCGCTTAGAATAATGCTCTCCAGTTCCATTCATGTTGTTGCAAATGGTAAAAGTTCCTTCTTTTTTATAGCGGCATAATATTCCATTGTGTAGATGTACCACAGTTTTTTAATCCACTCATCTGCTGATGGACACTTAGGTTGTTTCCAAATCTTAGCTCTGGTAAATTGTGCTGCTATGAACATAGGGATGCATATATCCTTTCTGATTGATGTTTCTGGTTTCTTGGGATGTAGTCCTAGGAGTGGGATTACTGGGTCAAATGGGAGTTCCATTTTTAACTTTTTGAGGAAACTCCATACTGTCTTCCACAGTGGCTGCACCAGTCCACATTCCCACCAGCAGTACAGGAGGGTTCCTTTTTCTCCACATAGTTCAAAGTAAATACCATGAGTTTAAGAGACAGAGAATCAGGATAGATTTTCTGCTCTGTCCCTTACTTACTTTAAGGTTCAGGGTATATCTTTTAACTAATAATGAGCTAGCCATCCCTTAGAAAGTTAATCAGAGTATTAGTCATGCTCTCCACATGTTCAATGCAATTCCTGATATTTTTCACATAAATTGCTGTCAGCACAGATTTCCTTATTTTTTCCTTTGAAACACGATTGAAATGTGTAGATTCACTCATCTTCATTCAATTAAGTTTTGTACACTTATTCTAAAGTCATTTCTTAGATTTGAAAATATAAAGTCTCACTAACTATATCCTATAGGGGTGGCACGGACACATAGAAATAGACAGTAATTCACCTGCACACGTGATATAAGCTTCATCTCTTGGAAGGCATGAACTGTATTTCCAAGGGTCAGAAGGACATTGCCAGAGAGAGGTATCAGTTTTCCGACACCGGATTCCATCTACCCACCGGGGTCTAGAACCTTCCCTAAAATCAACAGAAGAGTCCAGGGTCCCTTGTCCCCACAGCCAAGGTGTCTGCAGATCGTGGACAAGGTTGTGGCTTCCATGGGGCTGAAGCAGACACTGCCCCAGGTCCCGTTGTAGAAAACTTCCAGCCACCCAGCACACTCCTGGTCCTTGCTCACCATCCTGAGGGCCAGGAACTCTGAAAGTGGAAGAGGGGAAACAGGGCACAGTGAGCATTCCACTCAACGCTCTCTCCCAGAGCTTGTGAACACTTGTCCCTGACTGCTGAGGAGACACCCCTAAGTGGCAAGATAGAACTCTGTGTCTCTTTTCCCTGACTTTGTCCATTTGTGTCTGCCTATCTCTACTTCAACGATGTAGTGGAGAGAGGATCACCAACCTGAGCCTTCCACAGGGAGGAAAAGCTGAATGCCGCTTGCTGACAAACCTTCTGACAGAGTATGTGAAAGGAAGTGTGGAGAGTGGGTGGTAGGCAGAATAACAGACCCCAAATTCCTACATCCTCCCCTCTGGAACCTGTGAATATGTTACCTAACATGGCGAAAGGGACTGTACAGATGTGATTAAGATAATGATCTTGGTGAGATTAACCTGGGATGGTGTATTAACCAGGTGAGGTCAGTCTACTCCTTCCAGGGGTGGGCAAACTTTTTGACTTGAGGGCCACAATGGGTTCTTAAACTGGACCGGAGGGCCAGAACAAAAGCATGAATGGAGTGTTTCTGTGAACTAATATAAATTTAAAGTAAACATCATTACATAAAAGGGTACGGTCTTTTATTTCAATAGTTTTATTCATTTCAAACGGGCCGGATCCGGCCTGCGGGCCGTAGTTTGCCCACAGTTGCCTTAGACCCACTCTCCCTAAATGTGAAATACCTTTCCTGGCTTTGGTGAGAGGGAAATGTGACTATGAAAGAATGGTTAGAGATATGTAACATTGTTGGTCTGATGATGAAAGAAGGGGCTGTAAACCAAGGAATACATGCAAGTTTCTAGAGCTTGAAAAGACAAGAACTAAATTCTTCCCCAGAGTCTCAGAATGGATGCAACCCTACTGACACCATGAATTCAGCCCAGGGAGATCTGTGTTGGACATTTAGCCTATAGAACAGTCGGTAGTGTCGGTAGTATATATCCATTGCTTTAAACCACTAATTATGTGATAATTTGTTACAGCAACAAATAAAAACGAGTACAGTGGGTCAAAAGATTTTACCACTGGAGGCAACTGAAGAGTAATCCCTGCTTCCAATGGAAACTCTGCAAGAAATGGCTTTGTCAGGGATATTGCTGAGACGGAAGGACCAGAACCTCAGCTGGTGCAGGAGGAAATGAAAGCACCAATCTCCATACCTGCCAGTAAGACAGGCAATGTGGAAGGAAGCTTCCTTCTCCTCTGGCCCTTTCAACAACACCCCCTCAGGGCGCAGACTCCGATCCTCAGGCCCTCTGCCTCCCCCCCCAGCCTATGGACAATGTGCAGTGAGACCTGAGCAGATGACCCCCGCGTCCTCCTTGTGCCAGCAGTCGTGCTGTCCCCAGCCCCGGGAAGGGCACTTCCACAGGTGGGACTCCTTTCCTGTGCAGTTCACGTCATCCAGCCAGATCTGGCCTGATCCTTCCCCGAAGTGAGCAGAGACCGTGGCGTTGAGGGCCTCTCCACAGCCCAGCTGTCTGCACACCACCTGGGCATCGTTCAGGTCCCAGCTGTCATCACAGATGGTGCCCCAGGAGCCCTGGTGAAGGATCTCCACTCTGCCGGCACAGGGACCGCCCCTGTCCACCAGGCGGAGCTGTCCCCTGTCTGAGGAGAGAGTCAGGCCAATGGGGTATTTACACAGGGAAAGAGGAGGGTGTTCTGGTCTTGGTGGAGCCCTCACCTGAGCAGCTGGCAGGGCTCTCCTCTGAGGCTGCAGAGCCTGCTGGTGCAGACATGGAGTCGCACTGGGGCAGCACCTGGTTCTGGTTTCCTACAGAAATAGTCCTCCCCACAGGCCAGCACTTGTAGACAACAGGGTGAAGAGGATACTGGAGTAGGTGCCCTGTTAAGTAGAGAGGCCTGTGCTTTGGATTAATAATCTGTAAAGGAGAATTAGTTTTGATAGTTTTGAAGATGAGGTATGTACTAAGTTGAAGAGTGTCCCTACAAAATTTATGTCCATCCAAAACTTCAAAATGTGACCTTATTTCCAAATGCAGTCAAGTTAAGATGAGATCTTGCTGGATTAGAGTGGTCCCTCATCCAATATCTACTGTTCTTATAAGAAGAGAGACATTTAGACACAGACACAGAGAGAACACCATGTGAAAATGAGAGACACCCAAGGAGAATTACACTTGATGATGGAGGCAGAGATTAGAGTGATACCTTTATAAGCTAAGATACACCAGGGATTGCCAACAAGCACAGGAAACTAGGAAGAGGCAAGGGAAGACTTTTCCCTGAAGCCTCCGGAGAGAGCAAGGCCCTGTTGACACCTTGATTTTGAACTTGGAGCCTCCAGAACTGTGAGAGAACAAATTTCTGTCTTGAGTCACTCACTTTGTGGCAATTTGTTATGGCAGCCATGAGAAACAAGGTAAGAATGTAAAAATGTTCTTTCCAAAAGTACTTGCATGACCTGTAAGTGTTCTTACACTAGGTGAGTCTATGTCCTGATCTGATGGATTTCTGCAGGCACTTTGGGTGAGGGGGGCTTAAGGCATCCCAAGAATGAATACAAGGTGAATGTGTCTATTTTCTAGTAATGGTTGCTGTCCAGACAACAGGGAAAGTTTGCCTTACATTTTAAGTAGACACAGTGTTCTCTTCATTCTGCTCCATGTGACAGGAGAGATAGTCTAAGATTCCCTCTGGTGCACACATTTCACACAGACCTGCATGTGCCCTGGGGGACCCTTGACTCTTCAGAAAAGGATAAGGAGTCCCTACTCAGGAGGGCTTTTCTTTCCTTGGGTTGAGTTGGGGCAGGAAAATTGGGGAACTAGATCACTTGCCATGCACATGGGTGTTGTTCCCTTTGGGGATACTCCCATCCTGACCAGGAGTCCTCTGATCTTTCTCCCGGCTCTGATGTGGATGCGCTCTATCTCTGAGAAGGGGGCTAGATGTGATGCGTCTGAACCCCAAATCTGTGGCAGTTGTGAAGCTTCCTGACATTCCTTAGAATTCTCTTAGGTAGCTTTTCTGGGCAGCATAGGATGGGGCTGAGGTTTATAAAGGAGAGGGGCTGGCCAGTCCCCGCTAGGCTCTCACAATCTCCCATTGTGCCTGAAGCTGTGACTTCACTAACCTGAGCATCCACCAGGTGACAGGAAGGGGCAGGATTCCCCCATGTCCTTTCCCATCCAGAAGATATGTTTTCTTTCGGGACCCATTTAGGCTCAGATGCTGGCACTAGGATTTTATTTGTGATAGCTATCTTCGGTTTCATCGTGGGGCCCTGCCTGCTTCTTTTTCTCATGTTCTTGGCAATCCAGCAGTGCAGTGAGAAAATAAAGTGTCAAGGTAGGTTCTAGAAAAGAGATGAGGATGAGGAGAGCTTGTGGGCAGTGGATGAGAAGGGGCCCATTGTGATGTGGGATGCTGAATCTGCATCTTGTCCTTATTACATTTCTGGAAAATGATACCTATACTTCTGTGGACTCCAAGTCTCAGTGACTTTGGATCAGGAGTGCCGACGAAACTTGGTATCATATATGACAGCAGTGACTTCAGCACCAGGGGTGAGGGACACAGGACTGGGTCAAAAATTCTGGGTATATTCATGAAGGGATAGAGGCTCTGATCGGCTGAGAGCAGCTCCAGGGACTTCAAAGGTGGTTCTAGCTAAAGGTGTGTCAAGATATGAGTTTCTGCTTATAAAATCATTTGTGGTTAGTAACAAAAACTTTATTTTCATAGTGTTTTCACATAATTTCCCCCAAGTTTTTACACTATCAAACAGGCCTCTGTTTTTAAAGGGACTGAGTGTTTTAATTTCTGCATATTTTATATCAAATGGAAAATATCAAATTAGCCCAATTGTCTTGGTCTCTAGACTCCCTTGTTTGAGAAAAAACAATGCAAAGAAATGCATTCATACCAAAATTGGAACAAAAAGTAAAGCCTATTTTTTAACATCAACCCGTTTTTAACATCATAAAACACTGTTTTGTTAAATATAATAATAAAACCTTGTTAAAGTTTAACCAATATTATTGATTGCCAGACTTTTATGAAAGCCAAAAACTGCTAATGTAAAACATGTTCAAGTAATAGCCAAAGCTGAGAAGTGGTCTGTCATAAATTACATCCCCAGTCATCTCGGAAGGAAAAAATTAATAACAAAAGTAGTATTTATATAACTGCATTTAGAAAAATAAAACAGTTCTTAGAATGTAAGCCTTAAGTGGGCAGAATATTTCCTTTAGATTATTCTCTTATTTTAGACTGTTTATAAAAGAGAACTAATTGCCAAGTGGCCTTTTGTCAGATCAACAGTTACCTAACTCCACTGACATTCCATACAAGTTTAAATGAATGCTGCAAAATCTTAAGTCTGCAGCCTGGGTGTGCTTTCTCCTGAGTTCTTCTATTGAGAATTCTTGATGAAAAAGATACTGGCAGTTTAACCTTACTCTGCTCATTAAATAATGGGTTGGTGTGAGATATCAGGAATGTCTCATGATGATCACGTTTACCATTTATGCCATTTGCAACCATATGCTATTAACAAACAAAACAGTCATTTTGCATATAGTTCACTCTTACCTAGTTTAGTCCATGATATTACACGTACTTGTAAGAGCATATCCAGATGCTGTGTTCTCTACTTAAAACAGTGTTGCCCAATCAGAAATCTGTGGCCCTTCATTTATGAATATTGAATATATGTAATGCAGTGCTAGCCCAATATTTTCAATAAAGGAATTTATGCAAAAAAAAAAAGATATGAGTTTCTGATTCAGAGCCTTTGTCTCTATCTTGCCTTCGTGTACATATCTATGTGAGGCTGCCTGTGAGGACATCAACGATGACCAGGACATTGGAGAAGAGAAACCGTTGGAATCAGGTGGATGTCCTTCTCCCTCTTTCACATGTTCTTCTGACCACAAACCATCCTCTGGAGTTATTTGCAACACCTGCAGGCAAAGCATCTACACACAGCATTCCTGTGTCCCACCTCAGAACCACAGCTCTCTGCAGATCTCAGCATCTCTCTCTGACCCCCAGGGGACATTGAATCTTCTCTCTAGAAAGAAAATACTTTGTCTGAGATTTTGTTCTGAAGGCTTATCTAATTTTCACATGTGAAAATTTCACTTTTCATGTCTGTTTTTAAGATTTTTTTTTAAAAAAACCTGTTAAATGATTCTGTGGCCAAGCTGCCATTGTGTGCCAAGGAGTATGAAGACAAAGCTGGTTTTGGACATGTTCCGGGCAGGGCAGGCCAATCTGCTCTTGGGATAGGGATGAGGGTAAGAAGGTCTTGTGTGAAGGAAACAATGAAGGAAATAGAGAGCTTTGGGAAATTGCAACCTCAGTCCTCTGAAAAGGTGGGTCTGGTTTTCTAAAGACCATCCTCTGAGAACCGAAGGACCATTTCTCCAGCGCCTGCTTCATGACCTCAGAGAAGAAGAAATAGACTGAGTTCTCCATGTGTATAGTTGCTCTAATAGCTTCAGATATGTGTTCATGTAGAGATAATGTGACTGTATTTCTCAAACCAAGATATCTGGTTCAACAAAAACAAAACAAAACAAACAAACAAACGAACCACTGTAAAACTTCTAAAAAGAATTTTTTATTTTATTGTTTAATTACAATTAATATACAATATTAGTTTCAGGTGTACAACATAGTGATTAGACATTTATATACCTTATGAAGTGATCACCCCAATAAGTCCAGTAACTATCTGACACCAAATGTAATTACTGACTATCCTGGAGGCCCAATGCACAAAATTCATTCACAGGGGGTTGTCCCTCAGCCTGGCCTGCTCTCTCTCACAATCTGGGACCCCTCGGGGGACATCTTTCTCGCAATCTAGGACCCCTCTCTCCTAACTGCCAACTTGCTTGCTCCTTACCGCTTGGCTCACTACTCCTTAGCCCTGCCCCAGAGGTGGGAGAGGCTCCCGTCTCCACCACTGTGCTCGCCAGTCGTGAGCCTGGCTTCTGGCTGAGTGGTGCTTCCACTGTGGGAGTGCACTGACCACCAGGGGCAGCTTCTGCATTGAGCGTCTGCCCCCTGGTGGTCAGTGCACATCATAGCGACCAGTTATTCTGGTTGTTCTGCCTTAATGGTCACTGGGCTTTTATATATATAGATTCCCTATGTTGTACTTTACATCCCCATGACGGTTTTTATAACTGGCAATTTGTATATCTTAATTCTTTCCTCTAAAAATTGTAAACCTTTAGGGTGGGAGACAACTGAGAAATATAATTTTATGGAAATATTTTGGTATTTGGTGAATATTTTGTGTGTTATGGGAATAATGCTATAACATTTTGAAGCTGGTATATCTATCAGTTGTTAGAATGTGTTTAATGAAACACTCTAGGATTCAGTACTTAAGAGATGATAGGGATTATATGGTTAAATATTACTCTATAAGTAAAATAATTGAAAGTAGATAATGTGACTTTCTCAAGGTCATTAAAAAAAGTCACTATTCGAGCCCTGGCCAGTTTGGCTCAGTGAATAGAGTGTCGGCCTGCAGACTGAAGGGTCCTAGATTTGATTCTGGTCAAGGGCATGTACCTTGGTTGCAGGCTTCTCCCCAACCCGGGCCCTGGTCAGGGCGTGTGCAGGAGGCAACCAAATGATGTGTTTTTCTCACATAAATGTTTCTCTCTGTCTTTCCCCCTCTCTTCCACTCTCTCTAAAAATCAATGGAAAAATATCCTTTGGGGAGGATTAAAGAAAATAAGGACACTGTTTGATCCAGGATGACCCTTTCCTCATTCCTAGGGATAGGTCCACTCTACCTACTTGATTTCTATCAGAGTAAGACATTATTATTAGCAGACAGAAGACAGGTAATATGGAATGTAATTACAAAAATGAAGGTTTTTCTGTGCCTGAAATTCTTCCTGGAGTTTATTTATGTGAAATGGATGAGGTGGACATGCTCAGACACACCTTCATGAGAATGAGACCTGTGCAATTGCGACAGGTCACAACACTCAGAAAGACCGGACCTCGCACTTTGTTTATTGTTCTCCTGTCACATCATAAACTTCTTGTTAGTTTTTGGACAAAAGGCTCTGCATTTTTATTTTACATCAGGCTCCACAAATTGTGTAACCCAGAGAATAATCTCTCATAAACAAGTAAAAGGGAAATTAAATCTCTTGTATTCTTATTCTTATTTCCTGAAGATGAGTCTGAGTCCTTAATTACCAATCCTTCCTGTAAAGACAATTTTTGAGTGGGTCCATGTTTCTTAATTAAAAGCAGTTATCTTCCCAAGTCATTTTTGTTATTTGTAGGTACCTTTTGGGAGAATGGAAATAACTAGATTTTTGATAGGTACCTTCCTGCAGTTACAGCAACACATATATTTTGATGCTGAGACCTTATTTTCCCAATCACAACAACCACATGTTATCAAAAATTTTTTTTTTGTTAACTTAAGGTGTGACAAAGTGAAAAATATAATTAAAACAGCAAGACATTGATATTAGGCTATATTTTGACACTGTTAAGTTACTAATATATTAAAATTACTCTGCTAAGTATATTTTTTCATGAGGACAGGTTTTGGGTGAAAGGTGATAATTACTCCAGATTTTCTTAAGACCCATGGCAGGACTAGTGGCATAATTTTAGGGCCCAATGCAAAAGAAAATATGAATTGCTTTTTCAAAAATTATTAAGACTTTGAAGATGGCAACAGCATGAGGTTCTGCACAATTGCATAGGCTGCATGTCCATGAAGCTGGCCCTTACCCACAGAATTTCAGAGCTGATGGCCGAATAAAACATCTGCTGCCATACCCTGTGTAAAGGTGGTGGGTTCCTTGGGAGGAGAAAAACTGTAGAAACTGAAGCAGCTATGTTCACTTAAGGACTTTCAGAAAAGGCTGGAGTCATCCTTGTGAACATCTGGGAAGTCAGGGTCTGGTCTTTAAGTGTCCTCATGGAATAGTTGGTAATGGAATTGTACCTTCCCATCACCACATTGCTGTGATTTGGCCCAATCTCATTGGGGTAAGTAGGATGTTCACTGCTGGGGTTCATGTCCCAGCATCAAGAAGGGTTCAGGAATCTGGAAAAGGGGCTGTGCGCAGATGACATAGGAATCCAGAGACTAATGAAGAGTCCGGAGACGAGATACAATTTTAAAAGGCATTGGGGGTCAGAGGACCTTCAGCTAAAGGAACTGAAGAGAGTCCCTCCTTGTCTAGGATCCTTGCTTTTATTAACACAATTTGTCCTCAGGCAAGGTGGTGATAATACACTTCAAAGGGTAAGGTTTCAAAGGGTCAGAGGCATTGTCAGTTTGGGGAATAGCCTATGGCTGTTCAGGTGTTTGGCCAGTAGAAGGCAATAACATGTAGATTAAGATGCCCTTTAACTGTCTGGCAGCCACAGTTTCCTATTCAGGTTTGGGGAAAAGCCTTTAGCCATTCCCAGATGGTGACTACATGTGTGACTCAACCCTGTTGAGTCCCTAAGTCTCATCAACCTTTTGATGAAACTCTTAAAATTATGACATGCTGGAATTGGTCTACGGCAATTCACAATTATTTCTTCCTCTAATTTCATGCCCCTGCTGCTTGTATAGACTGTAAAATAGCTATTCAGAGAGGTCTTTAGTCTCTATTATAGGTATTTCCTAGACAGTCACCTGAGACCAACAGTTTGTATCTAAAATTATTTTCTTGATGTTTTATGCTGTGCAGAAATGATCTCAATCTGGAGCCCCAGGAATGCTGTTTTCATCTTGCCCATGATTCTGATGCCTCTAGAGCAGCCGTGGGCAAACTACGGCCTGCAGGGGCCCGTTTGAAATGAATAAAACTAAAAAAAAAAAAAAAAAAAAGACCGTACCCTTTTATGTAATGATGTTTACTTTGAATTTATATTAGTTCACACAAACACTCCATCCATGCTTTTGTTCCGGCCCTCCAGTCCAGTTTAAGAACCCATTGTGGCCCTCGAGTCAAAAAGTTTGCCCACCCCTGCCCTAGAGGGCTCTGTTTACTCTCTGAGTTATAACCAGGCCCTGAATTTGCTATTGCAGGTTGGTTTTTACATTTCTCAAGAAAAAAAGATATCGAAAAAGAGAAACTCCTGAAAGAAGAAGACAAGCTTGGAAGTGAGAACGCTGAGCTTGGAGATGGTGGGATATCATGTGGACAAATATGCCTCTATTGAAACCGTGTTATATTTTGGTCCATCGAGAGGTTTAGAAAATATCATTGTCTATGTCTAGATAGGACAACACTGACTTATAGTCCATTTTCAAATAAATTGTCCAGTAATAAATACTTTGGTCCTTTAAGACCAGTTCTGTGTGATTGAGAAATCTTTGTGACTCTCTAGAAATTTTAACACAACTGCTTTTTCAGTTCACACCTTAGCCATTTTAACTCAAATATATGTTTTCTTCACCTGGGTAAAACCCTAGAGGAGTGATCTATGGTCAGACTGAGGGAGATGCTGAGTCTAGATCCAAATTTGAGGTGTCCCTCCTTCCAAGATGACTTCACTGTAAAAATGCTTGACTATTTCAGAAAAGTTCCATCCTACTTACATCATCTTGTCTTACATAATTTGGGGTCCTTCTATAGACTCTGGAATTTGCTTTTGTGGCAGAGCTTTTTAAATAAAATATATCTTAATACGTTTAAGAGGCATAGTTGGAATAGGAAAGTAGAATCATTTTATGTCAAATTTGTAACTTGGGCTGTGAAGATTCTTAGTTCTCAACTTATTTCTAAGCCCAATTTTGTGTTTTCATGGTTGAGCCATATGTGTAGCATATAATGAGTGCTGTATGGTTAATTCAGATGAAGATAATTTCTTATATTCTCAAGTACAGTGATCTTTTACAAATATAAATCAATTCAAATTACCCCATAGTATGGTTAGATTTTAGTTGGGAAAATAATTTTCAGTTAATTCCTCTGGCTATAGAAAAAGATCAGAAACTATGTGTCTCTTGGTGGGTAAGAGGAATATTGGAAGCTGGGATCAGGGTCAGAGTTAGTAATAACTCTTTAGGAGTTGTGCCAGTCTTGTTCCCTCAGCATGGCCATGATGAACATGGATAGTCTTCTCAACGCATCTCCTAGAAGGGACTGCTGCATACCACTGTGGAAAATAGCTCTATGATAAGTTGTTATACTCTCTCTGTAAAATTATTCTCTATTCCACAATCTCTCAGTTGCTTGCTCATTTTGAAGAATTGAAGTAGCTTCCTAGATCCAAGCTAGGAGTACAGGAAAATCAAGTGATAAACCCTTACATGCAAAAAGTGCCTACATTATCCCCAAATTCTATCCTAATGTGTGCCTATCAGTAGAAGAGAAAGGGAATGAGGTCCTGTATTTCTGAGCTACTGTGTTAGGATAATAGGGTCACATATCATACAGAGTAGGGTCAGTCTTGCTAACCTTTTGAACTTCCTGGGAAAATTAATAGAGTTCACACATCTTCTGGGAACAAATATGCTATCTACATATAACATCTAAGTTTACAAGTCCTTTGAATAATAAGAAATGAAAGTGATTTGAATCAATAGCTCTGTATACTTCTGATGGTTCTTTTTAAACCTAAAATATATTTTTATTGATTTCAGAGAGGAAGAGAGAAGGATAGAGAGACAGAAACATCAATGATGAGAGAGAATCATTGATTGGCTGCCTCCTGCATGCCCCACACTGGAGACTGAGCCTGCAACACAGACATGTGCCCTCACCGGGAATCAAACCTTGACCTCCTGATTCATAAGTCAATGCTCAATCATTGAGCCTCACCGGCTGGACTCTAATGGCTCTTGAGTGTGTTTGGGCTATCATACTTCTACTTCCTGAAAGTGTGTTTTTGTTGAGACCTCTATCTGTTTTTTTCTGTGCCTCCTATCTTCTTTCTGGCCCATTTCACCATGTAATGTGTGGACATTTTGCTGCTTCTTACTCCTCTAAAACATTGCTATCAAAAGCTTATTTTTTGTGGTCAACATTTATTACCATTGGGCGAGGAGGGGATAAGCCTGGCACAAAAAGTAAATAACAAACTTGACCTAATCTTAATATCCCACTGCTGTTCTCTCCTGCCCCTCTACTTGAGGGAATTTCTCTTTCCATTTTAACCCCAACTGTCTCCATTGCTTAGGACTCACTCTTCCCTCTCTCTATTGACCTTTATTAATGTCTCTCTCTCACAAGTTTTGAAGTGCTTCCCATAGGTCTCTTGAAATTGACCTTCTTGTCTCAGTACAGGGAGGTAAGGAGAGAGTAAGCCAATAAAACATTCTTTCTCCAACTAAGACAAAGTAGAAGAATTTTGTCCACTTGGGACTGCATGCTTGATTCATGAGCAGGGAATCAGAGAAAAGGCTTATTATTCTAGCAATCACTGTCTGGCCAGCTTTTGGTTCCCTGATTCTCATATTTGAGGTATCATTGTACACAAGCTGACACCAGTAAACAAAATTTGCTCATTCTGCCTATTTGGAGTTTAGGCCAGCTTTGTGCTTTTGTCTAGCAGGGACTGCCTAAATTTGTGTATAGGAACATGAAGGGTTTTAGCATATAAACAGATTAGTTAGTAGGTACCCACAGGAACCTTGCCCACATAGTAGATTTACTTTAAAGAATGTCCAATTATAATCTTTGGGCACTGGCAGACCTCCTATAATAAAATACACACATATAACATTAACTTTTACTACTATTACCCACAACCCAACACCCTTTCCTGAATGAAAAAGCATCTGCTATTTTTTTTTTTATATAGCAAAATTTTCCTTCCTGTTACATACCACAGTGGTTACAATCATGAATGGGTCTAATTATGAACAGAAAAACATCCGGCATCTTTGGTAATATCTGATTAACAGTAATGTCAGAGGCCTTGCTGATTTCTACTTGGCCTAAATTTGTGGTGTACTTTGTATATCTTAGATTGCTTTAAAAGATCTACAGTTGCCCAGCTGGCATTGGTCAGTGGTTGAGAATTGACCTATGAAGCAGGAGGTCACAGTTTGATTCCCAGTCAGGGCACATGTCCGTGTTGCAGGCTTGATCCCCATTGTGGAGTGTGCAGGAGGTATCCAATTGATGATTCTCTTGCATCATTGATGTTTCTACCTCTCTCTCTTCCCTCTCTCTTCCTCTCTGAAATCAATCAATCTATAATAATAAAAGTGTAATATGCTAATTAGACTGGACGACCTTCCAGACAAAGCCGGGGCTGCGAGCGAAGCCTGGGTCCTGTGTGCCTGTGGGTGGCCCGAGGGAAGCCTGCTCTTGCACGAATTGCGTGCATCGGGCCTCTAATATATATATACAGTTATCTGTAGAATTTCCTAAAATAGCAATCTCACTGAGGCAGGACAGTAAGAAGCTAGGAAAATTCCTGGGCAAGTGGAATGGTGAAACAGAGGTAAGATTAAACAAGGTCAAACAATTTGAAGAACTTACAGCCAGCTAGTGAATCACCAGACCTTATCTTCCCTAACCAAAGACACTTAAGAGCAAATGGTTTATACCTCTTCTAACTAGAGAATATGTAGCTTAAATCACTTATACGCTCATTTTGATGCATCCACATATTAAAAATACACTTGGAAAGCTGATGAATGTTCTACTGAAGCCCTTCCCTAAGATTTTCACCTACAGAAGAAATATAAAAACCCTCAAGACAAAGACCTGGTGTGCGCTCCCTCTATGCCCACGCCCTTCCTTTGGCATGAACTTTGTACTTCCTCCTAAACTCTAAGGGTCCCTATGAGACTTGCAACTAGGGGAGCAGCAGGCAGCAGCAGCTTGTCCTGGGCACACCCCTTGATTCTGTCTCCAAGGCCCCCTTTTCCTCTGACTTCCCAGTGAGCTAACAGAAGCCCTTCCCTGGCTCACTTTTTTTCTTATATTTCTAGGGAACAAAGCAGAGCACTGCCTAGGCTCTTCCCGTTGCTTCTTCTACCCTATGTCCTTCCTTTGTTTCACTGTCCCCAGCTTTAATAAATGTACTCTCAAAGTCACCTGGACTCATATTGTGAAATCTTTCCTTGACACAAAGTCAAGAATCCACACACTGAAGGCTGGCCTGAAACAGATCCGCTACCACACTGTCCGGTAATATCATCATTGATCAATCATAAAGATAAAGGGGTAATTAATTTTAGAAATTTGAATTTGATGTATTAATTGACATTTTTGTAGTTTGGATCAAACATGACTAATATTTATATTATGTTCTCAAAATATTTCATCTTCAATGGGATAATTTGTTTTATATGTAATGACAACCTCTTCTTGCCAAAATGGTGAACCAACAGAGGCTGCTAATTGCCAAACCCAGCTCTGGAGCTATAATAGAGATAAAAGAGAAATCAGCACCTGAAGGATGAACCATATCAGAGTGAGACCATTTCCTGAATAAACTGAAACCTAGATTGAACTGGTGAGTAGAGAGCAACCTGGGAAGAGAGCTGAAACCTGGGGAGAAAATGAATGTGTAGACTAGAGGAAAGTTCTGATCTTGCATTTTCCCCAACTTATTTTATCACTTGTTTTATAGCCACTATGCTGGGCAACCAAACACGGGATGAGAGAACCTCTTCATGGAAGATGGAGAGCAAAGTGTACTCCTGGAGATGGTGTGCAACAAGTGTTGGGAGCTGGCAAAGACTATGGAGGCATATTAACGTCTTCTCATTGCGTCTGCATTGGTCACCTCAGAGAAGGATGAGTTCAGACCAGGAATTGAGGTCATTGTGTGCAGTGGGGAGTGGTGATGGGACAGAGTGTTCCCTGTGGCAGTGGCCAGGGGATGCCTGGGGAAGGTGACCTGAAGCATGAGCAACTTCTGCTGTCAGGTATTCTTTTGAGTCGAGGAGGATCGATTATCTATGTTCTTTAAAACATGTCAGATGGGTTCGTGTAGCAGCATAGAAATAAGGATTTATTCAGACCATAGTGATATCCAGAACAACTCCACAGCTTCAAGTTCTATTTAGTTCAGAAGACAACATAACCCTGATCCTAGAAAAAAACCTGTTCCCTCCCCATTGACACGTGACTGGGGAGAGAGAGCCCATGATCTGTGATACGCATTCTTGACATGAGTAAGCACATGAAGAAAGGTTTTCTCAGAACTTCTAGGAAGGATCTGAAATCTTTTCTCAGGAAAACTTGTCTTTTTTTTGCCCTCAAGTTAGATATCATCTTGTTTAATAAGACTGGCTCTAGAAATTGTTCTTTCATTTTGTGAATGGATATGATTCCGATGCACATTCTAAAAAGTTTATAGTAATCTACCCTCTTACAGGTCTGGCCTGCAGGTTTAGTAATTTTGGCTCAGTGGGGCTGTGGTAGAAGTGCGGCTCCCTTGTATAGCACATAATGGAATGAGGCGTGGCCAATCCCCATCCAGACCTTCATCACTCCTATTGTGTCTGAAGCTGTGACTTCATCACTCTGATCACCTAGGTGGTGAAAGAGCTGGGGCAGAGAATTCCCCATCTCATCTTAGATCCCGATGGCAAAGGTTGTACCAGGGGCCAGTTCATTCTCAAATGGTGTTCCTTGGCTCTCTGTCCTCTTTGCTATGCTCTTTGTATTTTTTCTTTTTGTCATGTTCTCTCCTCTTTTACTTGAGATAGACCAACATATAAAGAACTGTAAGTGCCATGGTGGGCCCTAGGGCACAGGGGACTTATCATAAGAGAATGGATATGTGGAGGGAGGGGATGGTATACATTATAATGTATTATAATGGAGAACATGATCTTTTCTGATCTCTAAGGTCTTAATCCAGGGCTAGGGGGTCTTAGTAATCATAATCTTATATGTGATAAAAATACCTGGGGGACACAGGTTAGATGTGGATTAGGAAGCCCATTTCTGGTATACCTGTGGAGCATTGGGAAGTATCTGGGGCCCTGCCTGAGCTAACATAATGCTCAGGTATAAGGATAAAGGGAACCCTGTAAATCTTGGGGTATATGAAGGAATTTACAGATGACTATCTCTGACCCAGCGTGCTTTGTCTTAGTCTTGATCAGATGTAGGTATTTTCTGCGTAATGCCTTGCATAAGAATAAAGAAAACGAGACACAGATGGACAATCTGGGAAGGCCAGGTGAGTATTCTTTGCTCTGCGCCTCTGGTTCATATGGCCATAAGCTGGCAGCTCTAGTTACTCCCATGGTCCGTGTGCAAGATGGCTCAGGACCCCATATCAAATTTGGTCTCAGTGAGACAGCCTCTTCATGTTCTGTTTAGCCTAAGATCTCTGAGTCTTTTAAGGAGAATATTTTTCAAGCAGAAGTTTGTGGAGTCCTCATTAACTCCATAATAAATACAGGTTTATTATCTAGGACAGTGGTCGGCAAAGTCATTAGTCAACAGAGCCAAATATCAACAATACGACGATTGAAATTTCTTTTGAGGGCCATATTTTTTAAACTTAAACTGTATAGGTAGGTACATTATTATTAACTTAATTAGGGTACTCTTAAGGCTTAGGAAGAGCCACACTCAAGGGGCCAAAGAGCCGCATGTGGCTCTCGAGCCACAGTTGGCCGACCACGGATCTAGGGCCTCCTCTAGGTGGAAACATTTATCTTTTTTAATCTATACTTGTGATGTTTTTCTTTCAATCAAGGTTCCTTCTCAAGTGACTCAGTGACTACACTACCAGTTTTTCATGCTGGTAGATAGTGAAAAATTAGGTGACTCTTCTCCATTTTTCTGGGGAACATTTTAATCATGTGTTGACCACAATTCCTGCAGACTATGTAGGTGAGGTGACTGGCCTCTCTAGTTAAGGTCAGCTCTGCCCTCCTTTGAGTTATTCTATAGCTCCTTTGTGACATCACAGGGAGGGGACACAGTGAATTCCTGAGTTCTCTGTGCCTACAACATTGTCACCTCTTTGTGAATATATGCTACAGATGACCTGACCAGGTTTTCTTCACACAAAATAGAAATATCTGGTCACTAAAATTTGTTATTGTTTTGCTTTGAGGTAGGTAAAATAAAGTATATGCGGTTTTACTGTAAACAACTAGAATACCTAGCCCAACAGTACAATGATAGAAATAAGAATATGTAATTTAAAATGAGAATATTTTATTATTGTAGTTGGAAAAGTTAAGTGAATTGCTCTAAATTCCATGTGGAGTCACTGTAACTCTCAGACATTTGTACAAATGTCTCCACTTCCCCAACTCATGTTACATTTCACCCCTGCTCTTCTGCTTTTAAGACCATTCTTTGCCCTTAGAGCCCAAATTCACAACAATAATACCCCAAATGATGACTTCAAAGGGGTCAAATGGGTGGTTTGTTTGGAACTTTTCCTATTCCAGCAATGATGGGGGTACCTTCCTCAGGGAGAGGTAAAGAGACACGGGTTTATCATCTAGGACTTCTGGAGAGTTCAGAATCTAAGGGGGCTCTGATCTCTCTCATACATCACTGCCCTCCCTTTTAAAGCATTTCTGTCATTTTTCTGTATCCTCCCAGAGGTTGGGTAAATCTTGAGGTCTGTGATTACCTGTTCTTCCCACCCTCATTCTCAGTCACTGATGTACACATATTGTGCTATATGACAATATTTCTCAAATTTGAATATTAAGTCAAGTGATTTTTGCACTAATTCTGCATGTATACCAAAGGGTAGGGGGTCTGGCAAGATGCTAAAATATGAGCGTTTTTGGTGACATTTCCTACCTTATGATGACCATTGTCCCTAACATAACTTTCCTTACCAATATATAGCTTCTGAGGTTAGATGGGGAGAGCATTATCCCAGATTTCCTTATAAACTCACAGGAGCTTAGAGATAGAAGTATTAGCACTGATGTAGCAAAAGTCAGCTTAAATATATTTGATTACCAGATTAGAAGACTTTTGCTTCCTCTTTGCTGTGTAAGGTGAAAGTTGTGGGCACTTTGGTGAAGATTGACTTTTACAACTCATGTAACAACTCCTAGATACAACTATTATAAAAGTTGGGATTATCTGTATAGATATTTTGGGAATTAGGACATGGTTACAAAGAAAAGATTGGTCTGTCACTAACAAAGAATTTTTTGGAGTTTAAAATATTTCTTGCTTATTCATCTTAAGAAATAGTAATCTCTTGTGACAAGTATTTCTCAGACTGTAGGTTGAGAGTCATACTGTCCTTTCCTGATGGGATTGTTCTTAGTGTTTAATGATGTATAGAAATTTTTAATATTTGTATCTCTTCCATTATTTCTGCTGTCTAAAATGGATGTTGTTATCCTGCCGAGTCACAGGTATAATAAGGCAATTTTCTTCTTGTTTCAGACTGTCCCCTGGAATCACCAAGGAGAGAAGTTCTGGGAGGGAAGGAAGATGGAATGGGAAAAGATCCCTTACTATTTGTCAGGGTAGCAAGAGAGCCCAGGGATTCTGAGGTCTGTACCCCTGGGCCATCAGTTTGAGAGTGGATGAAGCTGTAAACAATCACCTGTGACATCATATATCAGACAGGAGAGGGCTTTTGAGACCCTTGTTATCAATGGTTATACTGGAAAAAAAAACCACAAAAGAAATAATAAATATTTTGAATCTCTCAGAAAAGTTATAGTAGCAGAAATTTTTTAACTTATAGCTTCTTATACATAATTGCATTTATTTATTTTTCAATTACAATTGGCATTTAATATGATCTCATATTATTTATAGGTATACAGTATAGTGGCTAGACATCTATATAATTTAAGTAGTGATGTCCCAGATAAGTCTAGCGCCCACCTGGCACCATACATAGTTAGTAAAATATTATTATAAACTCAGTTGCTTTTAGTAAATCCAAATCTCAAATTTGTTACTTATAGGTGAAATCCTAGGGGAATGACTTACGCTATTTCACTCTCCTAAAGCAACATGTGTAGTCCCTTTTACATGATCCCTATTATGTCTAAAAAAACAATCCAGTATAATAGCTGAGCCTTTCTTGTCTCCACCCAAGAAGATCACACAGCAAAACCATCCTAATAATCTAAAAGGTTCTGTCCAGATTCCATGTGGCACTTTTTTCTTATACAAGTATCATGATCCTCTTCCATCTTAGAGTGAAATGTAGTTTTGTGAAGATAGATGTAAAATGGAGGAATGATTGTGAATTTTCTACTCAAAACTCATGGCCCCTCTTCAATATTTCTTCTTTACTATCAAGTGAAACTATTTTTTTTAATCTTACCTCTCCCACATCAAGTTTTCTTTTCATGTAAGTTCTTACACATAATTCTCTCTCATCTTTACCTACCACATATACTTATTTACCTGCTCTTTCTCTCTGTTCGCCTTTTTCAACAAAGTGCGATATCTTTGTCATATTGAGTCATAATGCATCCAAGTGGAAACCTCTAGTTGGAGAGGTATATAAGGGATGGTTGGAGGAAGGAAGAAGGAAGGAGGCAGAGGAGTAATAGGAGTAAAGGAAAAGGAAGGGGATGTGAATGGAGGGAAGAGGAAGGAAAGGTATTTGGATTGGAGACATAGAATAGGTTGTTTTGAGAAGAAAAAAAACTCCTGTCAGTAGAAATGTTAAAGAAAAGTCTCTGATACTACCTATCAGAGGGATTTCTGTGTTGAATGGAAAAGTGAACTAGTATGGAAAAGTTTCTTAATTGTCTAACATAATTTGTGATAAAGAACTGTTGACGAAATGGACTTAAAACTTAAATGTATGACTCAAAACAATAAATTCTTAGAAGAAAACATAGGAATTAAAATCTTGGACATTTATTTTTCTTAGCAATGTTTTTTCTGACATATCTTTCCAGTGAGAGAAACAAAAGAAAAAGTAAACCAATGGTACTGCATCAAACTACAAAGTTTTTTTATTTTTTTTGCACAGCAAAGGAAACCATTAGCAAAATGAAAAGACAAACTTGGTGTGGTGAACACACAATACAGATGATGTATTATAGAATTCTACAACTGAAACCCATATAATTTTATTAACCAATGTCACCCTAATAAATTCAATACAAATTAAAGAAACAAAAACAAAAAGACAACCTACTGAATAGAAGAAGTTATTGGCCATTGATACGAGGGGTTAATAGCTAAAAATATAGGGAACTCATACAACTTAACACACAAAAGACAATTAATTTAAAAATGGTCAGAGGACCGGAATAGACATTTCTCCAAAGAGGACATATAGATGGCCAATAGACATATGAAAAGACGCTCAACATCACTAAGCATTAGGGAAGTGCAAATTAAAACCACAATGAGATATCACCTCACCAGAATGGCTATCCTCAATGAAACCACAAACAAGTACTGATGAGTATGTGGAGAAAAGGGAACCCTCATGTACTGTTGGTGTGAATGCAGATGGTGCAGCCACTGTGGAAAACAGTTTGGAGTTGCCTCAAAAAAATTAACAATAGAACTGCCTTATGACCCAGTGATTTCACCTCTGGGAATTTATCCAAAGAAATCCCACACACTAATTTGAAAGAATATATGCACCTCTGTGTTTATTGCAATGTTATTTACAATAGCCAAGTGTGGACAAAAGGGGCCATATGCTAACCTGACAAGCTCAGGGGAGGCCTGCATAGCGGGCTTGAAATCTCAGAGACCTAAAGTAACCACAAAGGATGGTCTGAAATTAAACTTTAACTAAAAGCAGTTATGGTGGGTAGTTACATCCTAGGTTGGTATCTTTACTGACAAGGTCAACCTTTACCTTAACTGAGCCTATCTGTCTTTTTGCATCTATAATAACATCCTTGAAATGTCTGGATAACTTGTAACTTCCCTTTTTCTGGACTCCTTAGGCACAACCTAATGTGCCTGGGCACCAGGATAAATACCACAAATTCCTTCATTGTTATGTTAATTGTTGACAGTTGGTTACCTACACCCATCTAAGTATGTGCCTATCATTTTACTTTTTGTCCAGTCCCAGAGGTTCTCTCTCCACCCCCCCCGCCACCCCGCTTTGCTTTCTCCCACCTCTCTAATCTATCACCAATGGATTTCATGTAACCCACCCACCTACATCTCCTCCTTTGATTGCAATGTATAAAAATAGAGGAAAACCCGCCATTCTCTGGAGCACTAGCCCAATCCGTTGAAATACTGCTTCCTGGCAATTGTCGACAGTTTGGCTCAAATAAACTCACAAAAATTCTTAACTGGTTTGAATGTTTTTACGTTAACACAAGAAATGTGGAAGCAACTCAAGTGCCCATCAATACATGAGTGGATAAAGGAGAGATGGTACATATATACAATGGAATCTATCTACACTAATAAAAGACAAACATGCAAATTGACCGTACCTTCGCTACACCTTAAGCCACGCCCATCAGCCAATCAGAGTGACTATATGCAAATTAACCCAATCAAGGTGGCGGTCAGCAACCATGGAGCTGGAGCAAGCAGGAGGCTTGGTTGCCCCAATGATGGAGGAAGCCAAGCTTCCCAGCTGCCACAGTGGCTCTGAGCTCCACTCAAAGCAACAAAGTTTCAATTATAGAAGATAAATAAACCCCAGATACCTGCTTTCAGCTGGCCGGCTGTGGCCATGGAGCTGGAACGAGCAGGAGGTTTCCCTCCCGCCCGCCCTGGCTGGCTCTGAGCTCTTAAGGCTACAAAGTTTCAATTATAGAAGGTAAATAAATCCAAGAATTAGAAAAAAAAAAAAGAAAAAAAGGAGAGGCTGGGTGCTTCCGTCACCCAGGGGGGGTTGGCCAGCCTGAAAACGGCCCTCAGCCCCTCACCCAGACTGGCCAGGAACCCCAGTGGGGACCCCCCACCCTGAAGGGGGTGTGACCAGCCTGCAAACAGTCATCAGCCCCTCACCCAGGCTGGCCAGGCACCCCAGGGGGACCCCCACCCTGATCCAGGACACCCTTCAGGGCAAACCAGCCAGCCCCCACCTGTGCACCAGGCCTCTATCCTATATAATAAAAGGGTAATATGCAAACTGACCCTAACAGCAGAAAGACTGGGAATGACTGGTCACTATGACACACACTGACCACCAGGGGGCAGACTCTCAATGCAGGAGCTGTCCCCTGGTAATCAGTGTGCTCCCATAGGGGGAGCTCTGCTCAGCCACAAGCCAGGCTGATGGCTTCCTGTACAGCGGTGGTGGTGGGAGCCTCTCCTGCCTCCTCAGCAAAACCAAGGATGTCTGACTGCAGCTTAGGCCTGCTCTCCGCTGGCAAGTAGACATCCTCCGAGGGCTGCTGGGCTGCCAGAGGGATGTCTGACTGCCAGTTTGGGCATGATTCCCCAGGGAGTGGGCCTAAGCCAGCAGGTGGACATCCTCTGAGGGGTCCCAGACTGCAAGAGGGCATAGGCCGGGCACAAATTTTTGTGCACCGGGCCTCTAGTAGTATATATAAAAGGCTAAGTCACTGATTGTCTGACTGTCCGACCAACCAACCAGCTGGTACATATTATGTGCACTGGCAATTTAAAAATAAACATTGACTCATGCATGTGCCAATCTAGACAGAGTAGGAATATTCCTACCTGAACCAGTTTTCAGACATGATCAGTTATATATTGCTTTCTCTTGAGTTCGAAGAGTGTGTGATGTTAAAGTTGTCAATACTTCATCACAAGGGAAATTAGTGAAGCATTCTGAAAGTGTTTTTACTCTTCATGTGGTATACAGGGAGAGATATTAGAATAAGTTTAATCAATTTATCAGTCATTGTTTTTATCAATGTTGTTTTTATATCATGTTTTTGTTGTTTTTATATCATGTCTTTGTTGTTATATCATGTTGTTATTGTTTATTTATTAATCTATATATTATTTTCATATACATTTTACTAATTTTCTTTCATCTCTGACACTTCTATTATAGAGAAAGGGTGAATAGTGATATTAAAATATTTCTTCTAATTAATTTCCTTTCAATGGGTATGAATCTGTGCACCAGGCCACTAGTATTAGTCATAAAAAGGAATGAAATCTTATCATTTGCAATAGCATAGATGGACCTAGAGTATTATGCTAAGTGAAATAGGTCTTTTAGAGAAAGACAAATATATGATTTCACTTACATGTGGAATTTAAAGAACAAGATAAATGAACAAACAAAACAAATAGACTTACATATACAGAGAACAGACTGATGGTTGTAGAGGGGAGGGGGTTTGAGGGTTGGGTAAAAAAGGTAAAGGGATTGGGAAGCACAGGTTGGTAGTTACAAAATAGTTGCAGGTAAAGTACAGCATAGGGGATATTGTCAATCCTATATAATAAAAGCCTAGGTGGTGTCGTGTGATGTAGTCACAAGATGGCCACCACAACATCATCACAAGATAGCTGCTGTGACATCATCACAAGAGGGCCACCCCCACGTTGTCACAAGATGGCCACACCCACATCATCACAAGATGGCCACCACAAGATGGCCGGCAGGGGAGGGCAGTTGGGGGCAACCAGGCCTGCAGGGGAGGGCAGTTAAGGATGACCAGGCCTGTAGGGGAGGGCAGTTGGGGGCGAGATCAGGCCTGTAGGGGAGGGCAGTTGAGGCAATCGGGCCAGCAGGGGAGCAGTTAGGTGTCGATCAGGCCAGCAGGGGACCAGTTAGGGGGCAATCAGGCAGGCAGGCAGGTGAGCAGTTAGGAGCCAGCAGTCCTGGATTGTGAGAGGGATGTCCGTCTGCCGGTTTAGGCCCGGTCCCCGTGCACAAATTTCATGCACCGGGTCTCTAGTACTATCATAATAACTATGTATGGTGCCAGGTGGGTACTGGGAATATTAAGGAAGTCACTTTGTAAAGTCTAACCATTATGTTGTATACCTGACACCAATACAAAATATTTATAGGGCCAGAAATAGATATTGGGGACCAATAATTGTAAGAAATATTAATCATGCTCTGCTAACCATGATTTGTTCTGACTAAAGAAGGCACATTCTAACCTGGCTGGAAGTTATACAGGGTACCTGGGAACTCACCTAGAAATGTAGCCCATCCTCCCCATCAGGGAGCTGCCTATTATCAGGGAAAGATTAACAACTTTGTTGCAGAAACCAGAGCCTCCAGCCCTTTGCATATCGCTAGCCCTTTGAAGATCCCCAGCTCTTTGCATACTCACAGGTCTTTGCAAATACCTGTAAACTGCCATTTGGAATACCCTTCCCCATGTAATCTTTGTCCTTCTACCCAACATAAGCAACTGGGGTGTAGAGCAGATTTTTGTGGATAACATGCCACTGTCTCATGCTGCTGGTGGTATTGGAATGGATATTGATATATGATTCAACCCTGTCTCTAGTTAATTGGCTCAAGTAATGACAGGCAGCATGGACCCATTGATTGTCCAATTATAATACTGCATGTAAACTGCAATGGAAAAATACAACTTAAACAACCTGATAAAATTCCAATTCACTTTGATGTTTATAAAACTGTAGGGATGTCTATTAATATGATATTAAAAAAGCCTATCAGACTCAATAGGCTTTTCAAATTCAAAGAGTTCTGTTATTAAGTTTTAATTAATTTGCTAACATAATTCTTTGAATAAAGGTGTGATTAAAGAGTGAAAAAAATGATATTTAAATTGGATGTGCAATATTGGTCTTTTGTGTCTGCATCTGTTTCTTTGGAGCATTTCTTTTCTCTGTATATCTTTTTCCTGAATTTCTGGGTACACATTTCTTTTTCTTTTACATTTAACTTCTTTTATATTATTACATATTATTACATTTTATTAATTCTTTTAAATATCCTGATTGTTTTAAACTTTTAGATTATTTTTGTTTTCTTCATCTCTAGGTTTGTGCATGTCTTCCCTATTTGTTTCCTAAGTCTGATTATTTCTTTTCCTTTCTGTCTACCATGAAAATGTTTCATTTTTTATGTTTCACTGCTTTTGAAGAAGAATACAACTTTAAGGCCCTGTTCTCCCACTCCCCAAAATGTAATTCTGCTAAAGAATAAATGAATTTAAGGAGACCAAGGGCTCAAAATCAGATATCAGTCAAAAAGCCCTCTAGGTATTTAAAGCAGAAAGTGGTTTACTACAGGAAATTCTATCTTACAAAAATCCTCATCACAACGTTTCAAAAACCGCAGGAAACCACTGCTAAAAGTCATGGTGCTGCAACACAGAAGTTAGCAATTTTCAGGGCAAGGGCAAAAGCGCCTCCAAAACTAAATCTTCCATGAATAGGAGAACATGTTATTGGTGGAGCTTAGCCCGGATTGCTCCTAAAGAGATTGTGAGAAATGTAGTTCTGTGAAGAATTGATAAGAGATAATTCAGCTTGGTTGCCTATTCAATGCAAAGCAGAGCTAGTTTCTGCTTAGTTTCAGCAGAACACGTAGTGATCACCCCAGAGGCCTCCTCTAGCTACTTTTGTCTCTGTTCTTAACAGGGGTTCTTCAGGTGCTGGGTTAGAAGGGCTTAACATTGCCCACATACTATGCTTGGATCCCATCCTTTTATTATTATTAACTTTATTTTTTAAAAGCACATTTTTATTGATTTCAGAGAGGAAGGAAGAGGGAGAGAGTGATAGAAACATCAATGATGAGAGAGAATCATTGATCGGCTGCCTCCTTCATGCCCCATACTGGAGATTGAGCCCATATCCTGGGCATGTACCCTTGACCAGAATCAAACCCAGGACCCTCCACTCCCCAGGCCAACACGCTATCGAAATCAGCTTAGGGCTTAGATCTCATCCTTTTAGAAATTAATTCTAAGTATGGAAGCCATCTGCTCCCTTACTAAAAGTATACTCCAGTCACAATAGCTTTCCATCCATTTCCCCCAAATCTTATTTGACTTATTTGATATTAGAGGCCTGGTGCACAAAATTTGTGCAGGGGGGGTGGTCCCCTCAGCCCAGCCTGCACCCTCTCACAATCCAGGACCCCTTGGGGGATATCCAACTGTCCTGAGGAATTGGGCCTAAACAGGCAGTCTGACATCCCTCTAGCAATCCAGGACCGCTGGCTCCTAACTGCTCGCCTGCCTGCCTGATTGCCCCTAACTCCTCTGCCTGCCTGCCTGATTGCCCCTAACCACTCTGCCTGTCTGCCTGATTGCCCCTAACCACTCTGCCTGCCTGCCTGATTGCCCCTAACTGCTCGCCTGCCTGCCTAACCCCCCACTACTGCAGCTTTGTCTGGAAGGACGTCCGGAAGGTTGTTCGGCTGTCTGGTCTAATTAGCATATTATGCTTTTATTATTATAGATATGTTATATATTGTGTGTGGGTCACCAACAGTCTAGTCTTAATTTCCTTCCCAGGGAACCATTGCTCTTTTTTTTTTTTTATTGCTTAAAGTATTACAAAGGGTATTACATATGTATCCATTTTATCCCCCTGCCCTAGACAGTCCCCTAGCCTCCCCTATCACCCAGTGTCTTATGTCCATTGGTTATGCTTATATGCATGCATACAAGTCCTTTAGTTGATCTCTTACCCCCCTACCTCCTGCCCCCCAACCCTCCCCGGCCTTCCCGCTGCAGCTCGACAATCTGTTTGAGGCAGCTCTGCCTCTGTATCTATTATTGTTCAAAAGTTTATAATGGTCTCTATTGTCCACGAATGAGTGAGATCATGTGGTATTTTTCCTTTATTGACTGGCTTATTTCACTTAGCATAATGCTCTCCAGTTCCATCCATGACGTTGCAAATGGTAAGAGTTCCTTCCTTTTTAGAGCAGCATAGTATTCCATCGTGTAGATGTACCACAGTTTTCTAATCCATTCATCTACTGATGGGCACTTAGGCTGTTTCCAGATCTTAGCTATGGTGAATTGTGCTGCTATGAACATAGGGGTGCATATATCCTTTCTGATTGGTGTTTCTGGTTTCTTGGGATATATTCCTAGAAGTGGGATCACAGGGTCAAGTGGGAGTTCCATTTTCAGTTTTTTAAGGAAACTCCATACTGTCTTCCATAGTGGCTGCACCAGTCTGCATTCCCACCAGCAGTGCACAAGTGTTCCTTTTTCTCCACATCCTCTCCAGCACTTGTCGTTTGTTGATTTGTTGATGATAGCCAGTCTGACAGGTGTGAGATGGTACCTCATTGCTGTTTTGATTTGCATCTCTTGGATGATTAGTGACTTTGAGCATGTTTTCATATGTCTCTTGGCTTTCTGGATGTCCTCTTTTGAAAGGTGTCTATTTAGGTCCTTTGCCCATTTTTTGATTGGATTGTTTATCTTTCTTTTGTTAAGTTGTATGAGTTCCCTATAAATTTTGGAGATTAGGCCCTTATCAGATATGTCATTGGCAAATATGTTTTCCCACACAGTGGGTTTTCTCGTTGTTTTGTTGATGGTTTCTTTTGCTGTGCAGAAGCTTTTTATTTTGATGTAGTCCCATTTGTTCATTTTTTCTTTAGTTTCAAGTGCCCTAGGAGCTGTATCAGTGAAGAAATTGCTTCGGCATATGTCTGAGATTTTCTTGCCTTTGGATTCTTCTAGAATTTTTATGGTATCCTGTCGTACATTTAAGTCCTTTATCCATTTTGAGTTTATTTTTGTGTATGGTGTAAGTTGGTGGTCTAGTTTCATTTTCTTGCATATATCTGTCCAATTTTCCCAACACCATTTATTGAAGAGACTATCTTGGCTCCATTGTATGTTCTTGCCTCCTTTGTCAAATATTAATTGAGCATATTGAACCATTGCTCTTGAAAGATGATGCTTCCTGGCTGGCGATATGCCTGATGAATTTATTAAAAAATTTACATTGTTAACCAATCTCTCTGATCCAAATTGAGATTCAAGATAGCCTAATAGTTTTTTTTTCATGGACAATGGGTGGTTACTTTCCTTATACTTGTGTAAGCAAAGAGTTTATGATGGCTAATTTCTGAACTTAAAAGGAGTTATCCCTTATGCTAATGATGCCATGGAATAAAACTTCCAGAAACCCTTTAGCTGCCACTCTCTTGATAAAATAATGCTAAATATTAAATAAAAATGGTTCCATTGAACTATTATTATCTTAACATATAATCTTCATTTAACATTTAAATGTCAACAAATCCCCACATTTTTCTCCTTTAACTTCATATTAATATTTTGGGTCATTAAATTAATCTTAAAGTTTCAAGCATGGTTTTTAAATAGAAAGAAAAATATTCCTATTGTTTTTTAAATATTTCACTCATGTTTATTAAAATGGGGTTCCCCCCGATATTTATCTATACAAGGACACAACCAGACTTTATATGAAAAAGAATAAAAATATTGAGCAAAGTTCCTCATAAACAGGAAAGGGCTTTTATGGAGGAAAAAAATGTGTGGGAGTCCTATTTGTACTGAAATAAAATGGATAACAAATACTTTGATACTCTCAGAAAAGTTCTGTGTGCTGTCTTGGAGA
Organism: Myotis daubentonii; assembly: GCF_963259705.1. Lineage (NCBI taxonomy): Eukaryota > Metazoa > Chordata > Mammalia > Chiroptera > Vespertilionidae > Myotis > Myotis daubentonii. The sequence goes on from NC_081841.1 coordinate 22,405,431, forward strand.
TGCTTGGGAGAGACCACAGTGTGAGCTGAGGCCAGTTGCCACTTGTGCCAGGCGTGGGACCCCCTGATGGGACTCACATGCAAGCTGAGAATGGTTACCATTTTTGCTAGGCTTGGGGCCACTTAGCAAGAGCTACCAGTCATGCAGAGGCCAGCCACTACTGGTTTGGGGTTTGTGGACCTTTGAGAAATTTTTGGAAAAGTCTGTAGCACGAAGTAGGGAGGCTACTTTTGTGGAGGAGTTGTTGGAATAGGCTTCATTCTAGAGTGTGAGTTGGGTGAAGCGGGGTCTCAGGAGTCACCAGGAAGGGTTGAACGGTGTCAGTGGGGCTTTGGTGTCGGTCAAATCTGTCCTTCAAGTGTGTTTTGGGTAGTGCCCTGGTGTGTTCTATAGCTGGCCAGAGGATATGTTGGTTCTGGAGCTTCTTGGGACAAGCTCTGTTGCAGACCAAGGTCAGCTTGTGCTAGGCTTGAGTAACCTTGATTGTAGGCCTTGCCTTTAACCACTTTAATATTTTGTGCCAGGTTAATAGAGAGCAATAAATACCTATTAGCCAGGTTAATAGAGAGCACCAATTTGGCCTCTGCCTGTGCCATGCCCGCTGCGTGGGAGGAGAGTTCAACATTGCCAGTACTTCCATTCCTGGAGAGAGTTGTCTTCACCCCTCCCCCACCAGCCCTTATCCTGAAGTTAGTTAATTCAGTTCCTTCCTGTATGTCCATTCTGATTTTCAAGCTGCATCTGCTGCATAGAGCTTAGAGCGAGATGAGTTCATGAGAGAATGAATCTGTGGGCAGGACCTTTAAGAGGAGCACCTAGGTCTCTCGCAGGCTGTTGTCTTTCCCAGTTGCAATCTCTTCTGTATTTCACAGCCAGATGTTATGAGGACTTCTTCCTGCCACCAATGAGCTAAGTTGAGGAGCCCAGTATGCGTCTAGGATGCCTCAGAGGAGACCTCTGCAACTTAGGTAACCATTCTGATTCTCAATCACCTCACTGTAATTGTGAGACTTGCTCATTCCCCATCTCTGACCCTCCTACTAGTCTCAGCATCGTTTCTTCTCCACATCCTTAGTTATAGCAGTTCTGTTCAGCTAGTCTTCAGGAGGCTCTCAATGATGGTTTTTTCCTAACACAGTTGCAGTTTTGATTTGATTGTGTGAGGAGGTGAACACAGAGTTTATCTACTCTGCCACCTTGACTGGAAGTCTGTACCTAACTGACATAAATTTAAGAAGTACTCTAAGAATGATGGAAATATATCTAATGGACTTATGCCCTAGTATGAAGGGGGCTCCTACTGGTCAAAAACGAGACAATTTTTGCATCAATGTTAATAATGTAACTAATAGACTATAATTCTTCAATGAAATAAAAACTCATGTATTTATATTGAATAAATGCATTTATAAATAAATGGGGAAGAAGAGAAAAATTTTCCTTACTGTAGAATTTCAACATATAAACAAAATAGAAATTATAGATTTAAAAGTCACTGTTCAGTAATCATCCTAATAATAACTGATTCAGGCAAGATAATGGATGCTAACAGTAGTAAGGGAGGCATGATGGAGTGAGCAGATTGGCAAATCCTGTCCCCCCAAAGAAACTATAAACCAAATATAATAGTTAAAAAACACTATTTCAGAACTCTGGAAATTAACCAAAGGCAGAAACCAATTTGAGAACTGTCTAGTCATGAACTTTTGGTAAGAACAGTGAGGATCTGTCTTCAAAATTGCTGCTACTCAAACCTTCACAAAACTTCTGATATCTTTCATATTTCTCATTTCTTTCAATTTTTGTCCTTACTGCATGATATTTATATCTACTTCTACCATGCCTACCCTCTCCCAAATGACCGAGTAAAATAAAATCAAACCTTACCAATATGCCAAGAATTTTGAGGCAGTATCATTATGAAACTACCTCTTCCTGAGTCTTAAAAAATAATCCTGGATCTTCTTATATATGCCCCCATAGGTGTACTCATAATGTGAAAACAGATTTGTCATTGGTGTGGCTAGCCAATGACAAATCTGGCCTGGCTGATGTTGCTCAGTGGTTGAGCATCAACCCAGGTACCAGGAGATAGCTGGTTCCTGTTGATTCCTGGTCAGAGCACATGCTCGGGTTGTGGGCTCGATCCCCTGTAAGGGGTGTGTGGGAGCCAACTGATGGATATTTCTATCTCACTCTCCCTTTCCCTTCCTCTCTTTCTAAAAATCAATAAAAACTTAAAAAAAAAAAATGTGAGTTGCCCTAACTGGTTTGGCTCAGTGGATAGAGCGTCGGCCTGCGGACTCAAGGGTCCCAGGTTTGATTCTGGTCAAGGGCATGTACCTTGTTTGCAGGCACATCCCCAGTGGGGGGTGTGCAGGAGGCAGCTGGTCGATGTTTCTCTCTCATCGATGTTTCTAATGCTCTATCCCTCTCCCTTCCTCTCTGTAAAAAATCAATAAAATATATTTTAAAAAAAATTTTTGAGTTTCTGGTACTTGAAAAGAGAAGTTATAAAAGCTGAGGTTGTTTTTCCCTTGTTACTTCCTTATCATGTTTGGATTATGGTACCATAAAGGAAGTTCAAGAATCTGCCTGGACACTACCACAGAATAAGGGGAACTATAAACTGCCATGCTATATTTTTAAAGAGATTCATATTTTGCATTAAAAGATTTATATGGATTTTACTTAAAAGATAAAATATGTCACCAGGTTTGTTAACATTAACATGCATATTACAACAACCTATGTTAAAGGGACTGAAGGGAAATTACGCTGCTCAAAACTGGATTTTCTATGAAAATTTTGCTGATGTCTACATGAGCCTGGATAAACACATGTTTTAAAATATCCTATAACCTATGAATATACATAAATGGAGTCCCGGAAAATTAGTTTTTTAGTATCTATATATATAATAACTAGAGGCCCGGTGCACGAAATTCGTGCACTGGGTGTGTGTGGGGGGGAGTGTCCCTCAGCCCAGCCTGCCCCCTCTCACATACTGGGAGCCCTCAGGCGTTGACCCCCATCACCCTCCAATCGCAGGATCGGCCCCTTGCCCAGGCCTGATGCCTCTGGCCTAGGCATCCGGCCTGGGCAGCGGGGACCTGCAGTGGCAGCAGCGGGTGCTGTGATCACGCGGGCTCCGCCCCTGCCCCTGCAGGAAGCCTCTGGCTGAGGCGTCCGGCCCGGGCAGTGGGGACCCGCAGCTGCAGCGGCCCCACGATCGTGGGCTCTGCTTTAGGCCCAGGCAAGGGACCCCTAGCTCCTGGGACTGCCAGCTTTGACTGTGCCCGGCTCCCATCGCTGGCTCCACCCCTACTTCCTGCTGTCACTGGCCAGGGCGGAAAAGGCACCTGATTCTCTGATCATGGCTGGGGGGCAGCTCTTAGCTCCCCCCTGGGTTTCCGATCACTGTCAGTGGCAGGGGGCTTCTTCCTGCTTTCCCTTTCGCCTCCCTGCATTGTGCCTACATATGCAAATTAACCGCCATCTTGTTGGCAGTTAACTGCCAATCTTAGTTGGCAGTTAACTGCCAATCTTAGTTGGCAGTTAACTGCCAATCTTAGTTGGCAGTTAATTTGCATATAGCCCTGATTAGCCAATGAAAAGGGTAGCTCGTACGCCAATTACCATTTTTCTCTTTTATTAGTGTTGATATGCTAAGTCCCTCCCTCCATTCAACTGGTGGCTATGACATGCACTGACCACTGGGGGACAGATGCTCAACACAGGAGCTGCCGAGCTGCAGTAACTTGGCAGCGGCGGTTCTTGAGTGGAACCAGAGAGGAGGGAGCCTGATTCTCATGGGGCTGGGCGATTCCGCCTTTGGCTGTGGGTTATGCTGTTGCTGGGGCACTGTTGGCCTCGAATCTGGTTTACTGCAGACTTGTGTTTGTGTTACACACCCTGTACGACAGCAACTTTGCAGAGTGCCCTTTTGCACTCTGGGACCCCTTGGGGGATGTTGGACTGAGGGTTTTGGCCCGATGCCTGCAGGCCAGGCCAAGGGACCCCGCCTGCCAGAGGGACCCCGCTTACTCTGCAGAGCCCTTCAAGCCATGGTGCCGCCCCAGGTGCGGCTGACTGGGGAGGGACCATGGGAAGTTGGCTCCAGGGCATGTTCAGTCCTTCTTGCCCATTCCCGCCCCGGTGGCCACCTTCTAATGAATTTCCTTTCAATGTGCACGAATCTGGTCACTGGGTCACCAGTTAATAATACTGTGAAAAAAAAATGTTCAGTTTTCAGATGAGTTTGGAAAACATTGATTTAATTGATTTAAAACATTTAGTAGAAAACCAGAAGTGGCTTCTCAGCTCACAGTGATTGTTCTATGTTCTAATTGTCCTATATGTCGTACCAGCTTATTTGGAAACATTTTTCTCCTTGATGTTTGATATATTAATAATTAGAGCTTATATCTTACAAACCTATGTCCCCCTGATTATAAGGATAGGTCTAAGGAAAAGCCAACAAAGCCATCAGGGTGCTTATCTGGATTTTTCATACCATACTTCCATGTGGAGTAGGCTGATTAATAAAAATGAAGCTATCATACATCTTAAGTATTAAAACATTGAGTAGAGTTTCATATTTAGGGGACATATTGAGCAATAAGAGGAGGGAGGTGGTGTGCATTACTACTAACACCCTCTCAAGCAATGGTGAAAATTCTGAAAGTACCATCAATTTTCATTTATGTCCTACTAGAGTATTAGTAAGGAAATATTTTTTTAAAATATATTTTATTGATTTTTTTACAGAGAGGAAGGGAGAAAGATAGAGAGTTAGAAACATCGATGAGAGAGAAACATTGATCAGCTGCCTCCTGCACACTCCCTACTGGGTATGTGCCCGCAACCAAGGTATAAGCCCTTGACCGGAATCGAACCCGGGACCCTTGAGTCTGCAGGCCGATTGAGCCAAACTGGTTAGGGCAGTAAGGAAATATTTTAACAATTGACTGTATCATACACAACTTTGGTAAAATAAATCTAAATATAGGTAAAGACTCTACATTACATATTACTTTAAAATATGTACATAAAGATTTATATTAATTATTATATATGTGGGGTTCCTAGGTGTGTATACAATAATTGGATATATACAGAGGCCCGGTAGATGAAATTCGTGCACGAGGGGGAGGGGGGAGAGTTCCCTCAGCCCAGCCTGCACCTTCTCCAATCAGGGGCATCCTTCTCGAAATCTGGGACTGCTGGCTCCTAACTGCTCACCTGCCTGCCTGCCTGATCACCCCTAACTGCCTCTGCCTGCCTCTGCCTCCGGGCCTCTCTCTGGGCCTGATCCGGAGCCTCTGTGGCAGCTGCTGATCAGCCCTTGCCTCTCTCTCTCTCTCTCTCTCTCTCTCTCTCTCTCTCTCTCTCTTTCTCTCTGGGCTTCACCCACAATCATGGTGGCTGCTGATTAGGCCCTGCCTCTCTCTCTAGGCCTCTCTCCAGGCCTGATCCGCAGTCGCTGAGGCAGCAGCGAGGTCATTAGGCCTCCACCCGGACCGGAGGCTAAAAATCTCACCGTGCCCACCTTACCTCGCCCTGCCGTCCCTCCCCCCTCCCACCCCGCCCCCGCTTCCCTGCCCCACCCCCCACCACCTCCCCCCACCCTCACCTGGTGACCGGTTAGTTGTCTGCCTGGTCGTTTAGGATGTGATGGCCCCTGGTCTTTTTTAATGTAGATGTTATCCCAATAAATTTAATAAAAATTCTCTGCAAATTATGCTTACACTGAAAGTGAAGCACTTATCATTTTAATCATCACTATTGGTGTACCTTATAGGTATAAAATTTGGCTTCCACACTGTCAGCATTTCTTGGGGGCCAGACTTCAGAGATTTCATAGATAGTTCTGAGGTCTTTGGCCTAGCTCTGAAGTTACTGGCTGCCCAAGTTGTCACTTGAGGTGGTGAATTTTTCTACATTGTCTTGGTCTGTTTCTGGATTGTTTTTATTCAGTTCCTCATGTGGCCTGTGATGATGAATGACCACATATTGTTGGCTTTATAGCTTTCGTAGGTTTTCTTGAAGGGGTGAGAATTTTTGGAAAGGCTCCTTTCCTTGAACTCCCTTAAAGACATCTTTTCACCCCCATGGGTGTCTTTAGTACCTGGAAGGACAACAGAGTGAGCACAGAAGGGCATTGGTTTGTGGGTAAATGGCTGGGATGAAAGGGAAAAAAGTCTTCATGAGGAAAAGTATGGGTTGAGGATGGAATCTGCCAGGTAGACCAGGGAGTCTTGGGGATATGCCACTAAAGAAGAGGAGGAGAAGTTTGGGTGTGGTCCTTTCATCCTGGACGCTGGACCTGGGTTAACAGGGCCTCTTCCTCTTTTACCTTCTTTTGGTGAATGGGGTTGGTTGTTACATAACTGTGCTAGGAGTTTGTGGTTTCCTGGTCATCTTCACCATGTCAAAATTTCCCAGGGCCCTACCCCAGGCCTCCTGAACATATGCTTTTCTCTAGGACAATGAGGGGCCACACCCTCTAGGCTTTAATTAATCAGGAAGCCTCTCCTCCAGCTAATGGTAGCTCTGGGAGAGAAACTTAGACATCATAAAGCACCATCCTGACATTTCCAAGGGGAGGGGTGAGGAGGCCGAGATGCTTTGGTACGAAAGGGGGCATTTCTTTAGCACTCCTAATCCTTCTCAAGCTTATTGACCCCATGTTCAGTTCTGATGGGTCACATGGTAGGGAGATGATGCTTCCTCCAAACATTTCCCTAGGCCACCCATTTCAGTGGTTCATTGTTCTTTCTCATCCTTCATCATTAGCTAGTTTTCATAAGATTTACCTAAAATCTTTTCAAGGTAATGTGACTGTCTCTGTGGAGATGTGAATCATCCTGCTTCCCTAGTACAGGTTGCTCTTGAAAACCATTCACTTCTTGGCTACTACCAGAGAAATTTTCCATCTCACCCCCCTTTTCCCACTGTCCATGTGGCTCTCCCCAGCTTTCTGTTTTCAAGGTTGAAATCATTGCCTTTAGGCTGTCTTTAATGAATAGAGTTGTTCAACTGGTTATCTTAGCTTTGCTTAAAACCTTGGGGGTGATCATAGTAGGTATAGTATCTAGATTTGGGGTTTAACAGTATAAGGTGAATGAGGCAGGAATTTAAATTCCCAAAGTTGGGCTTCCTGTTTGTATGCTGAAAACTGCACCTCCTCCCTCCGACCCCCCACTTCCTCAGGGAACTTGGGTAGTCAGATCCTTGGTCTGAGGATTGCAGACTCAGGTTCTGAGGACAGGAGGCCCAGGCCCTGTCAAAGTATGGATCAGAGGCAGGGCTTAAGGACCCTATGGAATCCATCTCAGCCCCTGCCATCAGGCCTTGGAATTGCTGGGCTTGGTACTGGATGTGACCTACACTGACTTCCTGCAGAGGACTCAGGGCAGTGAGGCCTTGATCTGAGGAGTCTGGCCTTGGGTCAACAGAGGGAGGATCCCAGGACCTGCCAGGGCTCAAGGTGAGGAACATGAGGGAGGAGGGAGGGACCCTGGACCCTAGAACTACAATAGGCAATTTCTGCATCCGGGTCTCAGAGACTCGGGGGCTTTGGTATAGGGAGCGGGACTTCAGATATGCAGAGGACCATCCCAAGTCCTGCCAGAGTCAACATTAGGATGTAGTGACCCTGGATCACATAATAGAGGGGACCCCACAGAAGCCCACCTTTGCTGTCAGCCCTGGGAGTTCCCAGGGCGGGATGACCACATACAGTGTTTCCTGACTTCCACAAACGGGTCTGAGAGATCCTGGGAACATGGTATCAGGAAAAGGGCCTCTGGTCCACAGAGGGGAGGGCACAGGTCCTGCTGGGAGTCATCCACGGAGGCAGCGGCGAGGTTGTTAAGCCTCCGCCCAGCCCAGGCTGGAGGCTAATGACCTCACGGCCCCCCTGCCCCCCCGCCCCCCTCCCCCCCCCCCCCCCCCCCGCATTCGGTCGTCCCTCTGGTCATTTTGGACATGAGGGACCCTGGCTCATATATATATTTGCACACATATGTATATAGTTCCTAACATTGGACACATAGTACATGGCGTATAATTGAGTATAATTGAGTATTTAATGTACATACAATACTTGACAAATAGTAAGTGCTCAATAGATTTTGTGGAATTCACAAGAGGTATTAAAAATTGGAAAGTCAGACAGATATGTTTCTACAAGATAGTTGCTTTGAAGCCAAAAATGCCAGGAAAGGCAGTATGCAATATCTGAATATCAAGAAAGAATTAAAAATCAATTTGCATCTAACACTGATGCAAATTGAACAAGTTAATAGACTCGAGGCTTAGTGTTGAATTACTATACGTCTTATTACTATAACTCTTATTTGAATTACTATAACTCTTATTTAGATTTATATGAAATGTGGATAAGTGATTGTTAGTAAAATATAAACTTTCATTATAATCTATATATATAAAAGCTTAAGTGACTGAACGACTGAATGATTGGTTGCCATGATGTGCACTGATCACCAGGGGGCAGATGCTCAATGCAGGAGCTGCCCTTTGGTGGTCAGTGTGCTCCCACAGCCAACCTCCACTGGCCGGCCAACCTCTCATGGTACCTCCTCCCGGCCAGCCCGAGGGACCCCACCCATGCACGAATTTGTGCACTGGGCCTCTAGTAGTTATATAGAAAAGACATAATTTATGCATTTATTTCAGCTTCTGTTTTACCATCCAAAGGAATTGAGGAAGCGAGTTATTGAATCTTTTTTTTTCCTTACCAGTTGTTGCTGTGCATTTTTTGTCCATGACCAGAATTACAGTAACAAAAAGCAATTAAAGAACCAATGAGAATCATGCCTTGCAGAGGTAACCATATATTATTAACAAATCCTTCAATAATCACTAACTTTCCCTTTCTAACAAATTTTTGTTTTGATTTAATAATAATAAGAAAGTTATTATTTAGCCCAAACTATAAAAATATGTATTATATAAAAATAAAAACATTATCAAATAAAGACATCACATTATATTTATGAAACTCTAAAAAAGTCAGAAAGCCCACTAAGAAATATAGTCAAGAACAAGAAATTAAGACAAGTTTAAATCAGCAATATTCATTTTTATTTACGCCCCCCCCCCGAGAGTCTTATATACAACTTTTAGTAGTCACATTCATCAATTTAATTTTTATAAATTCAGCAGCAGTCTTTGGAATAGTAGGAGAAAAAGGATTGTATTGTGATCTTCAGTGAACCAGGTGAATTCTTGCTCCATTCAATAGTCCAACTCTTCAGATATCTTAAAAGACTGAATTAAAACCATACATAGAAAAATTGTTATATTCCTCTTTATACACACATGCTTATAAGAATTACATTATAATATACTGTAATGAATTACATTACCACACACTCTCACTCACTCCTTTGGATTACAAAACACAATACTTTCCTGGACAGAAAACTTAAATGCAACAATTTTCAAACTTCAGTGTGCATAAATATTATTTTTATTCCAAAGAACTACAGTGATGTCCAGAAATGTTATTTTAAAAGCACTCCTACATGATTCTGAAGCAGTTATTCATCAGTGATTACTCTTTAAGGAATAAGTAGTTTTAAACATTATTTATTATAATATTCATGCATTTGATATTATAAATCAAAAGTCATTCATAGTCCTCAGTTTATAATAGTGTTAGAATGTTTACATGTTTATATGTATACACACATGATTTTATAGATGGATTTAATTATTATATTCAATAACGTGAGCACATAGATGGAATAATATTATTGCATTTTCATGAATGGGTTTTCCTTTTTAGTTTTTCCATATCAGCCACTTCCTTACTGATTGCCATTTACTTTGTTTCCAACGTTTGCTACTACTAACAACACTGCAAAAAATAATCCTTTATATATGTTCTTATATACTAGTGTCTTTATCTGTATGGAAAAAATTCTCAGTGGTAGAATTGTTGGGTCAAAGGATCTGTGAAGCATTTTAAGTTTTTTAAAATAGAAGTTTCCATTTCCAAAGACTATCACACTTCTTATTTCCAAAAGCAATGTTTAAAATTACAGTTTTCTTTGTATTCCTACTAGCAATAAACATTGGTGCTTTTAAATTTTTGTTGGTCTGATTTACATAAAATGGCATCTCATCATTAGTCATAATTTGAATTACTAGTGAATTTAAGCATTTAAAAATGTCTATCATTTGAAATTCATTTTTTAAAAATGTTTTTTATTGATTTTTTACAGAGAGGAAGGGAGAGGAATAGAGAGTTAGAAACATTGATGAGAGAGAAACATTGATCAGCTGCCTCCTGCACACTCTCTACTGGGTATGTGCCCACAACCAAGGTACATGCCCTTGACTGGAATCAAACCTGGGACCCTTGAGTCCGCAGGCAGACGCTCTATCCACTGAGCCAAACTGGTTAAGGCTGAAATTCATTTTTTATGAGTTGTCTTTTCATTGATTTCCCAATTATCCATTAGATATTGTCTTTATCATAACAATTGATGAGATATATATGTGTGTGTAAAGTTTACATACATGAATTTACCCTTTTCATGCAATATACAAGTTATAGGTGCTCTATGTGTCTACATATGATATTAACACTTTATATTTATATACTTTTAAGAGTTCCAACTTTTATCCTTTGACTAAATCTGTATTTCTTATATGTCATAATATTTCTAAAAAAAAACACAACCCTTACTTTTGAAAGAATAGAAAATGTACCCACTAATTCATTTCACCATTTTTCTTTTTGATGTATAACTTAGCAAATTTTTTGCCTTGTTCACTTTTTTCTTGTTATACTTTCCTCAAGAAAGCAAATTATAAAATGCAAATCTGTTTCTTGACCAGCTTAATCTTCCATAGCCACCACTTCCCCAAGAATCACTAAAATAAAATATAAATATGAAATGTAGCAGATAAGACCATTCATTAGAGGGCTCTATACAGCCTTTTCATCTTAGGTTTTGCATCACTTTGCTTCTCTTCACAGAACCTCTCCGTACTCCTACCTATTTCGTTAAACAATCTTGTCTTTGTCAATAGTGTCTTTAATTTTTGTATTTTCAGCACTCAGGATACCACTTGTTACCATAAATATGTTCAATATATATTTTTGAATGAAAAGCTTGTTTCCCAAAGGTGTGCTTCTCTTTTATGCCTCCATATTTTGTACTTGCTATGTCCTTTCCCTAAAATGGTGTATATTTCAGTCATCTCCTATTTAGCTTGAACATTACATCTTCTTCATAATTTCTCCAAACTTTCTATACTCCTATAGTATTGAATACTTACCATAGCATGCATTATACAACCATAAATATGTCTTATTTCTTTCCTGAAATTACCCCATATATCTTTAAAAGATTTATTCATATTTATTTACCCAGTTTTTCCTTAGCTCCATTACATACCATTGTTATGGCTTAGAATATATAGGGTGTCCCAAAACACTATACACACTTAACAGCTGATAGTTCAATTGATGTTTCTTTTCAGATTTAACCCACTGGAATGAATAATTATTCAAAGTGTGCATACATTTTTTGGAAAACCCTTATTTGTAACTGAAAGGTGAAGTCATAGTAATAAAAACCTATTATATATTCTCTATATAGATATACATACATAAACATATATACATGTATATAAAATATGTGTCTATACATTCTTTCTAGTACCAGAGGAGCTCTCAATTTTCCAGAGGAATGTACTTGTTTAGAATGATGATGAATAAATTTTCCTCACTCACCTCACTGGGTTATAATTCTCATTTTCCTTTTCAGTGTATTTCAGAATGGTCCCCTAGGAAGAGATTTGGACATGGAAATTAGTTGAGCAGCATTAAAACCGTCTGGCTCATTGAGATTTTCCGAATGGAAGAAAATAATTATTGGGAAATAAATAAGACCTCCCCTCAAATGTCTTAGAAGCTCTTTGAACATTTAAAAACACCATCTGTAATTAGGAAAGGAAACAAGTGTGATGTAGGGGGCACAGAAAGTCTTTTCCATGCCTTAAACATTATGTTCCTGACATAGTTGCAGCGAGTATCAAATCCCTTGTACGGAAGAAGTGAGGCAGGCCCTTGTCAGAAGGTAAGAACTATCGAGAAGGCATTGCACCTTCATGAAGTAAGAAGGTATTGAGATATTTTTTTCCAAACCAGCAAAGTTATGCTTCCCAGAGGCAGAATTAGTACAGTGGTGCTAAATAGAAGTCAGAGGACAAAGAAAGAAGTATCATGTGATGGGAAATAAGGCTAGTGGCCTCTGATAGGATAAGATATAAAAAGTCCAAGCTTTTATGATTTTAGGAAAAATATGGTAAATATAAAGTTAGAGAAAGGAAAGTAGCAGGAGTTTTAATGGAAGAAACTGCAAAAGAGATATGTGAAAAGTTAAGCCATCTTTTAGAAGATTAATTTCTGTTTTAATAAAATGAGGTCCAAGTCATAATATTCTGCTTCATGGTTCTTTGTACCTCTGTCAGAAATATAGACCTCTTAGCCAGAGGTGTCCCCATGATTGCAATTTTCATGTTCTCGAAGAATAATTTTCAGTCCATTCCTGTCTTTTTCCTTACATGTATCATAAGTTTCCTATTAATACGTGTTTGTGATTTCTTTCCACGGTTATGCAAAGTAGATGCCTCAGCCTCAATTGCAGCTACTGGAAGCCCCGGGCCATTGACCCGTAAAGAACCACACACCTGAGGAGTTCAGCATGTCCAGATCATCTGCTTTCAGGCAAGAATTCATCTCCCGGTATTGAATTTGGTGGATAAAATTCTCTCTTGAAGAAACTGACAACAGACGTCTTAAGTTATAAATCAGCAGAAAATAGTAAAACTTCCCCTCCCTCTGTGTGCTTTTTCCTAGCAGTGCAAACATACCCAATCTTCATTCATACCCTTGTCTAGTTTCCATCCCATCCTACTACCAAGCTAAAGCTATTGCCATTGTAGAACAACCTACTTTCTTCCCCCCAAGGCAGCCAGAAGCTTTTCCGAATCCATTGGAGTGTTTCCTAAAGTCTCGCTAAAATCTATCTTCCCTTCATTCTCACTATAAAGTCTTTTTCATCTTTCATCCCAACTATTTAAAACTGCTATCCTTGTCAGTAATGTGATCCTTCAATTCCTCATACATCCTGTTGCCCGGAACTTTCTTAAAAGGCTGCCTGACTATTTCACTTTTCTACATAATACTCTTTAATACTATTCTTCTTACCATGGAATACAGAACTTCATGATTTTCCCCCTCTTCTCCAGCCTTATCAGTAGCTTCTCTCCTTGAGCTCAACTTTTATTCCCCCTTCCCAAACAACAAATGTTGCATCCTTTAAGCTTCTCTACACTTGTACATAGTTTTCTCTTCCCCTATAAATGCACCTTACCCAGTTATTTGAACTCTTAATCTTCAAAATTTATCTTGAATGCCTCCTAGAATAGGCCTCTGATACACCCCTTTCCCTTCCAGTTAATTATTCTCTTCTCTGTACCCTTATTCATATGAATATATAACACTACCCTGCAATTTATTTGTTTACATATATATCTCTTCCATTAGATTTGAAATTCTATGAAGACAGAAAACACTTGGTTATCTATGTCCATATCATAAGATCTTAGGCACATTGCTTGACAGAATGGCAAAATCAGTAATAAGTATATAGCAAAAGCAAATGAATCTTCGGGCAAAAAAAAGGATTCATGTTTAACTATAGAAGCATATTTATTCTAAACTAGCAATTCTATAATGTCCCAGTTAAATATATAGATGAAGTATAGGACTCATCAAAACAACCTAAGCCCTTTTTCTTTTCTAAAATCTTATTTCCTCTTTTTGAGAAACTGCTTAAGCCTCTTGTAGGCTCCATCTTTCTGGCCATTTGACTCTTGAATCTAATATTTTTATGAGTTGTTTTTTCCCCCCCAAGAATGTTCTTATCCCATAAAACATTGGAAAGACCATAATTTAGCTCAGACCTGCAAGTTGTTGTAGCTGTCTTCCCTTCTGAGACCGCAAGAAGAACACGATGAGACCAATCAACACAGTGACCCCAAGGACTCCAAATACAACCGGGAGCGCATTACCTAAGCGCAAGTAAACATCACAAGAGATGAGAATGTCTTAGCTAAAAGAAGTGGGTCCCTTTCTTAGGTCAGATACAGGATCCTTGAAGTAAGTGTCATATCCTCAGAACTTCTAACCTAAAGTCTCTTAACAAAAGGAATTCTAAATAATGCAGACAGTTGGTCCTATGCTCAGAAACCTCAAGATTATATACCTTTGGCATTTGATGGTTCTTTGACTGCATTGCCTGTAGGAGAAAAAGAGAAGGAGACTCAATTCTAAGAGTAATATATAGAACAAATATTTCTATTTCTGTATACTTAAAACTTATATAATGTCATTAACCAATGCTACCACAATAAATTTAGTCTTAGAAAAAAAAAATAGGACCTGGTGACTAACTGGGGGAGGTGATAGATCAAAGGAAGAGGAAGAAATTCAAACGAGAGATTTGGATGGGTGGTGGTACCACTTCCTGGGTTACGGTATATTGACTTTTATTGAAAACAATTAACTTTTTAGTTTCTATGTGAGCCTTGAGTGGCCTCAGTCAAGCAAACTACTGTTTCCAATCTAAAACAATGTTGTTCTTCTCTTTCTTCCCTCTGCACAGGAACACAGATAAGTAATATGCTTTACCTTGGTGAAGGCCAATGTATAACCCCAAATATTTTCATCATTTCTTCAGACTGAAACATTATGACTCTTTCCCCACTAGATCCCTATGTTGGCATATCCAGTCTTTACACAATGCACTCGATGACTCACCCCTTCTTAGCTACCAGAAGTTGCAAGCTTAACCCCGTACCCTGGCACTCACCTGAGCATATCACAGCAGCATCTTCCTTGTGCCCACAGTCACTGTGCCCCCAGGATTTGGCAGGACAATCCCACAAGGAAGACTCATTCCCTTTGCACTTTACTTCATTGAGCCATATGGGCCCAGTTCCCTGACCAAATGCCGCCTCTTTGAGTGCCTTCAAAGCTGAGCCACAGCCCAGCTGTCGACACACCACCTGAGCATTGTCGAGGTTCCAGGAGTCATCACACACTGTCCCCCAAGAACCATCGTGCCAGACCTCCACACGTCCAGAACAAGTAGTGTTTCCTTCTTGAAGTCTTATCTTGTCTGAAAAATCAGAGACCCAAGGTCATTTTTGAGAAGATTAAAAACTCCTAAGAGGTCACAGGGGAAAAGAGATAAATTTGAAACTCTTTTTAAGACTATTTTAAAACGTTGCTTATTTAATGCACATTTAACAAATAAATTTTAACAAAATGTATCTTTTATGAAAATACATGTCCTTTCAGCAAAATATTTCATATTGGACATAAGAACAGTAGCGTGACTCACAAAATGTCAAATAAATAATGTGAACATTGCATAATGTTAAATTTTCTCAAATATAAAAGAGCTTGAGAGATTGCCAGGTACATAGAATATTTCTTCCAGTTTAATAAGATGGAGAATGGGGAAATACTTTAGGATTGGTCTTTATGACTGCTTCTTGTTTTATATTAGTACATCAAAATGAAATTGAAAGAAAAATTAAAAAGGTAAAGTAGACCATTCAATAGTAAAATACTGAATCACATATTCTCTGCTCCTCATTTGTTCACAGAGAAAGCAATTGAATAGGACTTTCAGGAAGACCATGGGACGTATAAATATTCTATGGAAAAATGATCTCTGGTCTTGAAACTCTATAGATCAAATGAAATAAAACCAATTTTACGATCCAGGTAGAATAGGTATTAACTAGAGTTTACTCATTCCTACTTAATGAGATCAGAAGATCACAGTGGAGTCACAGAATGGAATTTTCATATAGGCGAGAATGGAATTTTCAAATACTCACGGGCACATGTGATCCAGGCCTCCTCTGAGGGGCTTGCCAGTCTCTGCTTCCATGGAGATGATGGGCATGCCCATAATGTGTCAGGCCCTTTCGGACACTGAACATTGTCCACCCACATGTACCTGGACGTGGTCTTGGCTGCAGATGCAGGGCTGAGGTTCCCTTTGTCTGCACAGCCCAGCTGCCTGCATACCACCTCCACAGTGGTTGGAGACATGTTACTCTTGCCAATGCTGCCCCATGTTCCATTATAAAAAAGTTCCAGACGTCCTGCACAGGTCTCTCTGCCGGTTTCGCTGGTCAGTTTCAGAGACAAGAACTCTGGAGTGAAACACAGAGTGAATAGTTTCACATCTTCTCTGAAAATTCACAAGGCTCCTTCCCTTTATTCTGATGTGAGAATGACTTCAAAAATGAGTGCACTAGCCCTAGCTGATTTGGCTCAGTGGATAGAACATTGGCCTGCGGACCAAAGGGTCTTCAATTACGATTAAGGGCACGTACCTTGGTTGCAGGCTCCTCCCTGGCCCAGGCCCTGGTTGGGGCTCATGTAGGAGGCAACCAGTCGATGTGTTTCTCTCACATCGAGTTTTTCTCTATCTTTCCCTCTCTCTTCCACTCTCCCTAAAAAAATCAATGGAAAAATATCCTTGGGGGGGGGGGGGGATTAACAACCACAAAAATAAGTACACTATATCAATTAGTAGTAATTTTTTTTAGTAACTATGGGGTGATTTAGTAGATTTTAGTAAAATATAGTATTTTTCTATATCTTCTGCTTTTACCGTCTTGGGTTTTGTACTCGGGGACCTCTTTAGAAGGCCACCAGTGATTTTAAGTTGACTTCTAGGTCTCAATAAAAGGCTCGAATATTTTATTAATTACATAGTTTGGACTTTCTACCTAAGTTACTGTATTTTATCCTCAAGAATTTTATTCCATTCATTTTTTTTGCAACTGCCCTTGACAGTTAAAATTTACTGAGATATTCAGATACTAAACCCAAGATTTTGTGTACATTACCTTAAAATGAAATAGCCCCCTTTCTGACACATCACAGTTTTATCGCTTATGTTCTCTACCAAATGTGTGTCATTAAATGTGGTTGATGTCCACATCACTTCTGGCATATAGAATTTTTCACTTCCCTAAGTTACTGATCATAGTACTGTTTTCCCCAATATATTACAACTGAGTTCATTTTTCTACTTCACCATAGTTTCTGAAGCTTGCCATGTATACAAAATAAGATCAGTGGGTTCTTCTGATAATTTTTGCTCCTATGACAAATAAGTTTTATTTGTCTGTCATGAAAAATTACTTGGGCATGATAGTTATCTTTTTCTCTGTAGAATGTAGTGCTAATGTATTTCTTCTTGTCTCTTAAACCTACTTTTTTATTAATACAGTGATTATCAAGAGGTGCACTGAATCTTTACTCAATATTCAGCTCTACCTATATTTATAAAAGAACTTCTCATTATTAGTTTTGTTGTCATTTTTGTGATATGCAAGCTCATTTCTGAAATTTTCTCCTTCTAATTTTATACTACCTTGCACAGGAGGTAGCACTAATTCATCAAATCTGTACTTCTGGGATCATGACTCTTGCAATAGTTTCCTCTGTACTTGTTTTTCAGGGAATTCTTTCAGATTAATACCCCCCACTATCCTTTGCCCTACCTCAGTCTTTTCGTATGTAATTGTCACCAGAGGTTATGTGCAGAACTTACCTGAGCAGATAGCTCCTGCATCCTCCTTATGCCTGCAATTGTGCCGCCCCCAGCCATGTGAAGGGCACTGCCAAATACGAGCTTCTTTTCCATTACAGTTTATCTCATCCAGCAAGACGGGCCCTGTTCCCTCCCCAAAATAAGCAGAACCAGTGGCATTAATGGCGACCCCACAGCCTAGCTGTCTGCACACCACATGGGCATCGTTCAGGTCCCAGCTGTCATCACAGATGGTGCCCCAGGAGCCCTCATGAAAGACCTCTACTCTCCCAGCACAGCGACCACCTCCATTTACCAGGCGAAGTTGACCACTCTCTGGAGAGAGAAAGTAAAATATTACTAAAAATGCATTCCTAAGGATTGAGATAGTTTTTATAGATTGATCACTGATTCTCACCTATGCAAGCAACAGCTCTTTCTTCCGAAATGGTAGAGCTTGTTGGGTTCAAAGATGTTGAATTGCACGGGGATAGTGTCTGACTCTGGTTTCCTGCAAATACCAAACTGCTCAGTCAAACAAGATTCAAAAGGTAGAGTGAGGAAGGGAGGCCAGACAAATGAAGTATTAGATAGGTGAGCTGGGAACAAACACAGCTTTAGAGAGAAAGAAATGGGGCAGGTCAACCAGGCCAGGAATTTACCAGGTGCTTTAAGAAGCACTAGATAACTATTAGACCAATGAACATCAAGTTCACACTTTCTCTAAAAAGGTAAGTGAGGTGAATATTCCAGTACGTTTCTCATGACCCCTCACAATGGATCTTTCCCTTTTACGTTTGTTTTTCACCCCTATAGGTGCACCTGCTCTGAAGGCCCAGCACCGTGGGAGAGGCTCGTCACTGGCTGCCCTGGATCCTCTTACCTGAGCAGATTACAGAGGCCACTTGCTCTGCAGAACATAGTGATGCACCCAGAGCAGTTACAGGACAATCTCCCATGTGTTGCTCCATTCCAGTGCAGTAAAACATGTGCCTCCAGATCTGACCACTTCCTTTCCCAAAATGTGCTCTTCCTGGGATAGAAAGGGCAATTCCACACTTAAGCTGCTGGCACAAAACGTGGGCATCTTCCATGTCCCAGTGAGAGTTGCAGAGGGATCCCCAGGTCCCTAGAACCTTGAGCTCCACTCTTCCTTCACACGAGGACTTGCCATTCACCAAGCGCATTTCTGTGTATCCTGGAAGGAAACAGGGCTTTAAAAAGATGTCTGTGATTACCTAGCCCTGCTGTCTCCCAAGCAAGGGAACAAACTGAACATGAACTCTGAGTCTTACTTGAGCAGACGACGCCAATGTCTCTGCTGTGACTGCAAGTCCCATCTGGGCGGGGTGCGACTGGGCAGAGTGAAAGGTGGGACTCATGCCCCTCACACTGGAATTCTTCAGCCCAAATCCGTCCATTTCCTTCTCCAAAGTAAGCTCCGCCCAGGATAGAAATAACGGTGCCGCATTGTAATTCCCTGCACAGCACAGTGGCAGATTCCAGAGAGAAGTCAGAGTCGCAAACAGAGCCCCAAGTGTCGCCATATTTAACTTCAACACGACCAGAACAGGGAATGTCTCCTCCAACCAGTCTGGGTTCCCTGTGGGCTGAAAAATAATATTTCAGTGAGAGGAAACATAATTCCAAGATTATTTATTTATTTTTTTTATTTTTTATTTTTTATGATGGAAGTAAGGAAGGAAGTGAAAGTGAGAAAGGGAATCCAGGATGATTAGTCATTTTCCACACTTGTTCCTCCTGGCTTCTTTGCCTAGAACTGGGCATAGCAAATTCTAGAACTCCCCATTCCTCATTAGACCAGTTCATTTGAGGGAATTCTGAAACTTTGCCTCCTGAAGCCAGCCTTTCTGTATTTTCCTTACATTGTTCATAATAATGGAGACCACAGATAATGTGTAGTCACTCTATCTTTTAACCCTGTACTTAATCCTCCACCTACTGCCATCTGGGGTCTGCCCCAAACTTTTCAAATGGTTTTGGAAAGTTTTTCAATATGCTTCCTGTTTTCAAATGAACCTCAGACCCCCCTTTTCCCTTTGATATATTGCACTTGATACATGAGACTCTTCTTTCTCCTGTTTTCTCCTCCTTCCGGCCTGACAGAATCTTTCATGAATTCCTTGACTGAAGGTTCTAGCCTCAACTTTCCCATCTTATCAATGGACATTTTCTCTTAACTGCCAATAAATGTTTTCATTTATACTTTTCTCTTTGAATTTATATTCATAAACGTATCTACTTGGACATCTGTAACTTTATGTGTTCAAAATTGAATGAATTATCTACGGACAAGCCCACTGTGTTCTTTTCCCAATTAATGATATCTAGACCAAATTAGAATGACCTGAAATTGAACCACTTCTTTATCCACCATAAGCGCAATAATAATGATATTAGTGAATACTAAGTGAGCACCTATTACATATGGTATTTTACTAAGTATGTAACAAACATTATTTCATCCTTATAATTGTCTTAGGGGGAAATGATTAATATCATTCCAATTTTACAGATAAGAAAAATGAAACAGAGAGAGTTGTAGTAATTTGCTAAGTTCATACAGTGAGTTAGTGAAGACTGGGATTTGAAGTTACGCAGTATATTCCAAAGCCTAGAATCTTGACCCTCACACTACACTGCACATGTGGAAAGTCACCAATCTCTGTCAGTTTTCCAGCATATTTCTTCTGCATAATTTTTGCTATTGCTTTAATTAACATGTCTACATATATCAGATAGTCTTTTGAAATAGCTTTCTAAGTCCTCTTCCTAAAAAGTTTATGACACAATCACAAATATATTAATTGCACAAATATTTTCACTTTTTTATCTTTAAGATAATTCAATATTTCTTTACTACTTATACCATAATTTATCATTTCAACAAATATTATTAAGCACCTGCAATGTTTTTAGGCATTTGGGTGGGTTTGAAATCACAGAGTTCAGTCTATCAGTGAAGACAGATAATACTAACACTACGAATAATTATCATAACCATTTATCCATCACTTGATGTGTAATTCCTGTGAAATGGGTGTTTTGTACCACCATTTTTTCTTTTGAGGAAATTGCAGCACAGGGAGCTTTGGTAGACTCCCCAACATCACCCATCTATTAAAATTAAGGAGAAATGATAAACACTAGTAAGTTAGCATACTTTAAAATACTGTATGATGTTACCTTAAAAGCCTTAATATCTATTTCTCTATCAATCATACCCAATGCCCCACCCTAAAGATGCTTGGGCATAGCATGGTTTTTCATGCTTTTGTTCCTCTGCATAAAGTTTTCTCTCTACTTAAAACACATTTTTCCTACCTCAAATCAAACTTCTTAAAAAATTGACTGAAAGTCTTATCCGAGCAGATCTGGCCAGTGTTCTCAGTAGTTAGAACATCGGCCCATAAACCAAAGGGTCTTGAGTTTGCTTCCCGGCCCCAGTCAGGATGTTTGAAGGAGGCAACCAATTGATGTGTCTCATATCAATGTTTCTTTCTCTCTCCTCCTCCCTCCCTCCCACTCTCTTTCAATGGGAAAAATATCCTTGGGGTGAGGATTAAAAAAAAAAAAGTCTTACCTGAGCAGGTAACTTTAGCTTCTTCATAGTGGTCACAGGTAAGTCCACCCCACTGCCAATTCTTGCAGTCCCAAATAGAAGTTTCATTTCCTATGCAGTTGAGTAAAAACAGCCACATGTTTGTTGGCTTAATTTTGGAATAACTTTGATAGGATATTTGGAGTGCAGATCCACATCCCAGCTGTTGGCAAACCACATTAGCTTCTTTCATCCCCCAGTTTCTGTCACATACTTTCCCTACTAGTTTCTGAATTTCCACCTCCACTGTCCCAGCACAGCGGCTGCCTCCTCCTATAAGTCTCAGTTCCAGATCTGATCCATCTGCAAAAGAAACATAAATTTAGGTTATAGGTACATGTGCAGGTTAACTCCCAAAGGATTTAAAAAAAAATCTTGCTCCTTTCCAAATAAGGAGGTACTGGAAATTAAGGCTTACCCATCTTATGGCTTTTCTCACAGCCAGCATAGATCATACATTTGGTTAGAAATAGGATGATAGTTTCAAGGGTTAATAAAAACTGTCAATGGCAGAAAAATATGAACAAGACAGCTATTTTAAAAATATTTAAAATTCATATTATTATCTGTCCCAGAACTCCAGGTAGATTTAGAACCCAATAGCAGTCACAATAATTACTATGAAAAATTGCACCAGACAACCCTCCAAACTAGTAAAAAAAAAAAAAAAAAAGAAGAAAGAAAATGTTAAAAATTCATCACGCCCTGACTGGTTTGGCTCAGTGGATAGAGCATTGGTCTGTGGACTGAAGGGTCCTAGGTTCGATTCCAGTCAAGGGCATGTACCTTGGTTGTGGGCACATCCCCAGTAGGGGGTGTGCAGCAGGAGGCAGCTGATCGATGTTTCTCTCTCATCGATGTTTCTAACTCTCTATCCCTCTCCCTTCCTCTCTGTAAAAAATCAATAAAATATATTTTTTAAAAAATTCATCACAACTGTAAAAGAATTCCCAACAAAGAAATTATTAGATATTTCTATCTCTCAGACATATTCTTACTCCTAAAGAATACAGGTCTTTCCTTCTCTGTTTTTGTTTTGTTTTAACTTACCAGAACATATGACACCGGCATCTTCATGATGATTGCAATAATGCTTTCCCCATTCATGGTGTCTGCACTGCCAAATAGCAGGTTCATGTCCTTGGCAGGAAACGCTGTCAAGCCAAATGTGTCCAGTTCCCTCACTGGCGTTAACTCGACCAACACCAGTGATGGTAGTTGGGCATTCAAGTTGCTTACAAGCCACCGCGGCATCATTACTATCCCAGCCATCATCACACACTGTCCCCCATTCTCCTTGGAATTTCACTTCTAATCTTCCTGAACATTTAGTGACTCCATCAACCACTCTCAGGCTCAGATCTGTTCCATCTGTAAGGAGGACACAAAACAAGTCAGTGATAAAGAAACAGTAAGAGACTTCTGGTCTACATGGTGGAGCAGGTAAACTCTGTGCTCACTTCCTCCCATGACCACATCAAAATTACAACTAAATTAGAGAACAACCATCATTGAGAAATACCTGAAGACTGGCTGAACAGATCCTATAACTATAACTAGCTGATCCTGTAACTAAGGATACAAAGAAGAAGCCACGTGAAGACTGGTAGGAGGAGTGGAGACGTGGGATAGGCAGGTCCCATATTCACAATATGGCAAGTAAGAATCCAGGGGGATATTTTGGCTGCAGAGGTACCCTGAGGAACAAAGGGTTCCAGCCCCCTCTGTGCTCCCCAATCCAGGGCATCAATGCTGGGAGGAGGAGTCCCCCTAACAGCTGGCTGTGAAAACAAGTGAGTATTGTGTCCAAGAAAGATAATGAGCTGCTAGAGACAGAGGACTGCAGATCATAAAGGGCCTGTGCACAGACTCTCACTTTTTCACAATCTCAGTCACTCACAATCTCACTCACTCCAAGCTCCAGGACACGGGATGCATCTTGGAAAGTTCCAGAGACCTATGGGGAGAAACTAAATTGACTAACTTTAGGGTGAGAGCTGGAGTGACAGGGTTTGGGGTCAACTCTGTCTGGGAACGGACATTCTTTTATTGAACTCTCTTCCCACCCTGCCATCCAGATGTAGGCGGGCACCAAATCTGTGCTCTTCATTAATCTGGCTAACACCATTCTGCATCCTGGTGACTCCCTGAGACCCTGCCCCACTCAACTAGCTCCTCTGGCCTGAGCCTCTTTCAGTGGCTCCTCCATACAAGTGGCCTGCCTTGGCTCCCACTGAAGACTTTCCCCCAATCTCTAAAACCCAGGACAAGCAACAGCCTGCCTCAGTTTGCTAAGTGGCCCCAAGCCCAGCATAAGCGGTGGCCAGTCTGGGCCTATAAAGTAGCCTCCACTAAGGGGACACAAGCTTGGCACAAGTGACAGGTGGTTTCCATTTGCCGCATAGATTCTTCTAAGCACCTCTGAGTACAGCACAAGCGGTAACCAAGGAACAGATCACTTCGTAGGTTCTACCAAGAGGTCCGAGAGAGGCACAGGTGGAAGATGACCTTGACATACATAGGAGTCTCCACCAAAAGGCTTAGTAACAGACCCATTGTTTTTACAATAATAAAAACAAAAAGGGTGACACTCAAGCACACACCCATTAAAGGAATGAAAAATAATGACAAAAACAAAAATGTGGAGGGGTGAATAAAAATGGTAATGATTTTAGACTGTGTTTGAACTTAAGTAATCATTAACTTAAAATAGACTGCTATAAACATTGCTTAATATATGTGAAGCAAATGACAAATCAAAACCCCCAAATCTATGAGAAATGTACAAAAAATAAAGATAAAGGCAGCCAAACATTACACTATAGAAAGTCATCAACATAAAAGAGAGGCAAACAAGAGGATAAGAAACTGAGAACTATAAAAACAATCAGAAAACCATTAATAAAATGTCAATAATTACATACTTACATGTAATTATTTTAAATGTGTATGGACTAAAAGACATAGGGTGGGTGAATGAATAAGAAAACAAGATTCATACATATGCTGTCTACAAGAGACCAACTTTAGATTGAAAGACACACATAGACTGAAAGTAAAGTGATGGAAAAAGATATTTCATGCAAATGGAAATGAATAAAAGCAAAACAAAACACTGGGACAGAAATACTTATATCAGACCAAATAGACTTTAAAACAAAGGCTATGACAACAAAGAAGGGCATTTCATAATGATAAAGGAATCAATCCAACAAGAGGATAATATCTCTTGTAAATATCTCTGCATCCAATGTAGGAGCACCTAAATACACAAAGCAAATATTGATAGACAGAAAGGGAGGGATCTACACTAACACAATATTAGTAGAGGATTTAACACCACTCTGACATCAATAGATAGATTTTCCAGACAGAAAATCAGCAAGAAACAAAGGCCTTATAGGATACATTAGACCAGATGGACTTAATTGATATTTTTAGTACATTTCCTCCCAAAGCAGCAGAATATATATTCTTTTCAAGTGCACATGGAACATTATCCAGAATAGACCATGTTAGGTTACAAAAAAAGTATCAATAAATTTAAGAATATTGAAGTCATATCAAGCATCTTCTCCAACCATAAGGGTATGAAATGAGAAATCAATTACAAGAAGAAAACTGGAAGCACATACAAACATGTGAAGCTAAAAAAAAAGGCATCCAAATTGAAAAGATGCTCAACATCATTAATAGTTAAGGAAGTGTAAATCAAAACCATGATGAGATATCACCTCATACCTGTCAGAATGGCTAATGCACAAACCAATGTTGGAGAGGATGTGGGGAGAAGGGAACCCTTGTGCATTGTTGGTGGGATGGTACAACCACTAACATATGACCCAGCAATTTCACTTCTGGCTATTTACCCAAAGAAATCCAAAACAAAAATTTGAAAAGATAATATGCACCCCTATGTTCACTGCAACATTATTTATAGTAGCCAAGGTGTAGAAGAAACTTTGGTATCCATCGATTAGATGAATACATAAAGAAGATGTTGTACATATGCACAGTGGAATATTACTCAGCAATAAAAAGGAATGAAATCTTACCATTTGCAACAACATGGGTGGTCTTAGAGGTATATTTAAATTAAATAAGTCAGATGTAGAAAGACAAATATATTATTTCACTTATATGTGGAATATAAAAAACAAACAACAAAACAGAAACAAACTCATAAATAGAGAGAACAAATTGATAATTGTGAGGATGAGTTTGGGGGTAGTTGAAAAAGCTAAAAAGGATTAAGAAGTACACATTGGAAGTTATAAAAACAGTCACAGGAATGTATAATACAACCTAAGGAATATAGTCAATAATATTGTAATAACTATGTGGGCTGGCAGATGGGTACCAGCCTGATCATGGTGATTACTTCATCTGTTGTTTAAATGTCTAACCACTACATACACCTGAAACTAACATAATATTGTGTGTCTGTAAATGAAAAATAAGTTTAAAAAAGAAACAAAATAATAAGGGGACTGTAAATAGTTGTATCTGAAATGAGTTCAGGAAAAGGTATAAAAAGATATAAATAGAGATAAAGAAAACAATGGTATACTTTGATTGAACATTCCTAAAGATGACCTGAAACTAATAAAAAATAATATTGAATATAAATTGTATTTTAAAAATAAAATAACACATGAATGCACATAAAATAAGTGTTAAGAAAAACAAAACAAAAAATATTAAAGATGGATGGAGTGGCTTGCATAAGAAGACAGGACTTCCCAGTATAGAGAGCATGCACTGTAACTCCATAACAGGAGTTCCAGGAGCTAAATTTCATCTAGCCATATGCTTTTTGACCACCAGAGTTTTTGTTGAAAGTGTTTGGTTGTTGTTGTTAAATATGCATTTGCATTAGATCAGTGGTACCCCATGTGGGGCACACACCCCTCAGGGGGGGCAATTTGAGTTTTAAGGGGGGCAATTTGAGAATGAGTTATTAACAGTGAATTTTTCGTATTTCTTATGGTTCTAGGAGCCTCATATACAGTATACAAATTTATATTGTGACATATTTATGCATTTCCATTCTCTGTTATATGTTTTGAAACTGTATTTGCTATTTTTTCCGTATCACTTCATGTTTTATTATTTTTTAAACAATTTCTTTCTCACTATTTCAACTGTCCTTTTGTTCTTTGACTTTTCTCTTTCATGAATGCCATGTTCTTTGGAAACTTGTTTAGACCAAGTTAATGTCCTTGTAGGCTTCCTCCATGTGAATAGGAGCTCACTTTTTGAATAATAAGAATTATATATAATGGGGTAGGGGGGAAGAGGCATCAGGGTTTTAGAGATGCTTAGGTGGGGCATGGCCAAAAGAGGTTGGGAACCACTGGTTTAGATGGTACCCACACACTCTAGTTTGCCTCAATACTCAACACTCACTTTTGCCTCTGGTTGCATTGCCTATCGACACTACCTAGTTAATATCTGCCTGGCCCTTTTTGTGACCAGTCCCTTCGTTTAAAAGTAAAGCAAAGCAAAGAGAAAAGGGACTTAACCTTCTCCCAGTCAATATTCCTCAAAGAACAGAACTGGATTCTGAGTAATATCCTATCTACACTAATAAAAGAGAAACATGGTAATTGGCGTACGACCGCTACCCTTTTCATTGGCTAATCAGTGAGATATGCAAATTAACTGTCAGCCAAGATGGCAGCCGGCAGCCAGGCAGCTTGAAACTAACAT
This sequence comes from Myotis daubentonii, assembly GCF_963259705.1. Taxonomy (NCBI): domain Eukaryota; kingdom Metazoa; phylum Chordata; class Mammalia; order Chiroptera; family Vespertilionidae; genus Myotis; species Myotis daubentonii. The sequence continues at coordinate 22,432,437 of NC_081841.1, forward strand.
GAGGCTTGCTTGCCTCAGTGTCAGAGGATCGTTGGAGGAAACCAACGTTCCCCGCCTGGGGCTGCAGGCCTCTGAGCAGGCAGTTTAAGAAACATTGTAACAAATACCGCCGGACTTCAGCCAGCAGATTCGCAACATTGTAAGCAAAGGCCAGAAACCTATTTTCAGCCGCCGAGGCCTAAGAGCTGGAGCCAAGCCTCAAGGTAAAGCTGGCCCAGAATAAAAAAAATAAAAAAGAAAAAAAGGAGCTGTTGGGAACTTCAGTCACTCCCAGCCTGAAAACAGCCCTCAGCCCCTCACCCAGACTGGCCAGGCACCCCAGTGGGGACCCCCACCCTGATCCAGAACACCCTTCAGGGCAAACCAGCCGGCCCCACCCGTGCACCAGGCCTCTACCCTATATAGTAAAAGGGTAATATGCCTCCCGGCACCAGGATCAGCGTGACAGGGGGCAGCGCCCAAACCCCCTGATTGCCCTGCGGCTCTGTGCGTGACAGGGGGTGGCGCCGCAACCTCCCCATCCCCCATCGACCCTGCCTTGAGTGTGACAGGGGGCGGTGCCCCAATCCTCCAATTGGCCCTACCCTGAGCGTGACTGAGGGTGGCATCGCAACCTCCCGATCTGCCCTGCTCTGTGCATGACGGGGCAGCGCCCCAACTCCCCAATCGGCCCTGCTCTGAGCCCGACCAGGGATTGGGCCTGCCCTCTGCCACCCGGGAGCAGGCCTAAGCCAGCAGGTCGTTATCTCCTGAGGGGTCCTAGACTTCAAGAGGGCACAGGCTGGGCTGAGGGACCCCCCTCCCCCCCGAGTGCACAAATTTTTGTGCACTGGGCCTCTAGTAATAAATAATTTGGGGTTTTCCTCTGGCAGTTTTAGTTTTTGTTGCCACAACACTGGTTATTACGATTCCTCAGCATATATAAAACATTGAGAAAAAAATGTGCTGATTGGGGACATTTTGATAGGTAAAAGAAAATGGAAGGTAAAGATGGTGTTTTTTCCTACCCTCTCCCCACCTCATCCCTTTCATTTTCTTCAGCTAACAAAATCCATGTTTTATGTAGGAATCCCATTCTTTGTGGTTCAGACTATAGATGGTCCATTGTTCAACAAGAAAAAAAAAGCCAATTCAAGAAATAAAAAGAGTCAGAACCCTGATCGCATTGCTTAAGTGCTTGAATTCAGTCATGTACTTCCTGAAATTTCCAGTTTTCTGAGTCAGTGTTTTCTTATTTAAAAATGAGTTTGAATTGAGTTTCCTTCATACCCTAATTCCCTTACCCCCAAATAGCTGGTAAATACAGAGATATTTTTACTCTAACTATGTTTTCCTAAATGTTCCTTGGGGTTCACGACATACTAGATCTTCTTCAAACTAAGAACTCAAGTGAAAAAGGGAGAATGTCATCCCTGCATATCCAAATCCATTGCCCCCTCCCCTGGCCAAGTATGGAACATAAAAGTCTGTAGACAGACACAGTACCTGCTCATCCTATTCATACCAGAGTAGTAGCATAAATGATATTTGAATAGGAAATGAGCAATTTTGTTTAACCACTTGATTCTGTAAATTTAAAATGATAGTTTGGGAAGGGGTGGGTTAGTGTGGCTGAAGAGGGGACTTTTGTAGTTAGAGAATGATAAGAAGGAGGGGGGTGGTGATTTGATTTTAAACTCATACAGAAAGCAAAACTCGCTAGTTAAGCCATTTCTTCTTTTCTTTTTTTTTTCTTGCTTTTTTTTTTTTGGATTGAACTATTGCTTAAACAACTCCTTCCATCCTCATTACTTGAATCTCAATTTCACTATCCTCCCTCCTAATCCATCTTAATTTCAGTTACCATAAATACTCCACAAGTATTAGAACTGGAATCTCAAATTAGGCAAAAGTAAAGCAACATGTAGTATGGGTTCAGACTTTTAAGATTCTTACCCATGCCCTCCTTTTTTCCTCCCTTTTTTCTTTTTTGGTCTTCTCTTGAGAACAGAACAAACCCAGATCAGTCCTTACCTAAGCAAATCACTCCAGCATCCTCAGCATGATCACAATTATGCTTTCCCCATCCTTGGTGCTTGCAGTGCCAGAGAGCTGACTCATTTCCATGGCATACTAGATCATCAAACCAGATTGGTCCAGAACCTTCTCCAAAATTAGCTGAACCAGAGAAACTGACAGCACTTCCACATTCAAGTTGTTTACAAACCACAGATGCCTGATCCATGTTGAAGTTGTCATCACACACTGTTCCCCAATGTCCTTGGAATTTGACCTCTATTCTTCCTGAGCACCTGTTTCCTCCATTCATCAGCCTCATCTCCAAATCGGACCCATCTGGAATGGAGAAAAGACCAGAGTTCAACGTGATATTCACTCAGAAGTAATTTTAGAAAATAAGATTCCTCAGGACACTTGGGATTTCATGCTTTCTTTAAAATATTGCCTCATTTTGAATGCTGCCCATCTTCACATATTGGAATATTTAATCTTTTAAAAACAAACTAAAAATGAGGACTTTTATCTATATCTACTTGCCAAGGAAAATGTTTTACAGATTAATATTTTCTGTTTTATTTTGTTTGCTTCTTTTATGAGAACAGAGTAAATACTCTTTTATGTAGAAATAGATAAAATTGAGTCTTAAAGTATTTATTTTTAAAAAAACTAGAAAAAAATAAAATTGGTCATACAGCAAAATAGTTAAAATGACTAACTGGTAATTTGTTGAACATTTAAGATCTTTATTTTAATATTTCTTTATCATAAACAACTCAGAGCATGAATAATGAGCTTTAGTTGAACTTGAAATTAGAAAACAGGAATAAAAATAAAATGCATAAGCATGCATAACAGTTTTTAAGAACACACTGTTTTAGGCCAAATTATTAAATACTAGAGGCGCAGTGCACGAAATTTGTGCACAAGTAGGGTCCCTAGTGGCTGCCAGCTGCTGGCCAGGGCCTCCCTTCCTGAGGTTGGCCAGCCAGCCCCGCCTCCTGGTCAAACTCCGGGTCGAGGGGACAATTTGCATATTAGACTTTTATTATATAGGATTGAGGGAAAATCAATTAAAATAATTCATTTCTTACTAATTTCCTGTTTAAACCAAAAGTGTATTTTTGTTTGTTGTTTCTTTTCCATCCCTAAAGCATCTGATACCACTTTTAGCAAAAAAAAAAAAAAAAGTTCTTTTGTTAAGAAAATTTTATCTATTAAGAAAAATCTACTTTCCATTAGATTGTCTATTAGGACAAAATACCCGAGAAAAGGAAATTTGAGATGAAATTTTGGGAAACATGAAGGACAAAAACGATTTGTTTTTGAACAAATTGTTTAGGAACCACTTTTGAAAAAAGCAATTCAATTTTAAAAGCTCTAAACTCCAGGCAAAGACCTACACTTAACAAGATTTAAAAATTATGAACAATTAATAATAATAGCTCACAATCAAAATATGCATATGCGGTTCCAAGTGTATCAGCTACGTTCTCTTCTTTAGTCTTCACAACTTTAATCATCATGTGCTATTACTACTATCCCTACTTTCCAGATAAGCAAACTAAGGTTAAATAATTGGCACAGGGTGAAACACCTAGGATGTGGGAGGGAAAAAGCAGTGTGGCACCAAAGCCCATTCTCCCTACTGTTATGCTGTATTTACTCTGTGCATGTGATGACAATAAAAATCTCCCAAGAGGCAGAGGCTCTGAGGATAGAGCATTAATCAGGGTGAAGAATCTCAGAAATGCAGACTCTGAAACTAGTAAATTGAGTGGCTATGCATTCCTATTGGAGCATTAGATGTGTAAAGTTGTAAAAGCAAGTTTAAATAATTCCATCCCGAGGCATAAAAAAAAAAAGAAAGAAAAAGAAAACAAGAGTTAAATGTACTACCTGCTGTTTCTTAGCTTAAAAAGTCAACTTTAGAGACAGAATAATTATGATGAAAGCCTGGCAAGATTTATTATGACTTTCAATTTTGCTGTAGATGTTTGATGTACATGGTACTATTGCTTTTCCCTGAATAATGATTAACAAAAAAGACAAGAAGGAGGAGGAAGAGGAGAGGAGGGAAGAGGAAGTGATGGAAGAGGAATGGGGAGAATGGGAGGAGGAAGAAAGAAAAGAGAACTGAGTTACCAAGGTAATGAGGAGCAGTGAGCCATGAAGAAACTAACAATTATTTTTAATTTAAAAAATATTTTTATTAATTTTAGAGAGAGAGGAAGGGAGAGGGAATAGAGAGATAGAAACATCAATGAGCTGCCTCCCACATGCCCCCTACTGGGGATCAAACCCGGGCATGTGTCCTGACTGGGAATCGAACCAGTGACTTTTTGGTTGATGGGTTGACCCTCAACCACTGAGCCACATTGGCTGGGCGCTAACTTTTAGTTTTTAACACCTAGTACATACATACTGCATCAATAACTTTTTAATGTATTCTACCATTGAGTCCTCAAGAACTGAAGTTTAGAAAGATTTAATAACTTGCTCAAAATAATAGTATTAATGAGGGGCTGAGTTGGAATTTAGTCCAGCTTTTTTCTAGATACTAGCCTGTGTTGCTCCCATTACCCCACATTGCCTGGTGAAGGGAAATTAGTTTTTTCTAAAATCAGTCCTATGGAGAAGATGGTCTCTAAGAAGGAGGCTGGATGCTGAGAAGCCTGCATAAAGGCCAGCGAAGTAAGTGAGCAAGGAGAAACGAGAAGCCCAGGAATCTGAAATTGGGTCATCAACTTGACTTTAGGACTTGTCAGCAGAAAGGTCTGACACATGATTTTCTGAGTTATTGTAAGGTCAACTGAGATAAAACTTATTAAATGTTTTACAAATTAAGACCATCACATAAATAAAATGAATAACATTGTATACTGGGAAAAACAGTTATACTTTGTGATAAATTCTTCCTCCATAAAGAAGGATTAGTACTAAGAATATTTTATTTTATTTTATTTTTTTTAAAATATTTTTTATTGATTAAGATATTACATATGTGTACCCTCTACCCCCCCCCCCCCCCCGCTCATCCCCTCACCCCCCTGTTGTCCGTGTCCATTGGTTAGGCCTATATGCTATTGACTCAGTAAGTTGATTACCAGTTAGTGGACAAAAAGGTAATAATTTCTGGGTCAATGCATGAAAGCAGCATGTCACTGGGAAAGGGGACAAGGAATTACCTTAGATATGATGTTTTTTAAAATGTAGAAATAGAAGATTATAGTAGGAATATGAATACAAAATTGAAGCCAGTCACTTCGTCATTGATAGAAGTATTCAGAATCTCTTTTGATTTATTTTTTAATATGGGCATTGTCATGTGTTTTTCTGGCCTTTTAGCAATGGATTTGGTAATTTTATACGTGGACTTGGTTACTGACAAAAAACGAGCTCCTTTTTGTTTTTAAACCATCTACCTATTTCCTCCCCGCCCCCCAAAGCATTGCATGTCCAGAGTTTGACTTATGCAGGTCTTACCTGAGCAGGTTACGCCAGCATCCTGTTGGTGAGTGCAGTTATTATGTTTTCCCCATCCATCATGTTTGCAGTTCCAGATAGCTGATTCGTTGCCTCGACAAGAGACATGATCCATCCAAATGCGCCCAGAGCCCCCACTGGAATTAGTCCATCCAGTGGCTTGGATGAAGGTTGGACATCCCAGCTGCCTACAAATCACAGAGACCTCGTCCATGCCCCAGCCATTATTGCACACAGTTCCCCACTCCTCCTGCACCTTCACCTCCACTCTCCCAGAGCACTTGTTTTCACCAGCCGCTAGTCTCAGCTCCTTATCGGCTCCTGTCACAGAGGATAAAGGCAGCAATTGGTCAAGATCCAAAGAGCAAGTAGAAAATTATTATTCTTTACCTACTTATTTTCCAAACCCAGGTTTGAGAAACATTCCTGGACCTATCCATGGTACAACAGGAAAATGCAATTTCATAGGAATTCCAATACAAATATCGGCATCACAGGCCTCAAATTGAGCAATGGCATACACCAGTAAAGCTAACCAGCACAATACCGTGTAGTATCTTTCCATTATGGGTGATAGTCTTTATAATGTCAATTTATATCATCTTCATGGAGCGTTTACGGTTTAAATAAGACAGCACAAAATTTTAAAGGGATGAGCTACGTAAGTTCTCCAACATCCCAAGATCAAGAGAAAGAAGGCTGATGGTGAGGATGAAAAGGCCAGTTACAAGGAATTTTACACCTATTTCATATATATGTCAAATACTGTACATTTAAAAAATACTAGTTGAAATCTGACAGAAACGTATTTATTTAAATGGAAGTTGGGATGGAGATACTTTTCTATTATCTTCTATTACAAAATCAATCCCCTCTCCCTTACACTCCTTCCAAGTGTTGCAGCTACCACCTCATGATTATTTGAGCTAACACAGAAACCTGTGGTGTATACATTTTGCCTCCATCAATACAGTTTTAAACAAGTTTTGGCTTTTGAATTTATTAAAGTGTTCCAACATATTTTTATTCCAATAAATCTGAGGTGTCTCTCTGTATTGTTCCCTATTTTTTAGCTAGACATTATTTCAAATCTTTAAGTAAAGTGTATTCCTTTTTCCTGTGAGAGTTTATTATTTTTTTTTTGGCAGGGTCGGGGGGGGGGGGAGACTGTTATTATTTTGTTGATTTTTTTGGTTAGGTTCTTATTTTGTGCATTTAATATCTGATCCTTTGAAGCCACGAAGTTAGTTTTCAGATGCTATTTGGTCTTCAGGAGAATTTTTTGCTTTTCAATGATTTTTGTCAGAGTGGGCTAAGGCTGCAAGTAGATTTGACAAAGTACTCACCAAGAGAACCAGTGATCAAACAGGCACTAAGAACGGAAACCACAGCAATAATGAAGGGACTCAAGTGGACAAAACATCTTCTAAAGTCTGAGAAAAAAAAGAAAGAGGGCAAAAGTATAGTCTTCCCTCAAAGAGACTTTGGAGAAGGCAGATGGCTTCAGAGGTTTGAGATTAACAAAGAAAGTCACACCGAGACAGAAAACCTTCCATTCTAAATGGCAAGACAGACAGAAAAAAAAAAATCATACCCAGGATCATATAGTCTCAGTGAAATTGCTTTGAAAATGTTCATGTTTATAGGCAACCTAGGGGAAAACTTGGGGTGCAAACATAATAGCAAGAGCAGCCTTAAAACCTGGAAAATTGAAAAGGCATTAATGAAACTTAGAAGTGGGCAATGCTACCTGAAGGCACAGAGCACTATTCAACTAATGCTTCCCTCTCCAAGCCTACCTGATCCACACTGTTAGACGGTAAGTTCCATGAGGACATAGATTATTTCTATCAGGTTCACCATAATTTCACTGGTACCGGCACTGTGCCTGCTAAATAGTAGCCGAACAATACATTGATGGAATAAAGTAACAATGTTTATATTGGAAAAACCAAAATACTGGGTCTTATCTCCAGATGTAGCATAAAATGCTCTTTAAAGCTGTTAGCACTTTTCATTTCTTCTTTCTACATTAACCTGAAACTAATTTAAAAGTAAAAATGCTGTCAAAACCGTACAGGAGCACTTAGTGATAAGTCACTGAACTTTGCACTGATGATTTGTGCTTTCATGTGACATGTTGTGCTTCAATAAAAATTTTAAAAAGTAAAAATTCTAAGTGTGTTTAACATCCATTTAAATCATAAACTTGTTTTCAATACTAAGGGTGTTATTCTAAATTTCTTCTAGGTAATCAACTTTCAATTAATACTCATTCCTATGTTCTATCTTCTCTAACAATTATTGTCTTTAAACTTAATGCAGTTCAGTTAATTTCAATTCTTTACTTAATTTCACCTCAGCAATTTTTCAAAACTGATGGCAAATCGAATCCTTATTGCATGTCTTAAATTTAGGATCCATGGCAAACAAGTGGTGCCTTATGAACTTAAAGCCCTTTTCCCATTCCTTATGCCAATCACTGTTAAATCAGACCCATTGAATATTAGGATAATGTCATACTCCATTAAAGAAAAAAAAAGTAGACTAAATAAGAAGCTTTTACCAGGAGATGCAGAGTTTTCATGTGGCACCATTCTGAGTTTGTCCATTCCAGTCTTATGATTTCTAAATCTTCTTGTATTATTCCCTAGAAATGTTCTCCTAAAGAGGAAGACCGCTAAGAATTCTAAAATTCATCTCGCCTCCACAAAAAAACAGAAGGTTGCGTAATGGAGGTGGAGTCAACCCCCAAAGGGAAATCATTAAAAGGGTGAGGGGTGGAGTTAACCATTAAAAGCTGTTAGCAGGAAAGAAGGAGTCAAAGGGGGGAGGGGAGGGTATATCTGTATTATTTTCAGCAATAAAGATACATTTTAAAACGTAAAAAAATTAAATAAATAATTGGGCATGCCATTCCTCCTCCCCCCCCCCCAAAAAAAAAGAGAAAAGAGAAGTCCTTTTATACTCATGTTTTCTTTAATATGGGGGCATAAAACAACCAAAGGAAACTGAGAAAGGTTCACTATACATTTACAAAAATTGAAGGGAAAATATTACCTCATATATTGTTGTTGAATTGAATATTTCAAATTTCTGCACTTTGTTTTAGACCAGCAATTTTCAACCTTTTTTTTTTTAATCTCATAGCACACATTAACTAATTATTAAAATTCTGCACCACACCAAAAACAATATTGTATCTCCCCCCCTTTTGATAAAAAGAATAAGTATAATTTTGGTTCATTCACACCGGATGGCTGTTATTGAATTGGCTGTTGTCATTTTCTTACTTGACAATCTAAGGGAAAAGAGATCAGTGCCAGTGACCTTGGAGGCTTGGGGATAGCACCTTCAGAAAGGAGAAGAGAGACAAAGTCTCAAGGGAGAAAAAGAGAACCAGGCTGCCTTCTTCCAAGTGTGTTGCAACATGGGAGAAAAGCTGTGAACACCCATGAGTCCCCAGTCTCATTGTGGATTCTTTTTTTTTTCTTTATTGATTAAAGTATTACATATGTGTCCTTATCCCTGCATTGCTCCTCTACTCCCCCACTCATGCTCTCAACCCCCTGGTGTCTGTGTCCATTGGCTAGGCGTATATGCATGCATACAAGTTCTTTGGTTGATCTCTCCTCCTTACCTCCACCCTCCCTTACCTTCCCTCTGAGGTTTGACGGTTTGATTGATGCTTCTCTGTCTCTGGATCTGTTTTTGTTCATCAGTTTACGTTGTTCATTATATTCCACAAATGAGTGAGATCATGTGATATTTATCTTTCTCTGACTGGCTTATTTTGCTTAGCATAATGCTTTCCAGGTCCATCCATGCTGTTGCAAATGGTAAGAATTCCTTCTTTTTTACTGCAGCCTAGTATTCTGTTGTGTAGATGTACCACAGGGTTTTAATCCTCTCATCTGCTGATGGGCACTTAGGCTGTTTCCAAATCTTAGCTATGGTAAATTGTGCTGCTATGAAATGGTGTTTGGAAAATTGGACAGATATATGCAAAATGAAACTAGACCGTCAACTTACACCATACACAAAATAAACTCAAAATGAATAAAGGACTTAAACATAAGACGGGAAACCATAAAACTATTAGAGGAATCCACAGGCAGCAAAATCTCAGATATATGTTGAAGCAATATCTTTACTGATACAGCTCTTAGGGCAATGGAAACTAACGAGAAAATAAACAAATGGGACTACATCAAAATAAAAAGCAGCTGTGGACTCCTTTTAATTCTACTAGTATGGAGGTGTTAAGCATAAACTTGAAGTTTACTAGGGTCATTTTAGTCTCGGAGAGGAGGAACAGCTGACAACATGCAATACAAGTAAAACAAAAGAAAAAAAGTGGTCAGTGCCCCTGACTAAAATATGTCAGGTATTGGCATGTTTTAAAAAATTCTTGCAGCATGCCAGTTAAAAATCACTGTTTTAGATTTATATATTAGAAACAAAAATAGTGGTGGATGTGAAAACTGCAGATACAAAACTGCTGGTAGAAAGGGCAGACTGTATTGACTGAAAAAATATGCATATAACAGGACCTGCACAATTCAAATCTGTGTTCTTCAAAGATCAACTGTATCCTGTCCAAGACCTCAGAGACTGAATCATTTCTGTTACTACACTTGAAGTCCACTGAGTATTTCCTCTGTCATCTCCAATTTGCAAGTGAGCCCAACTGGGGTGAAAGCTACTTGCTTATTAAGGGGAAAACGTGCTGATCACTGGTCTTATCAGACATTGTTGGGTTCCTGGAGAAGTCAGAGAAATCATCTTTCCTGGCAAAGGTTGAAAAGAGGGAACATGCCCGTTTCTCAGGGATTTTGCAAGGTCAGCCCAGCTTGGAGGCAAGGGCCAGTGATCTGGGCTTATTGTAGTTCAATCTCAAGTGGATACTTAAGAGGGGCTCATGAGGACATGGCACACCTGAATGCATGGACCTGCCACACAGACCCAGTGAGCTTGATCCGGCTCCTCCAGACAACTGGCCCCACTGCCTTGACATGGCATGCCCAGCTCCATAGCTGTGATCTGATGCCCTGGATGCACAAACCTGCCACTGCCACCCAGTGTGCCTGATCTGGCACCCGCTGGCAGTTGACCCCATTGCTGGGACCATGCAGGCCACCACCACCACTGAGACCTGGCACCTCTGGACCTGCCCTGGGGAGCAGGCAGACCTGACCTGGAGCCCATGGAAGACCAGACCCTGCCAAGACCTGACACTCTCTGGACTCACTGACCTGCTGCCAAGACCAGGCACACCTAACCCTGCACTCGGGAAGACCAGGCCTGCTAAAATGGGGTGACAAAGAAACAACTCTCCAATTAAAGAAAAGGAGGAATTGCCAGAAAAGGAACTAAATGAAATGGAGGGAAGCAATGTTTCAGGTATAGAGTTCAAAATAATGGTTATAAGGATGCTCAAACAGCTTAGTAAAAACTATAAGCAACTTATGTAAACTATAAGGAGCTTAGCGGGAACTTCATAAGCATGAAAAAAAGAAGAAATCATGAATAAAAATTAACCAGAAGTGAAGAATGACATCAATGAAATAAAGAATACCCTGGAAGTAATTAATAGCAGAGTAGAAGAAGTGGAGGACCGAATCAGCAATTTAGAAGACAAGGTAGAAAAAAAACAACACACCCAATAAGAGCAGCAATTAGAAAAAAATTAAAAAGCAAGAGGATAGTTTAAGGGAGCTTTGGGACAACATGAAACATTCAAATCATATGGGTACCATAAGGAGAAGGATCAAAGCAAAGAGCAGAGAACCTGTTTGAAGAAATAATGACAGAAAACATCCCTAACCTGGTAAAGGAAAAAGTCACTCAAGTTCTGGAAACACAGACTCCCAATAAAGATGAACCCCAAAAGACCTCACACCTTAGACATATTATAATAAAAGTGGCAAATATTAAAGACATAAAGAATTTTAAAGGCAGCACTGTCAGCTGATTTCTCAATAGAAATGCTTAGGTGCGAAGGGAGTGGCATGAAGTATACAAAGTAATGAAAAGCAAGGTATGGAACCCAAGACTAGTCTATCCATCAAGGCTATCATTCAAAATTAAAGGTGAAATTAGGAGCTTCACAGACAAAAAGACAACAACAACAACTAAAGGAGTTTATTACCACCAAATCAGCACTACAAGAAATGCTAAAGGGATTGGTATAAGAAGAAGAAATAGAAAGAGAAGATATCAATAATAACCTTAAATGTAAATGGATTAAATGCTCCAATCAAAAGTCATAGGGTAGCGGAATGGATAAGAAAACATGACCCATATAGATACTGTCTACAAGAGACCCATCTTAGAATGAAAGACTCACACAGGATGAAAATGAAGGGATGGAGAAATATTTTCCATGCAAATGGGAATGAGAAAAAAAAAAGCTGGAGTAGCAATACTCATATCTGACAAAATAGACTTCAAAATGAAGGCAATCACAAGAGATAATGAAGGTCACTACATAATACTAAAGGGATAAATACAACGAGAAGATATAACCTGGTAAACATATATGTACCCAATTTAGGAGTTTATATATATAAACTTCTGGAGGAGTTTAAGGGAGAGATTGACAACAATACAATCACAGTAGGGTGATTGTATTAACACCCTAATGACATCACTGGATAGATCTAGACAAATCAACAAAGGAAATTGCAATTCTAAATGATAATTAGGAGTCAGGAATGGATAGCTAGAAAATTATTTTCAAGATGTTTAAATAGTATTCTAAAATATGAAAAGTACTCCTCCAAAAGGAAAAAAGAGGGATTTAAGACAAAATAAATAGCACATACAAAATATAAAAACATGGAAACATGATAGCTCATTATGGCATAAATTTCAGGTGTTAGTAGTGGCCAGCACTGGACAATTAAAGAAGCATTTCTAGTCTTACAAGGGGACATTGATTATAATCCAGTCAATAAGGGTTTCTTTCCATTTCTTGGGCATGCCAAATCTCGTATGCACATTCTTCCTTCTGTATGTACTGAATCCCCACCACTATTTTTCACTGACCGAACACACGCACACACACAATGTCTCAGTTAAACATCACTTCACTAGAAAAAATTAACTCTAACCTTTAATTATTTCAGAAAATATGCACTATGCCAACCCATACTTTGAAGATGGTAACTCATACTTCTTATAATTATGTATTCTTCATCTTACTTGTTAGTCTTAATACACCAAGGATAGGAACTGTGTCTTCTTTTTCAAGAAACATCTAGTCCCTGCCAAATAGCAGACTCTCAGTATTTTTGTTATTGTATTTTATCATTATTGTAGTAAATGTCATTGATAATATTGTTATTGTTTCAGAAGTAAATAAAAGCTAAATAAAGAAGGGCATTATACTTCATGCTAAAGAATTTTAAGTTTATATCATAGGCAAATAATGACAGTAAGTGGTTTTTTAAAAATATATTTTATTGATTTTTTACAGAGAGGAAGGGAGAGGAATAGAGAGTTAGAAACATCAATGAGAGAGAAACATCGATCAGCTGCCTCCTGCACACCCTCCTACTGGGGATGTGCCCGCAACCAAGGTACATGCCCTTGACTGGAATCGAACCTGGGACCTTTCAGTCTGCAGGCCAACGCTCTATCCACTGAGCCAAACCAGTCAGGGCACATTAAGTGGTTTTAAAAATAAGAGTATCAAGATGTTTTGTGTTTTATCTATCTTACCTTGGTGGCAATATTGAGGATGATTATTGGCAAGGGTGGAAATAAAAATAAAAGCAAGAGTAAATAGAATGAAAGTAGAATACTGTTTCAAAAACCTATTAAAAGCATAAGAAGAAGCTAATAAAAAATAGTAGGGGGTGCAAAGATAAAAATTTTGGTGAGCAAAAATTTCTGCTTCCACTAAAGATGAGGAAAAAATAAGTGTATTTACTCTTCCACATGTAACAACTGAAAAACAGACAAAATATGTGAAATAATGATTTCAAAACACTGCATATTGGGCAACAAAGAATAGTGACCTATGAAAGATGAGAAACTAACAAGGTGAGTCTCATGACTGCTTCAGTTTACTGCCTTGAGAGGACATGAAGTAGGGAACCTAGATAGTAATCAGAAGAAACCGTGAGTGGGGAAAAAAGCTAGGAATTTAGATGAAAATGGCAATAGAGCCCCCAGGAAGGAGTCTCATGAGGGAAGAGGAAAGAAGGTGGAGGGAAGATCGAAGAAGAAAAGGGGCACACTGGAACTCTGTAGATGGTCCCTTTGAGTATTCAGTTGAATACTGAGGTAGGGGGAAATACTATAGTTAACCATGTCCAGCACTCAAGCAGGGCTGGTCCTGGCAAGGCCAGGAAAAGCAACTGTTCCCTTCATCCAACATGGGAAACTCACAATTCATGGGGCATTGGGTAGAGTACACAAAATAGTCTTGCCATAGGGGCGGAGAATAATTAGTCCTAGATTAAATGCTGTTTTGATCCCACTTAGCAAATCTTCAAGGCAAGACCCAAAGTATCAAATTGTTACAACAGTATCCTAGTCTAAAGCTTAAGAAGGAAATTTTAAAAATTAAAACCCAGAAAGGCTTCATTCAGAATGTCTGGAATTAAAATATTACCTAGTATGGAAAGAAAGCAGGAAAATACAACCATAATGAGGAGATAAACTAAATTGAAACCAAACCAGAACCAATAAAGCTGTTAGAATTTGCAGATAAGGGCAATAAAACAGTACTGATAAATATTTTCTATAAATTCAAAAATCATGTAGAAATAAATATAAAAGATCAAAATTGGACTTCTAGAGATGAAAACTACATGAAGTAATATCTTTAAAATACTCTGAATGTGATTAGTGTCCATTTAAACATTGCAGAAAAAAGACTAGTGAATTTGAAGACACAGCAATAGAAATTACCCAAAATAAAACAGAGACACAGAGATCACTTACCACAGGAACATGGGTAATGATGAACATCTAAGAAACTCTAACATGGAATGGTTAGAGAGAGGGAAAAAGTTTTCAAAAGAAACCAAGAGGGGACTTAGAGTCACAAAAAGGAAATAATAGAAATCAAAACAGATGTTGACATATCAAATTAGATGAAGCCTGAAAATAGTTATTTTTTGGATTGTTATAATGAATTTGGTGAAAAGAGTTTCAGTGAGGTGATTTTTTCTCCTGTGAAATATGAATAAGCTACATAGCAATAATTGTGGTAAGTGAGCTGAATGATAGAACAGGGGGTCTGGGTGAGGATTGAGACAATTCTTTAAAATGGTCCATGACTACTCAGTTGTGTCACTTTTTCACCAGCAGTGATTACAGCCACAGGAGATGAGAACTAGGAGCAAAGCAAAATCTAGCCACAATATCTCCTTGAGTCACTCGCACAGAACTTCCTCATCATTTGTAAGAATTCATCATTTTTACTAATTCCAGAAACAATTGCACTGCAAACCTATCAAGAAAGGACTAGTTCCCGTATTTTCTATGCCACTTTTTTTTTTTAAACCACACCACTGTGGAAATGACTTAAAGCCCCTGTGAACACATTCTAAAGAAATGCTAGAGATGGCAAGTTCTCCTCTTACTCTTAAATGGCCACTGCAATTTCCAGGAACAGACACAGTAAAAGTTTGGCTGAAAGGAGGGAGAATCAAGAGTTAGTGGTTTCAGAAAGTGTGTCTTAAAGGAATATTCACAAGTCCAACTTGCATCACCATAGAAATTAAAAAAGAGGAAGGTAATTTTAAACTTAATTAATCATCAAGCAAATGAAGAGAGAAATACAGCAACACAGAGCAGAGGAAAACTTCTGCAAAGTTGTGTTGATTTCAGTTTTATATCACCATAGCATATGGGTATATAGCTCCAATGGCACCATCTAGAAACAATAAAGAATTTATGGTTTTAACCAATACATTTTTATGAGAAGTGGAGTCATCATGAACATAAGTTTGAATTTTGGACCAGCTAGGCTAAAGCGATAAAAAGAGGAGCCCTCCTTTTCTGCTTTAGTACTTGAAAGATCAATTTACTTGCATCACACACACACACACACACACACACACACACACACACACACACATTCTAAATCTACATGCATATTTGAGATTCATAGTCATCTCTACATCACTCTAAATCTTAATTCTCAGTATGTGAGAACATTATGTTTTAGAATCTCTTGCCTGTTTACTTTTATTTATTTTTATTTTTTTAAATATATTTTATTGATTTTTTTACAGAGAGGAAGGGAGAGGGATAGAGAGTTAGAAACATCGATGAGAGAGAAACATGGATCAGCTGCCTCCTGCACACACTCTACTGGGGATGTGCCTGCAACCAAGGTACATGCCCTTGACCGGACTCGAACCTGGGACCCTTGAGTCCGCAGGCTGACGCTCTATCCACTGAGCCAAACCAGTTAGGGTTACTTTTATTTTTAATTTAGAAAAATAATTCCACAAATTTTTGTTTTTTTCTCTTATGTAATCCCCTTTCAAAAGTTGTCAAATGAAATGTGACTTTCACCTTTAATCACTTTTTACTAAAGCATTTCTTACAACTTATTTTTTTTGTTTATGTAAAAACAAATTTCAACAGTTTTTACTAGAATTACTTTCAGATATTGAAAACTTTACCTGCAATAAGAAGATATTTATAAAATTTAACCATCTAGATTAAATGGTTTTTGAAATATGTGTCATATTTTACCTTTTCAAATGTAAGAGTACAATATATGTATGTGTGCAGAAAGCAACTTGACCTTGGGAAAAACTTTATCTAAAATAGGAAATATTGTAGGAAAAAAACTGGAGCTAATTTAGAGATTAGAGTGAAAATATTATATCACAAAATAATAACATATGAGCTCATTAGTACTTGTAAATAATCAAACAGAATTTATTAAGTAAATTGTTAATAGCATATGAAATTCTCAGAGAAGGTTAAGAAAAGCATAATTCAAGATTTTGGAATAACGTACTAAAGAGGAATATAGAACTGTGTCATTAAGATCCATAAGGAAAATTGCAAGGAATAGAAAATAACAGTAGGCATGCAGAATTTGAACCCCAAAATAAAATGATGAAAAACAAAATTTAGTTTTACAAAACAATTCACATAATAAGGCTAAAAAACAGTCCACATGTCAGTAATTTTATTGACCCTGGCACATAATTTTAAGTACTAAATGAAAATATGTTTCCCAAATAAATGGATAAAATAAGATATTTTAGTTTCAAAGTATTTTGTTTAAAAAAATTTAAAGTATAATCTCTTATTTAAATCTTGATCTAAAATAATATTTGAGTGCCATCGAGAAAATTTTCATTGAATGAATTATTAGTTCATTCATCATATAACTTAGTTGATGGAACTTAGTGTATGTCAGAAATTGTGATAAGTGCAAGGAAGAAAATAAATGTAATCCCTGTCCTCAAAGAATTTTCTATTTAATTTAGAGCTTAAGAAATTACAAAAAATGTCATGAAATTCATATACAAAGTCAGATGAGAGCATTAAAAATAGGAGAACCTATTAACATAGGTCTTGGTACTCTACTTGGGGGTTCAAAATAAATTCCAGTTCAATAATGTTAGATAATCTTATTTCCAATAATGCTATATAATAAAAGCCTAGGTGGCATCAGGCCCTCGCACGATGCCCTCACGCGATGTTACCAGAAGATGGCTGCCACAAGATGGCCTCGTGCACAGCGGAGGCAGGGCTCAGTGACTGCTCCATGCTTGAGGCCTAGGGGTCCCGTGGCTTTGTGCGGCGTGAAGGAGGCAAGTCCCAGTGTCTCTGCCACCTGGCACGGAGGAGGCGAGTTGTGGCAGGGGAGGGCAGTTGTGGGTGATCAGGCAGGCAAGGGAGAACAGTTGTGAGCAATTGGGCCAGCAGGGGAGGGCAGTTGGGGGCGATCAGGCCAGCAGGGAGGGCAGTTGGGGGTGATCAGGTTGGCAGAGGAGCAGTTAGGGGCGATCAAGCTGGCAGGCAGAAGTGGTTAGGGACAATCAGGCAGTCAGGCAGGCAAGCGGTTAGGTGCCAGCGGTCCTGTATTGTGAGAAGAATGTCTGACTATGGATCGGGCCTAAACTGGCAGTCAGACATCCCCTGAGGGGTCCCAGATTGGAGAGAGTGCAGGCCGGGCTGAGGGACCCCCTTGTGCACAAATTTCGTGCACCGGGCCTCTAGTTACATTAATAAATAAGTAATAAAATGAAAGAAAATGAAAATAATTTTAAGCTGACTATCTTATTATATTGTAAGTTACTCCTAGAGACCCTCCCCAACTGTGGTTACATTGCAGTTCCAAAATGTCTTTTGAGTTAGATGCTTTAGTTTTTTGCAGCTGGATTATTTCATGGCCAAGTTGCAAACAAGTTCAATTTTCAATCCATTTTAAATCCAGGCATATATGATTTCAAGTTAAAAAATAAAAAGAAGAATACAAAAGTAAGTCATTTTAAAATTAGATGAGTAAATAATGAAGGAATAAGAATGACTGAAATGGGAGAAAAATAGCAGGTTGACCAAATAAGAAAGACCACTTAGGACATAGAGCAGAGCAAGTGTTCCCTTGAGAATTAAAAACAGAAACATAGGATGGTGAGGGTGGGGGTGGAGCACAGTTGTAATGGTCAGACAAGGATGCAGGAAAGAGGGCACTTCCCTTGGTTTATCAAAATATGCTGGCATTATACATGAGCAAGAAAGCAAGATTGGCAGTGGGAGTGGGCTATAGAGTAGGATATCCAGAAGAGAAAGTGAACATTACAGAAGTCGCTTTACTTCCTGCAAAATCATAAGGTCTGGAGAATTGGTATCAAAATAAAAAAGAATACGCCTTTTTATTTTTATTATTATTATTATTTTTTAAAAGAATATACCTTTTTAAAAGATTTAAGAAAAAGACACTTAAAAATCAAATACTGAACATGAGGAAGTAAAACATATTCCAGGGACTAAGAGGAAAAGTAAATACTGACTTCTGACATGTACAGAAGAAAGAGAAAGAAACTAAGGCTTTTGTGAAAGTTAAGACAATCTTGTCCACTAACTCTTGCAGATGACCCTTTCTTTTTTTAAAAAAAATAATTTTTATTTCTTGAAGTATTACAAAGAGTATTACATATGTCTCCTCCCCCCCCCGTTGACACTCCCCCGACCTCCCCTACCCCCTAGAGTCTTGTGTCCATTGGTTATTCTTTTTTTTTTTTTTTTTTTTAAGAAGTTAAAAGAGAATTTATTAGAGTATTTAAAAACACAGCAAGTACTTTAGCTCATACATCGAAGAGCAGAACTGCTGCTACAGTGAGATAGCTCCATGGAAGAGCAGGGAAAGCCCAGAAGCAAACAGAAGTCTGTGTAAACACTGGGTGCATCATGAAGGCAGGATCAGGGATAATGTTCCCGGTGGTGCTGGTGCAGTGAAGTTTCCACGTTGGAGAGAAGGTAGGTTCTTAACTTACCTCTGCCATGCTGTTCCATACGCTATAAGCGGGCCGGAACAGGCAGAGGCTGGGCCCGGAGAGGCAGCGGCTGACACTGTTGCGTTGCATCGGTGAGTGTGGTCGGGGAGCCCATTGGTTATTCTTATATGCATGCATTTGGTTGATCTCTTAACCCCCGCAAACGCTCCCCAGGCTTCTCACTATAGTTTGACAGTCTGTTCAATGTTGCTCTGCCTCTGCATCTACCCCTGTTCATCAGTCTATACTGGTCCCCATTATCTGTCCCAACCTCACTGGAGCCGTCCCAACCTCACCGGGGCCATTTCATCCTCACCAGGGCCGTCTTGACCTCACCGGGGCCGTCCCAACCTCACCGGGGCTGTCCCGACCTCACCAGGGCTGTCCCGCCCTCACTGGGGTCATCCCTACCTCACCGGGGCTGTCCCAACCTCACTGGGGCCGTTTCAACCTCACCGGGGCTGTCCTGACCTCACCGGGGCCGTTTCAACCTCACCAAGGCCGTCCCAACCTCACCGGGGCCGTTTTGGCCTCACTGGGGCTGTCTCAACCTTACCGGAGTTGTCCCGACCTCACCAGGGCCGCTCCGACCTCACCGGGGCTGTCTTGACCTCACCGGGGCCCTTTTGGCTTCACTGGGGCTGTTTCAACATCACCGGGGCCGTCTTGACCTCACCAGGGCTGTTTCAACCTCACCGGGGCCGTCCCGACCTCACTGGGGCTGTCTCGACCTCACCGGGGCCCTTTCGGCTTCACTGGGGCCGTTTCAACATCACCGGGGCCGTCTTGACCTCACCAGGGCTGTTTCAACCTCACCAGGGCTGTTTCAACCTCACCGGGGCCGCTCCGACCTCACCGGGGCCGTCTTGACCTCACCGGGGCCCTTTTGGCTTCACTGGGGCCGTTTCAACATCACCGGGGCCGTCTTGACCTCACCAGGGCTGTTTCAACCTCACCGGGGCTGTCCCGACCTCACTGGGGCTGTCTCGACCTCACCGGGGCCCTTTCGGCTTCACTGGGGCCGTTTCAACATCACCGGGGCCGTCTTGACCTCACCAGGGCTGTTTCAACCTCACCAGGGCTGTTTCAACCTCACCAGGGCTGTTTCAACCTCACTGGGGCCGTCCCAACCTCACCAGGGCCATCCCAACCTCATCGGGGTTGAAACAGCCCTGGTGAGGTCGGGACGGCCCCTGTGAGGTTGAAACGGCCCCGGTGAGGTCGAGACGACCCTTTCTTAACTCTGGTAATATGTTGTACATTTCCAGGCATGCTGCCTCATTTAATCTTGCCAGCTACCTTGTAAAATAGTTAACAGTTTCTTCATTTTACAGATACAATTGCTGAAACTTAAATAAATTAAATGGCGTACCCAATATTGTTCATTATGTAGAAAAACAAGGGTCAAAACAGTGATGTTTTGCTTCCATAATCCATTTTCCTTTCCATTTAAATATATGCTACTCCAGAGTTAAAAAAAAAAACCTCTCTGAATTCTTTTTAAAAAGATCCTAGAAATCCTTAAAGTAAGAGGAAGCAAATCACACAGTGACTTTGCATCATGAAGAACAATGCCAGAGACCAGAAATTTTCATTTAGGCTGAAGAAGTTGAATAGAAGGGACTATCTGAACTCCAAGCAAGACTTAAATTCTTAGAAAAGTGTTTACAAATGGGCAAATATAGTTTATGAAATATTTATGTCTTTTCTTCTTTTCAGTGCTCCTGGTTTAAGGATGTTGTCACTTATTTATGGTAAAGGAATCTTTCCTTAGTCTCCTAGAAAGAAAAAGTCATGTTAGGTAACAACCAAACTTATTTTTTCTATTGGATTCTAAAAGTGGCATGTGAGCTCTATGTTCATCCTTGTAAAATTGGCTTATATGTATTTTGTCAGCATAAAGATAAATATTTTCATACATGGATTATTTTAGGAGTGCAATGTTCTTCCCTTTTTGAAAGCAGCTGTTTGTGAAAACCAGGAACATCACTCTCAGTTACTTGTTGAGAACCTCCGCCTATTATATCCATAACTAGAGGCCTGGTGCACGAATTCATGCACGGGTGGGGGGTCCCTTGGCAGAGCCTGCGGGGATTGGGCCCAAACCAGCAGTCCAACACCACTTGCTGCTCCTGCCTGCTGCTCCTGCCCATCCCGGCCCCACTGTGTCTGCTGCGGGCTCACACCCAGTCAGTCCTGATAGGGAGAGGCTCATGCTGCTGCAGTGGTGCTCGCCAACCATGAGCTCTGCATCTGATGCCCATCATGAGGGGTGTGGAGTGGGGCTGGGATGTGATTGGCCCTCCAAGCAGATGGTGGGACACCCTTGCTGGCTAGGGATCCGTATCTGTCCTTCTGACATTCATGCCGGTTGTCAGGAGCCACTGGCGGCCGCTTTTATATCATTTCTTCCTTGCGGAGCGTCTAGGGCAGTGGTCGGCAAACTCATTAGTCAACAGAGCCAGATATCAACAGTACAACGATTGAAATTTCTTTTGTGAGCCAAATTTTTTAAACTTAAAACTATATAGGTAGGTACATTGTTATTAACTTAATTAGGGTACTCCTAAGCTGGCCTTTGCCAAAAACGTCCTCAATCTGAGGGGTCGACCTCAGTGAACGTACCCCCACTCCTTCTTCTTTTTTTTTTTTTCCTGAGGATTTTTTTTTAAATTTATTTTTTAATTTTTTATTTGGTTTCAAACATTTTTTTTATTTTTTATTTTATTTTTTTAATTGCTTAAAGTATTACAAAGGGTATTACATATCCCACTCCTTCTAACGCCACTTCTTCAAAATAGATTCGCCCAGGCTGAAAACCGACTTCTGCGCATGGGCCACGAATTTTCAATCGCCCTGTACGTGCGTGCCCACACGTGGTATTTTGTGGAAGAGCCACACTCAAGGGGCCAAAGAGCCACATGTGGCTCGTGAGCCGCGGTTTGCTGACCACTAGTCTAGGGAGGTGAAGCAGCCATAGTGCCTGAGGCTGACCTCCAGGAGGCAAGCGGCACTGTGTGGATCATGCAGGTGGCACCGGTCCCTTAATGCCTGGTCTGTTCTCCGGAGATTGGACGTGCAGGACTATTGAGGGAGTGAGTGGCTGCCACCAGGCTGTTGGGCCACTGGGACGGGTCTGTCAGCTGAGCGGCGCTCCCGCTGTGGGAGCGCACTGCCCCCTGGTGGTCAGTGTACATCATAGCAACCAGTCAAACCGTCGTGAGGTCTTTTGGTAGCTTAGGCTTTTATATACAGAGATAAGAATTGAGTACAAAATGTACACAGTACAGACTTTCCCCCATGTTTACAATTAAATCATTCAGTCCAAGGCACTTAGGAATTATCATATGCATAAATCCTAAGAAATAAGTGAACAAGTATGCAAATATAAATATGCAGTTATTTAGAATAGTGAAAAATTTGAAACAAGCATGTTTCAATAAGAGAAGAAAGTTGTCAGTAAAATTTAGAACATCTGCTCAGTGGAATATTATACAGCTGTTAAAAATAATGTCACGTTCTCTGTACTGACTTGGAAAATCCATGCTATCTTATAAGTGAGAAAAGCAGGATACAGGATATTATAATATTCATTTTATAAATATCTGCAAGTACTTACATTTGTACATACATCTATGTACATACTAAAAGTTCTGAAGTGATCAAACAAAAATTGAATTATACCTGATTTATAACTGACTTATACTACATATTTAATTTTTATATTAAAAGTGAAAGAGTGTCTTTTGAAATATATTCTGGATCTCTGACTACTCTAATTTATTTATCCATTCAAATATTTACTGAACACCCAGTAGACACTAGTCTCTTGGCTAGGTGGTATCAGTTCATAGGTGAACAAGACACCATAAAGAAGAAAACAACTACAGCATATCCTAATTAAACATAAAAGAGGTCAAGAAAGCTCCATTCTGGGCTAAATCTGAAACTGATCAATAATAATAATGCAGATAAGGGGCAAATATTTCAGTCCTAGATATAACTAGTGCAAAGGCTTTGAGGCATGTGAAAATATAACACACTTGGAAATTTGGAAGTAGTATGAATAAAATAGAAGTTATTTAAAGATGTGGAAGAATTTATATTTGGAAGTTATAAAAAGGAAGCAAGGAATCTTGACTTTGTATGGGAGATAATGTGAATTTAATGAAAGAGTTTAGACAGAAAAATCTATACTGATAAAAGCCTAGGTGGCCCTCGCGCCCTCACATCATCACAGGATGGCTGCCCCCATGTTGTCACAAAATGGCCACCCCCACATCATCACAAGATGGCCGTCACAAGATGGCAGGCAGGGCAGGGCAGTTGGGGGCAATTGGGCTGGCAGGGGAGGGCAGTTGGGGTGATCAGGCCAGCAGGGAGCAGTTAGGGGGCAATCAGGCAGGTGAGTGGTTAGGAGCCAGCAGTCCCGGATTGTGAGAGGGATGTCTGACTGCTGGTTAGGCTTGATCCCTGCTGTGCCTAAACCTGCAGTCGGACATCCTCCGAGGGGTCCCAGATTGGAGAGGGTGCAGGCTGGGCTGAGGGACACCCCTTCATGCACAAATTTTGTGCACTGGGCCTCTAGTTTGATTATATTTGAAAGATAGAAAACACAGAAAGAGAATGAAGAACAATATAGAAAGTAGGATATGCATCCCAACTGGGCATAAAATTTCTACACAGCTAAACCCAACATTTGTTTTTAAACTCAAAAATATTTAATTGAGCCTTTATCTGCAGTCTTGCAAGTATTTCAGTCCCTTTGCCTAAAATTTCTGAAACTCTCCAGTGGTTGTTTACATGTCTTGATTACTTCTCAAACTACCTTGCCTAACTTCTTTATGATCACCACTGTTCTCTTGTCCATGCTTCTTCCCAATATTACTACAAATAGTTCTTAATAAAAACCTAAATAAATCATTAGGGAAACAAAACAAAAAATTTAAATTTCATATCAGCTGGTGCTTGTCTTTGTTCCCATTAACCCTGCCCTGTCACAAGGGTTTCCCCAACTTTCTGCTATGTTTCTGGAACTTGTTTCAACTCAAATCAGAGGCCTCTCTCTAACATTATTTCTCTACTAGGTCCCAGGGTTCCTAAGAGTAAAAAAAATAAAGTAATAATCCATCATGATTTGGTCAAACAATAATCTTGACACCTATAGTAGAAGAGAATGTTTTTGCTTTATTTGAAGAGCTTTTCCTACTAGTTTTAGTTAAGTGTCTTTAGCTTTTACAATCAAAGAGTAAGTAATGTTTTTCCCCCAAACAAATGAACCCCTAAACATGACTTGCTAGAATGTTGAAGTAACTACAGCTTTTATATCAGCAATTTTTGTTGTATTAACTATACAAGTTATTCAAGATAGTGAGGTTAAGAGTAAGTTAAAGCAGGGGTGGTGCACAGTGAGAGGAGATTATAGTTAAAATACATAAGAATAAAGAAGAAAATAGACTTGGTGAATGGATGAGGATGCTAATTGAGTGGTATGGATGACTTCCAGGTTTTCTGTTGAATAACTGGATTAGAGGGGAAGAGGTTTGAGAGATCTTCAAAATTATTGCACTTGCTGACACATGAGTTTCATTATAGGTTTTTAAAGCTCTTTGTGAAAGATTATTCTGGGAAAGTTAGTTGCCAGGGATCTGGTATTATAGAGAAAAAGGAAGTGAAAATCTTCAAGTATTGATAAAAAGAATAATTATTCCTATAGTTCAGGACCTGTCAATTGATTCAATTTACAAATACACAGAGAAAAAAATACCCAAAAAGTAACCACTGAAGATCAGTTGATAAAAAGTAAATATGTGATGGGTAGGTTAAAGAAACTTTTTATTAAACAAGAGTAAATGATTATTATTATTATTTATTTATTTTTAAATTTTGTTTTCTTGCTTAAAGTATTACAAAGAGTAGTACATATTGTAATTATTTTTGACAGCTTTTATGATCAAGACAAGTGATTTATTTTATGTAGGCCATCAAATCAAGGACTTGATTTAGATGCTAGAAAAAGTTGTTAGAGAACCAGTTTGAGCAGCTGTCTAGGAAATAGGACAAGATGGACTGCTGTTTAAGGCTGAATGAAGTATTTCTGGGGACTGATTCTAACCCAAATTTGAACTCAGCTGTAATTCTTTGTGTACAACCCACAGCAAAAAATATTTTTGAAAAGGCAGTCTGAAACAGGCATTAAAATCTTTCAGTGAAATGCTCTTTTCCTATTTTTTTAGACATTTCAGGATGTAAAAGGAAAATCCATAGATTAACAATATAGATTATAGGGAAAATCCATAGATTACCGATATAGATTCTAGGTTTGCACTGTCATGTGAAAGGAATGTTGATGACAATACCACCAATTTCTAGTTCTTTTGACCAAAATTTTTGCAATCATCATTATTTCCTCTCTTTCTCCCACATCACATACCCAATTCTTTGGCAAATCCTATTGTATCACTTTGGAAGTATATTTATTCTCATTATAATCACCCTGGTAAGAGTCACCATCATCTCATGTGTAGAAAGAATCCTGCTTCAGCTTTTTAACTCCCCTTAGGATTCCCAACAAGCATTCTATTCTCAACAAGATAACTAGGGCAAATCTCTTAAAATTTAAGTCAGACTTTGTCATAACTAGGGCAAATCTCTTAAAATTTAAGTCAGATTAAGTTCCCTAAAGGATCCCTATCTCACTCAGAGTACTAGTAAAAGGGGAATTACTGATGAGGGGCTATAGGAGACTAACCAGAGCCCACCTCTACCACCCTCCTTACATTTCTAAATCTACTGTGACTCTTTCCCTGCTGATTAATCTCCACCCACAGTGGCTATCTTGCTGTTTCTCAAGCACACCACACATAGTCCTGCCTTGGGACCACTGTATTAACTGTTCCCTTTGCCTAAAACATTAATTCTATTATCCTCTTCCAATCTCAACTCAGCTTCACAGTGAATCTTTCCCATAACTATTTTT
Organism: Myotis daubentonii; assembly: GCF_963259705.1. Lineage (NCBI taxonomy): Eukaryota > Metazoa > Chordata > Mammalia > Chiroptera > Vespertilionidae > Myotis > Myotis daubentonii. Next base: position 22,458,381 of record NC_081841.1, read on the forward strand.
AAAAAAGTATTTTTCATCTTTATATCTCCACTGTTGTGTTAATTTTCTTTTTTGCCTGCAGAATTTTCACCTTCTGACATACAATATAATTTACTTATTTATTTGGCTTGTTTTTATGGATGTCCATCTCTCCCTTTCCCTACTTACTGAATCTGCTTCCCTATATGCATCATAATGAGGAGGTAATTTGTTCTTTGATATATTCCAAGCACTTAGAAAACTACTTGACACTTTTTTTTTTTGAGTAGACTAATGGGTCAGTTATGACTTTATCTTAATCAGTTAGTGCTAGATATCCTAAAAATATAGTTCATAACAGTTTGTCTATTACATTGAACAACTGATGCTGTTTATTGGTATTAGCACTTGGTTGGGGGTGATGGGAAGAGCCATGTAGCATGGCACTTTTGAAACATCTTAATTTAATTTTGAAATTACTATCATTAGTTATATTTCTTGGGACCTCCTTTCAAAACTATTTATCTAGAGAAGGCATCATTGGTTGAGTTATTTAGGCCCTGCACCCTATAAGAATTGTCCTCTGCATAGTTAAATATTTCCACTCATGGATAAAATATGAATTAAATGAAGAATTATTTCTGTAAAGTAGAGCAACTTGAAAAAGTGAGTCAATAAAAAGAAGTTTTTAGATTGAAATGTGAATAAGAATAAAAAAAAGATGAGCAAAAAAATCCTCAAAATCTAGACAGAGACAACATACAGATTGCTTGAAAAATGTCTTTACCTCTGATTTTATTTAAAAGAATCTAAAACTGATACTCTTATAAAAGTCTTTACAGATATAATATTATTCAAGAATAAGGAGGTAGAACTACAGTCAGTGAAACCAATCAAAAGGAATAGCTTTGGTCCTATATAAAAATATTAGAGAATTAATGTATATTTATATGTTTTCAAACACACATTTTTGTTTCTCAATTATCTGAGAGTTAAATTGAAGACAAGAAGTTTTCACAGCCAGATGTTATGTGGGCATCTTTCTCAGTTCTGATGCTCTCTGCTGGGGAGAGGACCCAGCTTGGGGTTTAGGCCCCAGAGTTCTCAGTGGAACCCCCTTTCCCACAGCTGAGTTATCTCTGGGGAACTTCATTGCTGTCTGTGGGAGCCCAGCCAGCCCTTTCATGCTTCCACCCTTCCTACCAGTCTCTAAGTGGTCTCCACTTTCCATCCTTGGTTATCAGGATTCTCTCCAGCTAGTCTTCAGTTGATTATTCAGGATGGGTGCTTGTTTTTTTTTTTTGTTTGTTTTTTGTTTTGTTTTTTGTATTTCAGTTGTAATTCCAGTTTGGTCCTGGGAGCCTGTCTGTGTAGCATCCACTTACTCCCAACTAGTCCCTTAAAACAGGCAAATATTTATTATTTGTAATTTCTAAAATACTGACATTCTCTTTTGTACCTATAGTACAACTAGAGGCCTGGTGCACTCTAGTTGTGCATGAAATTTGTGCACTTGGTGGGGGTGTGTGGAGGGTTCCCTCAGCCCAGCCTGCACCCTCTCACAGTCTGGGAGCCCTAGGGAGCGGGCCTAAGCTGTCACTTGGACATCCTTAGCACTGCCGCGGAGGTGGGAGAGGCTCCTGCCACCCCTGCTGTGCTTGCCAGCTGTGATCCCAGCTTCTGGCTGAGCGGTGCTCCCCCTGTGGAAGTGCACTGACACCAGGGGAAGCTCCTGGTGGTCAGTTCATGTCATAACAACCTGTCATTCCACCGTTGGGCCGAAACTGGCTCTCTGACATCCCCTGAGGGGTCCTGGATTGTGAGAGGGTGCAGGCAAGGCCCAGGGAATCCACTGGTGTATGATTGGGGCTGTGGAGGCATGCAGAAGGTTGGCCAGCCGGGGAAGGACTGCGGGAGGGTTCCAGGGCATGTCTGGCCAGTCTCACTCAGTCCTGATCGGCCAGATCCCAGCAGCAAGCAAACCTACTGGTTGGAGCATCTGCCCCCTGGTGGTCTGTGCACGTCATAGAGACTGGTCGACGAGTCGACTGTCTGCCCCCTGATGGTCAGTGGATGTCATAGCGAGTGGTTGAGTGGGCTTAGCATATCATTAGCATATTACACTTTGATTGGTTGAACGGACAACCGGACAACCTGTCACTTAGCATACTAGGCTTTTATTATATCTACATATATAAAAGCTTCATATGCTAAGTGTCCAACCGAGTGGTTGACTGAACGGTCAATTGCTTGACCAGTCACTATGATGTGCACTGACTACCAGGGAGCCGACACTCAGACTGGTAGGTTTGATTGCTGCTCGTGCCCGATCTACCTGGACTGGGCGAGACAGCCCAGATTGGCCCTGATCGCTGGCCAGGCAGAATGACCCCACCCATGCACAAATTCGTGCACTGGGCCTCTAGTCTATATATATAAAAAGCCAGTGTCTGTGATGACCGTGATGACCTAACGACCGGTCACCATGAGGTGCATTGAGCATCTCTCAGTCCCTCGCCCAGGCCCGCAAGCGGGGCGGGGCAGGAATGGCGACTGGTGAGTGGGCTGAACAGCTGACCTCTTAGTCCTTGCCCCCAGCCTGCAGGCTCCAATGGATCAGCAACAGTGAATGGAGGAATCTGAGTGGGTGGCAGGAGGACTGGCTGGCTGTCAGGCCGCTGGGATCACCAGCTCATCCCCGGCTGCTTGGGGGCTCAGGCCTGTGGGAAAACAGGTGCTGGCGACATCACCTCCATGAGCATGCGCCGGGCCAGCCGCTGATGGAACGCGCTGCCTGCTGGGGGCCACTCACACCGGGGCAGGTAGGTCTGCGGGCATGCCCCGCAACTTCGGTCAGTGCCTCAGCAGCGGCAGTAGCAGAGCCCGCCTGAGCGGCCACGAGCAGGCAGCATGTTCCCCAGCGCACGGGCATGGAGGTGAAGTCGTCGTGCCTGCTTTCCCAGAGGCCTGAGCCCCCCAGCAGCCAGGGATGAGCTGGTGATCCCAACAGCCTGGCAGCCTGGTGGCGGAGGCAGCACTTGGCCTGGGGACTGGCGAACGGGCAGAAGATGGCCCTGATCACAGGAGGTTAGGCCCTAGAGACACTACCCGCATGACTTCGTGCGCTGGGCCTCTAGTAGAATTATAAAAATCAGAAGAAATTTACAAAATCAGGAGATTAACGTGAGTGCAATACTCTTATTTAATGTACAAACTTTAACACGTTTTGCTAATTTCCTCAACAATATCCTCTTTAGCAAAAGAAAATCCCAGATCATGTGTTGCTTTGCTCACTTGGTTAATGTCTACCATGTTTCTCATATTGTATCTGTATGAGATGAAGAATGCTAACTAAACTTACTATGGTAATCACTAACAATATATGTCATTCAAATCATTACTCTGTACACCTTAAATTTATATAGTGAAGTATGCCAATTATGTACAAATAAAACTGGGAAATAATAACTACAGTAAAAATATTTCTTGAATTATATTAGAGGGAAAATATTGATCTGTGAATAAAGATTTTGTTATTTTGTGAAATCTATCACTGGACATTAATAACATTAACAAACTTGTTTTGATTATTGTAAAATATATATTTTGTTAAGTGAATAAGAAATGTGTATTTTCATTCAGAGAATATAATCTTTCTCAGAATTTATTTAAAAGGAGATAGAGATATATGGTAATAATGGTTGTGAATTAAAGTGAAATCACATTGTCTAGTCTTCTGTTGCAGTTCATGGAGAATGGCCAGGGAGACCTAATCATCCTTTGTGATAGAGTGCTAGTACTCTCTTGGTTTCAAATTCTTTAACTATTCTTTTTCAGCCTTTCTGGAAAGTTGTTCAATCTTTGTATCTGGTATTTTTTCCCTTCAAAACCTCATAGTGCAATGTCTTCTGGTTATTATAAGCTTTTGGCCTTTATTAACTAATATTGTCCCCTTTCTCAGATTATTTTTCCTTAATATTCTAGCATACCAAGTTTAGGTTTGAACTACCCATTTGCAAACTCATTTGTACTAAACATATGAAGGGTGGATATTGGCATTATGTGGTACATAATGGTTGTGTACAAACAGCTCATTGCAAGCTGCTTATTGACTAACAGTTGGCTTTGATTACATCATTCTCTCATTTTTTTTCCCTCTCAATTCTAGTAAATGGACTTCTGCTTTATTCATGTCTTGTGACAGACAACCTTTAACATGTACCCTTTCCAGTAATTTGTTTCATAGGATCTATTTATGCTTCACTTACTATCTTGATGATCTCTCTGAATTAATGAGTGCTTTAAGACTTGGGGTCCTGGCTTTAAACAGATATTTTGAGACAGAAGTAAGACATTGTCTTCATACTGTCTTACCACCAGCCAGATACTGGGTATCTTTCCCTTTACTTTAACAATTACTACTCCATATTTTATATTTTTGCATTTAATTAACAATGATTTACCTGATTATGTCTGGAAAGAACTAGAAAAACATGTATATACATATAATACATACTTGGTCTCAAGATATTAAGACTGCTCATATTTATCTAGTGATTTTAAGTACACTTCCATTCCCACAAGTTATTAAGAGATTATTAGAATGAAGTAAGAGTTTTGAACACTATGTCAAAGATCAAATATCTTAATTGGTGTAAAGGTGAAATAATCAGCCTTCTCCCTTTTTTTCTAATAATGTTTCTGTTATTTGTCCTGGCTCAGCATTAAAATAAACTGGGAATCAGGAGAGAATTTTTAAAAATGTGCATACTGGACAAAGGAATATGAAGATCTGTCAGGATCCACTGCTCAGACTTGAACTTTAGCTGAAATTATGTTAGTTGCCATCATGAATAGTTATCTTTAAGACTTGATGCTTAGACCAACTGAGCAGAAATAGAAAATGAATTGGGATGTGGCCACAACCCTATGATATGGGGATGAGTTATACTTTTAAAAGTATTCCATAAGTTGAATATGTTAAAAACCAGATAGTATATGTAGGATGGCATTCTACTTAAATTGACCTATCTATACATATAAAAGGCTAGTATGCTAAGTGTCCGACCATTCGACCATTTGACCATTTGACCATTCAACTGTTCTACCGTTCAGCTGGTAGCTATGATGTGCATTGACCATCAGGGGGCAGATGCTCAACACACAGGCATGGAATGGAACAGACTGTAGAATCTCAGAGGGAAGTGGAGAGGGGAGAGGGTGAAAGGGATTAACCAAAGATCTTTTTTTTAATTTAAAAATTTATTTTTATTTTTTTATTGTTTAAAGTATTAAAAATAGTAGAACATATGTCTTCTTTTACCCCTATTGACCTCTCCTCAGCCTCCCCCACCCCCCTGGCACATGCCCTCAACCCTCTAGTGTCTGTGTCCATTGGTTATGTTATATGAATGCATACAAGTCAACCAAACCAAAGTTCTGATATGCATACTAGAGGCCTGGTGCATGGATTCGTGCACTGGTGGGGTCCCTCAGCCTGGCCTGTGGGGATTGGGCTGAAATTGGCCTGGTGCATGGATTTGTGTACAAGTGGGGTCCCTTGGCCTGGCCTGTGGGGATTAGGCTGAAATCGGCAGTCTGACATGCCCCAAGGGGTCCCAGATTACAAGAGGGTGTGGGCTAGGTCGAGGGACCCCACCAGTGTACAAATTCGTGCACTTGGCTTCTAGTGTTAAAGTAAAGGAGTATCTTCCAGAAATTTGGATTTCACCAGAAGCAGAATTCAAACTTTTCTCCAACTGTAGATATGAGAAAGTAAACATGAGTGAGGTATAGGTCCTGAATTAAAAAAAATCAGCATTACGTTTGTGAAGAATTACTGGGTAAGGCATAAAAAATCTTGATTTAATGTTTTAAACATTAGAGCATTGGAAGAAAAAGCAACTTCTGAGAAGGAGAAGCGGGCAAAAGAAAATTTAGATGTCTTATCATTCTCAGTAGGTTTCCGGATGTTGTAGTCTTTATGAGACATGAACAAACAGACATGGGAAAAGAGAAAGATGACATTAAATTATAATAGAAGAGTTGAAATGAGGGCTTGGTTAGCAAGGTGTATATAATGTTAACAATGTAATAGTGTGATCAAATTTTATATTATAGGAAGTAAGGAAGATAATTGAAAATACAGAAAAATAAATTTATGAGAGTAAGCTAAATCTGAAAAACTCGACTATTGCAAAGGACAAGAATGATCAATAGGGGATGAAGCTTAGGAATACAATTTAAGAAACAGAGATCTTCCCTAAGTATAAATCACAATAGATGGGATAAGAGAAATAATCAAATGTGTAATTAGAATAAAGTTTTCTAAAGAAAGATAATTAAATATGTAGATTAAAATGGATCATTATATTTTGGGAAAGAAATGATAATGAGATTCACAGATATTGTTTGACAACAAAGTTAAATTCTGAGGGGAAACACCATAAATTTTTTAAAAAATTTACTTACTGATTTTTTTTTGGAGAGAGATATTAGTTGTTCCACTTATTTTGTGCATTCATTGGTTCCTTCTTGTATGTGCCCTGACCAGAGATCAAACCCACAAACTTGGTGTATAGAGAGGACACTTCAATGTTGGTTGAGCTACCTGGCCAGTGCAAAAAAAAAAGCAAACCTACAAACAACAAACAAAAAACCCCCACAAATTTTAAAAATAAATAACCTATAATCTAAAGAAATGAAATAACACTGGCCTCAGATTTATTTTCTGCAATGGGTACCACTAGATATAGAGTAATACATTGTTGAAAGAAAATGTTTATGACCCAATAACTCTACTCAATCAACTTGTCTGTCATGTGCAAGGACAGCAGAATGTTTTAGTTATGTAATGTTTTAGAAAATGCACAGTCACACGCGATGCCCAAAATTACTTAAAAAATGAGAAACATACGTGACTAATTAACAACTATACGGGAAAGCAGAACAGGGAGGAAAGCAAGAAGAGACAGAAGAAAATGTGTATCAGCAGGAAGTTTCTTTAGAATCAGCAAAAGTAGGCATGAGAGGACATGCTGAGTTTATTATTTAGAAGAAATTGTGGTTGAATTTTTCACCTCTTGCCATACTTTCCTTCCTGCCCCAGTCCTTCCTTGGCTACTGTCTCTAAGGATAGTGAGGAAAGGAGAAAGTAAGCATGAAGAGGAAGTAAATTTGGAAGAAGAAAAATATGTAGTAAATATGAGGGCTACGACCTCCTCCTAAACAGGGTAAGGAAGTAAACGTGTAATTCTGAACTACAGCACTTAACATGAGGAGAAAAAGAACACACTTATAATGTGTTCAGAAAGGCTCATATCATTCTGAAGGCTATAACTTTGGGTTACAGAGCTAGTAATTTTTAAAAAATGCTTTATTGTTGAAAGTATTACATGTCTTCTTCCACTCACTGCACCCCTCCACCCCCCGACCTCTCCCAACCAGCTCCTGCCTCCCAGCACAGGCCCTCACCCCCCTATTGTCTGTGTCCATTGGTTATGTGTATATGCATGCATACAAGTCCTTTGGTTGATCTCTTACCAACCCCACCTCCCCTGCCTTCTCTCTGAGGTTGGACAGTCTGTTTAGTGTTTCTTTGTCTCTGGATCTATTTTTGTTCGTCAGTTTATGTTGTTCATTATATCCCCACATATGAATGAGATCATGTGGCATTTATCTTTCTCTGACTGGCTTATTTTGCTTAGCATAATGCTCCCCAGGTCCATCCATGCTGTTTCAAATGGTAAGAATTCCTTCTTTTTTACTGCAGCCTAGTATTCCATTGTGTAGATGTACCACAGGTTTTTATCCTCTCATCTGCTGATGGGCACTTAGGCTGTTTCCAAATCTTAGCTATGGTAAATTGTACTGCTATGAACATAGGGGTGCATATATTCTTTCTGACTGGAGCTTCTTATTTCTTGGGATGTATTCCTAGAAGTGGGATTACTGGGTCAAATGGGAGTTCCATTTTAACTTTTGAGGAAACTCTATACTGTTTTCTACAGTGGCTGCACCAGTCTGCATTCCCACCAGCAGTGTATGAAGATTTCTTTTTCTCCACATCCTCGCCAGCATTTGTCCTTTGTTGATTTGTTGATGATAGCTATTTTGACAGGTGTGAGATGGTACCACATTGTCGTTTTGATTTGCATCTCTCAGATGATTAGTAACTTTGAGCATGTTTTCATATGTCTTTTGGCCTTCCTTATGTCTTCTTTTGAAAAGTGTCTGTTTAAGTCCTTTGCCCATTTTTTTATTGGATTGTTTATCTTCCTTTTGTTAAGTTGTATGAGTTCCCTATAAATTTTGGAGAGTAAACCCTTATTGGATGTCACATTGGCAAATATGTTCTCCCATACAGTGGGCTTTCTTGTTGTTTTGTTGATGGTTTCTTTTGCTCTGCAGAAGCTCTTTATTTTGATGTACTCCCATTTGTTTATTTTCTCTTTAGTTTCCAATGCCCTATGAGCTGTATCGGTGAAGATATTGCTTTGGCATATGTCTGAGATTTTGCTGCTGTGGATTCCTCTAATATTTTTATGGTTTTCCATCTTATGTTTAAGTCCTTTATCCATTCTGAGTTTATTTTTGAGTATGGTGTAAGTTGGTGGTCTAGTTTCATTTTTTTTGCATGTATCTGTCCAATTTTCCCAACACCATTTATTGAACAGACTGTCTTTTTAAAAAAATACATTTTATTGATTTTTTTTTTTTTTTTTTTTTTTTTTTTTTTTTACACAGAGGAAGGGAGAAGGGTAGAGAGCTAGAAACATCGATGATAGAGAAACGTCGATCACAAGGTACATGGCCTTGACCAGAATTGAACCTGGGACTTTTCAGTCCACATGCCGATGCTCTATCCACTGAGCCAAACCGGTTAGGGCTGAAGAGAGTGTCTTGATTCCATTGTATACTCTTGCCTCCTTTGTCAAATATTAATTGAGCATAGTGGTTTGGGTCAATTTCTGGGTTCTCTATTCTATTCCAATGATCTATATGTCTGTTCTTGTGCCAGTACCAGGCAGTTTTGAGAATAGTGGCTTTGTTCTACAGCTTGATATCTGGTGTTGAGATCTCTCCTACTTTGTTCTTCTTTCTCCTGCAGACCTACTTTCCATAGTCAGACGCTATGCCTGTCCCAAGGGACCGGCCTCGGTGCTGTGCAGTTTCCCTCTGACCCTCTGGGCTCAGAGGTCTCACAGTTCTCTTCAGCCCAGATCCCTGATTCTACCATTCTCCGGATGTCCTCTGTCCTTCCCAGCTGTGAGTTGTCTCACCAGCTGTGTCTACTTTGCTAATTTGGGATGGACGTTATTTGATTTAGTTGTTTGTTCTATCTGCTCCAGGAAAAGGCTCTGGACACGTCCATCTATTTTGCCGCCATTTTGTCTCCTATCTGTCATATAAGGCTTTTATTATGTCCAGGTGTGATCCCTTTATTCCCACTTCGCTGAAAGTTTTTATCAAGAAATAGTGTTGGATTTTTTCAAATGCTTTTTCTGCATCAATTGATCTGATCATGTGGTTTTTGTCTTTCAATTTGTTTATGTGCTATATCACATTTATTGATTTGTGGATATTGTACCATCCTTGCATCCCTGAAATAAATCCTACTTTGTAATGGTATATGACCTTTTTAATATATTGCTGGATGTGATTTGCTAATATTTTGTTAAGGATTTTAGCATCTATGTTCATCAGGAATATTGGCCTATAATTCTCTTTCTTTGTAGTGTCTTTATCTGATTTTGGGGTTAGGGTGATGCAGACTTCATAGAAAGAGTTTGGAAGTGTTCTTTCTCTTACTCTGAAATTGGGTGTTAGGCTTTTATTTTCTAATATCATTTGTGAAAAACGTGAGAAGCACAACCAATTCTTTTTTAAGGACACTGTTGATTAAATAGATGAATCAACTCTTCTTCTGTATGCTTGTATCTTTCCTTTTCCAAAAAACCTTTGTATAAACATGCCTATCTTGAGCAGGCCATTTTATAGAATGTACATCTCTGAATTGTGAAGACTAGAATCCTATCTAATAAAAGAGAAACATGATAATTGGCGTACGATCACTACCCTTCCCATTGGCTAATCAGGGCAATATGCAAATTAACTGTCAGCCAAGATGGCGGCCGGCAGCCAGGCAGCTTGAAACTAACATGAGGCTTGCTTGCTTCAGTGACGGAGGACTCCAACGTTCCCCACCTGCTGCTGCAGGCCTCTGAGCTGCAAGCAACTATGTAACAAACATAGAAGCTAAACAAAACCCCAGAAACCTGCCGGGCTTCAGCCAGCAGGATCGCAACATTGTAAGCAAAGGCCAGAAGCCTACTTTCAGCAGCGGAGGCCTAAGAGCTGGAGCCAAGCCTCAAAGCTAAAGCTGGCCCAGAATAAAAAAAAAAAAAAGAAAAAAATGAGCGGTTGGGAGCTTCAGTCACCCACCAGCCTGAAAACAGCCCTCAGCCCCTCACCCAGACTGGCCAGGCACCCCAGTGGGGACCCCCACCCTGAAGGGTGTGTGACCAGCTGCAAACAGCCATCATCCCCTCACCCAGGCTGGCCAGGCACCCCAGTGGGGACCCCCACCCTGATCCAGGACACCCTTCAGGGCAAACCACCGGCCCCCACCCATGCACCAGGCCTCTATGCTATATAGTAAAAGGGTAATATGCCTCCCAGCACTGGGTTCAGCAGAGCCGAGAGGCCTCCTGGCACTGGGCTCAGCGTGACAGGGGGCAGCGCCCAAACCCCCTGATCGGCCCTACTCTGTGGGTGACAGGGTGCAGCACCCCAACCTCCCCCCCCCCCACGGGCCCTGCTCTGTGTGTGACGGGGTAGAGCCATAACCTCCCCATCAGCCCTGCCCTGTGTGTGACAGGGGGGAGCTCCCCAACCGCCTGATGGGCCCTGCTCTGTGTGTGACAGGGGGAGCTCCTCAACCCCCTGATGGGCCCTGCTCTGTGCATGACAGGGGGCAGCGCCCCAACCCCCTGATTGGCCCTGCTCTGTACGTGACGGGGGTGGTGCCGCAACCTCCCCATCGACCCTGCCTTGAGTGTGACAGGGGGCGGTGGTCCAAACCCCCAATCGGCCCTACCCTGAGCATGACTGAGGATGGCATCGCAACCTCCCAATCCGCCCTGCTCTGTGCATGACAGGGGATGGCGCCCCAACTCCCCAATCGGCCCTGCTCTGAGCCCGACCAGGGGCTGCACCTAGGGATTGGGCCTGCCCTCTGCCACCCAGGAGCAGGCCTAAGCCAGCAGGTCGTTATCTCCAGAGGGGTCCCAGACTGCGAGAGGGCACAGCGGGGCTGAGGGACCCCCCTCCCCCTTGAGTGCACAAATTTTTGTGCACCAGGCCTCTAGTCTGAAGATAAAAGCATATTTAAAATTAAGTTGTTCTAAGTAAATTGGACTCTATTTTCTGTCCTATTTGTTTGGGATACCTTAATTTTACACATACAAATCCTTCAACTCTAATCTTTGTTGGTTCCTGAGGTCAGCCTATTATAGGAAGAGATCTAATAAATTTGTTACTTAATCCTAGGCTTAATAATTCCCTATAACTTTTTTTTCTATCTCCTGAAATGAAACAAGTCATATATGGTTAAAGTTCTTGTTTCTACTTATTAGTTTATTAAAGAGCTTTACCATACATCTGTGATTAAAACAGTCTGGGTCTTTGAAATCTACAGTCATCACAGAGAAATACATTTATCAGAGACAACTTTAAAGTACATGGTATAATGAAAAGAAAAAGGTGTGAGATGAGAATACAAAGAAACAGTAGCTTAGTTACACAAATTCCCGTAACTAGGCAGGGATCAATAATGAGTGAATTGGAATATAAATTTTTCTTGTCAAAATACAGGTGGTTTTTTTTTTTGTCATTCATTGAGAAACTTCTGCATTATTCCAATGTAGCAGAAAAATGTTGCTGATTTTTATTTGAGGATGGTGAATTAAAAATATGTACTATAGAATCTTTCCTCTTGCCTAAAAATGACAAGGGAAGTATCCAAAGGAAATCAATGACCATGCTTAAATTCAGTAGGTGGAATCTCAGTAGATCCATATCTTTATACAATTCTTGGGGAGGGATAACATACAGAATACTATTGGATAAAGAATTCAACACCATATATAATAGTACAAAACAAATAAGTTGTAATTCCAAGACTGTTTCAAATTCAGTGCAGGAAGTAATCCAAGGGTAATTGGCAGTAATTACATTTGTACCCTAAAGTCAAATTCACAACCAGAAACTCTAGGGAGTCTAAAGGAAGACTTCAACATGAGAAATTAGTGCAGGGTCAAGAAGCACCAAGCATAGGGGTACACATAACTTTTGAATTAGTGTTTTGGTTTTGTAGCATCATTTGCAATAGTCAAGATATGGAAACAACTCAAGTGCCCATCAATAGACGAGTGGATAAAGAAGATGGGGTACATAATAAACAATTGAATGTTGCTTGACCATAAAAATTAATGAAATCTTAACCATTTATGACAACATGGATGGACCTAGAGGGTATTATGCTAAGTGAAATAAGTCAGACAAAGACAAATACCATATGATTTTACTTATATGTGGAATTTAAACGACAAAATAAAGGAACAGAAACAGACTCACAGATACAGAAAACAGACTGATGGTTGCCAAATGAGAAGGGGCTTAGGGACTGGGTGAAAAAGGTGAAGGAATTAAGAAGTACAAATTGGTAGTTACAAAATAGTCACAGGACTAAAGTCAATAACATTGTATGACTACTATGTACAGTCAGGGGGTATAGACAGCACAGAATCACTTTGTAAGTTATATAAATGTCTAACCAGTATGTTGTACACCTGAAACTAATATAAATTGATATTGAATGTCAACTGTAATTGAAAAATAAATTTTTTTAAAAGTACAAATCATCTGTGAAAAATAAACATTATAAGAAAACAAAACCAATAAACACAGCAAGTAAAACACCTTATATCCACCCTAGCCGGTGTCCTAACCGGTTTGGTTGCAATGTACAGAACATTGGCTTGTGGACCAATGGGTCCTGGGTTTGATTCCAGTCAAGGGTACTTACTTTGGTTGCAGGCTTATCTCTGGCTAGGGCCCTGGTCAGTGCTCGTGCAGGAGGCAACCAATTGGTGTGTTTCTCTCACATCGATGTTTCTCTTTATCTTTTCCTCTATTGTCCACTCTCCCTATAAATCGATAGAAATATATCCTCAGGCGAGGATTAACAAAATAACAAAATAAACAACAACAACAAAACACCTTACACCCAAGGAAACATTGAAAGAAAATGGAAAAGATATAGAAAATAGTATAAGTAACATTAAAAGGGGCATTAAAGGTTATTTCATTAAAAATTCATAGTTCATAAAATTAAAACTTGCCTAGATGAAACAGAAAAAAACACACCTCAAAATAGTAACTGAAGAACAAAATGGATACCTCAGAAGAAAAAATTCTTGATCTGGGATACATAAATAAGTAAGTTTCCAAAAACACAGTACATGAAGTGAAAAATAGATGGGAAATATAAAAATAAAGGTAAGAGATATAAAGGGTACAGATGGAGAGATTTCAACATCCATCTAATAGGAGTTATAGAAATATTGAAAGAGAGACAAGAGCACAAACAATAACAATTATGACAACAATAGGTGAAAATTTTCCAGAATTTAGCTAAAACATGAGTCATCATTCGTTCTTTAGAGCAGGAAAACAGATTATACTCAAAGAAAATTGAATCATATTGCTTTCTTATCACCAACACTGGCAAGAATAAAACTTAGGAGAAAAATTTTGTTCACAGTTCTTAGACATGACACCAAAAGCACTATTAATAATAGAACAAATTCTTAAGTTGAAGAACTAATAAAAACTTTAGTTATTCAAAAGACAGTTAAAAGAAGTAAAAGACAAGTCACATACACTGGAAGAAAATAATTGCACATCATATATCCCATAATAAACTTATATATCCAAGATACATAAAGAATTCTCATAATTCAGTTTAAAAAACAAGTGTTCTTTTCTTGATCTGGATGACAATTACCTGAGTGTGTTCATTCGTGAAATTGATGGAACTGAACAATGTGACTTCTGTTTTTTGTTTACCTTTTATATGCATTTAGGTCAAAATAAGTTCAAAGTATACTAAAAATCTACTCAAGAATTTAGCAAAATAATTTTAAGTAAGCTAAAAAGTTAGGAGGAGATGCTGGAAATATTTCAGTCTGAATGGATCTTGTCTCCCTTCCAATTTCAATGTCAATGCATTCCCCTCTCCTAAGTTGAGCAGCAGCTAAAATCACTAGTCTAGCAGGTCCTCTGCAGGAATCCTGGTAGAAAATGGTTGACTTCCCCCAAACTGTGACCCAGAGTGAAGGGAAAAGCCTGCTTTCTATGTGGCTTATCTCTCAAGTTTCCAAAAATCTGAAGTGTTGCTGGTGCCTCTTCTGAAGCAGGCATTGAGACAAAATTGAAGGGACAAAATATTTGTTAGGGATTAATACCTCTCAAAGGAAGCAGAGGAGTAGGGGTGTGGGAGAACAGGATGGAATAAAGGAAGAAGTTGAACTGTGGTGCAGGCCCCAAAATGTCTCAGCTATTTTGTAGGGAAGCGGGGAGCAAGTGATGACTGTGAGGGGCATTGTAATAATAAAATGTTCTGACAATGTCTTTCTAGTTCATAGGAGGGAAAGTGAATTACAGAAATCACAGTGGTCACAATAAATGTATTGCAAAAAGCACTTTGTGCACTATCAGATCTGTAATTAAAGGCAAGAACTGTACCTGTATTCAGAACGCTCAGAACATCTGTGAATCAAAGACAATGTCAAATGAGCAGCAGGATGTAAGGCAAATAAGAAGTTTAAGCTGCTCTCCAGTACCAAGCAATTATATATTGATCCATCAATTATAAATTGATCCATACATTTGACTGGTTAATCAGAAACAGATTTTGAAACTGGTGATAAGTTTTGGAAAAGTTGGCTTCAGAAAGAGCTTAAAATGACACCAGTAAGTTCAGTTAAGCCATCTCATTTAGGTGCATTTCAGAGAAAAGTGATGAAGACTTACTTACCTTTAAGCACTTATGCCCAGATATTGATGAGAGTTCTATGACAGTTGGAACTGTACTGTTGGCTGGAGTTGGTTGATTGACACAGGTTGGTACATAAATTGTAAAAAGAAGTAAATGACACTGAGAGTTTGTGATGAGAGCAAGCAGGATAGATAGCTATGCAGAGGCTTAATAAACAGTGGGAAGAGGTGGGGAAATGAAGTGAGATGGGAAAGAGTGAGTGATGAGGAAAATTAAAAAAAGGGGTAGTAAATGAAAGAATAAGAAATATTAAATAGATGTATTGCTTATGGACACTATTCTTAACTTTTTTTTGAATTCTCTCACCTGAGACAATTGGGCACCCTCTGAGAGAGCATCTATTAAGAGAATAGCAGATAAATGAAATAAGTCAGACAGAGAAAGATAAATGTTGTATCATCTTACTTACATGTGGATTCTAAAGAACAACAACAACAAAAATAACCCAACACAAAACAAGAACAGACTCATAGATACAGAGAACAAATTGGTGGTTGCTAGATGGGAGGAAGGTTTGGGACTGGGTGAAAAAGGTGAAGGGGTTAAGAAATACAAATTGGGAGAACCAAGATGGTGGCATAGGTAAGTGGCCGTACTTGCTGCCTCTCACAACCACATAAATACCACAACTAAATGGCAGGACAACTACCACCCAGAACTGCAGGAAGGCTGGCTGAGTGGTAGTTCCACAACTAGAGAGGTGAAGAAGGTGCATCGAGACTGGGAAGAGGCATGGAAGCATGGAAAGGGCTGGCACCTGGGTGTGCAGCTCTTCTAACTCCAGTTCCAGGCGAGACTCTGGGGGACCCCGGCACATACGGGGCGAAACTGGACTATCTGGCATCGGGACAGGAATGCGAGGGCAGCTTTCTCTGAGAGGTGCTCGCAGCGATCATTGTTCCTGCACAGGGGTGTGGGATGCAGAGAACTGGGGACGTCTCTGGTTCAGGGCTGACTGGCAGCCATAGCTGTTTGCTCCTCCCTGGTGATTCCCGGAGACACCTCCCCACCCAATTTACAACCCACCCAAGGTGTGTGCATTGGCTTTTGCATATGAATGGTCTGTCCTTTCACCTAAAACCTGTCAAACTGCAGCTCGGTCAGAGAGCCCCAGAGCTTCCAAAAGAAGGCTCAAGGCCCTGCTAGCCTTGTTTCATAGCTGGGCCTCGTCTGGGCACTTCAAATCCCCATACAAAAAGGAGTAATCTGCAGATGTCTCTGTAGCTCCTGCTGGGCAGCCCCAGACAGTGGCTGACCTTGCACCTCCTTGGAGATCCAAGAGCCAAAATACCCAGTGGTCAGAGTGAGACCACACAGGATTACAACTCCTCACATCCATAAGGGACACACTCAAGGGGCAGACTCAGTGAGCACCAAAGCCCTACTGAAGCAAGTCCTGCCCCATAAGGGTGTCTCCTGCACAACAGATCTTCCAGTGTAGACACAGCTCGTCATCACAGCCAACTGGCCTGGAGGTCAATTCCTCCTAGTGATACCAACAGCAATCAAGACTTAACTACAACAAGATTGTGCACACAGACCACAAAGGGGTGCACCAAGAGCGTCCACCTCAGATGACTGGGGAGGCTGAGCCACTGGGCCCTATAGGACACCAACCACACAAGGCCACTCTATCAATTCAAGGAGACTTAGCTGCTACCCAGTACATAGAAACAAACATAGGGAAGCAGCCAAAATGTGGAGACAAAGAAACAAGTCACAAATGAAAGAAATGGATGAAAGCAAAATACTGGATATAGAGTTCAAAAACACGGTTATAAGGTTACTCAAGAAACTTCTAGAAACCTCCGAGAAATTTAGTGAGACCCTCAAGAATATGAAAATGGACCAACTAGAAATTAAGCATACACTGACTGAAATAAAGAATAATATACAGAGATCCAATAGCAGACTAGAGGATCCCAAGAATCAAGTCAAAGATTTGAAATATGAATAAGCAAAAAACACCCAACCTGAAAAGGAAAAAGAAAAAAGAATCCAAAAGTATGAAGATAGTGTAAGGAGCCTCTGGGACAACTTCAAGCGTACCAACATCTGAATTATGGGAGTGCCAGAAAAAGAGAGAGAGCAAGATATTGAAAACCTATTTGAGGAAATAATGACAGAAAACTTCCCCTATCTGGTGAAAGAAATAGACTTAAAAGTCCAGGAAGCACAGAGAACCCCAAACAAGAGGAATCCAAAGAGGACCACACCAAGACACATCATCATTAAAATGCCAAGGATTAAACACAAAGAGAGAAGCTTAAAAGCAGCGAGAGAGAAATAGTTACCTACAAGGGAGTACCCATATGACTGTCAGCTGATTTCTCAACAGAAATTATGCAGACGAGGGAGTGGCAAGAAATATTCAAAGTGATGAATAACAAGAACCTACAACCAAGATTACTCTACCCAGCAAAGCTATCGTTTAGAATTGAAGGTCAGAAAAAGAGCTTCACAGATAAGAAAAAGCTAATGGAGTTCATCACCACCAAACCAGGATTATATGAACTGCTGAAGGGTATTCTTTAAGAAGAGGAGGAAGAAGAAAATGATAAAGATAAAAATTATGAACAACAAAGTGACCACAAATACATATCTATCAACAAGTGAATCTAATAATCAAGTGAATAAAAAATCTGATGAACAGAATAAACTGTTGAATATAATAGAATCAGGGGCATAGAAAGGGAGTGGACTGACAATTCTCTGAGGGAAGGAGGCATGGGGGATGCAGGAAGAGATTGGACAACAATCTTACACCTATGGACAAGGACAGTGGAGGGGGTAAGGGCATGGGGTGGGGAGGGGTGGGAACTGGGTGGAGGGGAGCTATAGGGGGAAAAAAGAGGAATAACTGTAATAATCTGAACAATAAAGATTTATTTAAAAGAAAGCTCATATAGGTATAAAAAATTCAACCTAGTATCACTCATGATAATAAAAAAGTGAAAGCAAAAAAAAAAAAAAAAAGAAATACAAATTGGTAGTTACAAACTAGTCAGGGGGTTGTGAAATATAACATTGGAAATATAGCCAATAATATTGTAATAACTATGTATGTTGCCAGGTGGGTAATAGATTTATTGGGGGATCATCATAAGATATATAAATTTCTAACCACTTTGCTGTACACCTGAAACTAATGTGAAATAATATAGAATGTCAACTGTAACTGAAAAAAGTTTTTTTTAATATATTTTATTGATTTTTTACAGAGAGGAAGGGAGAGAGATAGAGAGTCAGAAACATCGATGAGAGAGAAACATCGATCAGCTGCCTCCTGCACATCTCCCACTGGAGATGTGCCTGCAACCAAGGTACATGCCCTCGACCGGAATCGAACCCGGGACCCTTCAGTCCGCAGGCAGACGCTCTATCCACTGAGCCAAACCAGTTACAGCTGAAAAATTTTTTTAAATGAGAAGGTAAAAAGAAAAAAAGAACAGCATAGACTATAAATACAGTCATTCTTTCTTCCTGGTGTTACTTTGTTGTTTGTCACCCTAGGTTCCAAGATGCCTGACCATGCTAGACTTGATGTGGTAGCTACCGTAATGAAGATAAGCAAAGACCCCACAAACTACTACACAGGGCGAATGCTGTGGTTTAGTTTTACTTTTCTTTACTTTTCAGTGGTGTATGTAGGGCAAATCACCTGGTTTGATCTGGTCAAAGACTTCCAGTGTCATGGGAATATCTCCAAAGCCTGCCTAGCAGAGTGCTATGAAAGTCACTTCACCAGCCCTGTTCTTGGAGTTTGGTATGTGATTGGCTTTGTCTTCTTCTTCAACTTTTTCATGATGGAGAGTTTTGCCTCTGAGGGTGTGCAAGATGGGAATGAGAAGCATAAGAAGAAACCTTTAGAACAGAAGCCCAGTGACACTAACAACAAAGAAGACAACATAAAAACAAAAAAAGATCAAATTCTTTACTTCACCCAAAACAAATTCCTGCTGGCAACGTATCTTGTCTACTTTCTTGTACAGCTGTCTGTACAGCTGATCTTCTCAGTTATTCTTATTCACAATCAACTACCACTTCTTAAAAAACCCATTTGGTGCAGTACCCTCTTATGTCTTGGACCTTATACATGTGTGATAAGGGGAACACAGGAAAAACTTATGTCCATCATACTTCTAATTTCACTCTCAGTGGTTATCATGATTTTCTGTATTATGTTCTTCCTGTTTACCATTGATGTATACTTGGTCATGAGGCGCTGCGCCAAGAAATACAGAGGCACTGTAAAATTCAGAAAGAAGCCCAGATGATCACCACAGATTACAAAATATGGGAAGGATGCAAAAAGAGGCTTCTTGTGGTTTTATATTGAAGCAGTACATACTCTATCCTTATTTCATATTCCCAGTACATTGTAATCTTAAAAGAAATAAAAGTTGGAAGTTTGACAAGCCTGCTTTCTTTTTATATGAGTAATCATGCTATTTCCTACGAAAAAAAAATTGAATAGGTTTCAGAATATTTTAAAATGAGAAATCTGAGGGCATTTCATCCTACCAGTTTTGATATACTATCACAATGAAATTTTAAAGACTATCTTTTTTCCATTTAATTGGTTAGTAATTTAAGATTAAGGTTAAGGAAATTTACGTAATAAGAATTATAGAGGGAGGGACACAGTAAAAAATTATAGATAATCAAACATTATAGCTTCTTTAGTATATTAGTATAGTGTTCTTTTTTAAAATATATTTTATTGATTTTTTACAGAGAGGAAGGGAGAGGAATAGAAAGTTAGAAACATCGATGAGAGAGAAACATCAATCAGCTGCCTCCTGCACACCCCCTACTGGGGATGTGCCTGCAACCAACGTACTGTCCTTGACCGGAATCGAACCTGGGACCCTTCAGTTCACAGGCCAACGCTCTACCTACTGAGCCAAACCGGTTAGGGCAGTATAGTGTTCTTAAACTAATTATTGTCTAAGCTTTCCTACTACGTAAACCTCAAAGCAGATGTTTCAAAGAAGATTAATATGAAATATTTTGTATACATAGAGAAGATAAATAAAAAAGAAAATAGAGAAATAATATACTCTCAGAGCTTCAAAGAAAATGATTGTGTTTCAGATATGCATTAAGAATAGGGAAAGATAAAAAAAAAAACAAAACGGAAGCAGCAAATATATTTCTGTGCTTGAACTGCATCCATTTCCCTTTGGCACTTTATTTCATTATTACCAACTCCTAGTTTAGTTTTATCAAGCTGAACTACTGAATGTAGAATTGATTAAAATTTAAGAAGCAAATTCTTCATAGAACAATTGAAGATTCTACATTGGCAGGAGACAAATTTTAGGTGTAGCTACAGCTGCTATTAGTAGCTTATGGGTACATTTACGGGCCAGGGAAGTATATGGATCTTCAGAGAACAAGGGAAGTGGTTCCTTATCAACTAGGACAGCTCATTACAAAAGAAACAGCAACTTAGGATGTGACATTAAATGATATTGTATAGATATATGTGTTTATAGAGTAAGGCATTGACACGTAGTATTAGAATGGCAACCCTAGAATCCCTTTTAACATCTTGTTTTGAAATCCAAGAGTCAATGGAGTGAATTGGCAGATTAACTTCTTTTTTTAAAATTTTATTTTATTGTTTAAAGTATTACAAATAGTAGTACATATGTCTCCTTTTCCCCCCCATTTACCTTCTCCCGAATTCCGCCCCCCCCCGCCTTCACCTCCCAGTGTCTTGTCTCCACTGGTTATGCTTATATGCATGCATACAAGTCCTTTAGCAAATTAACTTCTGGTGATTGGTGTACTCCCTCCTCAATCTCCTCCTCTCATGGTAGTTGTGGCTTATGCTTTAGATGATCCCAGGTATCTATAACTTGTGTCATAGCAATACAGGACTCAAGCAAAATTATCTCTGTATCCCGTTTCAGAAATATCCAGATCATACCTTCTCAGTAGAACTTAAATACCTATCATGTTATGAATTTGCCATATGTAGGTAAATTTGGGTCTAATACTTCTTTAATTTTCTCCATCATCACTTTCACTCCTTGCTATTATTATATGATTATATCTCACTTGAATTTGAACAATAGCTGCCTAATGTTGACCCCTCCCATTCTCTGTACTTTTGCCACAGGTTTTCTGTGACAAACTTCACTTTGCCACTTCCATGCTTAAGTTCCTCATTGCTCTAAGAAAAAGCTTGCACTCTATTAACATTATTTACAAAACTCTACTTTGTTAAGGCCCCACTTAGCAATCTTTTGACCACGACCTCCCAGCACTCCACACTTAATTGCTCCACCCAACTGTTAGAGTGCCTTTTGCATGCATTGTCCCCTTTGAGCTCTCAGCCTTCACACAATGCTTTACTTCTGAACTGTGATAATTTTCAGAACAACCCTCGCTCCAACTTTCTTCATTTACCTAACTTTTACTAATGACCTCGTTCTCAGTTTAGATGTTACTCCTTGCAGGAAGATTTCCTTGCTCTTCCAAGTCTGAATTAAGGGGTCTTATTCTGTGTTCTTCTCTAATTACAACACAACAATGCCTGTTTATTTGCCTTTATCATCCACCAAGATACAACCTCTTCACAATAGAGAACATGTCTAATTTGCTTCCGAAGTTATACTCAAGGCTAAGACATATCATATATGCTGAATAACTATTTTGGGGGAAATGGGGCATACAGGAGGCAGCTGATCAATGTTGATGTTTCTCTCTTTCCCTTCCCCTTTCTCTCTAAAATCAATAATGACATTTTTAAAAAAGGAAAAAAATTCTTAAATGAAACATAGATAACTGTTTCCCATGTGATAAAAGTAACGTTAGAAATATCCGTATATCATCTAGAGAAATATTAAAAAGTTAAAAGATTTTTTTAAGTTCCACAAACCAATTTAGAATGCTGGTTGAGATCTTAGAAGACAAGTTACACACATATGACATAGAAAGGGATATATATACATATATATATATATATATATATATATATATATATATATATATATATATGACCTAATTGCTTTTTTATGTTGCTATTTTTGTCTTAATATACATACAGTATAGTAAAAATAACTTTTTATATACAGTTCTGGTTTTGACAAAGAATAGTTCCATTAGCCCAAATAGTCCTGCCCCTTTGTAGTTAACCTCTGCCCACTTCCAACACCTGACAATTACTTAATCTATTCTCCATATTGTAGTTTTGTCTTATCCAGAATGTCATATAAATGAAATATAAAAAATACACACTATTAAGTTGGGCTTCTTCCACTTAGCATAATGAGTTTAAGGTTCATCTACACTATTGTATGTCTCAGGCTTGTTCCTTTTCAGGGCTAAATAATATTTCATTGTATGGATGCATCATATTTTGTTTATCCATTCACCAGCTAAAGGACATTTGGAGTTACATCTACTAGGCCATTGTGAATAAAGCCACTATAATTACTATGGACATTCATGTGTAGGTTTTCATGTGAACATAAATTTCCATTTTCTTGGGCAAATACTTTGAAATGGGATTGTGGAATCATATTGTAAATGTATGTTTAACTTTATAAGAAATTATAAAACTGATTTCCAAAGTGCTTATATCATTTTGATTTTTACCAGCAATATATGAGAACTCCAGTTACTTTGCTTCCCTGCAAAATGTGAAATTGTCAGCTCATCCATTCACTCATTCATTCATTGCTTTTAGTGTTTTAAATAGATGTAGAGTGGTATCTCATTGTGATTTTAATTTACATTTTTCTAATGACCAATGATGTTGAGCATCTTTCATGAGCTCATTACCATCTGTTTAACATTTCAATGGTTCAAATCTTTTGCTAATTCTGGTTCTAAGATGACATCTGCTGGCCATCCATTGCCTTAACCTCCCGCAGAATAATGGCTAAAAACTACCTAGAGGCCTGCAACTGACAATCTTTGTACTAAAATCATCCAGAATGACTTTATATTAAACTGGCCCCTCTGGGACTCTTTTGACTTTCCTAAATTAGTTTATTTAAGAGCCCAATTAGAACAAAAATGTTTCTAGACCTCTCAAAGACAATTGGAAGTGTTCTTCAATTGGTATTTTGAGAGTTCCAAAAGAAACCAAGAGGCCACTATAGCCTCTCTACATGAAAATAAGAGACTTCAAAAACTAGAGGAATGCTCTGGCACATGCATCTCTCCTTCTAACTGGCTTTTCCTCCTTCCCTAACTCATCCTCCTTTCTCTACTGATTCATCCACTGTCCCTCTTGCCTACCCTTCTCTAGCTGGACTCTTCTTTTCCTCCCCAGTTATTCCCCTCTCCTGAGGCTCTTATTCTCATGGCATCTTTTAAATGTCAGGGAAATTCTGATGGGGTTGATACTGTCTCTTATACCCTCTAGTCTAAATCAGAACTATTATGCCATAGTAAAAGACTTCCCAGACCCAAAAAGTAATTTCCTTGAATTTGAACCTTTAGATCTTATATGTGCTTATCAAACTGGCTTCTTGGATCTTTAGCAACGCATCCATATGTTAGTTGGAAATGTTTTATTTAAAGAATAGATTGAATCAACCACCCTTTACAAAATTTTAAATTGACCAGAGCCATAGCCCTAGAAGCCATACAGAAGCAGATCAATAAATTACTTAAGGCCATTCTAAAATATTTCCAAAATAGATTAAGTGGAAGGCCATCCATAGATGTACTTAAAGGAAGTATTGGTTATCCTGACCAGTTCAACAAAACCCAGGAATTAAGGAATTAAATGATGAGACCCTTAATTTATTTAACTCAACACACGTAGCATGTCTTTCTGAAAATATCAGCACCTAAACAACATAACCTTAACTAGGCAAATAAATGCCCTCATGAGATCACCTCATTGACAAATAAACTCTCTAAAATCATTTCAAAAAGAGTAATAATAGAAAAAAAGTAATTCTGGATTGCCAAGAAAGAACTATTAAACTAATGACTTTGCACCTTCAGTAATTTAATAAACTGACCCACACAAAATAATAAAAATGCCCAAATTCCAGATCCAAAGGTTTGCTTCTTTTGTAAAAGAACAGGACATTTTAAAAAGGACTGTCTCAAATATCAATCCTGGTGGCAACTGCACCCTAATCTGAACCCAAAATTTCAGACTGGAACACAAAGATAGGGATGCTCAGGAGAAATAAAGGGGACATTGTCCTTTTTAAAAGCTAACCAATTGTGGGGGGAGATATTAAAATTGGGGACAAATTAGTAGAACTTTAATAGGTACAGAAGCATCCTTTTTAGTTCTCAACTCCAATGCCCTTTCAATGTCTCCTTCCCGGAGTCAAGAAAAAATTCAAATGGTTGAGTTACTAGTAACCCTGGAACAGTCCCAAAATCTTTACCTGTCCCTTTTCAGATTGGCTTCCTCTCTAGTAGCCATCAATTTTTACTTGTTCCTTCTGTGCCAATTCATTTATTAGGAAGATATTTTCTAGAAACCGACCAAGTTCATATTTTTTCTTCCCTAAGGGAGAAATGTTATTAGATTTAACTTCCTCAAATAACAAGACAGAAGTCATTTTTAAAGTCTTATCTATTCCTTAACTTTATCTAACAACTAGAGGCCTGGTGCACAAATTCATGCATGGGTGGAGGCCAGCAGGCCCACACCAGGGAGGGCCAATCAGGGCCGGGCCAGCGGGGAGGAGGGGATAAGGGAGGTTGGCCTCTGGCCCTGCCCACAATCAGGGCCAGATCGGAGCCAGGCTGGCGGGGGGTAGGGGGCGGGGGTGGGGGAAGGAGGAGGCACAGGAGGTCAGCTAGCCTCACCCCTGACTGGGGGGGCAATTGGGGGCAGGGCTGACTGCAATGCACGTCATAGCGAGTGGTCGTTCTGGTTGTTCCAGTAGTTCCAGCATTCTGGTCACTTGGCTTTTATATATATACTAGGGGCCTGGTGCACGAAATTTGTGCACTGGGTGTGTGTGTGTGGGGGGGAGTGTCCCTCAGCCCAGCCTGCCCCCTCTCACATACTGGGAGCCCTCAGGCATTGTCCCCCATCACCCTCCAATCGCAGGATCGGCCCCTTGCCCAGGCCTGACGCCTCTGGCCTAGGCGTCCGGCCCGGGCAGCAGGGACCTGCAGTGGCAGCGGGGGGCGCCGCGATTGCGCGGGCTCCGCCCCTGCCCCTGCAGGATGCCTCTGGCTGAGGCGTCCGGCCCAGGCAGCGGGGACCCACAGCTGCAGCGGCCCCGCAATCGTGGGCTTCGCTTTAGGCCCAGGCAAGGGGCCCCTAGCTTCCGGGACTGCCAGCTTCGACCGTGCCCAGCTCCCATCGCTGGCTCCACCCCTACTTCCTGCTATCACTGGCCAGGGCGGAAAAGGCACCTGATTCTCTGATCATGGCTGGGGGGCAGGGCAAAGGCGGCCCCAGGGCCACCTTTGCCCTGCCCCCCAGCTCTTAGCTCCCCCCCTGGGTTTCCGATCACTGTCAGTGGCAGGGGGCTTCTTCCTGCTTTCCCTTTCGCCTCCCTGCATTGTGCCTACATATGCAAATTAGCCGCCATCTTGTTGGCAGTTAACTGCCAATCTTAGTTGGCAGTTAATTTGCATATAGCCCTGATTAGCCAATGAAAAGGGTATCGTTGTATGCCAATTACCATTTTTCTCTTTTATTAGTGTTGACTAGAGGCCCAGTGCACAAACATTTGTGCACTCGAGGGAAGGGGGGTTCACTCAGCCCAGCCTGTGCCCTCTAGCAGTCTGGGACCCCTCGGGAGATAACGACCTGCTGGCTTAGGCCCGCTCCCGGGTGGCAGAGGGCAGGCCCAATCCCTAGGTGCAGCCCCTGGTTGGGCTCAGAGCAGGGCTGATTGGGGGGTTGGGGCACCACTCCCTGTCACACTCAAGGCAGGGTCGATGGGGAGGTTGCAGCGCAACCCCCTGTCATGCACAGAGCAGGGCCAATCCGGGGGTTGGGGCACTGCCCCCTGTCACACACAGAGCAGGGCCCATCAGGGGGGTTGGGGCTCCGTACCCTGTCACGCACAGAGCAGGGCCCATCAGGGTGTTTGGGCGCTTCCCCCTGTCATGCTGATCCCGGTGCCGGGAGGCATATTTCCCTTTTACTATATATAATAGAGGCCTGGTGCATGGGTTGGGGCCAGCTCGTTTGCCCTGAAGGGTGTCCTGGATCAGGGTGGGGGTCCCCCCTGGGGTGCCTGGCCAGCCTGGGTGAGGGGATGATGGCTATTTGCAGCTGGTCACACACCCTTCAGGGTGGGGGTCCCCACTGGGGTGCCTGGCCAGTCTGGGTGAGGGGCTGAGGGCTGTTTTCAGGCTGGGGGGTGACTGAACTCCCAAACACTCCTTTTTCCCTTTTTTTTTTTTTTTTTATTCTGGGCCAGCTTTAGCTTTGAGGCTTGGCTCCAGCTCTTAGGCCTCCGCTCCTGAAAGTAGGTTTCTGGCCTTTGCATACAATGTTGCGAATCTGCTGGCTGAAGTCCGGTGGTATTTGTTACAATGTTTGAAACTGCAGGCTCAGAGGCCTGCAGCGGCAGGCAGGGAACGTTGGAGTCCTCCGTCACTGAGGCAACCAAGCCTCATGTTAGTTTCAAGCTGCCTGGCTGCTGGCCGCCATCTTGGCTGACAGTTAATTTGCATATCTCGCTGATTAGCCAATGAAAAGGGTAGTGGTCTAGGCCAATTACCATGTTTCTCTTTTATTAGTGTAGACTAGAGGCCCGGTGCACGAAATTCGTGCACTGGGGGTGGGTGGGGTTCCCTCAGCTCAGCCTGCCCCTCTCACAGTCAGGGAGCCCTCAGTGGATGTCCTACTGATGGCCACAGTCTGGCAGCAGGGGCTCGGAGCAGGCGTCCGTGTGTGTGTGTGTGTGTGTGTGTGTGTATGTGTGTGTGTGTCTGCTAGGGCCTGCCCCCAGCCGCACCACGTAGGCTCGCAGCAGTTGCCGTGTGTGTGTGTGTGTGTGTGTGTGTCTATGTGTGTCCCCACTGGGGGTCTGCCCCCAGCCACATTGGAGGCTCAGAGCAGGCACTGTGTGTGTGTGTGTGTGTGTCTGCTGGGGGCCTGCCCCCAGCCACACCATGGAGGCTTGGAGCAGGAGTCCCTCTGTGTTGATCTCTCAGGCTCCTGGCCTCCACTGCATGTTGTACTCTCCCTTGAGCTATGGCCAGGATGGGGGTGCTGCTTGCAAGCTGGGCTTTCCTGCTCCTGATTGCCATGGCGACCAGGGAGCAGGCCCAGCTGGGGGCTGCCCACAGGCCTGGCTTTCCCCACTCCCAGGTCTCCATGGCAACTGGGGAGCAGGCCCAGCTTAGAGCTGCCCGCAGGCCAGGCTTGCTCTCCTGCTCCCGGATCCCCATGGTGACCGGGGAGCAGGCCCAGCTTGGGGCTGCCTGCAGGCCAGGCTTGCTTTCCTGCTCCCGGATCACCATGGTGACCGGGGAGCAGGCCCAGCTTGGGGCTGCCTGCAGGCCAGGCTTGCTTTCCTGCTCCCGGATCACCATGGTGACCGGGGAGGAGGGAAAGTTTGGGGCTGCCCGCAGGCCAGGCTTGCTTTCCTACTTCCAGATCCTCATGGCGACCGGAGAGAAGGCACAGCTGGGGACTGCCTGCAGGCCGGGCTTTCCTGCTCCCATATCAGGCCCAGCTTGGGGCTGCCTGCAGGCCAGGCTTGCTTTCCTGCTCCCAGATCACCATGGCAACTGGGGAGCAGGCAAAGTTTGGGGCTGCCTGCAGGCCAGGCTTGCTTTCCTGCTCCCGGATCCTCATGATGACCGGGGAGAAGGCACAGCTGGGGGCTGCCCGCAGGCTGGGCTTGCTTTCCTGCTCCCGGATCAGGCGCAGCTGGGGGCTGCCTACAGGCTGCACTTTTCTACTTACCGATGGCCGGATCACCACAGCGACCCAGGGCCCAGCAGCACTGTCCTGCTCTCCAATAGTCATAGGGTCCCGGCTGGGGGCAGGGCTTAGCAGTGCGAGGTTTAGGTGGCATGGGGGTCCCGGCTAGGGGCTCAGGTGGCACACAGGGGTCCCGGCCTGGGGCAGGGCTTATGCCCCGCTGCCCAGGGTTGCACATGGGGCCTGGGCAGCAGCTTGCGCTGTCCTGCCCTGCCTGTAGTATAGGATAGAGGCCTGGTGCATGGGTGGGGGCCGGCTGGTTTGCCCTGAAAGTGTCCCAGATCAGGGTGGGGGTCCCGCTTGGGTGCCTGGCCAGCCTGGATGACGGTCTGATGGCTGTTTGCAGCTGGTCACACCCCTTCAGGGTGGGGGTCCCCACTGGGGTGCCTGGCCAGTCTGGGTGAGGGCCTGAGAGCCATTTCAGGCTGGAGGGCAACTTAAGCTCCCAGCCTCTCCTTTTTTTCTTTTTTTTAATTCTGGGATTTATTTACCTTCTGTAGCTGTCATTGGAGCTGAGAGCTGGCTCCAGCTCTGAGGGCTGAAAGCAGGTTTCTGGGTCTGTTTGGCTTCTATAATTGAAACTCTGTTGCCATCACAACAGCTCTAAGCTCTGAGGCCGAAGCTGGCTGAAAGCAGGTTTCTGGGTCTGTTTGGCTTCTATAATTGAAACTCTGTTGCCATCACTGCAGCTCTAAGCTCTGAGGCCGAAGCTGGCTGAAAGCATGTCTCTGGAGCTTTTTTAGCTTCTATAATTGCAACATTATTTCTTAGAATGCAGCTCAGAGCCCAGCAGCAGCAGGCCGGGAACGTTGGCTTCCTCCATCACTAGAGCAAGCAAGCCTCCTGTTCGCTTCAGCTTTGTGGCTGGCGGCCGCCATCTTGGTTGGCAGTTAATTTGCATATCCTGCTGATTAGCCAATGGGAAGGGTGTCAGGGTTATGGTCAATTTGCATGTTTCTCTTTTATTAGATAGGATAGATTTTCACCCTCTAAGAGCTGCCTGGCTATCTCTGGGAATTACCTTTCACTGATATAGGGAAAATTCATTTGGCAGCCCCTATCAAAATTCAAGCAGATGCTAATAAACCTTTACCTAACATAAATAAATATCCCCTAAACCAGTGGTTCCCAAACTTATTTGGCCTACCGCCCCCTTTCCAGAAAAAATATTACTCAGCGCCCCCTGGAAATTAATTTTTAAAAAATTTTAATAGCAATTAAACAGAAAGATATATGTATTAATGTTTCTACCTTTTTCATAAAATATAGTAAAGAAAGGTGTAAATTAGAAACATTGAAGTTTGAAATTATGAAACTATTTATTGAACTCAGAATAGAAAGGTAATACAAAAAAAGTTAAAACAAATGCACCTGTGGCCATCACCGCCCCCCTGGATCGCTGCAGCGCCCACCAGGGGGCGGTAGCGCCCACTTTGGGAATCACTGCCCTAAACCTTGAGCCGAAGACAGGAATTCAGACCATACTTGAGGAATTTTTAGCTGAGGGACTCATTGTCCCCTACAACACCCGTAACATCCTAGTCCAAAACCTAATGGAAGGGGATGGCTATTTATTTGTCTCTCAATCGGTTAATAACATAGTTATTCCCTGGCATCCTGTGGCTCCTGATCCCCATACCCTCCGATCAAAAATCCCTCCCAAGACTTGTTTTTTTCCTACCTTGGACCTCTGCAGTATCTCTTTCAGTATTCTAGTTGATTCACAAAGTCAATTTCAATTTGCTTTCACTTGGAAAATTTGATACTATACCTGGACTGTCTTACTCCAGGGGTATACTAAAAGCCTTAATTATTTTTCTGAAATTCTTAAGATAGAAATATTGTATTTCTATCTTATTTCAGTATATAGAGATACTTCTATGCACCCCCTCTAACAGACAGTCTCCACGTAATACATAATCTAGCTCTAAAGGGACATAAGGCTGTTATGCCCAGATTTCAAGATCCCCAAGGAAACCACACCAGGGAACCAGCCAGTCCGATGCAAAAGCAGAGGGTCTCCTATACAAGCTCGCTTGGTCCCCCCCTTGCCTCCGTTACTGGGTGCAAGAGAGAGCCCCGAATTCCAAGAGAACAAAGAATTTATAGGGCTTGGGGTCGGGGGTTGGGGCAGGGTGCAGCTAGGGTCTGGTTACACAAAGACAGGGGGGGTGGCCAGCATACTTTTGGCCTTGGGCTAGTTTCCCCCGCTTTCCCATTGGCCGAGATAAGGGCAGGCTGAGTAACTTATACACCCTGCGGCTTCCATCAGTCCTGCTCTGTCCTTTCAAAGGCCACTAAAGAGAAGCTTCAATTCTGTCGGCCTTCTGTAAAAATGTTAGATATCTCCTTACCCCAGAGGATCTAAACCTTGACCCTTCCTTAATACAGAGTATAGCAACTTTCCCCAAACCCAAAACTGAAAGACAACTTCGAGGGTTCTTAGAACTTTCAAATACTGCTGCAATTGGCTCCTTAATTTTTCCTTACTCTCCTAAACTTTATAACAGCTCTTAAAAGCCTCTTCTCTTGACCCCCTACAATGGAATGATGAGGCTGAACAATATTTTACTATTTTAAAGAAACAACTGACTCAA
This sequence comes from Myotis daubentonii, assembly GCF_963259705.1. NCBI lineage: Eukaryota > Metazoa > Chordata > Mammalia > Chiroptera > Vespertilionidae > Myotis > Myotis daubentonii. The sequence continues at coordinate 22,488,949 of NC_081841.1, forward strand.
GCACCAATGCTACAGTACCCAAATTGTAACCTTCCCTTTCCCCTTTTTGTCCATGAATGGGAGTAGCCACCGCAGCTATATTAATTAAAGCTACTGGGGAAAAAATAGTTATTGGATCTCCCCTCTCACTGTCTGTGTTCCTCAAGCAGTTGAGTCCCCTTTAAACTCCAACCATATTCAACATCTCTGTTAGCCACCTTACCTCCTATGAAATACTCCTCCCTTCTCCTCACCTAACAATCATCTGCTATACTTTTAATCCTTCAATTCTCCTTCCCCTCCCTGACAATATTCCCCACGACTGCATTTCCCTGACAGACCAATTACTCCACGACTAGATCTTCAAGAGACTCCTTTACTTAATACTGTTTTCAACTGGTTCATTGATCAGTCTTATCTCCAGCCATAGATTGGTTCCTACCAAGCCAGTTGTGTGTTGTCTCTTTAGAGGAGGTCATAGAATTAGGCCCATTTCCAAATACCAAGTCTGCACAACAAGCTGAATTATACACTAACTAGAGCCTATATCTTCATCAAAGACAAAACTGCTGATACCTATACAGACAGCAGGTATGCTTTTGGAAGAACCCATGATTTTGGTATACATCGTGAATATCATGGGCTCCTTACATCCTTAGGACAACCCATCAAAAACAAAGATTTTATTCTTTTTTTAAAAAAATATATTTTATTGATTTTTTACAGAGAGGAAGGGAGAGGGATAGAGAGTTAGAAACATCTATGAACAAGAAACATCAGTCAGCTGTCTCCTGCACGCCCCCTACTGGGTATGTGCCTGTAGTCATGCCCTTGACCAGAATCAAACCTGGGACCCTTGAGTCTGCAGGCCAAAGCTCTATCCACGGAGCCAAACCGGTTAGGACCAAAGATTTTATTCTTAATCTTTTAGACTTTATCTTACTTCCTAGACAGTTGGCTATTTTATTTATTTATTTATTTATTTATTTATTTATTTATTTATTGCTTAAAGTATTACAAAGGGTATTACATATGTGTCCATTTTTCCCCCCCGCCCTTGACAGTCTATTTTAAAGATACAGGAACTCTCTTCTATATAGGGTAAAACTGGATAAGGGAACCACTTAGCTGATGCTGATGCTAAATCAACAACACATCAGCCACAAATTTTTTTTAAAATATATTTTTATTGATTTTAGAGAGGAAGGGAGGATAGAGAGATAGAAACATCAATAATGAGAGAAAATCATTGACCAGCTGCCTCCTGCTCGCCCCCTGCCGGGGATCAAGCCTGCAACCCAGGCATGTGCCCTTGGTTGGAATTGAACCTGGGACCCTTCAGTCTGCACGCCAACACTCTACCCACTGAGCCAAACCAGCTAGGGCCAACCACAAACTTTTACTCTCCTGCTACATTTCCTCCCACTCCTCTGCATGAGGTTGTGCCTTATCTCAGATGGGCCAAAGCCCCAAACACCTCTCCAGACACTGAAAGGGGGAAATGAATAAAACAAGATTGCACTTTTGATTTAACTTGGAAGATACTGCTGCCCAGTTCTTCCTCTCAGCCTTCAAAGAGAAGTTCTAACTTTTATTCATAACCTTACCCACTGGAACAAATAAAAAATTACTCAATGGGGAAAGCAATACCATCAGGGACTCTCCGCTGCTATTGCACATCAAATTTATCGAGTGTACAAAATCTTCCCTCAGTGCAATCCTGGCAAGCTGATATATGCCAACATAGATCACTTCCCTCTGCCAACTGAGACATTTGAATTATGGCAACTTGATTTTATCTAACTCCCAACTTCTCAGAATTATGAATTTGAACTTGTTATAAATTGTATTTTTTTCTCACTGGGTTGAAGATTTCCCAAACTATCATGCCTCAGCCATGGCCACAGGTAAAGAAAAGATTATTTCAACCTGAGGAGTCCCTTAAAAACTACACAGTGATAGAGGAACTCATTTTACAGGACAGATTGCCCAAGCCATTTGCAAAATCTGACCTATTTATCAACACTTCCATTGTACATACTGTTCCCAATCTTCTGCTTTGGTGAGACACACAAACAGTATATTAAAACTCAATTGGCTAATATTTGTAGGGCATTATATTATTGTCAAGAATTAGTTAATGCCTTGTAGAATAAATCTCATTAAACCTCATTAAAGATTCCTTCCACAGTGTGCTCTCAGGAAACAAAGACCACCTTTCCCATTTACTAGTATACCCAGGAGTTTTTTGATAACTGCACCTGAAAAAGTTGTCTCCAGGACAAGAAACAGACATTTTCTCCAGCACAAGAAGTAGACAATCTTAAGAGTAAAGAAACTGATACCCACAACCCAGGTATGTGCCCATGACTGGGAATAGAACCCGTGATCCTTTGATGAACTGGCCAATGTGCAAACCACTTAGTTGCACTGACCAGGGACCTGCCTGCTTTACTGTTTAATCTTTCACCTGTTACAATGGCAACCAAATCAAGCATTCCTTTCTACTTATTCCTTTTTTTAAAAATATATCTTATTGATTTTTTACAGAGAGGAAGGGAGAGAGATAGAGAGCTAGAAACATCGATGAGAGAGAAACATCAGTCAGCTGCCTCCTACACATCCCCTACTGGGGATGTGCCTGCAACCCAGGTACATGCCCTTGACCGGAATCGAACCTGGGACCTTTCAGTCCGCAGGCCGACGCTCTATCCACTGAGCCAAACCGGTTTCGGCATACTTAATCCTTTTTATAACCATTTACTAGAGGCCTGGTGCACAAAAATTTGTGTACTCAGGGAGGGGGGGTCCCTCAGCCTGGTCTGTGCCCTCTCACAGCCTGGGACCACTTGCTGGCTTAGGCCTGCTCCCCGGGGGATTGGGCCTAAGCTGGCAATCAGACATCCCTCTGGCAGCCCGGGAGCCCTCAGGGGATATCCACTTGCCAGCAGGGAGCAGGCCTAAGCTGCAGTCGGACATCCTTAGTGTTGCGGAGGAAGTGGGAGAAGCTCCCACCACCACTTCTGTACTGGAGGCCATCAGCCTGGCTTGTGGTTGAGCAGACCTCCCCCTGTGGGAGTGCACTGACCACCAGGGGGCAGCTTCTGCATCGAGCATCTGTCCCCTAGTGGTCAGTGTGTGTCATAGTGACCAGTCATTCCCAGTCATTCTGCTGTTACCCTTTTGCATATTACCCTTTTAATATATAGGATAAAGGCCTCGAGCATGGGTGGGGGCTGGCTGGTTTTCCCTAAAAGGTGTCCCGGATCAGGGTGGTGGTCCCGCTGGGGTGCCTGGACAGCCTGGGTGAGGGGCTGATGGGTGTTTACAGCTGGTCACACCCCCTTCAGGGTGGGGGTCCCCATTGGGGTGCCTGGCCAGCCTGGGTGAGGGGCTGATGGTTGTTTATAGGCTGGTCACACCCCCTTCAGGGTGGGGGTCCCCACTGGGGTGCCTGGCCAGCCTGGGTGAGGGGCTGATGTCTATTTGCAGGCTGGTCACACCCCCTTCAGGGTGGGGGGTCCCCACTGGGGTGCCTGGCCATTCTGGGTGAGGGGCTGAGGGCTGATTTCAGGCTGGCCAAGCCCACCAGCAATGGAAGCTCCCAGCCTTTCTTTTTTTTCTTTTATTTTTTTTATTCTGGGATTTATTTAGCTTCTATTTTTGAAACTTTGTTGCTTTGGGTGGAGCTCAGAGCCAGCCGAAGCAGGGAAGCTTGGCTTTCTGCTTGCTCCAGCTCTATGGCCACGGCCACTGAAAGCAGGAATCTGGGGTTTATTTATCTTCTATAACTGAAACTTTGTTGCTTTGAGTGGAGCTCAGAGCCGCCACGGCAGCTTGGCTTCCTCCATCATTGGGGCAACCAAGCCTCCTGCTTGCTCCAGCTCCATGGTTGTCGGCCGCCATCTTAGTTGGGTTAATTTGCATATAGTTGCTCTGATTGGCTGGTGGGCGTGACTTACAGTGTAGCGCTGGCACAGCCAATTTGCATGTTTGTCTTTTATTAGTGTAGATGCTTGAAAAGAGAATGCCTTGATAACGTTCTCCCAAAGCACATCTGAAGTGTGCAGCCTCTCTGATTTTTGAATATGCCAACAACTCCCTCAACCAATAGAAGACTAATACTTACCATTAGTAGTTCCTGTAACCAATTTTGATACTCTTCCTGACCTTATCTTTTACCAAGACTTGCTCCCTTCAAATTTTACCTTTCATGTAAATGTCATTAAGGTAGAAAAAGCCTCTACCCTCTGTTTATCACTAACCTCTGTTCTTGTCAACCATGACAAAACTGAATCTAAATCGAAGACCTAGCTCTTCTTAGTCTCCTCATTATATACTTCAAAAAATGTATACAATATGAGAAATAAAAAACAAATATGACCAATTTATGTAGAAGTTATCTGTCTATCGGCTGTCAAGCAGACAGTTTTGGGCCAGCATGGGCACAATTCCATCCTGAATTAGAGAATTTTTTTCTCTTATACCTATGACTCTCTCTATCCTATATTATAAAAAGCCTGTGGTCGTGATGCCCTCACACCATAACGACTGATCACCAGATGGTTGCATGCGTGGCAAACACGCGTGGGTGGGCAGGGCTGAATGTGCGGTGAGGCGCATGCGTGTGAGCAAGGACTTGATGTTGCGTCCCCGCTGGGACCGGCAGGGACTTGACCAGGAGGTGCATCGGGGAAGTCTCGTGCAGCACCGGCCCCCGGGGTGGGACTCCGGGACTTGGGGGAGTCCCATGTAGTGCCAGGGGGGGCTTGATGCTGCAACCCCACAGGTGCTGGCAGGTCTGGGTCTCCTGTGATTTTGAGGCTCGTGCAGGTGGGCGGGGCTGCATGCATGGCCAGGCATGCACAGGTGGGCAGGGACTTGACGCTGAGTCTCGCAGTGCTGGCAGGACTTGACACTGTGTCCCTGCGGGCACCAGCCCAGACTCTGACAGGGGGGAGGAAGGAGCTGAATACCTGCACACAGGACTTGGAAAATAGTAATATTAAAATATTTCTTCTAATTAATTCCCTTTCAATGTGCATGAATTCGTGCACTGGGCCACTAGTCTAGATATATCCACATACACACACCACTCTAAGAGGGGTGGCTTGGGCACCACCTGCTGACCACATTAAGTGTGGACTTACTGTATATGTATAACCAGGCTGCCAAAGAAATGACCTGAGAAGAAAACCCTAGACATTATAATGATAAGAACTAAGGAATTACAACTATCAAAAAAGCTCAATGTTGTTTCTAGAGGTAGATATGAAATAAAGATTCATTTTCTAAAATTATTAGAGAAAAAATATTTTAACTGAACTAATTTGAAATATTTATCTACATTATTATACTCCATTATAGAAGGAAAGGATAACATATATATTTATGACAATAATCTTATTTTAGCAACTTTTAAGGAGGAAAAAATATCCCCTCATGAAACCTTGTCAAGTTAAAACAAAGTGTGAGGGATAGAAAATGTTTGTGAAAAGTATGTCATCCATGATTTTGGTCCAGATGTTTCCCATTATGTCCCTATTTAACTAGTAGCAGATTCAATATAATCAGAGATGTGAGTCAATGAACTGATGAAGAGAAAACCATTATACTGTACAATTGTTTTAGCCATTTCTGTTTTTCCCCCCCTCTTCTCTAATGTCCTATTATATGCTCTCATCACAAATAAAATTTGTGCATCTGGGAGAAACTGCAGCATGTCGTGTTTGGTTATGTTTACCTTTGAGATTATTTTTCTTAACTGGTTTTGGATTTTGAAATGTTTTGTGTAAAATTAAAGTTGAGTAATAAAATGGTAAAACAAACAAAATAACAACACTGTGGATTAGAAAGTTGTCCTACATAAAACATTAAATGTTGCTTGGAACTTTGTTGGAACAAAAATTGAAGCATTCAGGTCTTACTAGTAGTTTTACGGAAGGAAAGCAGATGAGTTTGGTATTAGATTAGAATTCTAAATAAGGGCTCTAGCTATCAGTATAATGATTCCCAATTGTTTCTCAACAATGTATCTTATTTTGCTGAAACATGCTTTCATTTCTCCTCTACCCTCTGTACATCCTTTCCTTTTACACAGTCTGTACCCATCAAAGTATTAAAGCCCATTTTAGCTATTTCCAACAGAGCTATTGGGTTTTTGCTAGAAATTTAAGTTTATTACTAAGGTTGTAATTTGCCTTTACTACTTGATGAAATGCAACAACTCAAAGCAAATATAATACATTCTCACTTCCAAAAAATAACACATTTTAAAAAACAATGTTCACTAAATTATCTACTTTTATAAAAACCCTGGATGGTGTAACATCACAACCAGTCTGGCGACCAAGCGGAAGGAAGTCAGTCCTGCAGGAGTTGTGGTGGAAACGGCTGCACCCTCCCCCGAGCTGTCTCCTGGAGCTGTTTCCGGTGAGGGCGGCAGGGTTTGAGGCAGGAACCCGCCCTTGGAGCGTGGAGCATATCATTATAAAGTGTGCCGCACCAGCACAGCCAAGGGTAAACCTGAGTGGGGGCGGCTGAAAGGCTTAGAAAAAACTGACAAGAGAATGAAAGCTGGGTCTCGGTGGGACACTGCTTCTCTGAGAGACAGTGACCATGCCCACAGCCGTGTCTTTATTTTATAGCAGATGCCACGAGGCAAAGTAAGGGCATGGACATGATGTTTACAACATTTTCCTGGGTTTCCATCCCACTCAACTACATGCACCTGAACTCTACCAAGCCTACATCACTCAGGCACGTGGGGCCATGTGTTTGGACCACAGGTTCAAGCTTACAACTATAGCTGTTGGCTGTAATTGTGCTGGGAGGGCCCTGCCCTCCAAGCTGGGATTTGCACGTGGCAGTGAGAGGACTGTGCCCTCTCATCAGTCTAAGGCTTGAATCTGTCCAAAACACTGTATCGGCTCCCCACAATAAAGTTTTAATCTACTTATATAAAAACCCTGGGTGTAACATCATGGCCAGAAGCACATCCAACCAGAAGGAAGTGAGTCCTGCAGCGGTCGTCTTGGAAACAGCTGCGCCCTCCCCCAGCTGTTTCCTGGAGGGCGAGGTTCAGGCAGGAACACGCCCTTGGAGCAGAGCATGGAAATGAAATGATTTGTAATGGACCTATCATTGAAGCTACCTTTGGAAATACTATATCTATAGATTAGTGGTTCTCAGCCTTGGCTGCACATTAGAATCACCTGGGAATCTTTTTAAAATCCTGATTTCTGGGCCTCATCCTCTGAAAATTCTGTATCTTTGTTACTAATGTTGTGGCCCCACCCCATAACAAAGAAACAATTTCTGGAGGATGAGGCCCAGGAATCAGGATTTTAAAAAGATTCCCAGGTGATTCTAATGTGCAGCCAACGTTGAGAACCACTGCTGTAGATACTATTAAAAATATATCTAAACGTGCAATTCTTTTTCCAAAAATGAGCATGTTCAAAAATTAAATGAAGAAAATTTGGATATACTCAATGGAGATTTTCACACGTATTTGAGTGATGATTCCATTGACTCAACAGATGATGCTGAAAAGAAAATTTTCCCATCGAATTTCTTTTTAAAAAAAATTAAATCTTTATTGTTCAGATAATTACAGTTGTTCCTCTTTTTTCCCCCCATAGCTCTCCTCCACCCAGTTCCCACCCTACCCTCCGCCCTCACCCACCCACCCCCACTGTCCTCATCCATAGGTGCACGATTTTTGTCCAGTCTCTTCCCCCATCCTCCACACCCCTTTCCCTCCCAAGAATAGTCAGTCCACTCCCTTTCTATGCCCCTGATTCTATTATAATCACCAGTTTATTCTGTTCATCAGATTATTTACTCACTTGATTTTTAGATTCACTTGTTGATGGATGTGTATTTGTTGTTCATAATTTGTATCTTTACCTTCTTCTTCCTCTTCTTAAAGGATAACTTTCAGCATTTCATATAATACTGGTTTGGTGGTGATGAACTCCTTTAGCTTTTCCTTATCTGTGAAGCTCTTTATCTGACCTTCAATTCTGAATGATAGCTTTGCTGGATAAAGTAATTTTGGTTGTAGATTCTTGGTATTCATCACTTTGAGTATTTCTTGCCACTCCCTTCTGGCCTGCATAGTTTCTGTTGAAAAATCAGCTGACTGTCATATGGCACTCACTTGTAGGTAACTGACTGTCTTTCTCTTGCTGCTTTTAAGATTCTCTCTTTGTCTTTTGCTCTTGGCATTTTAATTATGATGTGTCTTGGTGTGGTCCTCTTTGGATTCCTCTTGTTTGGGGTTCTCTGCGCTTCCTGGACTTGTAAGTCTATTTCACCAGGTAGGGGAAGTTTTCTGTCATTATTTCTCCAAATAGGTTTTCAATATCTTGCTCTCTCTCTTCTTCTGCCACCCCTATAATTCGGATGTTGGTATGCTTGAAGCTGTCCCAGAGGCTCCTTACACTATCTTCGTATTTTTGGATTCCTTTTTCGTTTTGCTTTTCTGGTTGGGTTTTTTTTTTGCTTCTTCATATTTCAAATCTTTGACTTGATTCTTGCAATCCTCTAGTCTGCTGTTGGAACTCTGCATAATATCCTTTATTTCAGTCAGTGTATGCTTAATTTCTAGTTGGTCCTTTTTCATAACCTTGAGGGTCTAACTAGATTTCTTGAAGGTCTCACTACATTTACTCGCGGTCTCACCAGACTTTTTGAGTGTCTTACTAAATTTATCGGTGGTTTCTAGAAAGTTCTTGAAAAACCTTAAAAGTGTGGTTTTGAACTCTATATCCAGTAGTTTGCTTTCCTTCATTTCTGTCATTTGTGACCTGTTTCTTTGTCTCTGCATTTTTTATGCTTCCCTGTGTTGGTAGAGTGGGTTTGTGTGCTAGGTGTCCTATAGGGCCCAGTGGCTCAGCCTCCCCAATTATCTGAGGTGGACACTCTTGGTGCACCCCTTTGTGGGCTTTGTGCACAGTCTTGTTGTAGTTAAGCCTTGATTGTTGTAGGTATCACTGGGAGGAATTGACCTCCAGCCAACTGGCTGTGAGAATCTGCTGTGTCTACAGTGGGAGAACTTCTGTGCTGAAGACACTCTTCTGGGGCAAGACTTGCTTCAGTGGGGCTTTGGTGCTCACTGAGTCTGCCCCCTGAGTGTGTCCCTTATGGATCTGAGGAGTTGTAATCTGGACGGTCCCACTCTGACAACTGGGTACACTGGCTCTTGGATCTAAGGAGGTGCTAATATAGCCTCTGCCTGAGGCTACCCAGCAGGAGCTACGAAGAGATCTGCAGATTCCCCTTCCTTGTTTGGGGTTTGGAGGTGCCCTAATGCGGCCCAGCTGTTTAGCAATGCAAGCTGCTGTGGGGCCTTGGGCCTTCTCTTGGAAGTTCTGGGTCTGTCTGGCCCAGCTGCAGTTTGTTAGGTAATTTTCAGATTGCAAAGGGCCAGGGCATTCATATGCAAAAGCCTCTGCTGCAGCTTGGGTGGGGCACGGTCTCAGGGAATCAACAGGGCGGAGCAAGCAGCTATGGCTGATCCTCAGCCCTGCCCTAAGGTGACCCGCGTCTCAGTGTCCTGGTAATCGCTGCAAGCACCTTTGAGAGAAAGCGGCCCTGGAGTTCCGAGTTCTGCCCGCTTCCAGACAGTCCGGTTTCTCCCTGTATGAGTCTGTGTCCCCAGAGACTCACCCGGAACTGGAGTTCAAAGCAGTCGAGGGCTTGTGACTCCCTCCCGATTCAAAAAGACAGCCTCATCCTCAGTTGCCAGCCCTTGCCGTGTGCGCCTCCGTACCTCTGCACTTCTGCACCTCCTCTGAGTCTCAGTGTGCTTTTCTCTTTCCTTCTAGTTGTAGAATTTCTACTCAACTAGCCTTCCTGTGGTTCTGGATGATGTCCATTTTGTCTTTTAGTTGTATTTTTGAATTTGTTGCGGGAGGCAGCAATTTCCGGTGTTTACCTATGCCGCCATCTTGTTTTCCTCGCCATCGAATTTCTTAATAGTATTACTCCTTAGGGAATGTCATGTCATAAATTAAAATTGAAAGTAGGTGCAATCATCATGCTATTGCGAAATCTCAATAGTAAATGGGTCTTTGGAATGGTACCAGATTTATTATCAAAAGATTACAACCTAACATTATCAATGCTGAAGTCTTAACAGGATCTGCAGAGGGAGAGGTTGTTCTGATTCCAAGAATTAATTTTTCCCCATCTGATACTGGCCTCCCATTTAAATTGATTCGACAATGGTTTCCCGTGATGCCAGCATTTGTGATGACTATCGATAAATCACAAGGACAAACTCTAGACAAAGTAGGCATATTCTACCTAAACCCATTTTTGCACATGGTCAGTTATATATTGCTTTCTCTCGAGTTTGAAGAGCATGTGATGTTACAGTTAAAGTTCTAAGTACTTCATCACAAGGGAAATTAGCCAAGCACTCTGAAAGTGTTTTCACTGTTAATGTGGTGTACAGGGAGATATTAGAAAAAGTTTAATCACATTATCAGTCATTGTTTGCATCACTGTTGTTTTTATATCATGTTTTTGTTGTTTTCATATCATGTTTTTGTCATTTTTATATCATGCCTCTTGTTGTTATATCCTTTTGTTACTGTTTATTTATTAATAAATATATGTTATTTTCATATACATTTTAATAATTTCCTTTCATCTCTCACACTTCTATTATAGATAAAGGGCAAATAGCAATATTAAAATATCTCTGCTAGTTAATTCCCTTTTTTTAAAAAAATATATTTTATTGATTATTTTACAGAGAGGAAGGGAGAGGGATAGAGAGTTAGAAACATCGATGAGAGAGAAACATTGATCAGATGCCTGCTGCACACTCCCCACTGGGGATGTGCCCGCAACCCAGGTACATGCCCTTGGACTGGAATCAAACCTGGGACCCTTGAGTCCGCATGCCGATGCTCTATCCACTGAGCCAAACTGGTTAGGGCAATTAATTCCCTTTTAATGTGCACGAATTCCGTGCACCAGGCTACTAGTTGACAATAATGTCAATTGCCTCTCATTAAAATTTCAGTTTGTACGTTCTGATTCCTTGGGATATCTTGGGAAAGTGCTATATTACATTGTTGTTGCTTTTTCATAGTATTCCTTAATGAAATGTCATTTCACATGTGTTCTTAATTTCTATAAAACTTTATTTTCTCTTAAGATAAATGTAGTAATATAATATTTGAAATAGAATGAGTATTCAGATAGATTTAACACTGCCATTAGTATAGAACTGAATAACAGGAATTTCGTCCCCCTAAAAGAGCAAGCTTGTTTACTTTTAAAATTCTGTTCAGATCTGAACATGTAATTTCTGGTTATTCTTTTTTTAAAATCTTTATTGTTTAAAGTATTACATATGTCCCCTGTTTCACCCATTGACCTCTTCTAGCCTATCCCTGTCCCCCACATCAGGCCTTCACCACCCTATTGTCTGTGTCCATAAATTATGTATATATGCATGCAAGTTCTTTGGTTGATCTCTTCTTTAAATGGTCATAATGTTGTATGATTTTCCAAAATTTATATTTTTGTTTTTTTATTCTCAATGTGTGCACTGTTCACAAATCATGCAGAGAAAATTTGTTCTTTGCCATTAATTGCCCCTTTGTATATGTATTAGAGTTCTCCTGAGAATCCTGAGGTTTATTATAAAGAATTGATTTATGCAGTTATGGAAGCTGAGAAGTCTCATGATCTCTGTCTGCAAGCTAAAGACCCAGGAAAGCTAGTGGTGTCTGAATTCAAATGCCTGAGAACCAGGGCCGACGATGGTGTAAGTCCTAGTTAAGGGCAGGAAAAGACCAATGTCTCAGCTCAAACAGTAGCAATCAGGTAGGAAAAAGCAGAATTCTCCCTTCCTCTGCTTTTTATTCCATTTAGGTCCTCAGCAGATGGGATAATGTCCACCCACACTGAAAAGGACACTCTCCTTTACTGGGTCCACCAATTCAAATGTTAATGTCATCTGTAAACACTCACACAAACACACTCATGTGATAAGTGTTTCCCTCCACGTCCCGCGTGGTTCAGGGTTCAGGATCTGGAAGAGGAGGCGCACACAAATGAAAGAGAAGAGACAAGAGATAATTTGGAAATATTGGGGGACCAGGCGGGCAAATCCAACTGCAGAGGAAGGACTTCCACTGGTGCTCAGGCCATGCCAACATTTTATTGGTTTGGGATACACCCATAGCCCTTAGGCAGGCAATTTCCAGTAACAGGCAGACTAGCCCATCAGCAAGGCTTTACATAATAATAAATGGAGAAGTTGCTTCAGCTACCATTGTCTGGACTAACAATGGGTGCATAGCCCTGACCTTTGCAAGGGCTTCAAGGATCACCAGCCTTCCGGGTTCCTTGTCCACACCTCTCTGCTAGTGAAGACAATAGGCGGTCTCCCATACCCTCAGAAATAAGGTTTAGCCAGACATCTAGGTACCCCATGAGTCAGTCAGGTTGATACATAAAATTAACTGGTAGCTTCTTGTTTATACTCATATTTACGTCGACTGCCCAAGCCTATGGTAACGAAAACACCTGACAGGGCTCTTGCTTTCTCCTGTCCCCATTCCAGACTATTCAGAGAGGAATATTGTTTTTGAAACATAAGTCAGCTTTTACTACTCTTTTTGCTAAAGACCTTGTAATTTCTTCCCATTTCAGTATGACAAAAAGCCAGTCCTTATAATGGCGTCTGTCTCCACATGACCTAGCCACCCATTTACTTTCCCCTTTGCTTCTCCTCTCAATTTCCCTCACTCTATCGCTCTATAGCCTCTGGTGTCATTCACATCCCACACATTCCTGCTAGACATAACTGCTTGTTATTCCTTCTGCTTGTCATGCTATTCCCAGTCTATCACAACTAAAGGGTGTCCCAAAATTCACGAACGAAGTAATTTTGATAGAAAATACAGGTTTATAATTAAAAATTGTAAATTTTTTATTGATTCATAAAGCATAGGGTTATGTATGGAATAGGATATTGGGTAAATGGATTATCATGTCGGGATAGCGAGCACCATTAACTGAGCAGCCGCATTTTCGAAGAAGAATGGTCCGATGATGCCTCCAGCCCAAAATCTGCACCAAACAGGGACATGCTGTGGATGCATTTGTTTCTCAACAATCACTTGTGGATTTTCTGAACCCCAAATGCGACAATTTTGTTGATTAACCAAGCCATCAAGATGAAAATGAGCCTCATCGCTGAAGATGATTTTGTTCGAAAAATCAGCATCCACTTGTTGTTGTTCCATAATCCAGTCAACGAACTCTATTCGCTGTGCGTGGCCAGTAGGCTTCAGTTCTTGAGTCAGTTGAACTCTGTAAGCATGAAGATGCAAATCTTTCGTGAGAATACGCTGTAGAGAGCTTCTCGAAATGTCCAATTCTTAACCACGGTGCCGAATGGATGTCCCTGGACACTGGGCAAAACTCTCACGAACTGCTTCAATGTTTTGTGTTGAACGACTTGGTGAAGGACGGCCAGAGTGTTGAAGATCACTAATTGATCCAGTCTCCCTAAGTTTTTTAATTAATCTCTTCACAGCTGATGAAGTTAAATCACTATTCTGACCATATTTTGCACAGAAATTGCGAACTGTGTTACAGTTAAGCCCCTCTTGTTAACAGCATGAGGAATGAGGTCACGCTCCAGACCCCAAGGCAAGCACAATGCTTCCCCTTGCAGCTGTATCCCCGGTAACTGTGTGTGTTAAGCCAACCATGGTGTGGTTTCTGTGTATAAAGGCTGGCCTGGAACCAGGATCGGCACTGTCGTAGGAGAAAATGCCTGCGGCAGTCACTGGCCAGTTCAATAAATCCTCGCTTGCTGCTTAAGACCTAATTGGAATCGGTGGTCTTATTCTCGCGAACATTGGTCCACAACAACTGTAGCTGCCAAACCTTCATTATTTCTAAAATATTGCTCAACAATGAAAACGCATTGTTCTTTCATGTAGTGCTCCATTTTTAATAAGCCTGAACGGTCAGCTGTCCTGCTATCGTTTTTTTCTCTCTCGTTGGCAACACTTTACGGCACAAATGGCGTAAAATTCAAATCTTGCGTGAATTTTGGAACACCCTTTAATTCCCCAACACCTTTCTCCAAATGATTTCAAAATCCATTGATGATTCCTGCCCAGAGCAATTATTAAAATTTTAGGTTGAAGCAAAACCATGACTTTCTAATTCTGTCATTTCTTGCATATTTATTAGCTGGCATCCTTCCTTAAATAAGAACTCTCCTGCCTTGCCTCCTCACCTCCCCTATACTTTAGGTAATATTATGGACACATATATTCTGTTTTTATTGAATACTTTCTAATTCATTATTGGCTTTTTTAATGCTTAAATCTCCCTAAATTTGGCCAGTATCACTCCCTTCAAGCTGGCTTCTTTGTCCTTTGAACAAGTTTCCCCAGTCTTTGAACATTGCCTTGCTTTCTGAATATTGCACCCCAGCCAAGAGAGGGAGAGAGAAGGAGAGAGAGAGAGAGAGAGAAAGAGAGAGAGAGAGAGAAAGAGAGAGAGAGAGAGAGAGAGAGAGAGAAGACTAGGGTCACTTTGACCTCCCCTGTCTCAATCCTGGAATCAAAGATTTCTCCATGAACCTCTAGTTCATTTTATAAACTAGAAGTTCATAAAATGGTGCATAAGAGCCACTATCTAGGGATTAAGTGCCCTTGCCATCAGGGTATCACTGATCTTTTTTCTTTATTCTTTTTAAAACATATATTTTTATTTATTTCAGAGAGAAAGGGAGAGGGAGAGAGAGAGAAGAACATCAATGATGAGAGAGAATCATTGATTGACTGCCTCCTGCATGTCCCACACTGGGTATCGAGCCCACAATCTGGGCATGTGCCCTGACTGGGAATCGAACCATGACCTCCTGTTTTATGAGCCATGCAGGCTGGGCTTTTCTTTACTCTTAAGAGCTATTGACATTATTCTTTACCTACATTATTATATTTTACAAATTTTTTTCTCTCATTTTCTCATTTGCCTCTTGTTACAAATAGGAATAATGTTTTTATGTATGTTATGTGGTTTCTGAATTTTCAGTTGTAATTTGTCTAGTTAAGTTCTCAGACTTGCGTTATGTAAAACTTCACCTATGTTTTCTTCTTGCACAGGTATGGTTTAGTTTTACATTTAGATTTCTAATTCATTTGGGATTTATTCTTGTGAAGGACGTAGAGATCCAGTTTCACTGTTTTTCCAAATGGCTAGCTAGTTAGTTGTTCCAATTTCATTAGATTAAAACACCATTTTGACATGGCACATATATTTTTGTGTACTTGTATTAATTTCTGAATTTTGGTTTATTGCATTCAGCTGTATCTACTTTTGTGCCAGTACCATAGTGTTTTTTTTAATTAAATTTATTGGGGTGACACTGATTAATGAGATTAAGTAGGTTTCAAATGTACAATTCTATGATACATCATCTATATATTACATTGTGTTCCCACCACCCAAAGTCAAATTTTCTTCCATCACCATATATTTGACCACCTTTATCCTTTACTATACCTGCATCCTGCTTCCCTCTGTTAACCACAATACTGTTGTCTGTGTGTATGAGTTTTTGTTTGTTTTTCTTGTTTGTTCATTCATTGCTTTCAGTTTTATATCCCACATATGAGTGAAATATGGTTCTTAACTTTTTCTGTCTGACTTAGTTTGCTTAGCGTGATATTCCATGTATGGCAAAAACACAGTATTTCATCTTTTCTTATAGCTGAATAGTATTACATTGTATGTATGTACCACCTCATCTTTATCCAATCATCTATCAAAGGATACTTCAGTTGTTTACATGTTTTGGGGCACCATGAATAATGCTGCAATGAATATTTAATTTTGTCAAGAGCCTTAACTGAAGGAGATAAATAATATAATTTTCCCTATGATGAAAACCAAGAAATAGAGTGTGAGACAGTAAAAAAACATAAAATAAAGCTTAAGAGGTATAAGATAAGGCCATACATTATACATCCAACAGTAGAGTAGATAGAGGCTATGGGAAACAAAATATTTGAAAAAATAATTTCTGAGAATTTTCCAGAAATAATAAACATTAATCTCCTTATTTAGAAAGATCAAAATAGCCTGGCCAGTATATTTTTAAAAAGAAAAAGAAATCCACATTTGTTCATATTATTGTGAAATTGCTGCATTCCAAAGGAATAAAATCAAAAATGGAAATTTCATTATGCAACTGGCACTTGTAAGTTAAATACCATTTCATAATTTCAAAGTGACAAAATTAAAAGTCTGACAATGTTGGTGAAGATGTGAAGTAATAAGACCTTTTATAACGAGCTATTGAAAGTTCAATCTCTTACTAAAAAATTAGAGAATTATTTGATATTTCTTAATAAAGAGATATAGGCACACAAATTTCTCTTCTAGAGAAATGGCACACAGGTGCACCTGGAGATTTATATAAGGATGGAAGAAACAGCATTGTGTGCAATAGTAAAAAAATAGTTCAAATGTCTGATGTGAGGATAATTCACTAGTAATTTTTATATTCTTACATAGTGAGATAGAACATGCAGAAGTGGAAAAGAATGAAATACATCTATATCATGTACAACCACATACATAAATCTTTAAAAAAAAGGCTTAGGGAATACAGCAAATCACAGAAGACTGCAAACAATATAATACATTCATATGAAATTGAAAATAGTCAAAATGCAATAATATATTGTTTGGAGATGGAAAACTTTTTTTTAAGCAAGAAAATGAGACCTGCAGGGACCAAATGTACCTGGGAAAGAGCCCACAAGGAACTTCAAGTGTACTGATGTTTCTTATGCAATGTGGTCATAAAAGGGTGTAACAGAAACATAATTTATTGATAATATATTAACAATAAACAGATAATTTGTAAAATATTGTTAGGTGATGGGCCATTCTGCTATAACCCTGCATCAATTGGTGCACAGTCTACCCACTTACACTCCAATTCAACTTGTGAACATTTGCTTTGAAACATATTTCATGAATATTCACTTAAACACTTTGTTAGGCTCTCGCAAGCTCACATTTCTGCCATTTGTCTGTAATGTTTCTTGAGATATTCTATTGCTCCTGCCAATTCCATACATTATAGTTCTTGGAGCTCTAATATAATGATATACAACCCCAATAGAGAAAGATTTGCTCTAGAAAACATGCTTTATATAGGCATACTTGTGCTTCTCTTCCTTCCAGGTTTTTAAAACGAAGTTTCTCTTTTTAAGTGGTAGGTTTCCATGAATGAATGAATGAATAGAGTTTCAGAAACTTTGTAACACCATTTCCTCAACACAATCCTTTCCGTTCTCATCAGGTAATAAGTACAATTTGGTTTATTCACATCAGAGCAGATTCTAGGGGGATATCTGTTTCTTTTTCTGCTAATTTTATGATCATATAGAAGCAACTCAGTCCAATATGACCAAAGTGGTGAGCTGCATCTTCATTTTAGTTATAAATCTGTTTTCCTAGAGGAAGGAAAACCATAAGTGGTAGCTGAGAATTGAAGAATAAGCAAGGAGAGATTCTCCCTGCAGGTGACCGAGGAAGCACAGCTCTGCTGACACCCTGATTTTGGACTTCTGTCCTCCAGACTATGAGATGGTAAATTGCTGTTGCTGGCAGCAGGTCATGGTGGAAAATTCAAAATAAGATTATTGAAATAGGTTCAAATGTGTCAGCAATCCAATTTTGTAAATCCTTTTGTATTTTTTTAAACACAAAATTTGTAAAACCCACACCTAAGTTGTCCTATCTAATAAAAGAGAAAAATGGTAATTGGCGTACGACGATACACTTTTCATTGGCTAATCAGGGCTATATGCAAATTAACTGCCAACTATGATTGGCAGTTAACTGCCAACTATGATTGGCAGTTAACTGCCAACTAAGATTGGCAGTTAACTGCCAACAAGATGGCGGTTAATTTGCATATGTAGGCACAATACAGGGAGGTGAAAGGGAAAGCAGGAAGAAGCCCCCTGCCACTGACAGTGATCGGAAACCCAGGGGAGAGCTAAGAGCTGGGGGGCTGGGGCCCTGCCCCCCAGCCATGATCAGAGAATCAGGCGCCTTTGCCGCCCTGGCCAGTGATAGCAGGAAGTAGGGGTGGAGCCAGTGATGGGAGCTGGGCATGGTCGAAGCTGGCAGTCCCGGGAGCTAGGGATCCCTTGCCTGGGCCTAAAGCTGAGCCCACGATCGCGGGGCCACTGCAGCTGCGGGTCCCCGCTGCCCGGGCCGGACGCCTAGGCCAGAGGTGTTAGGCCTGGGCAGGGGCAGAGCCTGCAACCGCGGGGAGCTGGGGGTCCCCTGCCCAGGCCTGACACCTCTGCCAGAGGCCTCAGGCCTGGTCAAGGGGCCGATCCGGTGATTGGTGATCAGAGGGTGATGAGGGTCAACTCCTCTGGCCGAGGCATCAGGCCTGGGCGGGGGGCTGAGCCGGGGATTGGGGGGATATGATGGTCCCCTTGCTCAGGCCTGAAGCCCGGGTCAGAGGCGTCAGGCTTGGGCGGGGGGTGGAGCAAGCCATCAGAGGGAGATGGGGGTCCCCTGCCCAGGCATGATTCCTGGGCCAGAGGCCTCAGGCCTGGGCGGGGGCCAGAGCCAGTGATCAGGGGGAGATGGGGGTCCCCTGTCCAAGCCTACACCTCTGGCGGAGGCGTCAGGCCTGGGCAAGGGGCCGATCAGGCGATCGGAGGATGATGGGGGTCTATGCCTCTGGTGGAGGCGTCAGGCCTGGGCAAGGGGCCGATCAGGCGATCGGAGGGTGATGGGGGTCAACGCCTGAGGGCTCCCAGTATGTGAGAGGGGGCAGGCTGGGCTGGGGGACACTCCCCTCCCCACACACACCCAGTGCACGAATTTCGTGCACCGGGCCCCTAGTACTAACATAAAAAGTTTGGAAATAAGGAACATTTTATACTGAAACTCTCAGTCAATATGATGGCATCTCTGCTACCAAAATAGAGCAATACCTATTAAAAATAGCCAGTTTGGCACAGTACATAGAGCGTGGGTTCTCAGTCTGAAGGGTTGCAGGTTTGATTTTGGTTAAGGGTATACACCTCGGCTGCAAGCTAGATCTCTGGCCTTAGTCAGGGCACATGCAAGATGTAACCAATCAATCTGTCTCTCTCACATTGATGTATTTTCTTTCTCTCTCTATCTCTCCTCCTGCATTGCACTCTCTCTAAAAAAGAAAGAAAGAAAGAAAGAAGAAAGAAAGAAAGAAAGAAAGAAAGAAAGAAAGAAAGAAAGAAAGAAAGAAAGAAAGAAAGAAAGAAAAATATCCTCAGGTGAGGATTAACAACAACAACAACAAAATAAGCATCAAGCCTGGCTGGTGTTGCTCAGTGGTTGAGCATCAATCTATGAACTAGGACGTTACAGTTTGATTCTTGATCAGGGCACAAGCCTGAGATCTGGACTCGGTACCTAGTAGAGGTGTGCAGGAGGCAGCTTATCAATGATTCTCACTCATCATTTATGTTTCTGTCTCTCTCCCCCTCTCATTTATATAATTATTTATTAATATTGATTATTGCTGATTGATCATAATAAATAAATGACTGTAGCCCTGGCCAGTATAGCTCAGTGGATAGACTGTCGGCCTATGCACCAAAGGATCACCTCAGGTGAGGATTAACAAAAGAAAAAAAAAGACTAGTCATTGTGATTCATCATTTAATAATTCATAGAACTCATTCACTAAATAATTTCTCTCTTTTTACTGGTCAAAAGCCATTTGCTGATAATACACATATTAAATATGTTTATATTTTATAATATATGTGTATAATTTTTAAGCATTCTTTAATAAATCTATATAACTGTGAAATGGAGAATGCACAGGAAATTGACCAATGGATATAAATAATAAAAAGTCCCTTTGAAAACAAGGATATTTCCTAACATCTGAAAGTCATGAGTCATTGCATGAGGGGATTACCAAGATATATATATATAGAGAGAGAGAGAGAGAGAGAAATAACTCATGCCTCCTGACACTTGTGAATTTAAATCAAGTGAGTCCAGTTTGATCTTATGCTTAAGTATTGTTAACGAAGGAGATGAAACATTACTATATCTATTAACCTCCCAGAAAGCATATTCTAGTGTCTAGCTGAAATTGCTTCTTCTGACATTCAGATTCATTTCTCCTAATATATGCTACAATATAAAACAAGAATCCCCAAATAATTCAGAAAAAGAGCTGAACTACTTTCTGAGCCTTTAGTCTTTTAGAAGCTATGTTATGATGTAAGGAATTGAGCTGTTTCAAAGTAGTCAAAATACATGAGGCTGTTCAACTGAGGTGGAGCTATAAAATAGCCTAATACTTAACATTTTGATAAAAGGAATATAAATCTATAAATCTAGATTGTTTATTATATTTATTTTTAATTAAATTTATTAGGGTGACATTGGTTAATAAAATATATAGGTTTTGAGCATACAATTCTTTGACACATTATCTGCATATTAAATTGTGTATTTACCATGTAAAATCAAATCATCTTCCATCACCATATATTTGATTCCCTATACCACTTACCCTTTGTTTGCTGTTGTCTGTCTAAGAGTTTTCCTTTATTTGCTTTCCTTGTTTGTTCATTTGCTGCTTTCAGTTTTATTTTCCACATATGGGTGAAATCATATGGTTCTTGACTTTTTCTGTCTGACTTATTTCACTTCACATGATATTTTCAAGATCAATCATATTGTTATAGTAAATAGCATATTTTAAAAAAATATGTTTTTATTGATTTTTTAAAGAGAGGAAGGGAGAGGGCTAGAGAGAGAGAAACATTGATGAGAGAGAAACATCATTGATCAGCTGCCTCCTGCACGCCCCCGGCAGGGGACCGAACCCTGACCGGGAATCGAACCGGTAGCCTCTTGGTTCCTGGGACAATGCTCAACCGCTGAGCTACACCAGCCAGGCTATTTTACCTTTTCTTATGGCTGAGTAGTATTCCATTGTATATATGTACCACATCTTTTTCCAATCATCTATTGGGTGACACTTTGGCTGTTTCCATGTCTTGGCCATTGTGAATAATGCTGCAAAAAGCATAGGGGTACATATAACTTTGTGAATAAATGTTTCAAAAAACTTTAGTAGGTACCCAGAAAAGGGTGCTGGGTCATATGATTCCTCTATTCTTAATTTTTGAGGAACCTCCAAAATTGTTTTCCATAGTGGCTGTACCAATTTATAATCCCACCAGCAGTGAATGAGGGTTTATTTTTCTCCACAATCTTTTCAACACTTGTTATTACTTGTCTTGTTGATAATAGCCATTCAAATAGGTGTGAGGTGGTATCTCATTGTAGTTTTCATTTGTATTTCCCTAGTAGCTAGTGAAGTTGAGCATCTTTTCATATACCTGTTGACCATTAGTATGTCTTATTGGGAGAAGTGTCTCTCCAGGTCCTCTGCCCAATTTGTAATTGGTTTGTTTGTTCGGGTTTGAGTTGTATGAATTCTTTTTGTATTTTGGAAATTAATCCCCTGAGGGAGCTGTTCAAGAGCTTCAAATGAAGAATAAAGAAAAAAATGTAAGAGATACAAAGAAACTCACATTGCTACATTATAAATACTTACACTGTGTGCCCAGCTTTTTGCTAAGTGCTATAAAGAAATCTCTCTCCTTTTCAGTTAACAATTGTGTGGTAGTAAAGACCAAAAGTGAGACTGGGAATGCAAAGGTGGGCTCCACAAGTGTCAGGGAAACACTGAGGGATGAGTAAGGCCTGGAAGAAGGCAGAGAAATTTTATCCAACAAAAAGATTTCAAACAATATTTTTGAAGCCGCTCGGATTTCCCCAACGTCAGCCTACTTCTGTTCATACTTGCCATTTCATCATTTCCGCATTTTGTTGCTGACCAGAGTAAGGAGACTGACTTGTCCAATAAACTTCCTTGTCTGTCTTATGCAAGAAAGGAAATGGTGACTTGAACACACAGCCACCAAACAAATTAACATTCTTATGTCTTGGGGTTGAACTTCCTAAAATACAGATAAAGTGTTCATTCTTCAAGATTCCTTTTCCTTGAAAGTAACCAACAAAATACACTTGGACTCAGAAACTGAGGAGCGAGAGAGTGAGAGAGAGAGGAAGAGGGGGAGAGAAAAAGTGAAAGAGAAAAAAATGAATTCATCCAAATCACCAGCATCACAGAGCACAGGTAAAATTTGCAATTCTCCGTTTTCTTTCACAGATATGTCTTTTTGGAAGAGGTGGTAAATATGTTGAAGGACAGGACTGTAGAAAAGGCCACAGTAAAGCAAAAGAAGAGAGACAGAGAATGAAACAGAGGAAACATGGAAGAATGGTTAGAAGAGT
This sequence comes from Myotis daubentonii, assembly GCF_963259705.1. Taxonomy (NCBI): domain Eukaryota; kingdom Metazoa; phylum Chordata; class Mammalia; order Chiroptera; family Vespertilionidae; genus Myotis; species Myotis daubentonii. The sequence goes on from NC_081841.1 coordinate 22,511,332, forward strand.
ACATGTTATACTGGGAAGGTCACTGGACTTGAGTTCAGGGCGGGCTACCAGCCTGCTATTTCTGCCCTCTCGGTATTCACTGTGTCCCATTGGGTAAGGCACTTCACTTCTCTGGAACTCACTTTCCTTGTGTGTAATATGTTGTTTGGGAAGGGCAGGGAGAGGAACTACTAGATGAATTTGATGTTTTATACGATTGCTTTACAAAGGACTTGGAAAATGAGGCACCAGAAAGAGGAGAGCAGGAGAGAGACAAGAAAAACAGAGGGGGAGAGGATGAGAGGGAACAAGGAAGAAAGATAAAGAATGAAAGGGGAAAATGGTGAGTGACTTAGGAAAGGAAAAATGGCACATCTGTCCAACTTCATGAATCCGTCTTAAAATTAGGAATGGATTACGCTAGTGGTTCTCAAAGTGTGGTCCCCAAACCACCACCACCACCAGCAGCAGAGGCAGCAGCTCCTGGGAAACTTGTTGGCTGCATGCCATCTCTAACTGAAGTCTTAACTCTGGGGGTTAACTTGTGTTGGAACCCTGTAATCTGTGTTTTAACACACCCTCCAAATGATTTTTACAAATACTGAAGTTTGAGAAGAGCTCAATATAGGCACTGCACGTGGAAGGAAGTACGTATGGTTGAATAAGAATTTATTATGCCTCTGGTTTAGGGAAGATGGGCCATATTTGTGTCTTTCTACAGAGAGCGGATGCGTCTCTTCCCAAGTGTTCTTATGGACTGTTGCTGGGATCTCCATCCAACTACTCAGTGCCTGTTTTATCACTCGATGTGTCTGTGAGTGCTGAAGGTCAAATGCAATCTTCCTGGGGAATATTAGGAGTAAATTCTTCCTTGCTGCCTGTGGGTTCTCTTCTCCCATTAAGAGTATTTCTATACTACCTTTCCCCTCTATTTATTTCCAGGTCATTCCTCAAATCAGAAGCACCAGCTAGTGTAGAACTGTTACCAAATTGCAGTGACCTCGGATGCATTTTTAATGATAGACATTTTTCATCTCCTTGGTAGACCTGAGTGCTTCCCTTGGTACCTCGGTCATTCACTAGTAGAGCCCCTTCTATGCGATACGAGCCTGAGGCATGAGAAATCACTTTTTGGAAGGAAGGGTAGAGAGGGTTAGACTTGGCATGAGAGAGAATGTTAACACATTTGTCTTCTCTTGGCCCGTGGGCCTGAACTAAAGTACATTTATTTTTATAAATTACCAAAACCATAACATGTAATGAATTCCCTCTTTTTGACCTAAATCTCAGTGCCTCTCCATGCAGAAGGAAAAGTAGATAGTAAGAAAATATAGTAATTGTTCGCAATTCTGTTATAAATACAAAAATAATAAAATTTATTTTATGAAAAGAGTAATAAATATTAACTGTGCCCCTGTCCTTACAGTGACATATCACATCTTTCAACTCTGTGATGAGAAAAAGGATCAGCCATATGAGTTCATAGAATTCAACTGCTACAATGATGGATCAGGTATAATATTCCTCAAATTTGAACATAAAATTTACATATCAATATTTGTTGGCCTCTAGATTGATTTTGGGATAAATAACGTAGTTTGAGTAGGTCCTGTTTTTCAGAAACAAAATGTAAAATCTTGCCTGTACTGTAATAGAAGGATAAGGAATGGTTAAGAAGACAGGAAATCTTGGGGACATTATAGCAAACTTTTAGAATAAATTTGAGGTATATATCTGAACACTAAATCTAGAGGTGAACAGTGTTATCCCCAGGAATACACTTATTAATATTGTTATTATTATTATTATTATTATTATTCACCTCCTTCCAAATGAAGTAAAGAAAAAAATGTGTAGCATAGAGAATTTTGAAACAGCTCAGAAATATACTTTGTACGCTCTTCCACATAGTTTCCAAGTCTTAGAAAAATGCCATATGACACTAGAAAATGACTTCTTTCTTTGGGCTATAATTTCCTCACTATTAAATTAAGAGAGACTGGGCTAATTATTTTTTAATAAATTAAAAGGCTTCAATTCTATAATTGTAAGAACCAGTTTGGAGATTTCGTTGAGTGTACATTATTTGGGCAACATGAGAGATGGTTGCTTCGAGGTCAGTTTGATAAAATGCATCACAACTTTCTCTGACCTTGGCAAGTCTAAGAACAGCTAACAGGGCCCTATATCAATAGCATAACTAAGATAGATAGTATATATTATATATGGTTTATCTAGAAAATAAGGATTGTGTCTCAAAAGACAAGGATATTTATGGTTGTTTGTGTTTATTGACATAGGAATTATTAAAGTCTTAGATAGTAAGAAGGGGGGGAGGGGGAGGTTGTTTCCAAGAGGTTCCAAGGCCTCTAACTATAAATGGTAGACTTCATAGGGCCTGATGAAACTTTCTGTTTTCTTAATTAGTTCATATAGGATATTCATGGAAACTTCTCTCCTCCTAGGTTCAGTCAAGAATTGCTGTCCATTGGGCTGGGTACATTCTCAATCTAGCTGCTACTTTTTTTCTACTAACACCAGAAGCTGGTCAGAAAGTGTGAAAAACTGCTCCAGCATGGGAGCTCATCTGGTGGTTATCAACTCAGAGGAGGAACAGGTAGTTCAAGTACAGACTCCCCGAGTGTCAGTGTAGCATTCCCCACATGATCTATCCCTTTTTCCATACATGTGTATGGTGTGTGGACCACAATTAACATTTTTAAATGAACATACTAAAATGCATGTTTTTCTTACTATTTCTGTAAGTCAATGCCTAATCTAATTTATTTTCATTTCTAGGAAAGCCTAAAGTAAAAAAGAAATTTCCATGTTTAGTTCCTTAGCAAGGCAGGAAAAAAAGGAGTGGGGTCCCTTTTAGAATGACCATTATGTTTATAAATCTATTTGAATGAGACAAAGCAAATAGAATCCATTACCATTAAGTTGTGATTAATACTGCTTTGTGTTAATCTCTGCAGTAGATTTGGCTGTAAATCACAGTAGATACACTTTGAATTATTGAGAACCTCCTTTGTTGAAGATTCTTTTTTGTTGGTTTAATTGTATATTATGTATAGTTTTACCACAATTTTAAAAAATCAGAAGATAATCCTCTATGATCTCAACATAGGTTGTCCCCAAAAGATGTACACATACTTTATATAGGCAGTGTTTATTAAAATACATTTCATGTTCAAAAGGTAATAGAAATGATCTGTTAGAGTGCGTGTACATTTTGGGACAACATCCTGTGTTTTAGGGCCATGTGTCTATCATCTTTATTCTAGGTACTACTTTATATCTTTAAATAACAATTACCTTCAACATTTGTTTAGAATTGAAATAATTGATTTCCTTTTTTTTTTGACTATGTATCTTCCATAGAAATTCCTTTTCCATGCAAAACCTAAAGGTAAAGAGTTTTATATTGGACTAACGGATCAGGTGGTTGACGGTCAGTGGAAATGGGTAGATGGCACACCTTTCACGGAGTCACTGAGGTAATTAACTTCTTTCTTGTAGGAGAATTTAACACAACCCTAAATCCTAGTTAGCCCATTCTGGAGGCGAGTTCTCAGAACCTCCTTCTGTTCCATGAAGTATATTCAGGGCCATCCTGTTGCTCTAGTTTCCTAAGATTATCTCAAATATAAAGGTGAGTCGATAAACATGAAGAAGTGAGCAGCCCTGGCCTGTGTGGCTCAGTTGATTGAGTGTCGCCCCGTGCACCACAGGGTCACCGATTCAATTTCCAGTCAGGGCACATGCCCAGTTGTGGGCTCACTCCTCAGTAGGGGGCGTGCAGGAGTAAGCTGATCCAATGGCCCTCTCCCTCCTTCTCCTTCTCTCTCTAAAATCAATAAAATAAATACATGAATAAAAAGAACGAAAGAAAAAAAAGAGGAGTAGAATTAGATACTAACACTTTGGAAATACATCAGGGACAAAGTGTGGAATTCATAGTTTTATGCTCCTAAACTATAATAAATGAGACAAAAATAGTAATTTGAAAAAGACAGAAGATTCTTATGGAGTAAACATCTCTTTTCTCCTTCGTAATGGCTTTACAGAAGTAGAGCACAGCATTTGGAGTTTTCAAAGTTTTAATCTTTATCTCATTTAACCTAGGTTATGTCTTTCTGAGATACATCCATATTATGCCTTTCACTTAGCATTTGAGGGAACTAAGATTGGAGGGGCTTCAGTCAGTTCTGAGAGTATAGCCCACATGTTCTGGTACTTTTAAAAGTTCTTCACTGCCCTAACTCGTTTGGCTCAGTGGACAGAGCGTCAGCCTGCAGATTCAAGGATCCCAGGTTCGATTCCGGTCAAGGGCATGTACCTTGGTGGTGGGCACATACCCAGTAGGGAGTGTGCAGGAGGCAGCTGATTGATGTTTCTCTCTCATCGATGTTTCTAACTCTCTATCCCTCTCCCTTCCTCTCTGTAAAAAGCCAGTAAAATATATATTTTTTAAAAATTGCTTCACTACTACACTGTAACACCATTGAAGTATGCACCAAAATTAATACAAATTTTGTGTAGACTAAAGGGAATCAAATGGGAGATGACATATGAGTGTAAAGAAAATAAATTCACCAGGACATCAATTATTCCTATAACCTCTCATCCCAGGTCTAGTCTGTGAGGGAGCATGACAGAATGGAAGGAAGGCAGAAAGATCCCGTTCAGCTTCACTACTGACAAACTCTATGACTTAGACAGATGGGTTAGCTTTTCTGAAACCCCTTTTCTTCATCAGTAAAATAGAGATTATAATTCCTACCTCACAAAATTGTTGTGAAGTTAAATAACACAAATGTAGCTTGTCTGGTATAGTAGGTCACGTTATCTCTTGTTACTGGAATTTAAGATCTCCCATGGGATTTTTTGTGTTTTGTGTGTGTGTATGTTTTTCAGCTTCTGGGATGCAGGGGAGCCCAACAACTTACTAACAGTGGAGGACTGCGTCAGCATAAGAGACTCTAGAAATTCTCGGCAAAATTGGAATGATAGGGCCTGTTTCTTAAATGTGTTTTGGATTTGTGAAATGCCAGATAAAAAGATTTTGGACGAAGAGAAGTCTTCAAGAACAGAAGGCACACCTTTAATGTATTCGTGAGGAGGACCAAGAACATGAACACAGCCACAACTCCACAACACGAGAAACGTGTGCACTGTACTTCAGAAGGGCTCCACAAGTGTTTGCTGATTTGATGTGAATAAAAATAAATATTTTTGAATGTTACAATTCATGATACTGACTGAAGCGCATTTTTCTCTATATGAGTCTCTCAGGTCTTTTCAGAATTTACCAAGCAATCTCTAGGAAATACTGTAAGAGGAAAAGCATGTCCCTTTTGGTACATCTGCTTCATATGTGAGAAATTATAGGAGGATACAGGGACAAAGCCCTGGCCGCTGTGACTCGGGTGGTTGGAGTGTTGTTCCATGCACGGAAGAGTCCCAGTCGGGTTCCTGGTCAGGGCACATGCCTGGATTGTGGGCTCAGTCCCCAGTGGAGGGTGCAGGAGGCAGCCAATTGATGTCTCTCTCATTGATGTTTCTCCCTCTTTCTCTCTTTCAAATCAATAAAAACATATTTAGAAAAAATAAATAAAAGTGAAAAAAATCACATATCCTTGGGTGAGGATTAAGAAGATTTCTTTGGAACACTATGTGTCTGTCTGTATCTATTTATCTGTCTATATCTATATCTATGTCTATATCTATGTCTATGTCTATGTCTATCTGTATCTCTTTATATATCTATCTACATCTATATCTGTGTCTCCCCTTATTCATGGTTTTGCTTTGAATGTTTTCAATTACCTACAGTCAACTGTTGTCCAAAAATATTAAATGGAAAATTCTAAAACAATTCATATGTTTTATTTTTTTGAAGTCCCATTATTAAGTGAGTAACCCATTCACATGATTCAAAATCCAAATGTAAAAGAGCATATAAAGTAAAAATTCCCCCCCTTTCCTCTACTCCCCATTCTTCCTCCACAGTCCCCAGCCACCCAGTTCCCTTCATGGAGGCAATTAATGTCCCTACTTTCTTACCTATGTCTATACTGTCATACTTTAAAAAGAATATATCCAAGAGCTAAATTCCAAGGAGGTGGAAGAGGTATAAGGTATAAATGGTGATGGGGAAAAGAAGAAAAAGAAAATAGCCAGTGTTTGCTGAGGATGTAGGGAAACAATTCATAAGTTTTAAATTGCTCACTGTTCTGAGCAGCATAATAACAATCTTGCGCCAACCCACTCTGCTCAGGACCTGAATCACCCCTTTGTCCAGAGTCCGGCCTCCACACTGCATACCCTACCTGCCCATTAGTCACTGTCTCATTATCAAATCAGCTGTTGTGGTATTGTGTGGCTTGTGTTCAAATAACCTTAATTTTACTTAATAATGGCCTCAAAGGGCAAGGTGGCAGTTCAAATATGGCAATAGAAGCTGTAAAATGTTTTCTTTTAGTAAAAAGGAAGAGTTTATAAGTAAAAACATAATACACTCACACACACTCACACACACACAATCACACTCAGAAAAGAATCATACAGCAGAATTTACCAAATCGTACAGTAGATGATACTTTTAAAATAGTACATTCAACTTTACTTAAATTTAACAAATAACAAATAGAAGTGAAATTAGAGAATTCTGAAACTTCAAGAATATTTTAGGCTTTATAAGTTAGCACAAGAATTATTTCCTGAAGATACCTCTGAAGTAAATAAAAATTATAAAGAATCATATAAAATATTCTTCTTGCTCATCTCTTTTCTCTTTTTCCCAATCCCATTTTTCCTTCTTAACGATGCAGTACTATAGTCATTCATCAGGTGGTGCAGAGCAAGGTAGCTTTTACATATGCAAACATGTATGTATAGGAGTGAGGTTGGGGGAAAGGGTGCATACTAGTACTACCCCCACGGGGAGTTAGACCCTGACTGGGTGCATCTGTGTAAGGGAAAGGGTGGGGGCAGGAAAGGTAGTAAGGGTGTGGGTGGACCTATTGGATTCCAGAGACCATCTGGTAAAGTGATAGGTTGGTCCAAAATGTGGAAGCCTGAGCTAATTTGAGTATCATGGGTGTCTGAGCCCAAGTAGGAGGACCAACTGGAGGAGTCACAGGGCACACTGAGGGGTGAGGAACATCACACAGTCAAGCCCTAGCAGGTTGGCTTACAGGTCTTGCAATTAAGTTTTGTCCATAAAACTTGCACATTTGATCATTTATTCCTGTGTATCTTATAGTTATACGAGAGGCCTGGTGCATGAAATTAGTGCATGAGGAGCGGGGCCCCTCAGCCCAGCCTGCACCCTCTCCAATCCAGGACCCCGTGGGGGATGTCTGACTGCCGGTTCAGGGCCAATCCCGGGTCACTCCTAACTGCCCCCCCTGCCGGCCTGGTCACCCCACACAGCCTGCTGTTCAGTTGTCCATTTGGTTGTTTTGGTCGTGACAGCCCCTGGCTTTTTACATATTAGGATAGCTGTTGTAAGTGTAATGTTTTACATAAAAATACATTTTCTTTATTTTGCAGGTACTATATAGTAATATTGTTGATCTTTATATATTGATCATTTGTTCTGAAACTTTGCTAAACTCCACTATTATTTTTTAACACTTTAGCTATAGATTCCCTTGTATTTTCTATGTAGCTAATTATATCATCTATGTACTTAGCTATCCAGGACTGTAGTCACTGAACATTGAGCACTAGTCCTAGTTGAGATATACTGGGAAGTGTAAAATATACACCAGATTTTGGATGACTAAATTGGAAAGAAATGTAAAATATATCACTAATAATTTAATATTTATTACATGCTAAAATGATAATATTTTGGATACAATGGTTTAAATAAATAAATTATTTGAATACTTTTTTGATGTGGTTATTGAAAAATTTAAGCATATGTAACTCACATTTTTGGCTTGCTTTATACTCCTTTGAATAGTCTGGTCTGCAAATAACTTTCTGCCAGTCACATATTATCATGGGGAAAATAATCCTCTTGGAATCCTGATCTAGGATTGCTCTCAGATATGTTCCACAATCATCATTATTTTTTATTTTTAAATAAATCCTTATTGTTGAAAGTATTACATATGTCCCTTTTCTCCCGCATTGCCCTCTCCCACCCCACTTCCCATCAAGCCTTCACGACCCTATTGTCTGTGTCTTTGGGTTATGCATATACCCATATGAGTTCATTGGTTGATCTCTCCCCCCTCTACCTTCACCTGCCTTCCCTCTGAGGCTTGACAATCTGTTCCATATTTCTATGTCTCTGAGTCTATTTTTGTTCATTAATTTATGTTGCTCACTAGACTCCACATATGAGTGAGATCATGTGATACTTATCTTTCTCTGACTGGCTTCTTTCACTGAGCATAATGCTCTCTAGGTACATCCATGCTGTTGCAAATGATAGTTCTTTCTTCTTATAGCTGTGTAGTATTCCATTGTATAGATGTGTTACAGTCTCTAATCCACTCATCTGCTGATGAACACTCAGGCTGTTTCCAAATGTTAGCTATTGTAAATTGCTCTGCTATGAACATAGGAGTGCATGTGTTTTTTCAGATAGGTGTTTCTGAATTCTTGGGATATATTCCTAGAAGTGGGATCACTAGGTCAAATGGGAGTTACATTTTTAATTTTTTGAGAAAACTCCAAACTGTTTTCCACAGAGGCTGCACTAGTTTGCATTCCCACCATCATTGTACTAGGGTTCCCTTTTCTCCACATCCTCACCACTTGTCATTTTTTGATTTGTTAATGATAGCCATTCTAACAGGTGTAAGGTGGCACCTCATTGTCATTTTAATACGTGTCTCTCAGATGATTAGTGACTTTGAGCATTTTTTCATATGCCATTTTGCCTTCTGTATGTCTATTTTTGAGAAGTGTCTATTTAGGTCCTGTGCCCATTTTTTAATTGGATTGTTTATCTTCCTTTTGTTCAGTTGTATGAGTTCCCTGTAGATTTTGGAGGTTAACCCCTGATCAGATGTATCATTGGCAAATATGTTCTCCCATGGAGTGGGCTCCCTTGTTATTTTTTTATGGTTTCTTTTGCTGTCCAGAACCTCTTTATTTTGATGTAGTCCCATTGGTTTCTTTCTCCTTAATTTCCATTATCCTAGGAGATGTATCCATAAACATATTGCTGTGAGAGATGTCTGAGATTTTGCTGCCAATGGTTTCTTCTAGGATTTTTATGGTTTCACATCTTACATTTAAGTCTTATCCATTTTGAGTTAATTTTTGTGTATGGTGTAAGTTGGTGGTCTGACTTCACTTTTTTGCATGTATCTGACCAATTTTCCCAACACCACTTATTGAAGAGGCTGTCTTGACTCCATTGTATTCTCTTGTGTCCTTTGTCAAAATTTAATTGAGCATAATGACTTGAGTCAGTTTCTGGTTTCTCTGTTCTGTTCCATTGGTCTACATGCCTGTTCTTGTGCCAGTTTCAGGCTGTTTTGAGTACAGTGGCTTTGTGGTATAAAGGCAACAAATTGGAAAGGAGGAAGTAAAACTTTCACTATTCATAGATGACATAATACTGTACGTAGAAAACCCTAAATTCTCCATCAGAAAACTACTAGATTTAATAAATGAATTCAGCAGAACATCCAAAAAAGAGAGAGCAGAAGATATACACAAGTAGAAGAATATGCCGTATTCATGGATTGGTAGAATCAACATCATTAAAATGGCCATAGTACCGAAAACAATCTATAGGTTCAATGCAATCCCTATCAAAATACCAAAGGCTTATTTCACAGACCCAGGACAAATATTCTGGAAATTTATATGGAGTCAAAAAAGACCCTGAATAGCCACAGCAACCTTGAGAAAGAAGAACAAAGTTGGTGGGATCACAATACCAGATATCATGTTATACCAAAACCATTACTTTGTTGATTTTTATTACATAAGAAACTTTTTTTTGTCATTTTAAGACTATTTCAAATTATGATACATCAATACAATAAAACACTATTTACTTATAAGCAACAAGGTATAAAACAGTTTCCAAGGTATATTGTTAAGTAAAAAATGCAAGATGTTTAAGACTATGTAGATAACGTTTCCATTAGTGTAAAACATTGTGGGTTATATGTCTACATATGTTATATAACACATAAACATACATTGAAATATAGAAACTGACCATGTAGTTACTCAGAAGAAGCGTTTAGAAGACTGGAGTTCAGGGTGGAAGAGAGATTTATTTTATACTTTTATTAATGTTTTTACTATTTGCCTTTTAAAATATTTACATTACTTTTTTGAAGATAAAAACAGTATTTAAATTTCTTTGTGTTTCAAACTTCTAGGACTACCACAGCGTATTAAACTAATTAGCATTTATTTTTATGACATTACTATCAGTTGTGTCAAAGAAATTTTGGTGAATAGAAAAGATGTCATGAGTGTTGAGAACAGAATGAAAGGGACTAAGGTTGGAATCAGCGGTGCCAATTAGAAGGCTGTTGCAATTATCCAGTTAAGGAGATGGTGGCCTTGTCTTTGGTGGCAGCCATGGAAGTAAGGAAAAATGATGTACACATAGATGTATAAAATCACAGAGAGGTCCTAGCTGGTTTGGCTCAGTGGATAGAACGTCAGCCTGCGGACTGAAGGGTCTCAGGTTCGTTTCCAGCCAAGGGCACATACCTGGGTTGCAGGATTTATCCTCAGTGGGGGATGTGCCCTGAAGGGTGTCCCAGATCAGGATGGGGGTCCCCACTGGGGTGCCTGGCCAGCCTGGATGAGGGGATGATGGCTGTTTGCAGCTTGTCACACCCCCTTCAGGGCGGGGGTCCCCACTGGGCTGCCTGGCCAGTCTGGGTGAGAGGCTGAGGGCCGTTTTCAGGCTGGCGGGTGAGTGAAGCTCCCAACCTATCCTTTTTTCTTTTTCTTTTTTATTCTGGAATTTATTTACTTTCTATGGCTGTCACTGGAGCTGAGAGCCGGCTCCAGCTTGAGGCCTCGGCTGCTGAAAGCAAGGATCTGGGTTTGTTTGGGTTCTACAATTATAACATTGTTTCGGTCCTGCTCGCTCCAGCTCTGACAGCTGAAAGCAGGATTCTGGTTTTATTTAGCTTCTATAATTGCAACAATGTTTCTTAAACCGCAAGCTCAGAGGCTGGTAAGGCAGGCGGGGAACGTTGGCTTCCTCCATCACTGGAGCAAGCAAGTCTCCTGTTCGCTTCAAGCTGCCTGGCTGCTGGCCGCCATCTTGGTTGGCAGTTATTTGCATATCGCCCTGATTAGCCGATGGGAAAGGTAGTGGAGGTATGGTTAATTACCATGTTTCTCTATTATTAGATAGGACTAGAGGCCCTGTGCATGAAAACTTGTGCACCCTCTCACAGTCCAGGAGTCCTCATGGGATGTCCTACTGACGGCTCCTGGGAGGAGCTGGCCTAAGCCGCAGTCTGGCCTCCCTCTGCGGGCAGTGATTGGCCCAGCTGATCAGGGGATGGCATCGCCCCCATCACCCTGCCATTGCCACCTGGCCTCCCTCTGTGGGAGGCAACCGAATGGGCGGATCAGGGGATGGTGCCAGCCCCCTCCATTGCCCCTCTGCTGCCACTGGTTGCCACCCCCCCATCGCCGTTCCCTCCCTCTGCCCACTGGCACGAGCCTTGGCTGGCCTGGCGCCTCCTGCTCGCCAGCCCCGTCCCCCATTGACTGGTCATTTCACTGTTTGATTGGTTTGCATATTATGCTTTTTAATATATAGGATATTCATTTCAGGTGTACAATATAGTGATTCAACATTTTTATGTCTTACAATGTGAATATTTCACTAAATTTTAAGAGTTAAGATTTGGGGTAGAGGAAAAATAACTAAAGCATTGCATCATTTAAGCCATTTTGCTAAATGTGTAATAAATGTACACCAATTGCATTTCAAAGAATAAATTCTTTGAAATACTATCAAGAAAGCAAAATTAATGAAAACTGATTTTCATAGAAGAGATTATTCCTTCCACTAAAGCACTACACAAAAACACATTATCTTGAATGAATTGAAAAAATAAGTCCCATCGTGACTGAAAATGTTCTATGATCTAGTATGTTTTCTCTATTCCAGTGGTGCATGTACATTCTTCCCTAGGCTCGTGGGTTCTTCTTTTCTGTCCTCATCACAAGAACCTCTTCATAACTTTCAGGTGAGTATTCTTCCAGGTTTCTTACAAATCCTACTTGCCTCAAAGTTACAAGAAAGATTACTCCAGGCCCATTTGTTTTGGTCATTAACAAGGACAACACAATTTTCCTTCTGATGATTATTGGGTTCACCCTTATGCCAGAATCTGAAATGAAAAAAAGTATATGTATTACACACACACACACACACACACACACACACACACACACGGTGCGTGCCAGGGGACTATGCAGAGAAAATGACCCTAAATGCCCTTAAGTGAGAAATTTAGAGCTGCCCTGCCCTGCCCAATAAAAGTGTAGTAGTAGTTTACTAGTATAAAGGTTACACAACACTTGGTGCTGAGTAAGCACTTTTACACTGGTATGCTCCACCCCAAAATGAATTCTGCTTGCTACCTTCTTCCCATCTTTGCCTATAAAACTCTTTCATCCCAGTCAATATACTCACTCCATATGTGGGTTAAATGGCGTCCTGTTCACCCATTGCCAGAGGCCTTCAGGATTCTCATATGAAAGTCCCAGGAAATATGAAAATCGTCTATCCAAAAATTGAGTAATAAAGTTCTGTATAAAAAAAATTGTAAATTCTTATAAATTTATTTGCACTTATCATGTGATAGATGATAGGAAAAGAGGAAAGAGGTTGAATAGATTACAAGTTAAGCAAAAAGGGTTGGCACCAGATGGATCTGTTTTCATATCCTGCCTCTGCTGTTTACTATGTAATGTTAGAAAGTGCTTGATTCTCACCAAACCCTAGTTTTCTTATCTTCAAAAGAGACAATTCCACTGCTATACTGAGTTATTTTGAAGATTAACTGAGATCTACTTAACAACTACTTAGCAAATGTTTAATAGGATCAGATTATCAGGAACTTTTGTTTTTAAATTTTCCCTCTTTAATTGTTTGTATATTTTATTAAATCCCATTTTATTCAAAGAGTCTGCCTATAGATTGCAAAGCCATGAAAACAGAATTCTCCAGGAAATCCTTCTGATCAGCAAAAGGGTAGAATGTGAGTTATGGTACATATATAGAAATATATTACATAAGAAAATACATTTCAATTTTTACATTAAGATTTTTTTTTTTAAACTAGAGGCCTGGTGCACAAAATTTGTGCGGGGGGGGGGGGGGCGGGGGAGGGGTAGGTATCCCTCAGTCCAGCCGGCACCCTCTCCAAACTGGAACCCCTTGGGGGATGTCCAACTGCCAGTATAGGCCCGATTGCTGTGGCCTAAACAGGGACCAGGCCTAAACCAGCAGTCGGACATCCCTCTCACAATCTGGGACTGCTATCTCCCAACCACTTGCCTGACTGCCTGCCTGCCTGATTGCCCCTAACCACTTCTGCCTGCCAGCCTGATCACCCCCTAATCACTCCCCTGCCAGCCTGATCAATGCCTAACTGCTCCCCTGCTGGCCCAATGCCCCCACCTGCCCTTTCCTGCTGACCTCGTCACCACCAAATGCTCTCCCCTGCCAGCCTGGTTGCCCCCAACTGCCCTCCCTTGCTGGCCTGATTGCCCCCAACTGCCCTCCCCTGCCAGCCCGATTGCCCCCAACTGGCTTCCCCTTGCCAGCCCGGTCGCCCCAACTGCCCTCCCCTGCCAGCCTGGTTGCCCCCAACTGCCCTCCCCTGCTGACCTGATTGGCCACAACTGCCCTCCCCTGATGGCCACACGGGGGCAGCCATCTTTGACCACATGGGAGTGGCCATCTTGTGCAAGGGTGTGATGGTCAATTTGCATATTACTTCTTTATTATATAAGATTACAACCATACATCTGAATTATTGTTTCTATGCTTTATCCTTTAGCTCTTTTAGTGTCAATTAACCATTCATTTATTTATTTATTATGACAGTTATTAAGACATAGGCAGAGTGCCTAGCACTGTGCAGGACATTAGTGATACAAAGATGAGTAAGGCATGGCCTCAGCCTTCTACAAAGTAGAAATCATTGGAAGAAATGGAGTATTAAACAGACAATTGCAGGACACTAAAGTAAGTGCCATGATCACACAATGCACAAAGTACCATAAAACACCTTCAACTTAGAATAGGGAGGGTGGAGTAGGGAAGATGGTCAGGGTAGTTTTCTCTAGGAAATACTACATGAATGACATCTGGAAAGATCCAAAGAAGTTGGTCATATTAAGAAAATAATAGAGGACCCAGTCAGTGTGGTTCAGTGGTTGAGCATCGACCCATGCACCAAGAAGTCACTGGTTCAATTCTCAGTCAGGGCACATGCCCAGGTTGCAGGCAGGCTCCATGCCTGGTGGGAGCTGTGCAGGAGGCAGTAGATCAATGTTCTCTCTCTCTCTCTCTCTCACTCTCTCTCTCTCTCTCTCTCCCCCCCCTCTCCCTTCCTCTTTCTCTAAAAATAAACACACACACACACACACACACACACACACACACAGTAAGGGAGGAAGAAAAGGCTTTCCAGGCACATGGAACAGATGAAGCAAAGGCAAAGAAGCATGGTAGAGCAGACAAAGTCCTCTCTCTCCGCTAAGAGATTCAAAGCATCAGAGAAACTGACGGGAGCCTCCCAACATACCTGCTCAGCTTCTGTGCTGATGGTGACCAGGTGGGCCCCTAGCCCTGTACAGTTCCTTCCACTCTCCACCCATGTCTTGTTGTCATGAAAAGGAAAATAGCAGCTGGACTGGAAGGCTCTCCAGCCAATAGGACAGCAATTCCAGGTGTCCCCTCATGAGAATATTGAAATAGAAATTAGTTACAAAGGAGCATTCATCTATACCAGATTGCATAACTATTCTACTATCTAGTGTCCAGTTACCATTTATGGGAATAATATCAAGGTTACCAAAATCATTTTCTTTGCCTTTCAAAAAATATTCCTAATTACATTTCAAAATATCTTCTAAACAAGAGTATTAAAATCATGTATTAACAATAAGAAAATTACAACATATTCTCTTATCAGGGATGATCAATTTTCAATATCCCTGCATCTATTTGCATTTATTTTTAAAGTGTTTTCATAACAAAGCGTTTTGCAGGACATTTTATCTAACGGGTGTGAAGAACCTACTAAAACTCTCAAGCGTTTCCTCATTCTTCAAAATGAGACTTTATAAATTCCAGAATAATAAAAGCGATAAAGACGTGAGTCGGAGGAAACAGTCCTTATGCTATGTCTGAATCAAAAGATATGGAATTAAATTATACATTCTCCAGTTATTTGATGACAGTCATGAGAAATAGTTCTATCTCAATTACTGGTATGCACTCTTGTGCCATATTCTCAATTATGTTACTTTAATCTCTCCTGGTTGACTACAGATCTACTCTAAATCCGATTGTGAATTTTAATGGAAGTGGAAATGAGAAAGAAATTCTCTTAGGTGTCTCTGCCACCTGTACCTTTCAGGCCTGATTTTTCCTCGATGCATGTCAGCTTGGACATTCCAGTGCTGCTTTTCTTACAGCGTAGAAAGTTGGTGTGGGTCACTGCCACGGAGAAAAAAAAGTTCGTTTCCTTTCCCTATATAATCACTTAATTTGGGAAATGGGAGCTGACTGCTCTAACCTTTCTCTTATCCTAATAGTTAGGGCCCTCACATTCTCTTTTTTTCCCTTTGCAGTTCCTCTGTTGTAGCTCCAAGTGAATTGGTTGAAAGATATTGTTGAAATTAATATTTTTATTATCATACTAGAAGCCTGTTGCATGAATTCATGCATGGGGGCGGGGGGTGTCCCTTAGCCCAGCCTGTGCCATCTCATAATACAGGACCTCTCGGGGGATATCCGACTGCCAGTGTAGACCCTTCCTTCCCTGGCTGCCAGCTGCTGACCGGGGCCTTCCTCCGTTCCACGCCACCCTCTGGTGGTCTGTGCATGTCATAGAGAGCGAGCGAACTCCAGGTCTCCTGGTCGAA
Source organism: Myotis daubentonii (assembly GCF_963259705.1). Classification (NCBI taxonomy): domain Eukaryota; kingdom Metazoa; phylum Chordata; class Mammalia; order Chiroptera; family Vespertilionidae; genus Myotis; species Myotis daubentonii. The sequence continues at coordinate 22,527,442 of NC_081841.1, forward strand.
CCCCCAAGGGGACAATTTGCATATTAGGTATGTATATATATATAAATATTCCATTTTGTGCTTTATGGGAGTAGTTTTTCAAACCTTTAGTGCATGTGCTTTTAAGCATATTTTTCTATTAGACTTGGTGTTAGAGTGGCAACTTTTGGTAAACACTGGGATATTTCTACAGTTTTATGAGCCTTTTTGTACATGATATGAGACAGGAGACCAATTTCATTTTTAAAATAATCAATGGTATCTACACCATTAATTGAATAAAACTATCCTTTTCCTATAACACTGCAATTGCCCCTTCTGTTTTATATAAAGAACTTATATATGCAGAATCTGTAACTAAGCTTTCTATTCTTTTCTTTTGGTCTATTTGCCTTTATTTGCACTTATAATGCTTTACTTATGATAACCTTATACAAGGCCTTGGTATCAGAAATAACAGGTCTTCCAGCTATTCTTTTTAAAACCAGGCTTTTAAAAGTCTGTCTGAAAGTTGTTTTTTTGGTGGTTACTCTTTACTCATACAAGGCAGCCCTTTGCAGTCCTACTCCAAAATGAGGGCTGATTTTACTGGTCACCAGCCTTCACATGTATAGATAAGGGTCTAAATTCTGTCTTTCATTTCCCAACACAAGGCAGCAGCAGCAAAGAATAGCACTGTCATAGGAGAAAATGCCTGCAGCAGTCACTGGCCAGTTCAATAAATCCTTGCTTGCTGCTTAAGACCTAATTGGAGTCAGTGGTCTTATTCTCGCGAACATTGGTCCACAACAACTGTAGCTGCCAAACCTTCATTATTTTTAAAATATTGCTCAACAATGTAAACGCATTGTTCTTTTATGTAGTGCTCCATTTTTAATAACTCTGAACTGTCAGCTGCCACGCTATCTTTTTTCTCTCGTTGGCAACACTTTACGGCACAAATGGCGTAAAATTCAAATCTTGCGTGAATTTTGGGACACCCTTTAATTCCCCAACACCTTTCTCCAAATGATTTCAAAATCCATTGATGATTCCTGCCCAGAGCAATTATTAAAATTTTAGGTTGAAGCAAAACCATGACTTTCTAATTCTGTCATTTCTTGCATATTTATTAGCTGGCATCCTTCCTTAAATAAATCTCCTGCCTTGCCTACTCCCCTCCCCTATACTTTAGGTAATATTATGGACACATATATTCTGTTTTTATTGAATACTTTCTAATTCATTATTGGCTTTTTTAATGCTTAAATCTCCCTAAATTTGGCCAGTATCACTCCCTTCAAGCTGGCTTCTTTGTCCTTTGAACAAGTTTCCCCAGTCTTTGAACATTGCCTTGCTTTCTGAATATTGCACCCCAGCCAAGAGAGGGAGAGAGGAGATAGAGAGAGAGAGAGAGAAAGAGAGAGAGAGAGAGAGAGAGAGAGAGAGAGAGAGAGAGAGAGAGAGAAGACTAGGGTCACTTTGACCTCCCCTTAATCCTGGAATCAAAGATTTCTCCATGAACCTCTAGTTCATTTTATAAACTAGAAGTTCATAAAATGGTGCATAAGAGCCACTATCTAGGGATTAAGTGCCCTTGCCATCAGGGTATCACTGATCTTTTTTCTTCATTCTTTTTAAAACATATATTTTTATTTATTTCAGAGAGAAAGGGAGAGGGAGAGAGAGAGAAGAACATCAATGATGAGAAAGAATCATTGATTGGCTGCCTCCAGCATGCCCCACACTGGGTATCGAGCCCACAATCTGGGCATGTGCCCTGACTGGGAATCGAACCATGACCTCCTGTTATATGAGCCACGCAGGCTGGGCTTTTCTTTACTCTTAAGAGCTATTGAAATTATTCTTTACCTACGTTATATTTAACAAATTTTTTTCTCTCATTTTCTCATTTGTCTTTTGTTACAAATAGGAATAATGTTTTTATGTATGTTATGTGGTTTCTGAATTTTCAGTTGTAATTTGTCTAGTTAAGTTCTCAGACTTGCGTTATGTAAAACTTCACCTATGTTTTCTTCTTGCACAGGTATGGTTTAGTTTTACATTTAGATTTCTAATTCATTTGGGATTTATTCTTGTGAAGGACGTAGAGATCCAGTTTCACTGTTTTTCCAAATGGCTAGCTAGTTAGCTGTTCCAATTTCATTAGATTAAAACACCATTTTGACATGGCACATATATTTTTGTGTACTTGTATTAATTTCTGAATTTTGGTTTATTGCATTCAGCTGTATCTACTTTTGTGCCAGTACCATAGTGTTTTTTTTTAATTAAATTTATGGGGTGACACTGATTAATGAGATTAAGTAGGTTTCAAATGTACAATTCTATGATACATCATCTATATATTACATTGTGTTCCCACCACCCAAAGTCAAATTTTCTTCCATCACCATATATTTGACCACCTTTATCCTTTACTACCCCTGCATCCTGCTTCCCTCTGTTAACCACAATACTGTTGTCTGTGTGTATGAGTTTTTGTTTGTTTTTCTTGTTTGTTCATTCGCTGCTTTCGGTTTTATATCCCACATATGAGTGAAATCATATAGTTCTTAACTTTTTCTGTCTGAATTAGTTTGCTTAGCGTGATATTCCATGTGTGGCAAAAACACAGTATTTCATCTTTTCTTATAGCTGAATAGTATTACATTGTATGTATGTACCACCTCTTCTTTATCCAATCATCTATGAAAGGATACTTCAGTTGTTTACATGTTTTGGGGCAGCATGAATAATGCTGCAATGAATATTTAATTTTGTCAAGAGCCTTAACTGAAGGAGATAAATAATATAATTTTCCGTATGATGAAAACTAAAAAATACCTCTTCTCAGAAAACTACAGGACGTTGAAAAAAGAGATAGAGGAAGACATAAACAGATGGAAGAACATACCATGTTCTTGGATTGGTAGAATCAACATCATTAAAATGTCCATACTGCCCAAAGCAATCTATAAATTCAATGCACTTCCCATTAAAATTCCAATGGCATTTTTCACAGACCTAGAACGTACTCTGTAAAAATTCATCTGGAATGAAAAATGACCCTGAATAGCTGCAGCAATCCTGAGAAAGAACAAAGTAGGTGGGATCTCAATTCCAGATATCAAGCTGTATTACAAAGCCACTGTTCTCAAAACTGCCTGGTACTGGCACAAGAACAGACATATAGATCAGTGGAATAGAATAGAGAGCCCAGAAATCAGCCCCAACCAATACGCTCAATTAATATTTGACAAAGGAGGCAAGAACATACAATGGAGTCAAGATAGTCTCTTCAATAAATGGTGTTGGGAGAATTGGACAGATACATGCAAGAAAATGAAACTAGACCACCAACTTACACCATACACAAAAATAAACTCAAAATGGATAAAGGACTTAAATATACGACAGGAAACCATACAAATACTAGAAGAATCTGAAGACAACAAAATCTCAGACATATGCCGAAGCAATTTCTTCACCGATACAGCTACTAGGGCATTGGAAACTAAAGAGAAAATAAACAAATGGGACTACATCAAAATAAAAAGCTTCTGCACAGCAAAAGAAACCATCAACAAAACAACAAGAAAACCCACTGCGTGGGAAAACATATCTGCCAATGTCATATCTGATAAGGGCCTAATCTCCAAAATTTATAGGGAACTCGTACAACTTAACAAAAGGAAGATAAATAATCCAATCAAAAAATGGGCAAAGGATCTAAATAGACACCTTTCAAAAGAGGACATTCAGAAAGCCAAGAGACATATGAAAACATGCTCAAAGTCACTAATCATCCGAGAGATGCAAATCAAAACAACAATGAGGTACCATCTCACACCTGTCAGACTGGCTATCATCAACAAATCAACAAACGACAAGTGCTGGAGAGGATGTGGAGAAAAAGGAACACTTGTGCACTGCTGGTGGGAATGCAGACTGGTGCAGCCACTATGGAAGACAGTATGGAGTTTCCTCAAAAAACTACAAATGGAACTCCCATTTGACCCTGTGATCCCACTTCTAGGAATATATCCCAGAAAACCAGAAACACCAATCAGAAAGGATATATGCACCCCTATGTTCATAGCAGCACAATTCACCATAGCTAAGATCTGGAAACAGCCTAAGTGCCCATCAGTAGATGAATGGATTAGAAAACGGTGGTACATCTACAGGATGGAATACTATGCTGCTATAAAAAAGAAGGAACTCTTACCATTTGCAACAGCATGGATGGAACTGGAGAGCATTATGCTAAGTGAAATAAGCCAGTCAATGAAGGAAAAATACCACATGATGTCACTCATTTCTGGATAATAAAGACCATTATAAACTTATGAACAAAAATAGATACAGAGGCAGAGCTGCCTTGAACAGACTGTCAAACTACAATAGGAAGTCCCGGGAGGGTGGGAGGGCAGGAGGGGGGTGGGTAAGAGATCAACCAAGGACTTGTATGCATGCATATAAGCATAACCAATGGACATAAGACACTGGGGGGTAGGGGAGGCCAGGGGATTGTCAAGGGCGGGGGAAAAAAAATGAGACATATGTAATACACTTTGTAATACTTTAAGCAATAATAAAAGAAAAAAAACTTAAAAAAAAGAAAACCAAAAAATAGAGTGTGAGACAGTAAAAAAATATAAAATAAAGCTTAAGAGGTATAAGATAAGGCCATACATTATACATCCAACAGTAGAGTAGATAGAGGCTATGGGAAACAAAATATTTGAAAAAATAATTTCTGAGAATTTTCCAGAAATAGTAAACATTAATCTACTTATTTAGGAAGATCAAAATAGCCTGGCCAGTATTTTTTTAAAAAGGAAAAGAAATCCACATTTGTTCCTATTATTGTGAAATTGCTGCATTCCAAAGGAATAAAATCAAAAATGGAAATTTCATTATGCAACTGGCACTTGTAAGTTAAATACCATTTCATAATTTCAAAGTGACAAAATTAAAAGTCTGACAATGTTGGTGAAGATGTGAAGTAATAAGACCTTTTATAACGAGCTATTGAAAGTTCAATCTCTTACTAAAAAATTAGAGAATTATTTGATATTTCTTAATAAAGAGATATAGGCACACAAATTTCTCTTCTAGAGAAATGGCACACAGGTGCACCTGGAGATTTATATAAGGATGGAAGAAACAGCATTGTGTGCAATAGTAAAAAAATAGTTCAAATGTCTGATGTGAGGATAATTCACTAGTAATTTTTATATTCTTACATAGTGAGATAGAACATGCAGAAGTGGAAAAGAATGAAATACATCTATATCATGTACAACCACATACATAAATCTTTAAAAAAAAGGCTTAGGGAATACAGCAAATCACAGAAGACTGCAAACAATATAATACATTCATATGAAATTGAAAATAGTCAAAATGCAATAATATATTGTTTGGAGATGGAAAACTTTTTTTTAAGCAAGAAAATGAGACCTGCAGGGACCAAATGTACCTGGGAAAGAGCCCACAAGGAACTTCAAGTGTACTGATGTTTCTTATGCGATGTGGTCATAAAAGGGTGTAACAGAAACATAATTTATTGATAATATATTAACAATAAACAGATAATTTGTAAAATATTGTTAGTTGATGGGCAATTCTGCTATAACCCTGCATCAATTGGCGCACCGTCTACCCACTTACATTCCAATTCAACTTGTGAACATTTGCTTTGAAACACGTATTTCATGAATATTCACTTAAACACTTTGTTAGGCTCTCGCAAGCTCACATTTCTGCCATTTGTTTGTAATGCTTCTTGAGATATTCTATTGCTCCTGCCAATTCCATACATTATAATTCTTGGAGCTCTAATATAATGATATACAACCCCAATAGAGAAAGATTTGCTCTAGAAAACATGCTTTATATAGGCATACTTGTGCTTCTCTTCCTTCCAGGTTTTTAAAATGAAGTTTCTCTTTTTAAGTGGTAGGTTTCCATGAATGAATGAATAATAGAGTTTCAGAAACTTTGTAACACCATTTCCTCAACACAATCCTTTCCGTTCTCATCAGGTAATAAGTACAATTTGGTTTAGTCATATCAGAGCAGATTCTAGGGGGATATCTGTTTCTTTTTCTGCTAATTTTATGATCATACTAAAGGCCCGGTGCACAAAAATTTGTGCACTGGGGGGGGGGGGGGGGGGAGGACCCTCAGCCCGGCCTGTGCCCTCTCGCAGTCTGGGACTCCTCGGGAGATAACGACCTGCTGGCTTAGGCCTGGTCCCGGGTGGCAGAGGGTAGGCCCAATCCCTAGGTGCAGCCCCTGGTCGGGCTCAGAGCAGGGCTGATTGGGGAGTTGGGGAGCTGCCCCTGTCATGCACAGAGCAGGGTGATCGGGAGGTTGTGATGCCACCCTCAGTCACGCTCAGGGTAGGGCCAATTGGGGGGTTGGGGCACCGTCCCCTGTCACACTCAGGGTAGGGCCGATGTGGAGGTTATGGCTCTACCCTGTCACGCACAGAGCAGGGCCCATTAGGGGGGTTGGGGCGCCCCACCCTGTCACACACAGAGCCGCAGGGCGGTCATGGGGTTGGGGAGCTACCCCCTATCAGGCACAGGGCAGGGCTGATCAGGGGGTTGGGGCGCCTTCCCCTGTCACGAACAGAGCAGGACAGATAGGGAGGTTGTGGCCCCACCCCCTGTCACACACACAGCCGCAGGGCGATCAGAAGGTTTGGGCGCTGCCCCCTGTCACGCTGATCCCGGTGCTGGGAGGCATATTACCCTTTTACTATATAGGGTAGAGGCCTGGTGCACGGGTGGGTGCCGGCTGGTTTGCCCTGAAGGGTGTCCTGGATCAGGGTGGGGGTCCCCACTGGGGTGCCTGGCCAGCCTGGGTGAGGGGATGATGGCTGTTTGCAGCTGGTCACACACCCTTCAGGGTGGGGGTCCCCACTGGGGTGCCTGGCCAGTCTGGGTGAGGGGCTGAGGGCTGTTCTCACGCTGGGGGTGACTGGAGCTCCCAACAGCTCCTTTTTTCTTTTTTTTCTTTTTTATTCTGGGCCAGCTTTAGCTTTGAGGCTTGGCTCCAGCTCTTAGGCCTCCGCTGCTGAAGGTAGGTTTCTGGCCTTTGCTTACAATATTGCGATCCTGGTGGCTGAAGCCTGGCGGACTAAAGCAGGTTTCATGGGTTTTGTTTAGCTTCTATATTTGTTACATAGTTGATTAGAGTTGCAGCTCAGAGGCCTGCAGCGGCAGGCGGGGAACGTTGGAGTCCTCCGTCACTGAAGCAAGCAAGCCTCATATTAGTTTCAAGCTGCCTGGCTGCCGGCCGCCATCTTGGCTGGCAGGTAATTTGCATATTGCCCTGATTAGCCAATGGGAAGGGTAGCGGTCGTACGCCATATACCATGTTTCTCTTTTATTAGATAGGATAGAAGCAACTCAGTCCAATATGACCAAAGTGGTGAGCTGTATCTTCATTTTAGTTACAAATCTGTTTTGCTAGAGGAAGGAAAACCATAGTGGTAGCTGAGAATTGAAGAATAAGCAAGGAGAGATTCTCCCTGCAGGTGACCGAGGAAGCACAGCTCTGCTGACACCCTGATTTTGGACTTCTGGCCTCCAGACTATGAGATGGTAAATTGCTGTTGCTGGCAGCAGGTCATGGTGGAAAATTCAAAATAAGATTATTGAAATAGGTTCAAATGTGTCACCAATCCAATTTTGTAAATCCTTTTGTATTTTTTTAAACACAAAATTTGTAAAACCCACACCTAAGTTGTACTAACATAAAAAGTTTGGAAATAAGGAACATTTTATACTGAAACTCTCAGTCAATATGATGGCATCCCTGCTACCAAAATAGAGCAATACCTATTAGAAATAGCCAGTTTGGCTCAGTAGATGGAGCGTGGGTTCTCAGTCTGAAGGGTTGCAGGTTTGATTTTGGTTAAGGGTATACACCTCGGCTGCAAGCTAGATCTCTGGCCTTAGTCAGGGCACATGCAAGAGGCAACCAATCAATGTGTCTCTCTCACATTGATGTATTTTCTTTCTCTCTCTCTCTCTCCTCCTGCATTGCACTCTCTCTAAAAAAGAAAGAAAGAAAGAAAGAAAGAAAGAAAGAAAGAAAGAAAGAAAGAAAGGAAGGAAGGAAGGAAGGAAGGAAGGAAGGAAGGAAGGAAGGAAGGAAGGAAGGAAGGAAGAAAGAAAGAAAGAAAGAAAGAAAGAAAGAAAGAAAGAAAGAAAGAAAGAAAGAAAGAAAGAAAGAAAAATATCCTCAGGTGAGGATTAACAACAACAACAAAATAACCATCAAGCCTGGCTGGTGTTGCTCAGTGGTTGAGCATCAATCTATGAACTAGGAGGTTATGGTTTGATTCTTGATCAGGGCACAAGCCTGAGATGTGGACTCGGTACCTAGTAGAGGTGTGGAGGAGGCAGCTTATCAATGATTCTCACTCATCATTTATGTTTCTGTCTCTCTCCCCCTCTCATTTATATAATTATTTATTAATATTGATTATTGCTGATTGATCATAATAAATAAATGACTGTAGCCCTGGCCAGTATAGCTCAGTGGATAGACTGTCGGCCTATGCACCAAAGGATCACCTCAGGTGAGGATTAACAAAAGAAAAAAAAAGACTAGTCATTGTGATTCATCATTTAATAATTCATAGAACTCATTCACTAAATAATTTCTCTCTTTTTACTGGTCAAAAGCCATTTGCTGATAATGCACATATTAGATATGTTTATATTTTATAATATATGTGTATAATTTTTAAGCATTCTTTAATAAATCTATATAACTGTGAAATGGAGAATGCACAGGAAATTGACCAATGGATATAAATAATAAAAAGTCCCTTTGAAAACAAGGATATTTCCTAACATCTGAAAGTCATGAGTCATTGCATGAGGGGATTACCAAGATATATATATATAGAGAGAGAGAGAGAGAAATAACTCATGCCTCCTGACACTTGTGAATTTAAATCAAGTGAGTCCAGTTTGATCTTATGCTTAAGTATTGTTAACGAAGGAGATGAAACATTACTATATCTATTAACCTCCCAGAAAGCATATTCTAGTGTCTAGCTGAAATTGCTTCTTCTGACATTCAGATTCATTTCTCCTAATATATGCTACAATATAAAACAAGAATCCCCAAATAATTCAGAAAAAGAGCTGAACTACTTTCTGAGCCTTTAGTCTTTTAGAAGCTGTGTTATGATGTAAGGAATTGAGCTGTTTCAAAGTAGTCAAAATACATGAGGCTGTTCAACTGAGGTGGAGCTATAAAATAGCCTAATACTTAACATTTTGATAAAAGGAATATAAATCTATAAATCTAGATTGTTTATTATATTTATTTTTAATTAAATTTATTAGGGTGACATTGGTTAATAAAATTATATAGGTTTTGAGCATACAATTCTTTGACACATTATCTGCATATTAAATTGTGTATTTACCATGTAAAATCAAATCATCTTCCATCACCATATATTTGATTCCCTTTACCACTTACCCTTTGTTTGCTGTTGTCTGTCTAAGAGTTTTCCTTTATTTGCTTTCCTTGTTTGTTCATTTGCTGCTTTCAGTTTTATTTTCCACATATGGGTGAAATCATATGGTTCTTGACTTTTTCTGTCTGACTTATTTCACTTCACATGATATTTTCAAGATCAATCATATTGTTATAGTAAATAGCATATTTTAAAAAAATATGTTTTTATTGATTTTTTAAAGAGAGGAAGGGAGAGGGCTAGAGAGAGAGAAACATTGATGAGAGAGAAACATCATTGATCAGCTGCCTCCTGCACGCCCCCGGCAGGGGACCGAACCCTGACCGGGAATCGAACCGGTAGCCTCTTGGTTCCTGGGACAATGCTCAACCGCTGAGCTACACCAGCCAGGCTATTTTATCTTTTCTTATGGCTGAGTAGTATTCCATTGTATATATGTACCACATCTTTTTCCAATCATCTATTGGGTGACACTTTGGCTGTTTCCATGTCTTGGCCATTGTGAATAATGCTGCAAAAAGCATAGGGGTACATATAACTTTGTGAATAAATGTTTCAAAAAACTTTAGTAGGTACCCAGAAAAGGGTGCTGGGTCATATGATTCCTCTATTCTTAATTTTTGAGGAACCTCCAAAATTGTTTTCCATAGTGGCTGTACCAATTTATAATCCCACCAGCAGTGAATGAGGGTTTATTTTTCTCCACAATCTTTTCAACACTTGTTATTACTTGTCTTGTTGATAATAGCCATTCAAATAGGTGTGAGGTGGTATCTCATTGTAGTTTTCATTTGCATTTCCCTAGTAGCTAGTGAAGTTGAGCATCTTTTCATAAACCTGTTGACCATTAGTATGTCTTATTGGGAGAAGTGTCTCTCCAGGTCCTCTGCTCAATTTGTAATTGGATTGTTTGTTCGGGTTTGAGTTGTATGAATTCTTTTTGTATTTTGGAAATTAATCCCCTGAGGGAGCTGTTCAAGAGCTTCAAATGAAGAATAAAGAAAAAAATGTAAGAGATACAAAGAAACTCACATTGCTACATTATAAATACTTACACTGTGTGCCCAGCTTTTTGCTAAGTGCTATAAAGAAATCTCTCTCCTTTTCAGTTAACAATTGTGTGGTAGTAAAGACCAAAAGTGAGACTGGGAATGCAAAGGTGGGCTCCACAAGTGTCAGGGAAACACTGAGGGATGAGTAAGGCCTGGAAGAAGGCAGAGAAATTTTATCCAACAAAAAGATTTCAAACAATATTTTTGAAGCCGCTCGGATTTCCCCAAGGTCAGCCTACTTCTGTTCATACTTGCCATTTCATCATTTCCACATTTTGTTGCTGACCAGAGTAAGGAGACTGACTTGTCCAATAAACTTCCTTGTCCGTCTTATGCAAGAAAGGAAATGGTGACTTGAACACACAGCCACCAAACAAATTAACATTCTTATGTCTTGGGGTTGAACTTCCTAAAATACAGATAAAGTGTTCATTCTTCAAGATTCCTTTTCCTTGAAAGTAGCCAACAAAATACTCTTGGACTCAGAAACTGAGGAGCGAGAGAGTGTGAGAGAGAGGAAGAGGGGGAGAGAAAAAGTGAAAGAGAAAAAAATGAATTCATCCAAATCACCAGCATCACAGAGCACAGGTAAAATTTGCAATTCTCCGTTTTCTTTCACAGATATGTCTTTTTGGAAGAGGTGGTAAATATGTTGAAGGACAGGACTGTAGAAAAGGCTACAGTAAAGCAAAAGAAGAGAGACAGAGAATGAAACAGAGGAAACATGGTAGAATGGTTAGAAGAGTACATGTTATACTGGGAAGGTCACTGGACTTGAGTTCAGGGCGGGCTACCAGCCTGCTATTTCTGCCCTCTCGGTATTCACTGTGTCCCATTGGGTAAGGCACTTCACTTCTCTGGAACTCACTTTCCTTGTGTGTAATATGTTGTTTGGGAAGGGCAGGGAGAGGAACTACTAGATGAATTTGATGTTTTATACGATTGCTTTACAAAGGACTTGGAAAGTGAGGCACCAGAAAGAGGAGAGCAGGAGAGAGACAAGAAAAACAGAGGGGGAGAGGATGAGAGGGAGCAAGGAAGAAAGATAAAGAATGAAAGGGGAAAACGGTGAGTGACTTAGGAAAGGAAAAATGGCACATCTGTCCAACTTCATGAATCCGTCTTAAAATTAGGAATGGATTACGCTAGTGGTTCTCAAAGTGTGGTCCCCAAACCACCACCACCACCAGCAGCAGAGGCAGCAGCTCCTGGGAAACTTGTTGGCTGCATGCCATCTCTAACTGAAGTCTTAACTCTGGGGGTTAACTTGTGTTGGAACCCTGTAATCTGTGTTTTAACACACCCTCCAAATGATTTTTACAAATACTGAAGTTTGAGAAGAGCTCAATATAGGCACTGCACGTGGAAGGAAGTACGTATGGTTGAATAAGAATTTATTATGCCTCTGGTTTAGGGAAGATGGGCCATATTTGTGTCTTTCTACAGAGAGCGGATGCGTCTCTTCCCAAGTGTTCTTATGGACTGTTGCTGGGATCTCCATCCAACTACTCAGTGCCTGTTTTATCACTCGATGTGTCTGTGAGTGCTGAAGGTCAAATGCAATCTTCCTGGGGAATATTAGGAGTAAATTCTTCCTTGCTGCCTGTGGGTTCTCTTCTCCCATTAAGAGTATTTCTATACTACCTTTCCCCTCTATTTATTTCCAGGTCATTCCTCAAATCAGAAGCACCAGCTAGTGTAGAACTGTTACCAAATTGCAGTGACCTCGGATGCATTTTTACTGATAGACATTTTTCATCTCCTTGGTAGACCTGAGTGCTTCCCTTGGTACCTCGGTCATTCACTAGTAGAGCCCCTTCTATGCGATACGAGCCTGAGGCATGAGAAATCACTTTTTGGAAGGAAGGGTAGAGAGGGTTAGACTTGGCATGAGAGAGAATGTTAACACATTTGTCTTCTCTTGGCCCGTGGGCCTGAACTAAAGTACATTTATTTTTATAAATGACAAAACCATAACATGTAATGAATTCCCTCTTTTTAACCTAAATCTCAGTGCCTCTCCATGCAGAAGGAAAAGTAGATAGTAAGAAAATATAGTAATTGTTCGCAATTCTGTTATAAATACAAAAATAATAAAATTTATTTTATGAAAAGAGTAATAAATATTAACTGTGCCCCTGTCCTTACAGTGACATATCACATCTTTCAACTCTGTGATGAGAAAAAAGATCAGCCATATGAGCTCATAGAATTCAACTGCTACAATAATGCATCAGGTATAATATTCCTCAAATTTGAACATAAAATTTACATATCAATATTTGTTGGCCTCTAGATTGCTTTTGGGATAAATAACGTAGTTTGAGTAGGTCCTGTTTTTCAGAAACAAAATGTAAAATCTTGCCTGTACTGTAATAGAAGGATAAGGAATGGTTAAGAAGACAGGAAATCTTGGGGACATTATAGCAAACTTTTAGAATAAATTTGAGGTATATATCTGAACACTAAATCTAGAGGTGAACAGTGTTATCCCCAGGAATACACTTATTAATATTGTTATTATTATTATTATTATTATTATTCACCTCCTTCCAAATGAAGTAAAGAAAAAAATGTGTAGCATAGAGAATTTTGAAACAGCTCAGAAATATACTTTGTACGCTCTTCCACATAGTTTCCAAGTCTTAGAAAAATGCCATATGACACTAGAAAATGACTTCTTTCTTTGGGCTATAATTTCCTCACTATTAAATTAAGAGAGACTGGACTAATTATTTTTTAATAAATTAAAAGGCTTCAATTCTATAATTGTAAGAACCAGTTTGGAGATTTCGTTGAGTGTACATTATTTGGGCAACATGAGAGATGGTTGCTTCGAGGTCAGTTTGATAAAATGCATCACAACTTTCTCTGACCTTGGCAAGTCTAAGAACAGCTAACAGGGCCCTATATCAATAGCATAACTAAGATAGATAGTATATATTATATATGGTTTATCTAGAAAATAAGGATTGTGTCTCAAAAGACAAGGATATTTATGGTTGTTTGTGTTTATTGACATAGGAATTATTAAAGTCTTAGATAGTAAGAAGGGGGGGAGGGGGAGGTTGTTTGCAAGAGGTGCCAAGTCTTCTAACTATAAATGGTAGACTTCATAGGGCCTGATGAAACTTTCTGTTTTCTTAATTGGTTCGTATAGGACATTCATGGAAACTTCTCTCCTCCTAGGTTCAGTCAAGAATTGCTGTCCATTGGGCTGGGTACATTCTCAATCTAGCTGCTACTTTTTTTCTACTAACACCAGAAGCTGGTCAGAAAGTGTGAAAAACTGCTCCAGCATGGGAGCTCATCTGGTGGTTATCAACTCAGAGGAGGAACAGGTAGTTCAAGTACAGACTCCCCGAGTGTCAGTGTAGCATTCCCCACATGATCTATCGCTTTTTCCATACATGTGTATGGTGTGTGGACCACAATTAACATTTTTAAATGAACATACTAAAATGCATGTTTTTCTTACTATTTCTGTAAGTCAATGCCTAATCTAATTTATTTTCATTTCTAGGAAAGCCTAAAGTAAAAAAGAAATTTCCATGTTTAGTTCCTTAGCAAGGCAGAACTTGCTAAGGGGTCCCTTTTAGAATGACCATTATGTTTATAAATCTATTTGAATGAGACAAAGCAAATAGAATCCATTACCATTAAGTTGTGATTAATAATGCTTTGTGTTAATCTCTGCAGTAGATTTGGCTGTAAATCACAGTAGATACACTTTGAATTATTGAGAACTTCCTTTGTTGAAGATTCTTTTTTGTTGTTTTAATTGTATGTTGTGTATATTTTTACCACAATTTTAAAAAATCAGAAGATAATCCTCTATGACCTTAACATAGGTTGTCCCCAAAAGATGTATACATACTTTATATAGGCAGTGTTTATTAAAATACATTTCATGTTCAAAAGGTAATAGAAATGATCTGTTAGAGTGTGTTTACATTTTGGGACAACATCCTGTGTTTCAGGGCCATGTGTCTATCATCTTTATTCTAGGTACTACTTTATATCTTTAAATAACAATTACCTTCAACATTTGTTTAGAATTGAAATAATTGATTTCCTTTTTTTTGACTGTGTATCTTCCATAGAAATTCCTTTTCCATGCAAAACCTAAAGATAGAGAGTTTTATATTGGACTAACGGATCAGGTGGTTGACGGTCAGTGGAAATGGGTAGATGGCACACCTTTCACGGAGGCTCTGAGGTAATTAACTTCTTTCTTGTAGGAGAATTTAACACAACCCTAAATCCTAGTTAGCCCATTTTGGAGGCGAGTTCTCAGAACCTCCTTCTGTTCCATGAAGTATATTCAGGGCCATCCTATCGCTCTAGTTTCCTAAGATTATCTCAAATATAAAGGTGAGTCGATAAACATGAAGAAGTGAGCAGCCCTGGCCTGTGTGGCTCAGTTGATTGAGTGTCGCCCCGTGCACCACAGGGTCACCAATTCAATTCCCAGTCAGGGCACATGCCCAGTTGTGGGCTCACTCCTCAGTAGGGGGCGTGCAGGAGTAAGCTGATCCAATGGCCCTCTCCCTCCTTCTCCTTCTCTCTCTAAAATCAATAAAATAAATAAATAAATAAAAAGAATGAAAGAAAAAAAAGAGGAGTAGAATTAGATACTAACACTTTGGAAATGCATCAGGGACAAAGTGTGGAATTCATAGTTTTATGCTCCTAAACTATAATAAATGAGACAAAAATAGTAATTTGAAAAAGAAGATTCTTATGGAGTGAACACTCTTTTCTCCTTCATTATGGCTTTACAGAAGTAGAGCACAGCATTTGGAGTTTTCAAAGTTTTAATCTTTATCTCATTTAACCTAAGTTATGTCTTTCTGAGACACATCGATATTATGCCTTTCACTTAGCATTTGAGGGAACTAAGATTGGAGGGGCTTCAGTCAGTTCTGAGAGTATAGCCCACATGTTCTGGTACTTTTAAAAGTTCTTCACTGCCCTAACTCGTTTGGCTCAGTGGACAGAGCGTCAGCCTGCAGATTCAAGGATCCCAGGTTCGATTCCGGTCAAGGGCATGTACCTTGGTGGCGGGCACATACCCAGTAGGGAGTGTGCAGGAGGCAGCTGATTGATGTTTCTCTCTCATCAATGTTTCTAAGTCTCTATCCCTCTCCCTTCCTCTCTGTAAAAATCCAGTAAAATATATTTTTTAAAAAAATTGCTTCACTACTACACTGTAACACCATTGAAGTATGCACCAAAATTAATACAAATTTTGTGTAGACTAAAGGGAATCCAATGGGAGATGACATATGAGTGCAAAGAAAATAAATTCACCAGGACATCAGTTATTCCTATAACCTCTCATCCCAGGTCTAGTCTGTGAGGGAGCATGACAGAATGGAAGGAAGGCAGAAAGATCCCGTTCAGCTTCACTACTGACAAACTCTATGACTTAGACAGATGGGTTAGCTTTTCTGAAACTCCTTTTCTTCATCAGTAAAATAGAGATTATAATTCCTACCTCACAAAATTGTTGTGAAGTTAAATAACACAAATGTAGCTTGTCTGGTATAGTAGGTCACGTTATCTCTTGTTACTGGAATTTAAGATCTCCCATGGCATTTTTTGTGTTTTGTATGTGTGTATGTTTTTCAGTTTCTGGGATGCAGGGGAGCCCAACAACTTACTAACAGTGGAGGACTGCGCCACCATAAGAGACTCTAGAAATTCTCGGCAAAATTGGAATGATATGGCCTGTTTCTTAAATATGTTTCGGATTTGTGAAATGCCAGATAAAAGTATTTTGGACGAAGAGAAGTCTTCAAGAACAGAAAGCACAACTTAAATGTATTCGTGAGGAGGACCAAGAACATGAACACAGCCACAACTCCACAACACGAGAAACGTGTGCACTGTACTTCAGAAGGGCTCCACAAGTGTTTGCTGATTTGATGTGAATAAAAATAAATATTTTTGAATGTTACAATTCATGATACTGACTGAAGCGCATTTTTCTCTATATGAGTCTCTCAGGTCTTTTCAGAATTTACCAAGCAATCTCTAGGAAATACTGTAAGAGGAAAAGCATGTCCCTTTTGGTACATCTGCTTCATATGTGAGAAATTATAGGAGGATACAGGGACAAAGCCCTGGCCGCTGTGACTCGGGTGGTTGGAGTGTTGTTCCATGCACGGAAGAGTCCCAGTCGGGTTCCTGGTCAGGGCACATGCCTGGATTGTGGGCTCAGTCCCCAGTGGAGGGTGCAGGAGGCAGCCAATTGATGTCTCTCTCATTGATGTTTCTCCCTCTTTCTCTCTTTCAAATCAATAAAAACATATTTAGAAAAAATAAATAAAAGTGAAAAAAATCACATATCCTTGGGTGAGGATTAAGAAGATTTCTTTGGAACACTATGTGTCTGTCTGTATCTATTTATCTGTCTATATCTATATCTATGTCTATATCTATGTCTATGTCTATGTCTATCTGTATCTCTTTATATATCTATCTACATCTATATCTGTGTCTCCCCTTATTCATGGTTTTGCTTTGAATGTTTTCAATTACCTACAGTCAACTGTTGTCCAAAAATATTAAATGGAAAATTCTAAAACAATTCATATGTTTTATTTTTTTGAAGCCCCATTATTAAGTGAGTAACCCATTCACATGATTCAAAATCCAAATGTAAAAGAGCATATAAAGTAAAAATTCCCCCTCTTTCCTCTACTCCCCATTCTTCCTCCACAGTCCCCAGCCACCCAGTTCCCTTCATGGAGGCAATTAATGTCCCTACTTTCTTACCTATGTCTATACTGTCATACTTTAAAAAGAATATATCCAAAAGCTAAATTCCAAGGAGGTGGAAGAGGTATAAGGTATAAATGGTGATGGGGAAAAGAAGAAAAAGAAAATAGCCAGTGTTTGCTGAGGATGTAGGGAAACAATTCATAAGTTTTAAATTGCTCACTGTTCTGAGCAGCATAATAACAATCTTGCACCAACCCACTCTGCTCAGGACCTGAATCACCCCTTTGTCCAGAGTCCGGCCTCCACACTGCATACCCTACCTGCCCATTAGTCACTGTCTCATTATCAAATCAGCTGTTGTGGTATTGTGTGGCTTGTGTTCAAATAACCTTAATTTTACTTAATAATGGCCTCAAAGGGCAAGGTGGCAGTTCAAATATGGCAATAGAAGCTGTAAAATGTTTTCTTTTAGTAAAAAGGAAGAGTTTATAAGTAAAAACATAATACACTCACACACACACACACACACATACACACACACACACACACAATCACACTCAGAAAAGAATCATACAGCAGAATTTACCAAATCATACAGCAGATGATACTTTTAAAATAGTACATTCAACTTTACTTAAATTTAACAAATAACAAATAGAAGTGAAATTAGAGAATTCTGAAACTTCAAGAATATTTTAGGCTTTATAAGTTAGCACAAGAATTATTTCCTGAAGATACCTCTGAAGTAAATAAAAATTATAAAGAATCATATAAAATATTCTTCTTGCTCATCTCTTTTCTCTTATTCCCAATCCCATTTTTCCTTCTTAACGATGCAGTACTATAGTCATTCATCAGGTGTTGCAGAGCAATGTAGCTTTTACATATGCATACATGTATGTATAGGAGTGAGGTTGGGGGAAAGGGTGCATACTAGTACTACCCCCACGGGGAGTTAGACCCTGACTGGGTGCATCTGTGTAAGGGAAAGGGTGGGGGCAGGAAAGGTAGTAAGGGTGTGGGTGGACCTATTGGATTCCAGAGACCATCTGGTAAAGTGATAGGTTGGTCCAAAATGTGGAAGCCTGAGCTAATTTGAGTATCATGGGTGTCTGAGCCCAAGTAGGAGGACCAACTGGAGGAGTCACAGGGCACACTGAGGGGTGAGGAACATCACACAGTCAAGCCCTAGCAGGTTGGCTTACAGGTCTTGCAATTAAGTTTTGTCCATAAAACGTGCACATTTGATCATTTATTCCTGTGTATCTTATAGTTATACGAGAGGCCTGGTGCATGAAATTAGTGCATGAGGAGGGGGGCCCCTCAGCCCAGCCTGCACCCTCTCCAATCCAGGACCCCGTGGGGGATGTCTGACTGCCGGTTCAGGGCCAATCCCGGGTCACTCCTAACTGCCCCCCCTGCCGGCCTGGTCACCCCACACAGCCTGCTGTTCAGTTGTCCATTTGGTTGTTTTGGTCGTGACAGCCCCTGGCTTTTTATATATTAGGACTAGGGGCCCGGTGCACGAAATTCGTGCACTGGGTGTGTGTGGAGGGGAGTGTCCCTCAGCCCAGCCTGCCCCCTCTCACATACTGGGAGCCCTCAGGCATTGACCCCCATCACCCTCCAATCGCAGGATCGGCCCCTTGCTCAGGCCTGACGCCTCTGGCCTAGGCATCCGGCCCGGGCAGCGGGGACCTGCAGTGGCAGAGGGGGGTGCCGCGATTGCGCGGGCTCTGCCCCTGCCCCTGCAGGACGCCTCTGGCTGAGGCGTCCGGCCTGGGCAGCGGGGACCCGCAGCTGCAGCGGCCCCGCGATCGTGGGCTTCGCTTTAGGCCCAGGCAAGGGACCCCTAGCTCCTGGGACTGCCAGCTTCGACCCTGCCCAGCTCCCATCGCTGGCTCCACCCCTACTTCCTGCTATCACTGGCTAGGGCAGAAAAGGCACCTGATTCTCTGATCATGGCTGGGGGGCAGGGCAAAGGCGGCCCCAGGGCCGCCTTTGCCCTGTCCCCCATCTCTTAGCTCCCCCCTGGGTTTCCGATCACTGTCAGTGGCAGGGGGCTTCTTCCTGCTTTCCCTTTTGCCTCCCTGCATTGTGCCTACCTATGCAAATTAACCGCCATCTTGTTGGCAGTTAATTTGCATATAGCCCTGATTAGCCAATGAAAAGGGTAGCTCGTACGCCAATTACCATTTTTCTCTTTTATTAGTGTTGATAGCTGTTGTAAGTGTAATGTTTTACATAAAAATACATTTTCTTTATTTTGCAGGTACTATATAGTAATATTGTTGATCTTTATATATTGATCATTTGTTCTGAAACTTTGCTAAACTCCACTATTATTTTTTAACACTTTAGCTATAGATTCCCTTGTATTTTCTATGTAGCTAATTATATCATCTATGTACTTAGCTATCCAGGACTGTAGTCACTGAACATTGAGCACTAGTCCTAGTTGAGATATACTGGGAAGTGTAAAATATACACCAGATTTTGGATGACTAAATTGGAAAGAAATGTAAAATATATCACTAATAATTTAATATTTATTACATGCTAAAATGATAATATTTTGGATACAATGGTTTAAATAAATAAATTATTTGAATACTTTTTTGATGTGGTTATTGAAAAATTTAAGCATATGTAACTCACATTTTTGGCTTGCTTTATACTCCTTTGAATAGTCTGGTCTGCAAATAACTTTCTGCCAGTCACATATTATCATGGGGAAAATAATCCTCTTGGAATCCTGATCTAGGATTGCTCTCAGATATGTTCCACAATCATCATTATTTTTTATTTTTAAATAAATCCTTATTGTTGAAAGTATTACATATGTCCCTTTTCTCCCGCATTGCCCTCTCCCACCCCACTCCCCATCAAGCTTTCACGACCCTATTGTCTGTGTCTTTGGGTTATGCATATACCCATAGGAGTTCATTGGTTGATCTCTCCCCCCTCCACCTTCACCTGCCTTCCCTCTGAGGCTTGACAATCTGTTCCATATTTCTATGTCTCTGAGTCTATTTTTGTTCATTAATTTATGTTGCTCACTAGACTCCACATATGAGTGAGATCATGTGATACTTATCTTTCTCTGACTGGCTTCTTTCACTGAGCATAATGCTCTCTAGGTACATCCGTGCTGTTGCAAATGATAGTTCTTTCTTCTTATAGCTGTGTAGTATTCCATTGTATAGATGTGTTACAGTCTCTAATCCACTCATCTGCTGATGAGCACTCAGGCTGTTTCCAAATCTTAGCTATTGTAAATTGCGCTGCTATGAACATAGGAGTGCATGTGTTTTTTTCAGATAGGTGTTTCTGAATTCTTGGGATATATTCCTAGAAGTGGGATCACTAGGTCAAATGGGAGTTACATTTTTAATTTTTTGAGAAAACTCCAAACTGTTTTCCACAGAGGCTGCACTAGTTTGCATTCCCACCATCATTGTACTAGGGTTCCCTTTTCTCCACATCCTCACCACTTGTCATTTTTTGATTTGTTAATGATAGCCATTCTAACAGGTGTAAGGTGGCACCTCATTGTCATTTTAATACGTGTCTCTCAGATGATTAGTGACTTTGAGCATTTTTTCATATGCCATTTTGCCTTCTGTATGTCTATTTTTGAGAAGTGTCTATTTAGGTCCTGTGCCCATTTTTTAATTGGATTGTTTATCTTCCTTTTGTTCAGTTGTATGAGTTCCCTGTAGATTTTGGAGGTTAACCCCTGATCAGATGTATCATTGGCAAATATGTTCTCCCATGGAGTGGGCTCCCTTGTTATTTTTTTATGGTTTCTTTTGCTGTCCAGAACCTCTTTATTTTGATGTAGTCCCATTGGTTTCTTTCTCCTTAATTTCCATTATCCTAGGAGATGTATCCATAAACATATTGCTGTGAGAGATGTCTGAGATTTTGCTGCCAATGGTTTCTTCTAGGATTTTTATGGTTTCACATCTTACATTTAAGTCTTATCCATTTTGAGTTAATTTTTGTGTATGGTGTAAGTTGGTGGTCTGACTTCACTTTTTTGCATGTATCTGACCAATTTTCCCAACACCACTTATTGAAGAGGCTGTCTTGACTCCATTGTATTCTCTTGAGCAGAAGATATACACAAGTAGAAGAATATGCCGTATTCATGGATTGGTAGAATCAACATCATTAAAATGGCCATAGTACCGAAAACAATCTATAGGTTCAATGCAATCCCTATCAAAATACCAAAGGCTTATTTCACAGACCCAGGACAAATATTCTGGAAATTTATATGGAGTCAAAAAAGACCCTGAATAGCCACAGCAACCTTGAGAAAGAAGAACAAAGTTGGTGGGATCACAATACCAGATATCATGTTATACCAAAACCATTACTTTGTTGATTTTTATTACATAAGAAACTTTTTTTTGTCATTTTAAGACTATTTCAAATTATGATACATCAATACAATAAAACACTATTTACTTATAAGCAACAAGGTATAAAACAGTTTCCAAGGTATATTGTTAAGTAAAAAATGCAAGATGTTTAAGACTATGTAGATAACGTTTCCATTAGTGTAAAACATTGTGGGTTATATGTCTACATATGTTATATAACACATAAACATACATTGAAATATAGAAACTGACCATGTAGTTACTCAGAAGAAGCGTTTAGAAGACTGGAGTTCAGGGTGGAAGAGAGATTTATTTTATACTTTTATTAATGTTTTTACTATTTGCCTTTTAAAATATTTACATTACTTTTTTGAAGATAAAAACAATATTTAAATTTCTTTGTGTTTCAAACTTCTAGGACTACCACAGCGTATTAAACTAATTAGCATTTATTTTTATGACATTGCTATCAGTTGTGTCAAAGAAATTTTGGTGAATAGAAAAGATGTCATGAGTGTTGAGAACAGAATGAAAGGGACTAAGGTTGGAATCAGCGGTGCCAATTAGAAGGCTGTTGCAATTATCCAGTTAAGGAGATGGTGGCCTTGTCTTTGGTGGCAGCCATGGAAGTAAGGAAAAATGATGTACACATAGATGTATAAAATCACAGAGAGGTCCTAGCTGGTTTGGCTCAGTGGATAGAACGTCAGCCTGCGGACTGAAGGGTCTCAGGTTCGTTTCCAGCCAAGGGCACATACCTGGGTTGCAGGATTTATCCTCAGTGGGGGATGTGCCCTGAAGGGTGTCCCAGATCAGGATTGGGGTCCCGCTTGGGTGCCTGGCCAGACTGGATGAGGGGATGATTGCTGTTTGCAGCTGGTCACACCCCCTTCAGGGCGGGGGTCCCCACTGGGGTGCCTGGCCAGTCTGGATGAGGGGCTGATGGGTGGTCAGCTGGTCACACCCCTTTCAGGGTTGGGGTCCCCACTGGGGTGCCTGGCCAGCCTGGAGGAGTGGATGATGGCTGTTTGCAGCTTGTCACACCCCCTTCAGGGCGGGCGTCCCCACTGGGCTGCCTGGCCAGTCTGGGTGAGGGGCTGAGGGCCGTTTTCAGACTGGCGGGTGAGTGAAGCTCCCAACCTATCCTTTTTTCTTTTTTTTTTTATTCTGGAATTTATTTACTTTCTATGGCTGTCACTGGAGCTGAGAGCCGGCTCCAGCTTGAGGCCTCGGCTGCTGAAAGCAGGGATCTGGGTTTGTTTGGGTTCTATAATTATAACATTGTTTCGGTCCTGCTCGCTCCAGCTCTGACAGCTGAAAGCAGGATTCTGGGTTTTTTTTAGCTTCTATAATTGCAACAATGTTTCTTAAACCGCAAGCTCAGAGGCCGGCAAGGCAGGCGGGGAACGTTGGCTTCCTCCATCACTGGAGCAAGCAAGTCTCCTGTTCGCTTCAAGCTGCCTGGCTGCTGGCCACCATCTTGGTTGACAGTTAATTTGCATATTGCCCTGATTAGCCGATGGGAAAGGTAGTGGAGGTATGGTTAATTACCATGTTTCTCTCTTATTAGATAGGACTAGAGGCCCGGTGCATGCAAATTTGTGCACCCTCTCACAGTCCAGGAGTCCTCATGGGATGTCCTACTGACGGCTCCTGGGAGGAGCTGGCCTAAGCCGCAGTCTGGCCTCCCTCTGCGGGCAGTGATTGGCCGAGCTGATCGGGGGACGGCATCGCCCCCATCACCCTGCCATTGCCACCTGGCCTCCCTCTGTGGGAGGCAACCGAACGGGCGGATAAGGGGATGGTGCCAGCCCCCTCCATTGCCCCTCTGCCGCCACTGGTTGCCACCCCCCCATCCCCGTTCCCTCCCTCTGCCCACTGGCACGAGCCTTGGCTGGTCTGGCGCCTCCTGCTCGCCAGCCCCGTCCCCCATTGACTGGTCATTTCACTGTTTGATTGGTTTGCATATTATGCTTTTTAATATATAGGATATTCTTTTCAGGTGTACAATATAGTGATTCAACATTTTTATGTCTTACAATGTGAATATTTCACTAAATTTTAAGAGTTAAAATTTGGGGTAGAGGAAAAATAACTAAAACATTGCATCATTTAAGCCATTTTGCTAAATGTGTAATAAATATACACCAATTGCATTTCAAAGAATAAATTCTTTGAAATACTATCAAGAAAGCAAAATTAATGAAAACTGATTTTCATAGAAGAGATTATTCCTTCCACTAAAGCACTACACAAAAACACATTATCTTGAATGAATTGAAAAAATAAGTCCCATCGTGACTGAAAATGTTCTATGATCTAGTATGTTTTCTCTATTCCAGTGGTGCATGTACATTCTTCCCTAGGCTCGTGGGTTCTTCTTTTCTGTCCTCATCACAAGAACCTCTTCATAACTTTCAGGTGAGTATTCTTCCAGGTTTCTTACAAATCCTACTTGCCTCAAAGTTACAAGAAAGATTACTCCAGGCCCATTTGTTTTGGTCATTAACAAGGACAACACAATTTTCCTTCTGATGATTATTGGGTTCACCCTTATGCCAGAATCTGAAATGAAAAAAAGTATATGTATTACACACACACACACACACACACACACACACACACACACACACACACAGTGCGTGCCAGGGGACTATGCAGAGAAAATGACCCTAAATACCCTTAAGTGAGAAATTTAGAGCTGCCCTGCCCTGCCCAATACAAGTGTAGTAGTAGTTTACTAGTATAAAGGTTACACAACACATGGTGCTGAGTAAGCACTTTAACACTGGTATGCTCCACCCCAAAATGAATTCTGCTTGCTACCTTCTTCCCATCTTTGCCTATAAAACTCTTTCATCCCAGTCAATATACTCACTCCATATGTGGGTTAAATGGCGTCCTGTTCACCCATTGCCAGAGGCCTTCAGGATTCTCATATGAAAGTCCCAGGAAATAAGAAAATCGTCTATCCAAAAATTGAGTAATAAAGTTCTGTATAAAAAAAATTGTAAATTCTTATAAATTTATTTGCACTTATCATGTGATAGATGATAGGAAAAGAGGAAAGAGGTTGAATAGATTACTAGTTAAGCAAAAAGGGTTGGCATCAGATGGATCTGTTTTCATATCCTGCCTCTGCTGTTTACTATGTAATGTTAGAAAGTGCTTGATTCTCACCAAACCCTAGTTTTCTTATCTTCAAAAGAGACAATTCCACTGCTATGCTGAGTTATTTTGAAGATTAACTGAGATCTACTTAACAACTACTTAGCAAATGTTTAATAGGATCAGATTATCAGGAACTTTTGTTTTTAAATTTTCCCTCTTTAATTGTTTGTATATTTTATTAAATCCCATTTTATTCAAAGAGTCTGCCTATAGATTGCAAAGCCATGAAAACAGAATTCTCCAGGAAGTCCTTCTGATCAGCAAAAGGGTAGAATGTGAGTTATGGTACATATATAGAAATATATTACATAAGAAAATACATTTCAATTTTTACATTAAGTTTTTTTTTTAAACTAGAGGCCTGGTGCACAAAATTTGTGTGTGTGGGGGAGGGGTAGGTATCCCTCAGTCCAGCCGGCACCCTCTCCAAACTGGAACCCCTTGGGGTGTGTCCAACTGCCAGTATAGTCCCGATTGCTGTGGCCTAAACAGGGACCAGGCCTAAACCAGCAGTCGGACATCCCTTTCACAATCTGGGACTGCTGGCTCCCAACCACTTGCCTGCCTGCCTGCCTGATTGCCCCTAACCACTTCTGCCTGCCAGCCTGATCACCCCCTAATCACTCCCCTGCCAGCCTGATCAATGCCTAACTGCTCCCCTGCTGGCCCAATGCCCCCACCTGCCCTTTCCTGCTGACCTCGTCACCACCAACTGCTCTCCCCTGCCAGCCTGGTTGCCCCCAACTGCCCTCCCTTGCTGGCCTGATTGCCCCCAACTGCCCTCCCCTGCCAGCCCGATTGCCCCCAACTGGCTTCCCCTTGCAAGACTGGTCATCCCAACTGCCCTCCCCTGCCAGCCTGGTTGCCCCCAACTGCCCTCCCCTACTGACCTGATTGGCCACAACTGCCCTCCCCTGATGGCCACACGGGGGCGGCCATCTTTGACCACATGGGAGTGGCCATCTTGTGCAAGGGTGTGATGGTCAATTTGCATATTACTTCTTTATTATATAAGATTACAACCATACATCTGAATTATTGTTTCTATGCTTTATCCTTTAGCTCTTTTAGCGTCAATTAACCATTCATTTATTTATTTATTATGACAGTTATTAAGACATAGGCAGAGTGCCTAGCACTGTGCAGGACATTAGTGATACAAAGATGAGTAAGGCATGGCCTCAGCCTTCTACAAAATAGAAATCATTGGAAGAAATGGAGTATTAAACAGACAATTGCAGGACACTAAAGTAAGTGCCATGATCACACACAATGCACAAAGTACCATAAAACACCTTCAACTTAGAATAGGGAGGGTGGAGTAGGGAAGATGGTCAGGGTAGTTTTCTCTAGGAAATACTACATGAATGACATCTGGAAAGATCCAAAGAAGTTGGTCATATTAAGAAAATAATAGAGGACCCAGTCAGTGTGGTTCAGTGGTTGAGCATCGACCCATGCACCAAGAAGTCACTGGTTCAATTCTCAGTCAGGGCACATGCCCAGGTTGCAGGCAGGCTCCATGCCTGGTGGGAGCTGTGCAGGAGGCAGTAGATCAATGTTCTCTCTCTCTCTCTCTCTCTCTCTCTCTCTCTCTCTCTCTCTCTCTCCCCCTCTCTCCCCTCTCTCCCTTCCTCTTTCTCTAAAAATAAACACACACACACACACACACACACACACACACACACAGTAAGGGAGGAAGAAAAGGCTTTCCAGGCACATGGAACAGATGAAGCAAAGGCACAGAAGCATGGTAGAGCAGACAAAGTCCTCTCTCTCCGCCAAGAGATTCAAAGCAGCAGAGAAACTGACGGGAGCCTCCCAACATACCTGCTCAGCTTCTGTGCTGATGGTGACCAGGTGGGCCCCTAGCCCTGTACAGTTCCTTCCACTCTCCACCCATGTCTTGTTGTCATGAAAAGGAAAATAGCAGCTGGACTGGAAGGCTCTCCAGCCAATAGGACAGCAATTCCAGGTGTCCCCTCATGAGAATATTGAAATAGAAATTAGTTACAAAGGAGCATTCATCTATACCAGATTGCATAACTATTCTACTATCTAGTGTCCAGTTACCATTTATGGGAATAATATCAAGGTTACCAAAATCATTTTCTTTGCCTTTCAAAAAATATTCCTAATTACATTTCAAAATATCTTCTAAACAAGAGTATTAAAATCATGTATTAACAATAAGAAAATTACAACATATTCTCTTATCAGGGATGATCAATTTTCAATATCCCTGCATCTATTTGCATTTATTTTTAAAGTGTTTTCATAACAAAGCGTTTTGCAGGACATTTTATCTAACGGGTGTGAAGAACCTACTAAAACTCTCAAGCGTTTCCTCATTCTTCAAAATGAGACTTTATAAATTCCAGAATAATAAAAGCGATAAAGACGTGAGTCGGAGGAAACAGTCCTTATGCTATGTCTGAATCAAAAGATATGGAATTAAATTATACATTCTCCAGTTATTTGATGACAGTCATGAGAAATAGTTCTATCTCAATTACTGGTATGCACTCTTGTGCCATATTCTCAATTATGTTACTTTAATCTCTCCTGGTTGACTACAGATCTACTCTAAATCCGATTGTGAATTTTAATGGAAGTGGAAATGAGAAAGAAATTCTCTTAGGTGTCTCTGCCACCTGTACCTTTCAGGCCTGATTTTTCCTCGATGCATGTCAGCTTGGACATTCCAGTGCTGCTTTTCTTACAGCGTAGAAAGTTGGTGTGGGTCACTGCCACGGAGAAAAAAAAGTTCGTTTCCTTTCCCTATATAATCACTTAATTTGGGAAATGGGAGCTGACTGCTCTAACCTTTCTCTTATCCTAATAGTTAGGGCCCTCACATTCTCTTTTTTTCCCTTTGCAGTTCCTCTGTTGTAGCTCCAAGTGAATTGGTTGAAAGATATTGTTGAAATTAATATTTTTATTATCATACTAGAAGCCTGTTGCATGAATTCATGCATGGGGGCGGGGGGTGTCCCTTAGCCCAGCCTGTGCCATCTCATAATACAGGACCTCTCGGGGGATATCCGACTGCCAGTGTAGACCCTTCCTTCCCTGGCTGCCAGCTGCTGGCCAGGGCCTTCCTTCGTTCCACGCCACCCTCTGGTGGTCTGTGCATGTCATAGAGAGCGAGCGAACTCCAGGTCTCCTGGTCGAACTCCCAAGGGGACAATTTGCATATTAGGTATGTATATATATATAAATATTCCATTTTGTGCTTCATGGGAGTAGTGTTTCAAACCTTTAGTGCATGTGCTTTTAAGCATATTTTTCTATTAGACTTGGTGTTAGAGTGGCAACTTTTGGTAAACACTGGGATATTTCTACAGTTTTATGAGCCTTTTTGTACATGATATGAGACAGGAGACCAATTTCATTTTTAAAATAATCAATGGTATCTACACCATTAATTGTATAAAACTATCCTTTTCCTCTAACACTGCAATTGCCCCTTCTGTTTTATATAAAGAACTTATATATGCAGAATCTGTAACTAAGCTTTCTATTCTTTTCTTTTGGTCTATTTGCCTTTATTTGCACTTATAATGCTTTACTTATGATAACCTTATACAAGGCCTTGGTATCAGAAATAACAGGTCTTCCAGCTATTCTTTTTTAAGCCAGGCTTTTAAAAGTCCGTCTGAAAGTTGTTTTTTTGGTGGTTACTCTTTACTCATACAAGGCAGCCCTTTGCAGTCCTACTCCAAAATGAGGGCTGATTTTACTGGTCACCAGCCTTCACATGTATAGATAAGGGTCTAAATTCTGTCTTTCATTTCCCAACACAAGGCAGCAGCAGCAAAGAATAGCAGATCTAGCATGTATCTCTGAATGGTAAATCCAAGACCCTGAAGACATTATAGGATGATATGTTGAGGAAAGTAAAGATAACAAAATGTTTGGCGCAACTTCATAAAACTTGTTTAGGGAAATAATTCAAGGAGAAGTCTACTTTTGCTAACAACTTACCCAAACAATTTGCAATAAAGCAGGCCCCAAGAAGTGAGATGAAAACAATAGCAATGACCCAAGTGAAATGCTGGCCTCCTTCTACCAGGACAAAAAGAAAGATAAATAGGTTACCCCCTTTTCAGCCCCAAGAGCTAAGGAAACTAATTCTATCAAGGAACAAGCTAAATATGAGATCATCCAAAAATATTTTAGATGTGGAGAAGAGCTTAAAGATTTTCCCTGAATAAGTCAATTTCAGAGTTTATAAATAAATAAATAAGTAAATAAATAAAATGTAAGCTTTTTTAATAGGAAAGGCTTATTATAAGTAAGACACAAAATTCAAAGATTATAAAACATTGATAATTTGGGTACATAAAAATTAAAACTTCTGCCGGGCTGGAGTGGCTCAGTTGGTAGGAACATTGTCCTGTACACTGAAAGGTTTCAGGTTTGATTCCCTGGTTAGGGTATGTACAGAAGGCAACCAGTCGATGCTTCTCTCTCACATCAATGTCTCTCTCTCTCTCTCTCTCTCTCTCTCTCTCTCTCTCTCTCTCTCCCTTCCTCTCTCTAAGCATGGTCTTGGGTGAGGATTATAAAAAAAAATTAAAATTAAAAAATAAAGCTATGATATCTTTAAAAACATAAAAACTCCTATATAACAATATTAAAACAAAAGGAATACCTGGAAAAAATTATGTCACAATATTAATATCCAGACTGTATAAAGATTTTTTAAAATTAATTAGAAAACAACAAAAGTTTGATGAAAATTTAATTTGTTGATATTACAAATGGCATTAAACAAATAAAAATATGCTCAATCAGAGAACTGTAAACTAAAATATCATGCTATGATTTTTTCACATATCAGAGTTTTTAAAGTAAATTAAAAATATAACATCTTAGGTAAGAAAATAAATGCTACTGGTGAACTATAAATTAGAAAGCCATTTAGACAGATTGTTAGCAACATTTATCAATTTTTAAATGCATTATATTTGCCACAACAATTTCATTTTTATTTTTAATTTCATTTTTAAATTATAGTTTATATTCAGTGTTATTTTGTAGTAGCTTCAGGTATACAACATAGTGGTTAGATAATCATATACTTTACAAGTTTCATTTTTAGAGATTTGTCCTATAGAAATAACTAAATTTATTTCTATTAAAGGATATTCATTGGAATACTTTGGAAATACAGAAAACACTGAAACCTAATACTTATATATGTATTGTCAATAGTAGATATTTTAAACTATGATGAATCCATATGATAGAATTCTATATGGCAATTAAAATAGTCATGTATACCAGTATGTATTGTCATAAGAAATCTCCAAGACCTATTGTTGCATAAAAAAAGGTTTTTTTCAGGACCATCATTTATTATGGATTCACTGAAGTTTGCCATGGTGTGGTGATGAGAGAAAGTGAAACATTAATTTTAAAATAAGATATTTCTGCATATGCTCTATATATTTCTCAAAATATTATTTAATGTTCTCATAATACACATCCATTTATGTCACTTTAGTAAAACATAAAATGGGATGAAGTTAAAGCCTCAGGAACAGCCTTAGTCAGGATGTTTTCTATATCTTTTCTCACTTCCCTTTAAAAGAACCTTCCCAAATTACTCTCTTCCCTTCCATCTTGTTTTTCTTTTATACTTTATATACTTTAACTCCCCTCTTGGCCCAATTTATGTTTTACAAAGAAGTTTCTGTTTCCCAGTGTATTAGAATTTATTTATAGCCTTTTTCTTCATCAAAGTCATTCTCATTTTCTTCCACCTTCTCCTCCCCATATCATCATTTTCAATCTTCACAACTACAACTATCAATTTTATTTTAAAATCTTAGTCATAATTTTATCTGCCTCTTTAAAATTGAAAAGAGAGAAGTACTCACGTTTATTTTGAGATCCTTCTTGCCCCATTGTGTGTGAACTCTCTTGCTGTCCAGTGTTTGAGAAAAACAGATGCCTCTTATATTTTTTCCAGGGTATATTTCTGTGGATAAAATAATATATTCAGAAACACTTGAGATTAAACATCAGTCTTATTATTCCGGTGAGACTATAAAGCTCTCAATATAAAAGACTCGACTCAAAAGAAGAAGTCTTTCTAAAGATGAGTTTCCTTTGATTCACTCTGAGAGATGGAGCAAAGAAAAAAGGAAATTGAGAAAGCAACATCTAAAAACAGTTAGTAGAAATTTCCATAAGTATCTTGAGATCAGTAATTATGTATCGTGTGGAATTATTCAATTTATTTTTATCTATCTAAACATAAAAATTAGCAGTACCATAACAGAATAATCATTATACCTAATAAAAATTGAATGCATCTGACAGACTTGGAACAGTTGCTGCTGCTGCTGCTAAGGTTCCAGCATAGGTGTAAGAAAAAGGGTGCTTGCACTTTCTGTTCTGTCTGATTGTGGCAACCAACCTTGAATGCGGGGATACCGTAGAAAAACATGGAGCTATTACAACTCGAAAATTGCCTTGTAAACAGTCGAAGAGCCTGTTTTACTCCAAAGAAGAATCTAAAATACAAGTTTACAAGTGAAAAAATATTAATGAACATGCTTTCATTTTTCTCTTTTTCTGGATTTTATATTTTCAAGGCAGTTACATGCTTGAGGTAAACTCTGCTCCAGAAAGTCCTCTGTAGTTAGTATGTTGTGGCCAAATGATAAAAGACAATGTGACCAATGATCAAAAGCTTTTAATGCACACAGTGTATATACATTGTATGTAGAGACATAAAAACCTTTGTTTTGTATTGAGAAGCTATTGATTAATTTGGTGGTGGAGCTATTGATTAAATTCCAAAATTTTCATAGATGAGGGAAAATAGTATTGTTACTGCAAAGGAAATAAAAGTGTGACATCCTGTGATAAAGTCACCATCAGGGTCCTTGACTTCATCTACTGTCTCTCATGCACTGAATGTTTTTGTCTTTCCATCACTGTGCTACCACCCTGATCTCAGATTTCCCAACTTCCAGAACTGTGAGAAATAAATGTCTATTGTTATATAACACCTAATTGCAAAAAAAACCAAGTACAGACTAAAATAGCCCAACCAGCGTGGCTCAGTGTTGAACACATGGAACATTCTCTAGGATAGGTTATGTTAGGCCACAAAACAAGTCATAATAAATGTAATAAGATTGTAATCATATCAAGCATCTTTTCCAATGACAATGGTATGAAACTACAAATCAATAATAAGAAAAACTGAAAATGCACAAACATGTGGAGTTTAAACAGTGTGGTACTGAAAAATCAATGGGTCAAAGATGAAATCAAAAGAGAAATCCAA
This sequence comes from Myotis daubentonii, assembly GCF_963259705.1. Taxonomy (NCBI): domain Eukaryota; kingdom Metazoa; phylum Chordata; class Mammalia; order Chiroptera; family Vespertilionidae; genus Myotis; species Myotis daubentonii. The sequence goes on from NC_081841.1 coordinate 22,559,572, forward strand.
AAAAATCTTAAGACAAATAAAAATGGGAATATAACATACAAATATATGTGGGATACAGCTAACACAGTTCTAAAAGGAAACTTCTTAGCTGTAAATGACTACATGATAAAAAAAATTAGTTCTTTGAAGAAAAAAGAAAATTTTTAGAAATTCAAACATGCATTTAAAAAGTGACATATAAATCAAATCAAGTTACTAAATCCATTAAGATTTTGACCAGACAACCCTTTCAGATAATCAAACTAACTTGCAGTATCCAAGCCCAGAAATAGAGATAAGAATATGGAATGTGAGCTTCAGAGTTTTGCTAGAGTGAAGAATCTTGGATATCTGTTATTGAAAATTTATAAATTTTTGAAAAATCTGTAGATAATTTAGAGCATCCCTTTCTATTAGGCTGTGCAATCTCTTCTACACTACAAGTTATTGGTTTTTGCCATTTTTCACTTGAATGCCTTTGTCGAAGACTGTCCCACAGTGTCTTACAAGTGAATTTTTCCTCTGAAGTGAAAGAAACAGTTCGGCCTCAAATCTTATTGTCCAAATTTAGCAAAGAAACTGTTCCTTTGCCCTCAGAGTTTTTGGATTCATACAGATGATAGAACCTAAAAAAGGATATATAGAAAATAAACATAACGGGGAACTACCTGATGAAAAACCAGAACTAGGAAGGAGATGGAAATAAAACTAATCATTCAGTTATAAAAATTTAGTGATAATCTACTATGATGCTATACCAGTGATGGCAAACCTATGGCACACGTGTCAGAGGTGACACGCAAACTCATTTTTTTGGTTGATTTTTCTTTGTTAAATGGCATTTAAATATATAAAATAGATATCAAAAATATAAATCTTTGTTTTACTATGGTTGCAAATATCAAAAAATTTCTATATGTGACACGGCACCAGAGTTAAGTTAGGGCTTTCAAAATGCTGACACGCCGAGCTCAAAAGGTTCACCATCACTGTGCTGTACACTCTGTAGACTGTAGGAATACAGCAAGGAACATTGTCTTTCACTAATTCCACAATATACTTATTATTTTCCAGGGACTCTTCCACACTCGGGAAAAGGCAGTGGCTAAATAGGTAAAAGTCACCTATCCTAGCATGTCCTAGATGATGAGTAGAAGTTGTCTCCCATGTCTTCCTAATTAGATGAAAGAGGGTTTCTTTCAAATGTGACAGAGACTCAGTACTTTACAAGATTTTTGTTTCATTCTTTGTTCTAAGATAATTTTATAAAAAGTTAATGCATAAAAATGACAAACCAGTAGTCACACACTCAAAATATTTTAAAAGAGCAAACATCAAGAAAGGACCTTAATAATGGGAACAATCTCCTTGAGGAAAAAAACAACAACACACACACACCTGAATTAATGCATGGGACACATAGAAAAAAAGACATAATCTTAGACCATTCTTGGCCCAAAAAGGTCAGAATCGTGTAAAAGTTCATTGACTAAATTGAGCCTCTCTAGAATACATGGGCACTAAATCATGGATGTCATATATAATTAAGTGCTAACACTTTAACCAGGCAAACATAAAAGTGTGGCTGACAAAAGGTAGAAATCATTCTCATTTTAATAGAGATATAACAAAAAATAAATGAACAACCTCTAGCAAGGGAGATGTTTTACAGACAAGTGAGAATCACACCTTAATTGTGTTTTTCCTGTGGCTTAAAAATGTTTTTCACATATTCATTCAATTGTTCAATCATTTATTCATTCATGCTTGAATTCAACAGGTTTCACTCCAGACCCAGTGTGTCCTCAGTGTCCTAGTGCACCCTAGTGTCCCGTAGAGGAGGGCACAGTAAATAAAATATGAGTTATTCCCTTACGGAGCTCCATTTCCACATGATTCTTCTGGTTACTCAAGCAGGAGACTTCGAGTGAAGTAGTATTAGGTAACACCCAATCCACACTTCTAACTTAAACACAAGTGGGGGACAGCTCAGCAAGGTATCACTTACCTAAAGCATGGGCCAAGAGCTTTTCATTCCTTTTTGACACCACAGTCACTCTTGTGAAGATCAGGTTTTTGTTCTAGGACCAGGATTGAAGGCAGTGGTGTCCAACATGGGATGTACAAGATAACTCATCAGGGGCACAGGAAGAAAATATTTTCATGTATCCTTATATTGTATCTTTTATTGGTAACATGTTTTACATAAGATGTATAATGGTAGTATTATATACATTAGTACACATGTGTACTTTATGAATCAATAAGTACACATATGTTATGTGCTTTAAAAATAACAAAAATAAGTGGACAAATATATTATTTATAGAGTTGCAAAAGCAGCCAATAAATTAATAACCAAAGCAATATAATCAGACCAACTCAGAAACTAAGCAAAGCTGAGTTTGTAAGAGGTTAACATTGGTCATTACAACTGGAAGAGGCTGAAGAAAAATGTGGCTGACCAGTATTCTTTGTAAACTAATTCCTAACAAGGTAATCTGACAAGTATCTGATTCATTATCCAGATCCCTTGTTGGATTTGTAGTATGCCCCCCCATTCTACCCTGACACCTCTTGGTAAAAAAAAAAAAAAATAATACAAGTAACCTAACCATACACCTTGGAGCATTATGAAAAATATACCTCTGAAGCAATAAGTTAATATGTATTGGTATGCCAGGCTCTGTTCTACGCACTAAACACAAATTGCTTAATCTGCACAAATTGCAAATAACATATACAAGTCTTTTGAATAGTTAAAAACTTGCCTGAGCTCCCACAGAGAATGCTAGACCTGGAATTCAGATCTAGGTAACATGGCACTCAGACCCATACTGTGGTTAACCACTACGTTACAGTCCTCTGAGAAAAGGACATTTTATCAGGTAAAATGCCGCTGATAAAACAAGCACTAGCTTGCAGATAAATTTAAAAACATAGGTTAACAGTAAACAAAAACACATCTAGTATAGAAATCATGACTATACTACACTAAAAAAAGAATTTACGCAAGAGGTAGAGAAAGGAAAGTTGTACACCAACTCCAGTGATGATGAAAGCAGCAAGCACACAAGATGATACCACAGCAACACACCAATGACTCAACGGGGACCCACAGCTTCCTCTTTGGTGGAGCAAGTAAATAACACAGATCTGGGGAATATGCTTTTCTGAGAGCAGATAGGCCAGAGTAAATGAGAAACTAGAAGCCAGACTACAGTCAAAGACATTCAACAGAGAACTTTTTTCAAGTACTATAGACAGCATCCATACTTCCAGGCTACTGACTGGGTTTATATATAGAAAATGGAGTGCCTCTAAAGGGCCATGAAAATATTTGGGGGGAAAAACACTAAATTTTTTCCAAATTAGGTAAAAACCATAAACACACATATTAAATAAGTTTAATACACTCAAAACAGGGTGAATATCAACATACACACACACAATAGAAGTGTATCATGCTAGTAATCAAGCTGCTTTAAAAAAATAGTGAGGAAATCTTAAAAGCAGCCAAAGAAAGAAAATACATTATATACAGAGGAATATAGTAAAGAAAGATGATAGACTTCTCAACAGAAATTGGCAGGTTTTATAAGGATGTACACAGATTTTTTTCATTTGACTCAGCAATTTCACTTCTAAGAATTTACTCATGATAAATGAAAACAAATGCTCAAAAAACACTGCATATAAACATTCATAGCAGATTTATGCATAGTAGGCGAACTCTGGAAGCAACCGAATGTCCATAAACAGGTAAACTGTGTTACATTCATACAGAGGAATACTACTCATCAATAAAAATGGACTTGTTAACAGCTGAACAACAATAGAATGTTACCAGCAATCTCAGTACTGGAGCTCTGGCTAAGAAAGAATTGAGAGCCCTAACCGGTTTGGCTCAATGGATAGAGCGTCAGCCTGCAGACTCAAGGGTCCCAGGTTCGATTCCGGTCAAGGGCATGTACCTTGGTTGCACGCACATCCCCAGTAGGGAGTGTGCAGGAGGTGGCTGATCGATGTTTCTCTCTCATCGATGTTTCTAACTCTCTATCCCTCTCCCTTCCTCTCTGTAAAAAATCAATAAAATATATTTTTAAAAAAAGAAAGAAAGAAAGAAAGAATTGAGAGACAAGACTCAAATACAAGCAAAAGTTTATTTAGAAAGCAACAGAGGTACAAGAAGTGAGCTGTGGAAAAAGTGAGCCAGGTGGGCTGCATGGGCTCAGGAAATAAGTTACAGAAGCAAAAAGTGGCCTTTGGAGCTAAGGAGAAAGAAAGGCAAAGGTGATGTGCCTGGGGGAAGAATAAAGGGGGAAAAGGCATGGGCATGCTCCAGAGAAAAAGAGCACCTCTGAGAAGGGGGTGGGGAAAGGTACAGGCGTGGGAGAGAGAGAGAAATGGGTCTTCCATCCCAAGGTTTTCTTTTTGCTCTCTAAAAGCAGAGGTCTTGGGGTAGATCCCAGGGAAGACTTTAATGAAATATTCATCAGCTTTCTAGGTGTGTCTTTTAGGGTTGTGGTCTTTACTGATTGGTTGGCACCAAGGGAGGGGTCACTAGTCATCACAGCTGGTCCTGATGTCAGCCATGGCATTGTCCCACCTGGCCTTGCTGCTTTTTTGGACCTGGAGCTGAAACACAACTGAGGCTTAGATGTTATTTCTAGTTTGACCAAAACTCTGTGATCAACAGACCCAAGGTTCTACTTCCAAGATGATTTGATGCAAGTCAGAACCTTATTGTTCTGAACACTTAAAAGAGTAGCCATGCAAGGGCTTGTATGGGAATAGTTTAAAGCTATTCTCCAGCCTCCTTATTCCTCCTTTAAGGGGTCTACCACATGACTACCAACATGCCATGGGAGGAAAGTTCAGGGAAGGGTCTGAACCATATGACCAGTGATAAGCTAGGGAAGGAAAAGTCACCCTACGGGTGAGTTATCACTGCACAATTGTTTGCTGCTAGGCGCTCAGGGCTGTCTGCCCTGGTGACCTTCCATACATGGCCTATTTTTTTCTACTCTGCTCTTGCCTGTCTAACTGCCTAATACATTCCCACTTCAAGGATGCTTGGCTCTGATTTCCCTAAGAGAAGGGGTGTCCTGCTGAAGAGAAGCAAAGTTTTCCTTCAGAGCCAAGTGATCTTTGCTTTTTGTAAGAGGATCAATGAGGCCTGGGCATGGAAGGAATTTGTGATGGTCTCTAGAGTTGTTAAGAAGCAATATCCCTGGAGCACAAGTAGGCTTTGTACCCCAGTGGAGAAAAATCATGTTATAAATCTCAATAATTCTAAGTCAAAAAATGGGAGGAAAATTGGTTTAGAGGGCTGATGCTAAATACCTAAGAAAACTAGAAAATTTCAGAATCCAGTTCAGTTCATAGGTGAAAAATAAAACTTTGAAGACAATTAACGGAACCAGAGTCTAATATCCACAACTGTGCATAATAGATTCTATTGAAACACAGCATAAACACAACAGGAATAGTAATTAATCCTATAGGCTCTCTTAAACCTGCTTTGCTGGAACCTCATAAGGAATCTACAGATTGCGCTTTAATTAGCCTCTCAGGATGAAGCAGCCAAGCCACACAGTCAAAGCACCCAGAGACCTACCTCCACCTCCAGGCTGCCTGTTAGGCATAGTCACTGAAAGAGCCTCCAGTTGTACACCTCAGCAGGGCATAAGCTCCCACAGAGTGGGGCAAGAGGCATTCCAGTGGGTGGGGCTATTACTTCCCCCCAGGTTGCTGGGGCATGAAAGGGAATGCTCTGCCAGAGAAAGATGGCTTCTGCCATATACGGCAATGACAGCATAGGGATCCTGATGGCTGACTCTTCAGCTCTCTCCCCAAAGACAACAACCCCAGACTCTCCTCACATGGCTCTAGTCCACTCTGCCCGCCCTCTACCAGAGCCTAGGATGAGCGGCTGCGAGCAAAATTTTGGTGCATTGGTCCTTTAAGGGGGTTCCTGCTCCTCTAAGCTGCCTCTCCCATGCAGAGGAAACTTCCACTGCCTTTCACAGATGGCTGTTACCTCGGAGCATTTCCCTGGTTCTGGTGGTCTAAGACCCCACACTTCTCAGGCGGAATGCCCCCTCCCCAACAGCTGAGATATCCCTCCAGAACTTCAGGTGTAGCCTGTGGGAGCCCCACCAGCTCTCTCCTGCCTCCACATATTCTATCAGTCTTCACGTGGCTTCTCTCCAGCTAGCCTTTTTTTTTTAATAGCATACAAATTATTTTTAAATATGATTTTATTGATTTCAGAGAGAAAGGAAGAGGGGGAGAGAGACAGAGATGAGAGAGAATCATTGATTGGCTGCCTCCCTCATGCCCCCAACTGAGGATTGAGCCCACAATCTGGGCATGTGCTCTGACCGGAATTGAACTGGTGACCTCTTGGTTCATAGGTCAAAGGTCAACCACTGAGCCATGCTGGCCAGGCTCTCCAGCTAGTCTTCAGTTAGTTATTTGGGATGATTTTTCCATAATTTAGTTGTAATTCCAATCTGGTTCTGGGAGGATGTGAGTGTAGCTTCCACCTAATCCAGTGCCATCTTAGATCAGTATCTTAGACTCTTGAGAAAGGATCTGGTGCTTTGCTTCTACTGGGGAGAACTAATTCATCAAAGGACAGTATTCAAGTGTTGCTTTTCTCTCTTGGCTATCTACAGGAATGTGAGAAGGAGGTCCTTTTATTCTGCATGTAGCCTACACACTTCTCCCTAAAAGGGGTTTCCATTTTAGACTTAGAGTTGGGAGAGTAATTTAAAAACTTTTTTGACTAAAAATCCAATCCATACTTTTTTAGTATAGATTTCCCAGTAATAAAGCTAGTATTTGGATTCCTTCCTGGTTCCTTTATATATTTCATAAATTCTCCAGAATTCAGAAATGAGAGCGGTGTCACTAATCAGCACCTTTAAACTTTAACAAGTAGGATTTGATAATAGATTAGATGAAAGGATATAGTGTGTAAGCACCTGACAGTTGGACTTTTTTATTGTAATGCAAGTGCCTTAAGTGGTTGAGCTAAGGCATCCACCTCAAAGATTTCTGATGGTTATTGCTAAAGGTGTCTTGGAATCATAATAAGAACCACAGGGTCAGGTACAGCCACAACACTGGTTTTCTCAGTGGCTGAGTGACAACCTGTGAACCAGAAGGTCATGGTTCAATTCCTGGTCAGGGCACAAGCCTGGGTTGCTGGTTCAATCACCAGTAGGGGGCATACAAAAGGTAGCCAATCAATAATTCTCTCTTATCATTGATGTTTCTATCTCTCTCTCTTTCCCTCTCCCGTCCTCTCTGAAATATTTTTTTTTTAATAAAATAAAAGTGAAAATGTCTGTGGAGCCTCACTGCAGGCCCAGATGAGTGCCTTCAGGAACTCCTAGCCAATAACATTACTATTGGTAGACTGAGACAGCAGAAAACAGGGGGTAAAGAAAGGAAAATTGTTGAGAATGATTCTTAGATTTATAGTTTGGGCATCTGGATATATGTTGAAACTGCAATGGGGAATACTGGAAGAGACAGTTTTTTTCATAAATTCTAGGGTCTCTTTTCAAGATGCAAAGTTTGAAATGTCTACTTATAATCTTCAAGTGAAACGGCAGGGCCTACTTATTTGAAACTCAGAATGGAGGTCAAACCAAATAATTTGAACATTAGAACAGGAAGTCTAATTACTCATGAAAAAGTGGTATCTTTCAGTAGGATGGCATTTCACAAGCAAGTCATAAAAAAACAATTTTCCATTATGAAGAATTTTGACAAGTCACTGGGAAAGAGGAAGGGTGATTAGTTTGCTTACAATTTATTATGTCCTTATCAGGCTAGAGAGCTTCATGTTTTCACAAACCACCAAAACATAACCCTCTCACAGATTCTTTACTCCTCTTCTCCCACATTTATTTTTTCTTGTGTGTTTTAAGATTAAAATATGTCATCATAATTCTGACCATTTAATGCCAATTCTCTAATCCTCTTACCAGGTGTACCGGTTAATAATGCGGATTTTTTTCAATAGCTAGAGTTACACATATGTTGATATATATGCGATTTGATATGTGTGCTATTTTGTTGTATTGACAACAAGCTTCAAAACTTCATATGTCAAATTTTCTGAAGATGTTAACATTATAGATATTTTTACGCTTAAAAATGCCAAATTTCGTGCCAAAAAAAGAGAGCATTTGCAGGAAGTTTTAATTCATTACTTTATTTTGAAGAAAAGTGCTGCTGAAAGTTATCATATACTTGGGAAAGCTTATGGTGAACATGCTCCATCTCAAGAACTTGTGGACGCTGGTTTAAATGCTTTAAAAGTGATTATTTCGATGTGAAAGACAAAGAACATCCAGGTCAATTTGAATGTCGCTTTGATCATAAAACAACCAGAATGGGCAAGAAGACACGGCAAAGTAATTTTGTTTAATGATGACGCACCATCACATACTTCAAAAACAGTTAAAGACACGTTAGAAGATCTTGCCTGGGAAAGTATTAACCCACCCACAGTATTCACCAGACCTTGCTCCTTCAGATTACCACTTGTTCCGACTGATGTCACATGCACTTTCTGAGCAGCACTTCAAAACGTATGAAGTGGAAAATTGGGTCTCTGAATGGTTTGCCTCAAAACAAGAAAAGTTCTATTGGGACGGTATCCACAAATTACCTGAAAGATGGGAGAAATGTGTGGCTAGTGATGGATATTACTTTGAATATAGCACTTTTGATGTTTCTCTTGAAATTATTGTGGTTTCTTTGATTACAAAATCCGCATAATTAACCGGTACACCTGGTAAACATACTCACTTTTCTATGTGCCTAACCTCACGAAAAATAACTTTGCTACCTCAGAGCTTGCTTGTATGTGCTTTCATTTTTTAATTTATAGTTGTATATGTTTTTTAATGTCCATCGAATAAAAATGAAGAGCTACAGTTAGAGTAGAGATTGTTAGGGGCCTCACTGCTTCCCTAGTACCAAGAATATAGTAATTATTCAATAGAAATGTTGATTCACTGGCTGTCTACTTCTCTGTATTTTACTATTCCTAAAAAAATAAAATCACATGGGTCTTTTAGAAGTGTCTAATGTTTTCTGAGTACTAGTAAATACAAAAATATATAAGGAGTAAAATAAGCAAAGTAAATTTTTAATGCTTTGAAATATCCTAGATATCTTGCAATGAAAACTATCTTTGGTAATACATGAAATTATCTCTTTTAGTTTCTCACTTCATTTCTTTACTCCTTTCATTTATTTTCTTCTGATTTGTAAAAACTCAATCCAAATTCTAAGCATTTCTCTTGATTAATGAAATATCTGTCCTCAAACTCATTTCTCTAGCACTTGACCTTAAAAAACTAAACTGGAGCTGGTGTTAATGATAATGCTAATAATTTTTTAAATTTCACTAAAGTCTGAGATTTTATTTTAACATTCAAAAAAATTTCAACTTGTCTAAGTCAACATGTTCTCAGTTCCCATAATAAGACAGCTTGGGTTGCTCTCCCATACTCTCATTATCTTCTTATTTAACATCATAGTAGAAAGTAGATATATTTTAAATATCACAGAAATAGCAAAGCAGAGAGATGAGAAATTCTTAATGCTTCTCAAAATGTAATTCTTAGATATTTGCTTAATGGTATAAGAAGTGGGAATAATATATTTTAGTATTATATTTTTTGATAAATTATCCTTTGCACGTGTTTTTCTTTCATAGTTTGGAAAACTTTTACATTAAAATTAAAAATATTAATCTAGAGATTATAATTATGTAAGATGCTAATTAACCAGTATACATCTTTTGAACCATGAGTATTTTAACACTGGTAAGTCTAGAATTGGGACATAGTGTGTTAAAGGGTTACTACCATTGAAGTACACATATACATGACTTCAGAGTAGAAATTTGGATGATGATAGAAAAATGGCGGGTTAGGAGGTCCCAACACAGTCTCCCCACAAAACAAGAAAAAGCAATAAACAACTACAGACTGACAAAAAATAGCTCCGAGGAAGTCTGGACCCCATTAAGCTCAAAAACCAATAGACACTGCAGAAAGAAAGTATAGGACTAATTTTATTTATTTTTGTTGTTCATTTTTTGATTTTTTAATTTAAATTCTTTATTGTTTAAAGTATTACATATGTCTCCTTTTCCCCCTTTGACCTTTTCCCAGCCAATCCCACCCCCCAGCTCATGCCCTCATTCCCCTACTGTCTGTATTCATGGGTTATGTTTTCTTGCATGCATACAAGTCCTTTGGTTGATCTTTTACCCCTCCCTTCCTCTGCCTTCCCTCTGAGCTGTCTCTGGATCTGTTTTTGTTCATCAGTTTATGTTGTTCATTATATTCCACATATAAGTGAAATCATGTGATATTTCTCTTTCTCTGACTGGCTTATTTCGCTTAGCATAATGCTCTCCAGATCCATCCAGCATAGAATTCATTTTAACTGCATCATCTCATCCCCTAGTCCAGAAAAGCTCAGCACCAGAAGGAATCCCCTCAGAGGTATTTTACCCCATGGGGAACAGGTTTGTGGGAAAAACCCAGCAAGCCTCACTGCCATGGAAGTGTGCAGCCTTTGTTACTGAGTCATACTACAAATCTTCACCAACACTGATCCCAAAATGCTAGAGCTGAATAATAGAAAGAATAAAATGAAAACTGAAATAGAGAACTTCAGCATCAGGCTCAATCAGGCAGAAGAAAATATCTGGGAACTTGAAGACAGCTCTCTTGATATTATCCAATCAGAGGAGAAAAATAATCATCCTATCTAATAATAGAGAAACATGACAATTAACCATAATTCGCTACCCTTCCCATTGGCTAATCAGCGAGATATGCAAATTAACTGCCAACCAAGATGGTGGCCGGCAGCCAGGCAGCTGAAGCAAACAGGAGGCTTGCTTGCTCCAGTGACGGAGGAAGCCAACTTTCCCCGCCTGCTGCTGCCGGCCTCTGAGCTGCACTCTAAGCAACTATGTTGCAATTATAGAACCTAAACAATCCCCAGAAACCTGCTTTCAGCCAGCTTTGGCCTCAGAGCTGGAGCTGAAACAGTGTTTCAATTATAGAAGCCAAACAAACCCAGATCAGCAGCCAAGGTCTCAGAGCTGGAGCCAAGCCTCAGAGCTAAAGCCGGCTCTCAGCTCCAGTGACAGCCATAGAAGGTAAATAAATCCCATAATAATAATAATAAAAAAAAGACAAAAAGGAGAGGTTGGGAGCTTTAGTCACCCGCCAGCCTGAAAACAGCCCTCAGCCACTCACCCAGACTGGCCAGGCACCCCAGTGGGGACCCCCACCCTGAAGGGGGTGTGACCAGCTGCAAACACCCATCAGCCCCTCATCCAGGCTGGCCAGGCACCCAAGCGGGACCCCCCCACCCTGATCCGGGACACCCTTCAGGGCAAACCAGCCGGCCCCCACCCATGCACCAGGCCTCTATCCTATGTAGTAAAAGGGTAATATGCCTCCCAGCACTGGGATCAGCAAAGCAGCGGGGCCTCCTGGCCCCTGGAGCAGCATGACAGGGGGCAGTGCCCAAACCCCCTGATCGCCCTGCGGCTCTATGTGTGACAGGGGGCGGGGCTACAACCTCCCTATCCACTCTGCTCTGTTCGTGACAGGGGAAGGAGCCCCAACCCCCTGATCGCACTGAGGCTCTGTGTGTGATGGGGTAGAGCCGCAACCTCCCCATCGGCCCTTCCCTGAGTGTGACAGCGAGGAGTACCCCAACCCCCTGATCGGCCCTGCTCTGTGGGTGATAGGGGGCAGCCCCCCAACCCCCTGATCTGCCTTGCTCTGTGTGTGACAGGGGGCAGTGCCCCAACCCCCTGATCGGCCCTTCTCTGTGCATGACAGGGGGGGGAGCTCCCCTACCCCCCTGATGGGCCCTGCTCTGTGTGTGACAGGGGGTGGCGCCACAACCTCCCCATCGACGCTGCCTTGAGTGTGCCAGGGGGTGGCACCCAAACCCCCCAGTCAGCCCTACCCTGAGCATGACTGGGGGTGGCATCACAACCTCCCGATCTGCCCTGCTCTGTGCATGACAGGGGGTGGCGCCCCAACTCCCCAATCGGCCCTGCTCTGAGCCTGACCAGGGGCTGCACCTAGGGATTGAGCCTTCCCTCTGCTACCCGGGAGCGGGCCTAAGCCAACAGGTCGTTATCTCCCGAGGGGTCCCTGACTGTGAGAGGGCACAAGTGGGGCTGAGGGACACCGCCCCCGCCAGTGCACAAATTTTTGTGCACCGGGCCTCTAGTATAACTTAATAGAAAAACATGGTAATTGACTGTACCTTCGCTATGCCTCCCATTGGCTAATCAGAATGATATGCAAATTAACCACCAACAAAGATGGTGGCTAATTTGCATACTGTAGGCAGGGCGGGACAGCGCAATCTTGCCTGCCCTGCCGCCATCTGGGCCTGCTATCTGTGACCCAGGGCGGCAGGCGTCCGTGTGTGACCTGACCCGGGGCAGCTGGGCGGTGCAGCAGCAATCGACCAGCCCACCCGGCCGCCATCCGGGCATCCTGTGTGCAACCTGCCCGGGGCGTCTCATGTGCGACCCGACCTGGGCATCCCATGTGCGACCTGACCCAGGGCGGCTGGGCATGGCAGCAGCAATTGGCCCTCCCACCCAGGCATCCTGTGTGCAACTCGACCCAGGGTGGCGCCCCAACCCCTGATCGGCCCTGCCGTGTGCGCAGCCTGGGGCGGCACCCCAACCCCCGATTGGCCCTGCCATGTGCATGACCGGGGGAGGCGGGGCAGGCACCGAGGGATCGGGCCTGCCATCTGCCACTGGGGGAGCGGGCCTAATCTAGCAGGTGGTTATATACTGAGGGGTCCCAGACTGTGAGAGGACACAAGTGGGGCTGAGGGACACCCCCCACTCCCCCACCAGTGCACAAATTTTTGTGTATCAGCCTCTAGTCATATAATAAAAGCCTAATATGCTAAGTGTCTGACCGTTCATTTGACTATTCAACCAGTCACTATGACCCGCACTGACCACCAGGACGCAGATGCTCTGACTGGTAGGTTAGTTTGCTGTTGGCATCCAGCTGATCAGGACTGGGTGAGATAGGCTGGACATGCTCTGGAGCCCTCCTGTGGTCCCTCCTAAGCCCCAATTGTGCACCGGTGGGGTCCTTCAGCCTGGCCTGCACCCTCTTGCAATCCAGGACCCCTCGGAGGATGTGGGAGAGCCAATTTTGGCTCAATCCCGTAGGCCAGGCTGAGGAACCTCACTGGTGCATGAATTCGTGCAACAGGCCTGTAGTTTATTATGAAAGCCATATGGTAATCACAAAGCAAAAACTTATAATAGATACACAAATGATAGAAGAATCAAAGCTTACCCCTACAAAATATCACTGACTCACAGAAAAGATAGCAAGAGAGGAAGACAGGGAAAAATAAACTACAAAACAATCAATAAGCAATTAACAAAATGCTGATAACAAGACATTACTTATCAATAATTACTCTAAATGTAAATGGTTAAATTCTCCAATTCAAAGGCATAGAGTGGCTTAAGGAAATTTGTAGGCTAAAAGAGAAGGGATAGGAAGACATTCCATAAACAAGGAAACCAGAAGAGTTGAAGCAGCTATACTGAAGATCAGGCAAACAGAAAAGTCCAAAATTGTAAAAAGAGATGAGGAAGGTCATTATAAATGACAAAGGGGTCAAGTAATAAAGATAATATGCCAATTATAAATAGATGTGTTCTATATACACATTACATCATTATTAACATTTCTGAAGATAAAAATCACCATCAATTCAATAATTGTAAGAAAATTTTTGAAGATTTTAATTAATTTACTTTGTAATCTTTGCCCAAGGATTTGTTTATTGATTTTAATGAGAGAGGAAGTGAGGGGTGGAAAGAGAGAAACATTGGTATGAAAGATAAATATTGATCAGTTGCCTCTTATAAGCTTCCCAACCAGAGATTGAACCCACAACCTATGTATGTACCCTGACTTGGAATTGAATACACAACCTTTTTGGTGTACAGGATGATACTCCAACCAACTGAGTCATCTGCCAGGGGCAATAATTGTAGGAAATTTTAATATGCCACTTAAAATAATGGATAGATCATCCAGACAAAAATTCAATAAGAAAATAATGGGGTGTGAGCAACAGACACGTGAGCAGCCTGCCTTGAGCCTAAGAGCAGCAGCCTCATGTAGCCTGCCCCTGTCCAAGGAGCAGCAGCTGTGTGAGCAGCCCGCTTCCCTGTCCGAAGAGGAGCAACCACCCGAGCAGTCCAACCTGTCCGAGGAGCAGCAGCCGCACGAGCAGTCTTCCTACGTCTGAGGAGAGGCAGCCCTGTGCAGCCTGCCCCCATCCAAGGAGCAGCAGCTGCACACAGCCCGCACCCTGCACTAGTCTGAGGAGCAACAGCTGCACAAGCATCTTGCCCTCGCCCAAGCAGCAGCAGCCGCACAAGCAACCTGCCCAATCCAAGGAACAGCAGCTGTGTGAGCAGCCTGCCCTCATCTGAGGAGCAGCAGTTCTGCGAGAGGCTCAGCCCCATTTGAGGAGCAGCGGCAGCCCACCCTGGTCTGAGGAGCAGCAACCACACGAGCAGACTGCCCACATCCAAGGAGTGGCAGCTCTATGCAGCACGCACCGGTCCGAGGAGCAGAGCCACAACAGCCTGCACCTGTCTGACAAGCAGCAGCTGGTCCTAGGAGCAGTAGCCCCACAAGCAGCCCACCACATCAGAGGAACAACAGCAGCATGCAGCCAGCCCCCATTCAAGGATCAGCAACCATGTGAGCAGTCCACCCCAGTTCAAGGAGTAGCAGCTGCATGTGTAGGCCACCCCAGCCAAGGAACAGCAGCCTCGTGATCATCACATCCTCTGTCTGAGGAACAGCAGCTGTGTGTGAAGCCTCCCTCCACCAGCCAGAGAAGCCACTACAGTGGTGAACAGCACCCACCACAGGAACTCCTGCCAACTGAGGAGCAGCTGCTACAACAACCACCAGAGAAGCAACGACAGCCTGAGGAGCCACTGCCACCCAAGGAACAGCCCCTGAACAACTCAACATCTAGATATGTCGGTGAGATCAAACATGGGTAGACAAAGAAACTCCCAAAGGAAAGAAAAGGAGGACTTGCCAGAAAAGCAGCTAAGTGAAAACGAGGCATGCAGCATGACAGAAAAAGAATTCAGATTAAGAGTCCTAGAATGCATAAACCGGATGGAGGAAAAAATCAACAACTTATGCAAGAAGCAAGAAGAAACAGATGAAAAAATCAATAAATTATGTAAGAACCAAGAAGAAAGGAAGAGTGATATCGCTACAATAAAAAACACCATTGAAAGTTTCAACAGTAGACTAGGAGAAGTGGAGGACCGCATTAGCAAATTAGAAGACAGGGAAACAAAACACACCCAAACTGAACTGCAATTGGAGAAAAAAATTAAAAGACAGGAGGATAGCCTATGGGAGCTATAGGACAACATGAAACGAAACAACATATGAATAATAGGGGTGCCAGAACAACAGAAAGAGGAACAAGACTTAGAAAACCTATTCGAAGAAATAATATCAGAAAACTTCCCTGAGGTGGGGAAGAAAAAAGTCACACAAGCACAGAGAGTCCCAAACAAGGTGAACCCGAAAAGACCCACACCAAGACACATCATAATCACCATGGCAAATGTTCAGGACAAAGAGAGAATCTTAAAGGCTGCAAGAGAGAGATGGAAAGTTACATACAAGGGAACTCCCACTAGATTACAAATGATTTCTCAACAGAAACACATGAGGCCAGAAAAGAACAGACGGAAATTTACAAAGTGATGCAAAGCAAAGGACTGAATCCAAGAATACTCTATCCAGCAAGGCTATCATTCAAAATTGAAGGGGAAATAAGAAGCTTCACAGACAAAAAAAGGCTAAGGGAGTTGATCACCACCAAGCCAGCAATGCAAGAAATGCTAAAGGGACTGGTGTAAAAAGAAGAACTAAAAAGCTCAGAAAGAAACAGCCGCAAAAAATAGAAATGGCTACAAACAAGTACCTTTCAATAATAACTTTAAACGTAAATGGACTAAATGCTCCAACCAAAAAACATCGAGTGGCTGAATGGATAAAAAAAACATGACCCATACATTTGCTGTCTTCAAGAGACCCACCTAAGAAGAAGGGACTCACACTGACTGAAAGTGAAGGGATGGAAAAATATCTTTCAGGCAAATAGAAATGAAAAAAAAAGCTGCGGTAGCATTACTTATATCTGACAAAATAGACCTCAAAGTGAAGGCCATAACAAGAGATAAGGGAGGCCACTTCATAATACTAAAAGGATCAATACAACAAGAGGATATAACCCTGATAAACATATATGCACCCAATGCAGGAGCACCCAAATACATAAAAAAAAAAAACCTCCTGGAAGATATCAAGGGAGAGATCGACAACAATACAATCATAGTAGGGGACTTTAATACACCCCTGACATTACTGGATAAATCCTCCAGACAAAAAAATTGGCAAAGAAACAGCAATCCTAAATGACGTGCTAGATCAGATGGACTTAATAGACATCTTCAGAACATTGCACCCCAAAGCCACAGAATATACGTTCTTATCAAGGGCTCATGGGACATCTTCAAAAATAGACCACGTATTGGGTCACAAACAAAGTCTCCCCAAATTCAAGATGATTGAAATCATACCAAGTGTCTTCTCAGACCACAATGGCATAATATTAGAAATAAACTACAATTAAAAAAAAACCAAAATACTCAAACACTTGGAAGCTGAATAGCATGTTATTAGATATTGATTGGGTTACCAATGAGATCAAAGAAGAAATTAAAAACATCCTGGAAACTAATGACAATGAAAACACAACAATCCAAAACCTATGGGACACAATGAAAGCGGTTCTGAGAGGGAAGTTTATAGCTCTACAGGCCTATCTCAAAAAACAAGAAAAAATGGTAGTAAATCATCTAACTCTAAATTTTAAAGAATTAGAAAGAGAGCAACAAGAAAAGCCCAGAGAGAGCAGAAGGAAGGAGATAATAAAGATTAGAGCAGAAATAAATGACATAGAGACCAAAAAAAAAAAACAATACATAAAATCAATGAAACCAAGAGCTGGTTCTTTGAAAGGATAAACAAGATTGATGAAACTATCTCCAGGCTCACCAAGAAACAAAGAGAGAGGACCCAAATAAACAAAATCAGAAATGAAAGAGGAGAAATAACAACAGACCCCACAGAAATACAAAGGATCGTTAGAAAATACTATGGACAACTCTACTCCAACAAACTAGACAACCTGGAGGAAATGGACATATTCCTAGAAAAATACAACATTCCAAAACTCAATCAGGAAGAATCTAAAAATCTCAATAGGACAATAACTATGGAAGAAGTTGAAGGAGTCATCAAAAAGCTTCCAGCAAACAAAAACCCAGGACCAGATGGCTTCACAGGGGAGTTTTACAAAACATTCAAGGAAGAACTAAAACCTATCCTCCTCAGACTACTATAAAAAATTCAAGAGGAAGGAACACTTCCAAGCTCATTCTATGAAGCCAGCATCACCCTAATACCAAAACCAGATAAAGACAACACAATGAAAGAGAATTACAGGCCAATATCCCTCATGAACATAGATTCCAAAATCCTCAACACAATCTTAGCAAATTGGATGCAAGTACATCAGAAAGATCATACATCATGACCAAGTTGGATTTATCCCAGGGATGCAAGGATGGTACAATATCTGCAAATCAATAAACATGATACATCACCTAAACAAATTGAAAGAAAAAAAACCACATAGTCATATCAATTGATGCAGAAAAAGCATTTGACAAAATTCAACACCCATTTTTGATAAAAACTCTCAGAAAGGTGGGAATAGAAGGATCATACCTCAACATAATAAAAGTCATATATGACAGGCCCACAGCCAACATCATACTCAATGGACAAAAACTTACACCATTTCCCCTAAGAACAGGAACAAGACAGGGATGCCCACTCTCACCACTCCTGTTCGACATAGTACTGGAAGTATTAGCCATTGCAATTAGACAAGAAGAAGAAATAAAAGGCATCCAAATTGGAAAAGAAGAAGTGAAACTGTTCTTATTTGTAGATGACATGATATTATACATAAAAAACCCTAAAGATTCCATCAAAAAATTATTAGACTTAATAAGTGACATCGGTAATGTAGCAGGATACAAAATTAACACAAATAAATCTATGGAATTTCTATACACCAATAGTGAATGTGCAGAAAGCGAGACTAATAAAACAATCCCATTTACCATCGCACCAAAAAAATTAAGCTACCTAGGAATAAACTTAACTAAAGAGGTAAGAGACCTCTACTCAGAAAACTACAGGATGTTGAAAAAAGAGATAGAGGAAGACATAAACAGATGGAAGAACATACCATGTTCTTGGATTGGTAGAATCAACATCATTAAAATGTCCATACTACCCAAAGCAACCTATAAATTCAACGCACTTCCCATTAAAATACTAACGGCATAGTTCACAGACCTAGATGGACTCTCCAAAAATTCATCTGGAATAAAAAAAGACCCTGAATAGCTGCAGCAATCCTGAGAAAGAACAAAGTAGGTGGGATCTCAATACCAGATATCAAGCTGTATTACAAAGCCACTGTTCTCAAAACTTCTTGGTACTGGCACGAGAACAGACATATAGATCAATGGAATAGAATAGAGAGCCCAGAAATCGGCCCGAACCAACATGCTCAATTAATATTTGACAAAGGAGGCAAGAACATACAATGGAGCCAAGATAGTCTCTTCAATAAATAGTGTTGGGAAAATTGGACAGATACATGCAAGAAAATGAAACTAGACCACCAACTTACACCATACACAAAAATAAACTCAAAATGGATAAAGGACTTAAATATACGACGGGAAACCATACAAATACTAGAAGAATCTGAAGACAACAAAATCTCAGACATATGTTGAAGCAATTTCTTCACTAATACAGCTCCTAGGGCATTGGAAACTAAAGTGAAAATAAACAAATGGGACTACATCAAAATTAAAAGCTTCTGCACAGCAAAAGAAACCATCAACAAAACAACAAGAAAGCCCACTGCATGGGAGAACATATTTGCCAATGTTATCACCAATAAGGGTTTAATCTCCAACATTTATAGGTAACTCATACAACTTAACAAAAGGAAGATAAACAATCCAATCAAAAAATGGGCAAAGGACCTAAACAGTCACTTTTCAAAAGAGGACATTCAGAAAGCCAAGAGACATATGAAAACATGCTCAAAGTCACTAATCATCGGAGAGATGCAAATCAAAACAACAATGAGGTACCATCTCACACCTGTCAGAATGGCTATCATCAACAAATCAACAAACGACAAGTGCTGGAGTGGATGTGGAGAAAAAGGAACACTCGTGCACTGATGGTAGGAATGCAGACTGGTGCAGCCACTATGGAAGACAGTATGGAGTTTCCTCAAAAAACTAAAAACGGAACTCCCATTTGACCCTGTGATCCCACTTCTAGGAATATATCCCAAGAAACCAGAAACACCAATCAGAAAGGATATATGCACCATATGTTCATTGCAGCACAATTCACCATAGCTAAGATCTGGAAACAGCCTAAGTGCCCATCAGTAGATGAATGGATTAGAAAACGGTGGTACATCTACACGATGGAATACTATGCTGCTATAAAAAAGAAGGAACTCTTACCATTTGCAACGGCATGGATGGAACTGGAGAGCATTATGCTAAGTGAAATAAGCCAGTCAATGAAGGAAAAATACCACATGATCTCACTCATTCATGGATAATAAAGACCATTATAAACTTATGAACAATAATAGATACAGAGGCAGAGCTGCCTCAAACAGATTGTCAAACTGCAGCGGGAAGGCCGGGCAGGGTTGGGGGGCAGGAGGGAGGGGGGTAAGAGATCAACTAAAGGACTTGTATGCATGCATATAAGCATAACCAATGGACATAAGACACTGGGGTGTAGGGGAGGCCAGGGGATTGTAAAGGGCGGGAATAAAAAATGAGACATATGTAATACACTTTGTAATACTTTAAGCAATAAACAACAACAAAAAAGAAAATAATGGACTTACATTTTATGAAACATCCAGAACATCCAACAGCAGCAGAATACACATACAGACATTTTCCAGGATAGATTATATGTTGAGTCATAAAGCAGGTCTAAACAAATTTGAAAACATTGGAATCATATACAGTATTTTTTCTGACTACAATGGGATGAAACTAGAAGTCAGTAACAGGGGGTAAGAAAATTCATAAATGTGTGGAAACTAAACAACACATTTTTGAGCAACTAATGGATCAAAGAAGAAACCAAAAGTAAATCCAAAACTATCTTGAGAAAAACAAAAAATGAAAATACAACATACCCAAACTTATAAGATGCCTCAAAAGCAGTTCTAAAAGGGAAGTTTATAACAATATATGCCTACATTAAGAAAAAATGATCTTAACTAAACAACCTAACCTTATACCTAAGGAACTAGAACAGAACAAACTAAAAACTAAGTTAGCGAAAGAAAAAACATAATAATGATTAGAAAAGAAGTAAAATGGAGACTAGAAAAACAAAAGAAAGATCAATGAAACTAAGAGTTGGTTTTTGGGCCGAAACTGGTTTGGCTCAGTGGATAGAGCGTCGGCCTGTGGACTGAGAGGTCCCAGGTTCGATTCCGGTCAAGGGCATGTGCCTGGGTTGCAGGCACATCCCCAGTGGGAGATGTGCAGGAGGCAGCTGATCGATGTTTCTCGCTCATCGATGTTTCTAACTCTCTATCTCTCTCCCTTCCTCTCTGTAAAAAATCAATAAAATATATTTTTTTTAAAAAAAGAGTTGGTTTTTGGACAGGACAAATCTATCTGACGTTTAGCTGGACTTTCCAAAAATAAAAGAGATAGATTTAATAAAATTATTTTTAAAGGAGACATTACAACTGATACTGTAGGAATACAAAGAATCATAAGAGACTGTTCAGAACAGTTA
The DNA here is from genome assembly GCF_963259705.1 of Myotis daubentonii. Lineage (NCBI taxonomy): Eukaryota > Metazoa > Chordata > Mammalia > Chiroptera > Vespertilionidae > Myotis > Myotis daubentonii. The sequence continues at coordinate 22,580,670 of NC_081841.1, forward strand.
TGCTCCAAAAATTAGATAACTTAGAAAAAATGTAGTATACCCTAAAACACATAAATTTCCAAGAATGAATCATGAAGTAATAACAAATCTGAACAGATATTATGAGCAAGGAGATTCAATCAGTAATCAAAAATCTCTCACCAAATAAAAGCCCAAGACCAAATGGCTTCACAAGTAAATTCTACTACATATTTAAGAAGAATTAATGTTAATCCTCAAACTCTTCCTAAAAAATAGAAAAGAAACACAAACTGATTTCATGTGACCAGAATAATCCTGATACAAAAGTCAGACATTGACACTACAATTAAAGAAAATTACAGGACAATATTCCTGATGAACATGGATACAAAAATTCTTAACAAAACTACCAAATTCAAAAGCACGTTACAAATGCCATATACCAAGAGTAAGCAGGATTCATCCCTGGGATGCAAGAATAGTTTAACATATGCCTATCAATAAATGTGATACAACCCATTAACTGAATAAAGGAAAAACTCTAGAAACATATGAGCCAGGTGGTCAAGAGGAGTTCCATGCACAGCAACCACAACACAGGGGTGCCAGACTTACGCACAAGTTGTTCTCCAGGATATAATGATGACTTGGAGTCAGGCAAAGGGAGAACCTCTGTGGTCTTTGGGGAGTATTTCAGTCAGTCCCTATATGTGTGTTAAATTAGATGCCTGCCCCTCAGGCTGAAGCTTTCAAAATAGGCCTCTTTCACAGAAAGATTGGGTGTTTTGTAGTCCTCGGCCTCTGTGCTGTGCCTGAGGGATTAGCCATGATGAGCCTGCTTGAGCCCCTTGAGACTCTTTCCTTGGTTCTCTATGGACTTGGCAGGGGCGGGGGGGGGGGGGGGGGGGGGGGGGGGGGTCTTATGGATGCAAGTCCTGTTGGCTTTCAAAGCTAGATAGTTTAGGTGCCCACTTCTCAGGTGCGGGACTAATAAATTGTGGTGCCAGCTGTGAGGTTCAAGCCTTTATTTGCTCAGGGATAAACTAGGACCCTTCCAATGTGGGTTGCCATGCCTGGGTGGGGTTTATGGCAAGATTGTGTCTCTGCCTCTCCTTCCCATATTAATATAAGTTTTTCCTCATTCACCTTGTGTGTAGGAGTTGCTTAACGAATTTTGGGGCTTCTTTTAAAGAAAATTGTTCTGTATGTAGGTGTAAATTCAGTGTGTCATTTGGAGAAAGTGAGTTAGGATTTTTCTACATCACCATCATGAACCACAGTATATGTTTTTCTTATCCTTTCAATTGCTCATGTTTGAGTGATTTTTCTAATTTCAGCTTTTCCTACCTATTAATGTGCTTTGTTCTCTGTTTTAGTACTATAATCATCTAACTTCACACATCTCTCACTTGTTTACTTACTTTATAGATCATCACTCTTGGAATCAACATCAATTCCTAATCTTCTATTCTTGGTTTTACTTCTACTCTCCTATCTGGAACTAAAAAGAAAATAAGTTCTCATTTCCACTTTGTGGTTATTCTTTTTGAAATACTGAGTTTGCGGTCTCATAGTGAGACATACTAGGAACCTCTTATGTCTGTTTCTCAGAAGTTTTTATCCAAGAAATGGGATTTATTCAGAGAAGTTAGACTTTTGTCACTCTGAAAGTCTAGAAAATGTTGTGTAAAATTCACTTCAACAGAAGTAGTATTGTTAAAGATTAAAGTTCCCAAAGATTTAAAAGCTTTTTCCTTTATATGGAGAATAAAACAAGCAAATGTACACTCAAAAATAAAAGAATGTTAAGGACTTCTCCAAATATGTTAAAATTATTTGCTTGGTATTTCACATGAAGTTACTCTGTTCAATTACTATGTCAGTTTATGCAAATAAAAAGCATGTATATGACATAAAGTAATTCATTTATATGCCTTCAAAATATGAACAATTATTCACCTTTATTGATATTTCATAAATATATATATATATATAATATCTATATATAATTGATTTTTTACAGAAAGGAAGGGAGAGGGATAGGGAGTTAGAAACATCGATGAGAGAGAAACATCAGTCAGCTGCCTCCTGCACATCCCCTACTGGGGATGTGCCCGCAACCCAGGTACATGCCCTTGACCGGAATCGAACCTGGGACCTTTCAGTCCACAGGCCGACGTTCTATCCACTGAGCCAAACTGGTTAGGACATTTATTGCTATTTCTACCCAATTTTGTTAGAGTTATTGGGGTGCCATTGGTTAATATTTTATAGGTTTCAAGTATATATTTCTTTGATACATGAACTGTATATTTCATTGTGTGCCCACCATCCAAAGACAAATAATCTTCCATCACCAAATATTTGACCCCCTTCACCCTTTACTACCTTCTACACAGCCTTTTCCCCTCTGGTAACCACTATACTGTTGTCTGTGTCTATAAGTGTTTTTTTAGATCGGAAAAATCATCATAGTTAATATGTCCATATTACCCAAAGGAATATACAGATTTAATGCAATCCTCAGACAAAAAATCCCAATGGTATTTTTTAAAGAAATAGAACAAAAAAAAAAATCAGATGTATATGGAACCACCAAGACCATGAATAGTCGAAACAATCCTGAGGGGAAAAAATAATAAAGCTGGAGGTATCACACTCCCTGACTTCAAAGTATACTACAAAGTGACATAATCAAAACAGCATGGTATTGGCAGAAAAACAGACACACAGATCAATGGAACAAAACTGAGAGTCCAGAAATAAACCCTATGGGCAAATAATTTTTATAATTGACACTATTACAAATGTCCCCCATTCTCCTCCATTTGCCCCCCGCCTCCCAGCCCCTACCCTACCCCAAGTCTTCATCACATTATTGTCTGTGTCCATGGACTATGCATATATGTTCTTTGATTCGTCTCTTCCAGTCCCCAACCCCCATCCCCTCTGAGATCTATCAGTCTGTTCCATGTAACCATGCCTCTGGTCCTACTTAGTTCATCAGTTTATTTTGTTCATTAGATTCCACATATATGTGAGATCAAGTAATATTTGTCTTTTTCTGACAGGCTTATTTTGCTTTGCAAATCATGCTGTTGCAAAGGGTAAGAGCTTCTCTCTCTCTTTTTTTTTTTTTTTTTAGCTACATAGTATTGCATTGTGTAAATGTTTGCCGTAGGTTTACAGTTGTGAGTATAGGAAACACAGAGTTTATTCTTGTATTATTATGTACTAGGGGCCCGGTGCACGAAATTCGTGCACTGGATGTGTGTGGGGGGGGTGTCCCTCAGCCCAGCCTGCCCCCTCTCACATACTGGGAGCCCTCAGGCGTTGACCCCCCATCACCCTCCAATCGCAGGATCGGCCCCTTGCCCAGGCCTGACGCCTCTGGCCTAGGCGTCCGGCCCGGGCAGCGGGGACCTACAGTGGCAGCGGGGGGTGCCTCGATCGCGTGGGCTCCGCCCCTGCCCCTGCAGGATGCCTCTGGCTGAGGCATCCGGCCCGGGCAGCGGGGACCCACAGCTGCAGCGGCCCCGCAATCGTGGGCTTCGCTTTAGGCCCAGGCAAGGGGCCCCTAGCTCCTGGGACTGCCAGCTTCGACCGTGCCCAGCTCCCATCGCTGGCTCCACCCCTACTTCCTGCTATCACTGGCCAGGGCGGAAAAGGCACCTGATTCTCCGATCATGGCTGGGGGGCAGGGCAAAGGTGGCCCCAGGGCCGCCTTTGCCCTGCCCCCCAGCTCTTAGCTCCCCCCTGGGTTTCCGATCACTGTCAGTGGCAGGGGGCTTCTTCCTGCTTTCCCTTTTGCCTCCCTGCATTGTGCCTACATATGCAAATTAACCGCCATCTTGTTGACAGTTAACTGCCAATCTTAGTTGGCAGTTAACTGCCAATCTTAGTTGGCAGTTAATTTGCATATAGCCCTGATTAGCCAATGAAAAGGGTATCGTACACCAGTTACCATTTTTCTCTTTTATTAGTGTTAATTAGTTATTCTATTATTTTTCATACAAACAACTACAAACCTACTTTTGCCCCACATTATTGTGGTCCTACTTGCAGTTCTCAAATTAAGAGTTGAACAATGGGCCTTGAAAGGAATGACTCCATCCTGTCCCTTGCCCTCCATCTGAACCATAGGCACTCCATCTTGTTCCCGTAATCTCCATTTTGTAAGAACTGCCATTTAAAATTTTTCACTAAACACAGATGGTCCTTTGTTCTGTTAATTCCAGGAAGTAACTAAACCAGATAGCCTCCCTAATAGAAGTAACTCTGCTATTTCTAGCTTCTGTAAGCATGCTTGCTCGAATAATGGGGAAAATAAGACATTTTGGGGGAGGGGCTAACAATCTGAATCTGTGCCAATAACCTAATGACATCCTTGCTAGCCTATAGCAGTGATGGCGAACCTATGAAACGCGTGTCAGAGGTGATATGCGAACTCATTTTTTTGGTTGATTTTTCTTTGTTAAATGGCATTTAAATATATAAAATGAATATCAAAAATATAAATCTTTGTTTTACTATGGTTGCAAATATCAAAAAATCTCTACATGTGACACGGCACCAGAGTTAAGTTAGGGTTTTTCAAAATGCTGACACACCAAGCTCAAAAGGTTCGTCATCACTGGCCTATAGTCCAGTCACTGCCCCCTCTTAATTATCAGGTCCTGCAAGCCGCTCTGCCAGTGTGGGGGTCTGGTCCATCCTTGGTTCCTCCCATGCCAGGTGACTTCTGGTTATCTGAGCTGTGCTCAAGGCTACAAGCTTTCTGCAAGATATCTGCTAAGCACCCTGCCCCCATACCAGCACATGGGGTTTTTAAGCCTTTATAAGCTTACTCCTAAGTTCATTCAGGACTGCAAGAACTTGAGAGATCCAAGTCCTCCTGTGGCTGCCAGCTTTTGAAATAAAGATTCCAAATTCGGCTCTCTGATTACAGCATTTTCTGTTTAGCTTGCTGAATTTCTGGTATAACAGAGTGAAGCTTAACATCTCTATGAAACATGTTTACTAGATTAGGTATTCCTCTTCTGTGAAATGCTTTTTAAATATTTTGCCCAATTTTTTGTATTTCTAATTCATTTGTGACCATTGTATGTTCTTTGTATTAATACTGTGTTAGTTACAAATATTTGAAATATCTTATTTCAGTTCTACTTTTTAAATTTTGATAGTGTTTTAATGAACACAAGTACATAATTTTAGTGTAGAAGAATAAATTATTTCCTTTCTTGGTACACATATTTTGTATCTTTTTAAAGAAATTCTGCTATGGTAGCCAGCCTATAACATAGCCCTCAGTGCCCGGCTGGTGTGGCTCAGTGGTTGAGCATTGACCTATGAACCAAGAGGTTGCAGTTTGATTCTTGGTCAGGGCACATGCCTGACTTGCTGGCTTGATCCTGAGCGGGGGGAAGGTGGGGGGCGCAGAAGACAGTTGATCAATGATTTTCTCTCATTGTTTGTTTGTTTTTTTAAAAATTATTTTAAAACTAGAGGCCCGGTGCACAAAAATTTGTGCATTTGGGGGTTGGGGGGTCCCTCAGCCTGGCCTGTGCCCTCTCGCAGTCTGGGACCCTTCGGAGGATGACCACCTGCTGGCTTAGGCCTGCTCCCCAGGGGATTGGGCCTAAGCTGGTAATCAGACATCCCTCTGGCAGCCCTCGGGGGATGTCCACTTGGCAACGGGTAGCAAATCTAAGCTGCAGTAGGACATCCTTAACGCTGCTGAGTAGGTAGCTGAGTAGGTATACCACCGCTGTACTGGCAGCCATCAGCCTGGCTTGTGGCTAAGCAGAGCTCCCCTGTGGGAGTGCAGTGACCACTAGGGGACAACTCCTGCATTGAACGTCTTCCCTCTAGTGGTCAGTGTGTGTCATAGTGACCAGTCATTCCCAGTCATTCTGCTGTTAGGGTCAGTTTTCATATTACCCTTTTATTATATAGAATAGAGGACTGGTGCATGGGTGGGGGATGTCTGGTTTGCCCTGAAGGGTGTCCCGGATCAGGGTGGGGATCCCGCTTGGGTGCCTGGCCAGCCTGGGTGAGGGGCTGATGGGTGTTTGCAGCTGGTCACACCCCCTTCAGGGTGGGGGGTCCCCACTGGGGTGCCTCGCCAGTCTGGGTGAGGGACTGAGGGCTGTTTTCAGGCTGGCTGGTGACTGAAGCTCCCAGCCTCCCTTTTTTTTCTTTCTTTTTTTATTCTGGGATTTATTTACCTTCTATAATTGAAACTTTGTTGCTGTCACTGGAGCTGAGAGCCAGGCTCCTGCTCACTCCAGCTCTGAGGCCACGGCCTGCTGAAAGCAGGTATCTGGGGTTTGTTGAGCTTCTATAATTGAAACTTTGTTGCTTTCCGAGTTCAGAGCCGGGCCGCGGTAGGTGGGGAACCTTGGCTTCTTCCATCACTGGAGCAAGCAAGCCTCCTGCTCACTTCAGCTGTTTGACTACCAGCCGCCGTCTTGGTTGGGTTAATTTGCATATCTCACTGATTAGCCAATAGGAGGCATAGCGAAGGTACAGTAAATTACCATGTTTGTCTATCATTAGATAGGATTAAATCTTTATTGTTCAGATTATTACAGTTGTTCCTCTTTTTTCCCCCCATAGCTCCCCTCCACCTGGTTCCTACCACACCCTCTGCCCTTACCCCCCCCACTGTCCTCATCCATAGGTGCACGATTTTTGTCCAGTCTCTTCCTGCCCCCCCACACCCTAATCCCCCCCCAAGAATAGTCAGTCCATTCCATTTCTATGCTCCTGATTCTATTATATTCACCAGTTTATTCTGTTCATCAGATTATTTATTCACTTAATTTTTAAGATTCACTTGTTGATAGATGTGTATTTGGTGTTCATAATTTGTATCTTTACCTTTTTCTTCTTCTTCCTCTTCTTAAAGGATACCTTTCAGCATTTCATATAATACTAGTTAGTTAGTGATGAACTCCTTTAGCTTTTCCTTATCTGTGAATCTCTTTATCTGACCTTCAATAATAAATGATAGCTTTGCTGGGTAGATTAATCTTGGTTGTAGGTTCTTGCTATTCATCACTTTGAATATTTCTTGCCACTCCCTTCTGACCTGCATAGTTTCTGTTGAGAAATCAGCTGACAGTCATATGAGTACTCCCTTGTAGGTAACTGAGTTTCTTTCTCTTACTGCTTTTAAGATTCTCTCTTTGTCTTTTGCTCTTGGCATTTTAATTATGATGTGTCTTGGTGTGGTCCTCTTTGGATTCCTCTTGTTTGGGGTTCTCTGAGCTTCCTGGACTTGAAAGTCTATTTCTTTCACCAGGTAGGGGAAGTTTTCTGTCATTATTTCTTCAAATAGGTTTTCAATATCTTGCTCTCTCTCATCTTCTGGCACCCCTATAATTCTGATGTTGGTACGCTTGAAGCTGTCCCAGAGGCTCCTTACACTATCTTCGTATTTTCGGATTCTTTTTTCATTTTGCTTTTCCAGTTGGGTGTTTTTGCTTCTTCATATTTCAAATCTTTGACTTGATTCTTGCGATCCTCTAGTTTGCTGTTGGAACTCTGTATAATATTCTTTATTTCAGTCAGTGTATGCTTAATTTCTAGTTGGTCCTTTTTCATATCCTCGAGGGTCTCACTAGATTTCTTGAGGGTCTCACTAAATTTATTGGCGGTTTCTAGAAAATTCTTGAAAAACCTTAAAAGTGTGGTTTTGAACTCTATATCCAGTAGTTTGCTTTCCTCCATTTTTGTCATTTGTGATCTGTTTCTTTGTCTGTGTATTTTGGCTGCTTCCTTGTGTTGATAGAGTGGCTTTGTGTCCTAGGTGTCCTATAGGGCCCAGTGGCTCAGCCTCCCCAATTACCTGAGGTGGACACTCTTGGTGCACAGTCTTGTTGTAGTTAAGCCTTGATTGTTGTAGGTATCACTGGGAGGAATTGACCTCCAGACCAATTCGCTGTGAGAATCAGCTGTGTCTACAGTGGGAGAACTTCTGTACTGGAGACACTCTTATGGAGCAAGACTTGCTTCAGTGGGGCTTTGGTGCTCACTGAGTCTGCCCCCTGAGTGTGTCCCTTTTGGATCTGAGAAGTTGCAATCTGGATGGTCCCACTCTGACCACTGGGTACACTGTCACTTGGATCTCTAAGGAGGTGCTAATTTAGCCTCTGCCTGAGGCTACCCAGCAGAAGCTATGGAGAGATCTTCAGATTCCTTTTCTTTGTTTGAGGTTTGGAGGTGCCCCAATGAGGCCCAGCTGTGAAGCAATACAAGCTGCTGTGGGGCCTTGGGCCTTCCTTTGGAAGTTCTGGGTCTCTCTGACCCAGCTGCAGTTTGTTAGGTAATTTTCAGATTGCAGAGGGCCAAGCCTTTCATATGCAAAAGCCTCTCCCCACAGCTTGGGTTGGGCGGGACCTCAGCGAATCAACAGGGTGAGTGAACAGCTATGGCTGATCCTCAGACCTACCCTAAGAGGCCCCGCGTCTCAGTGTCCCGGTAATCGCTGCAAACACCTCTGAGAGAAAGCCGCCCTCTATTTCCAACCAATGCCAGACAGTCCAGTTTCTTCCCATATGAGTCTGGGTCCCAAGAGACTCGCCCAGAACTGGGGTTCAGAGCAGTCAGGAGCTTGAGACTCCCTCCCAATTGAAAAAGACAACCGTGTCCTCAGTTGCCTGCCCTTTCCGCGTGTGCCTCCATATCTCTGCACTTTACTTCCGCACCTCCTCTGAGTCTCAGTGTGCTTTTCTCCTCCCTTCTCGTTGTAGAATTTCCACTCAGCCAGCCTTCCTGTGGTTCTGAATGATGTCCATTTTGTCTTTTAGTTGTATTTTTGAAGTGGTTGTGTGAGGCAGCAATTTATGGTATTTACCTATGCTGCCATCTTGGTTTCTCTCTCTCGTTGATGCTTGTAACTCTCTCTCCCTCTCTCTCTCTTCCTCTCTGAAATCAATAAAAATAAAATAAAATAAAATAAAATAAAATAAAATAAAAGTCTAAAAAAAAAAAAAAAAGGATAGCCCTCAGTGATTTTCATCTTGAGCTTGTCATGCCTTTGGGTAATCCACTTCTGTACTATATCAGTTTGGTCTATGTGACCAATGGACTGCACCAGAAGTTAAAGTGTTTGACTTCTGAGGCCAGATCATAAAAGTGCTACTTTCACTTGCTCTCTTGGAGTACTTCCTCTGCGGAAAGCCAATCATCATCTCGTGAGAACACTCAAGAAACCCTATGGAAAAAAAAAAAAAAAAGAAAAAAAAAAAAAAAGAAACCCTATGGAGAGTTCCCTATGGTGAGGATGGGAGGCCTTCTCACAAAAACCAGTACCAAGTTGCCAGCCATGTGAGTAAGACATCGAGGAAGTAGACCCTTCAGCCCTTGCCAGGCTTCCACATGATGGCAGTCACAGTTACTTATTTGACCAAAAGAATTTCTCTATAGAGTTTTGAGGAAAGTCCTTCTTAATTTTCAATAGTTACCTCATTATGAGTCTTTGGATAGACAAAATAGTACCATCTCTTGCCCAAGGAATGTATGTGAAAAGAAGTATGAAGAAAGTAAAGAATGCATAACAAATTTTTTAAAATGGAAGAGTTCACCCTATTATTAGTGGAAAAGAAGAAACTATAAAAGGGATGACTGAAGGAAGTAAGGCATCTGGATATTTCCATAAACCTCTAAGGCAGCGGTTCTCAACTTGTGGGTCGCGACCCCTTTGGCGGTCGAATGACCCTTTCACAGGGGTCGCCTAAGACCATCCTGCATATCAGATATTTACATTATGATTCATAACAGTAGCAACATTACAGTCATGAAGTAGCAAGGAAAATAATTTTATGGTTGGGTCACAACATGAGGAACTGTATTTAAAGGGCCAGAAGGTCGAGAACCACTGCTCTATGATAAGAATTACACATAAATTAGAAGAGGAAATTATCATTTTAAGATAGGTCTCCATTTTAAATGTGACAATGAATAAAGTTCCACTCATAGATAAAGCTTATTCATCTCACATATTGAATTTCTTTTAGAATCACAGAAAACATCATTCCAGCCCCATCCTTTAGGATTCCAGAAAACTACTGAAGCACATTCCTCTGCAGAAAAATTGGGCTCACCCTCGTGCCATGATCTAAAGAGAAACAAAGGATAAAAACACGTCAGTGAATGCACAGTGATTAATTAGAAAGTATATAGAGTTAGGGTTTGAAGAGAATGGGGTTCAGGGTGAAAGAACACTCCAATGATTGCTCTCCTCTTCTCATACTGCCCTCCTCAAAACCCCCAAGTGTAAACACACACTTTTATAATTGCTTCTCTAACATTTCCCTGGCAAATTTTTATGTAGTAGAGTAAACTTGACCTTGTCCCTAAAATCTGATCTTCACTTTTTTCTCTATAAAGAGCCCTTATCCTGATCTGGGTTGTTAAACAATTTGTGTCTTGGTAGCATAATGAACAGGTTGCCTCCTTAATTTGTGTACTCTTATCACCTTCCTAAATACCTATATTCTCATGGAGCTTGAGTCTGGTCATAAGAAGTTACCCTGCCTACAAGGAATACAATCTGTAGTAAGGGTGACAAGGTTTGGATGGGGTGGGAGGGTAGGACTTTGTTTTTGGAATTAAGATACATGGTTTTCTCCTGACTCATTTTGATCTTAAGCAAATAATTTATTCTCTTCAGGTATTTGATTCTTCACCTATAAAAATAGGAATCATAGTCAGGTCCCCAAATAGCTTATAAAAGTATGTGAACATCACATACTTTTAATTATAATGTATAATTAAATTCTGGATTTATTTCAAAGCCACAAATAAATAGTATTATTATATAATCATCCTCCTAGAATTGAACACAGTTCTCACACATGTATTTTAAGTCTTATTAATTGAAGTAAAGTGTAATTGAAGTGTCTACACGAGTTTAGAGGCAGCAAATGGTAATGAATAAGAGACCCATCTTTGGAGTTAGACATGGAGTTGAGGCCCTCTTTCTCATCTTACTTCTTATTGACTTCAGGGAAGTTAATTCACTTTTCATCAGTAAAATGAGTTCTAAAAAAGTTTTCATAAAGTTTAAGTGTGACAATACATGCATTTAATAATTGTGCATGTAAGAACTTAATAATTGTTAGAATCTGTTATCATCAATATAATTATCAGTATTAGCATTAACAGCCACTGCCAACAAAATTGCCCTACATTTTTATGCCTTACTTCCTTCAGTCATCCCTCTTATAGTTTCTTCTTTTCCACTAATAATAGGGTGAACTCTTCCATTTTAAAAAATTTGTTATGCATTCTTTACTTTTTTCATACTTCTTTTTACACACATTCCTTGGGCAAGAGATGGTACTATTTTGTCTATCCAAAGACTCATAATGAGGTAACTATTGAAAATTAAAATTAGGTACTATTTTGTTTCTCTCCTCCTCTAAGTAGTAATTCTCTAGTAGTTAATTACTTTGTTATGTAAACAAAGCCCATGGTTCATTAATGTGAGTCTGTACTCACTTGACATTTTCCGTGTAAGGTGTCTGATCAATCCATTGCCAATTGCCATTCCCTTGTGGATCTGAGAGTCCCAGAAAATAAGAAAGTGATTCATTCAGCTGCTGAACAATGAAATTCTGCATAAAGAAAAAGAAGCCATAGACTGGAATTCCAAAATTGAATAGAGTAAGAGTTCTTTAGAGCTCTAAAGAGAAAATAAAATGCCAGCTGTGAGGAACAGTGTCAAGACAGCTCATTGGACAACAGAACAGGCCCAAAACATCAATATCATTACAAGAAAGAGGGAGTTATAACTCATGAATTTCCATCGCAAATTTTTTTTTTCTTCACCAAGTGGCATAATTCTTTTAAAATGTATGTCAATTTTTGCACTTTCAACCATTTTTAAAATTGTATATGTTCAGATGTATTCTAGCGTATTTCTCATTGTTTATCAATGAAATTGCATTTGAGTTATCAAAATTCAAATTTGTTTCTCTCCTCCCCTAAGTAGTAATTCTCTAGTAATTAATTACTTTTAAAAGTTAAACATAAAGGAGTGCTTATTATATTTATAACAGTAGGGATGACTTCTTAAAAAAACGATTAGTCTCATTTTTCCATCTGGGCCTCGTATCACCTTTTTATTTTTTTTTAATATATTTTATTGATTTTTTACAGAGAGGAAGGGAGAGGGATAGAGAGTTGGAAACATCGATGAGGGGGATGTGCCTGCAACCAAGGTACATGCCCTTGACTGGAATCGAACCTGGGACCCTTCAGTCCGCAGGCCGATGCTCTATCCACTGAGCCAAACCGATTAGGGCCGTATCACCTTTTTAATCTATCAGAATTGTTTTCTGGTTGAGATAAGGTGCAATTAATTTTGAATTCAGTTTTTTAAATCTATCTTTATTGTTGAAAGTATTACAGATGTCCCCTTTTTTCCCCCCATTGACTCCCCTCCTCCCCACCCTCACCACCTCTCCAGGTCTTCACCAGCACTATTGTGTGTGTCCATGGGTTATGCAAATATGCATATAAATTCTTTGGTTAATCTCTCCCGCCCCCCCCCCCTCCTTCCCTCTGAGAATCATCAGTCTGTTGCATGCTTCCTTATCTCTAGATCTATTTTCTTTGTCAGTTTATTTTGTTCATTAGATTCCATTTATAAGTGAGATTGTGTGATACTTGTCTTTCTCTGACTGGCTTATTTCAGTTAGCATAATACTCTCCAGGTCCCTCCATGCTGTCTCAAAGGGTAAGAGATCCTTCTTTTTTACAGCTGCATAGTATACCATGGTATATATGTACACCATGTAAATGTATACAGCTTTTTAACCCACTCATCTACTGATGGGCACTTGGGCTGTTTCAGATCTTAGCTATTGTAAATTGCACTTCTATGAACATAGAGGTGCACAAATTCGTTCTGATTGGTGTTTCAAGTTTCTTAGGATATATTCCTAGAATTGTAGAGATCTTTTGACAACAATGTTAATATAGTTAACTATTGAACTGTACACTTAAAAACAGCTAAGATGATAAATTTTATTTTTAATTAAATTTACTTTATTTAAATGAAAATGAAAAATAAAGAAAACAAAAGCACCTGCTCTGCTTTTGTGTTGAGTACCACCAAATGAGCCCCCATCCAAACACAGTTCTGCTCACTCTTAGACCAAAAATTACCTTCTTTAGAAATGAAGTAGCAGCTGGAACCAAAAGATTTCCAAGTACTTGGGCAACATCCCCAGACTTTTTCTATGTTGAATGAAATAGAAAAGTGAGTGCAAGATGAGACAAATAAGATCAAAGAGGTAAATTCCATATATGTGAAATCTGAGGTTGTTTTCTAGAGATGGGCTTCTTAAGTCATGTATTTATTGTTCCCTAAATTATATAATTTGGGGCCATAGGGCTGCTTTTAAATAAACATTTTTTCACATTAAGTCCTCAGTATTTACCAAGGTTTACCTACAGAATTTATCTGGAATTTTTGCCAAAAAGTCACTATAAAATATTTTCTGTTCTTTATATCCCTTATACATTAGATGCACCAAGTTCTATCATGGTTACAAATTACTAATAAAGGTGTATCTCAAATGCCAATTCTACTTAATAATCTTGGGCAAGCCACAAGTCTCAAGTCTCAAGTTTTTAAAATGGAAATGATAATTATTCACAGGGTGATTATGAAAATTAGAATTATGCCTTATTCGAATTCTGACTCCACCATTTATTATGTATGCCTTTGGGCAAATTATATAACCTCCTTGAGCTTTAGTTATTTTGTCTTTAAAGTGTAAATAAAAACAGTCAGTACCAAACCCAAAGGGAAACTTAATCACATAATGTGTGCAAAGCACTTTAAAAGATGCTTAACATTTTCTAACTCTCTGTCCCTCTGCCTTCCTCTCTGTAAGAAAAATCAATAAAATATAAAAGATGCTTAACATGGAATAATTGCTCATAAATATTACCTATTACTAATTTTTACACAGCATCAAACTTATGAGTTTTAAAAATTATCACTTCTCTCTCCTTTCCCCTTAGAAACACCAAATTGCCATTATCCTAGAATTAAAAATTTCTAGCTAACCAATACAGATCCACTGACATGTTTTGATCATATATGTATACTAGAGGCCCGGTGCACAAAAATTTGTGCACTCGGGGGGAAGGAGGGGCCCCTCAGCCCGGCCTGTGCCCTCTCGCAGTCTGGGACCACTTGGGAGATAATGACCTGCTGGCTTAGGCCTGCTCCCGGGTGGCAGAGGGCAGGCCCAATCCCTAGGTGCAGCCCCTGGTCTGGCTCAGAGCCGGGCCAATTGGGGAGTTGGGGCGCCCCCCCCCCCGTCATGCACAGAGCAGGGCGGATTGGGAGGTTGCAATGCCACCCTCAGTCACGCTCAGGGTAGGGCCGATTGGGGGGTTGGGGCACCGCTCCCTGTCATACTCAAGGCAGAGTCGATGGGCAGGTTGTGGCGCCACCCCCTGTCACGCACAGAGCAGGGCCCATCAGGGGGTTGGGGCACTGCCCCCTGTCACTCAGAGAGTAGGGCCGATAGGGGAGTTGGGGCACCGCCCCCTGTCACACACAGAGCAGGGTGGATCAGGGGGTTGGGGCACCGTCCTCTATCACCCACAGACCAGGGCCGATCAGGGGGTTGGGATGCCATTACTCTCACACTCAGGGCAGGGCCGATGGGGAGGTTATGGCTCTACCCCATCACACACAGAGCAGGGCCCGTGGGAGGGGTGGGGGTTGTGGCGCCGCCCTTTATCACCCACAGAGCAGGGCCAATCAGGGGGTTGGGGTTCCACCACTCTCACACTCAGGGCAGGGCCGATGGGGAGGTTATGGCTCTACCCTGTCACACACAGAGCTACAGAGCGATCAGAGGTTGGGGAGCTCCCCCGTATCAGGCACAGAGCAGGGCTGATCAGGAGGTTGGGGTGCCTTCCCCTGTCACAAACAGAGCAGGGCGGATAGGGAGGTTGTGACCCCACCCCCTGTCACACACAGAGCCTCAGGGCAATCAGGGGGTTTGGGCGCTGCCCCCTGTCACGCTGATCCCAGTGCCGGGAGGCATATTACCCTTTTACTATATAGGATAGAGGCCTGGTGCATGTGTGGGGGCCAGCTGGTTTGCCCTGAAGGGTGTTCTGGATAAGGGTGGGGATCCCCACTGGGGTGCCTGGCCAGCCTGGGTGAGGGGCTGAGGACTGTTTGCAGCTAGTCACACACCCTTCATGGTGGGGGTCCCCACTGGGGTGCCTGGCCAGTCTGGGTGAGGGGCTGAGGGCTGTTTGCAGCTGGTCACACACCCTTCAGGGTGGGGGTCCCCACTGGGGTGCCTGGCCAGCCTGGGTGAAGGGCTGAGAGCTGTTTGCAGCTGGTCACACACCCTTCAGGGTGGGGGTCCCCACTGGGGTGCCTGGCCAGCCTGGGTGAAGGGCTGAGGGCTGTTTGCAGCTGGTCACACACCCTTCAGGGTGGGGGTCCCCACTGGGGTGCCTGGCCAGTCTGGGTGAGGGGCTGAGGGCTGTTTTCAGGCTGGTCGGTGACAGAAGCTCCCAAACCTCTCCTTTTTTTCTTTTTTTTTTTTAAATTCTGGGCCAGCTTTAGCTCTGAGGCTCCAGCTCTTAGGCCTCCACTGCTGAAAGTAGGTAATCGAAACAATGTATAACTCCAGCTCTGACTCCAGCTCTGAGATCCCAGCTCGCTGAAAGCTGGTCTGGGGTGTTGTTTTTTTTTAGCTTTTTTGTTAAAATGTTTTGTTAAAATATTTGTTAAAATGTTTCAAACTGCAGGCTCAGAGGCCTGCAAGGCAGGCGGGGAACGTTGGAGTCCTCCGTCACTGAAGCAAGCAAGCTTCATGTTAGTTTCAAGCTGCCTGGCTGCGGGCGGCCATCTTGGCTGACAGTTAATTTGCGTATTTCCCTGTTTAGCCAATGGGAAGGGTAGTGGTCGTAAGCCAATTATCATGTTTCTCTTTTATTAGATTAGATTTACATGTTTACATACAATTTTAGCACATATATATGTATACCTGAATAATAGGTTGTTTTGATTTGTTGAATTTTAAATCTCTTTAAAAGTATAATATATGTGGTCTTCTTGGCTTCATTTTTTAATTCCACATTGCTAAGATTCATTCATGCTGTTATATATAGCTCTATGTTATTCATTTTAAATATTATTGCATTAAAATTTACATATTAAATGATGAGAAACAATCTATAGAATTATTCTTCCTTTTATAATATTATAATATGAATAAAATAAACAGACCATAGCTATATCATTTTACTATTAGCCACTTTTGGAAATTTATCTTAATTATGCTTTCTGTTCATTATTAAATACTATAGGCCCGGTGCACAAAATTCGTGCATGGGTGGGGTCCCTAGGCCTGGACAGCGATCAGGGCCAATCAGGTTCCCTGCCTCTCCACCTCCTCTTTCCCTCGCTGCCTGTGTCTGCCACCGCTAACCCCCGGGGCCCAGCCCTGATTGAGTGATCAGGAACTGCCAGCTGGAGGGAGGGGCCAACAGCCACCGAGGCAAGTGGGCAGTAGGCTGATAGGTGCCTGCCAGCTGGGGGGAGTGAAGGGGGGGAGGGACCCAGGAGGTTGGCTGCCGGCCCCAAGGAGGGAGCTGGCCCTCGGCCCCCCTGGGAAAGGGGCCACATCCGCTGCCACCCACCCCAGGTTCTCCAGCCCAGTTCAGGGGCCTGCCAGCCGATGGGAGGGACTGGGAGGTTGGCTGGCAGGCTCCTGCATTGAGCATCTGCCTCCTGGTGGTCAGTGCACATCATAGCAACCAGTAGTTTCATTGTTAACAGTCGCTTAGGCTCTTATATATATAGATTGGTTTTCATAATACTCCTTAAAGTATGTATTAACAATATGTTAATTTAACATGTCTAATTAAGTGGACTGTTTTGATGGTGAGAATTGGCTTTGTCAGTTATGTATGGAAGCATTTTACATATGTTAAATATGCTAAATCTCCAGCTCCAAGGTTGACAAAATTATTTAAAGCTGTGATGAAAGGAAGCATTTGTCAATAAGATATATGGGCATTAATAATGTTGTATTTTTCCAATTGTGCTTTGTAATTATAAAAAGAAGTGTACTTAATAGTCATTTGATAACACTTATCTTCTTTTTGGTGTAATTCTCAGAAATTGAGAAAGTGAATCACTATTGATTAAGAAGAATACAAACCTTTTGTAAATTATTCTATTTATTATCTACACTAATAAAATTGAAACATGCAAATTGATGTCACTCTGCTATACCCACCAGCCAATCAGAAAGGCTGTGCAAATTAACCCAACAAAGATGGTGGTTAATTTGCATACACAGGCACAGAGCGAAGACTGAAGGCTCCGGCTGGAGTGAAGACTGAAGAGGCTTGGCTTCTCCACTGCAGTTGCCTTGCTGTGGCCACAGCAGAGAAGCCAAGCCTTGAGGCCAAGCCGCTGTGGCTGGACCAAAGGCCTGGGTCCTGGGTCCCAGAGGAAAACCAGTGCCAGCAGCCAGGGGAAGGAAGGCCTATTGCGCGAAACTTCGTGCACTGGGCTTCTAGTTCTTTATATTTAACAACATTGAAAAATTACCTAATCAAATTCTCAGTGAACAGATTATTATAAATAATTTTTGATACTAGATCACTATATGTTTTTAGCAAAAAACTATGCCCTAGCCAGTTTGGCTCACTGGATAGAGCATCAGCCTTGGGACTGAAGGGTCTCGGGTTCGATTCCAGTCAAAGGCATGTACCTTGGTTGCAGTCACATCCTCAGTAGGGGGTGTGCAAGAGGAAGCTGATTGATGCTTCTCTCTCATCGATGTTTTTAATTCTCTATCCCTCTCCCTTCCTCTCTGTAAAAAATCAATAAAATATATTTTTTAAAAAGAACACTAAAAAAATTGGGTGCCATTCTAACCAAACACTTCTATTCTATCAATTTATTTAGATAAGTAAGATTTATCATATTGTGTCACTAAAGTGAAAAATAACAAAGGAGTTGATGTTGAATTCTACCTCACTCTAGTAGTAATATTATTCAATAGTAAGTATAACTGATTGCATTTTTTAAAGTCCATGTGTCTCCTTAAAATACTAGAGGCCCAGTGCACAAAATTCATGTATGGGTAGGGTTCTTAGGCCTGGCTGGCAATCAGGGCTGATCAAGGCCTTCTGGGTGCTGGCTAGGGCCTCCTCCCTTCCCTGGCTGCTCGCTGCCACCCGGGCCTTCCTTCATTCTATGCCACCCCCTGGTGGTCAGCACACGTCATAGTGAGTGATAGAACTCTCAGTCTCCTGGTTGAACTCCCACAGGGACACTTTGCCTATTAGCCTTTTATATATATACTAGAGGCCCAGTGCACAAAAATTTATGCACTCGGGGAGGAGGGGGGTCCCTCAACCCAGCCTGTGCCCTTTGGCAGTCTGGGACCCCTCAGGGGATGACCACCTGCTGGCTTAGGCCCGCTCTCTGGGGGATTGGGCCTAAGATGGCAATAAGACATCCCTCTGGCAGCCCGGCAGCCCTCAGGGGATGTCCACTTGCCAGCAGGAAGCAGGCCTAAACTGCAGTTGGACATCCTTAGCGCTGCTGAGGAAGCAGGAGAAGCTCCCACCACCACCGCTGTACTGGCAGCCATCAGCCCGGCTTGTGGCTGAGCAGAGCTCCTCCAATGTGAGAGCGCCCTGACCACCAGAGGGCAGCTCCTACATTGAGTGTCTGTCCCCTGGTGGTCAGTGTGTGTCATAGTGACCAGTCATTCCCAGTCCTTCTGCTGTTAGGGTCAGTTTGCATATTACCCTTTTACTATATAGGATAGAGGCCTGGTGCACGGGTGGGAGCCGGCTGGTTTGCGCTGAAGGGTGTCCTGGATCAGGGTGGGGGTCCTGCTTGGGTTCCTGGCCAGCCTGGATGAGGGGATGATGGCTGTTTGAAGCTGGTCGCACCCCCTTCAGGGTGGGGGTCCCGCTTGGGTGCTTGGCCAGCCTGGGTGAGAGGATGATGGCTATTTGCAGCTGGTCACACCCCCTTCAGGGTGGGGGTTCCCACTGGGGTGCCTGGCCAGTCTGGGTGAGGGGCTGAGGGGCTGAGGGTTGTTTTCAGGCTGGTGGGTGACTGAAGCTCCCAACCTCTTCTTTTTTTCTTTTTTTTTAATTCTGGGATTTATTTACCTTCTATGGCTGTCACTGGAGCTGAGAGCCAGCTTTAGCTCTGAGGCTCAGCTCCAGCTCTGAGACCTTGGCTGCTGAAAGCAGGTATCTGGGTTTGTTTGGCTTCTATAATTGAAACACTGTTGCAACTCCAGCTCTGAGGCCTGGCTGGCTGAAAGCAGGTTTCTGGGGTTTGTTTAGCTTCTATAATTGCAACATTGTTTCTCAGAGTGCAGCTCAGAGGCTGGCAGCGGCAGGCGGGGAACCTTGGCTTCCTCCATCACTGGAGCAAGCAATCCTCCTGTTCGCTTCAGCTGCCTAGCTGCCGGCCACCATCTTGGTTGGCAGTTAATTTGCATATCACCCTGATTAGCCAATGGGAAGCGTGTCGGAGGTATGGTTAATTACCATGTTTGTCTATTATTAGATAGGACTACAGCAGTGATGGCAAACCTATGACACGCGTGTTAGAGGTGATACGCAAACTCATTTTTTTGGTTGATTTTTCTTTGTTAAATGCATTTAAATATATAAAATAAATATCAAAAATATAAGTCTTTGTTTTACTATGGTTGCAAATATCAAAAAATTTCTATATGTGACACGGCACCAGAGTTAAGTTAGGGTTTTTCAAAATGCTGACACACCAAGCTCAAAAGGTTTGCCATCACTGTACTAGAGGCCCAATGCACAAAATTCATGCATGGGGAGTCCCCTCATCCCAGCCTGCACCCTCTCTAATCCATGACCCCTCGGAGGATGTCCGACTGCCCAGTTTAAGCCTGATCCCCGGGATCGGGCCTAAACCAGCAGTCAGACATCCCTCTCAGAATCCTGGACCACTGGCTCCTAATTGCTCACCTGGCTGCTTGCCTGGTTTCCCCTAACTGGCCTGCCCCTGTTGGCCTGAGTGCCCCACACTGCCTCTGTGGCCAGTCTGATCGCCCCTAACTATCCCTGCTGCCAGCCTGGTCACCCCCAACTGCCCCCCAGCCAGCCTAATTGCCCCCAACTGCCCCCCCCTGCCACCTGGTTGCCTCCAACTGCACCCCCTGCCAACCTGGTAGCCCCTAACTGCCCCCCATGCTGGTCTTGTTGCCCTTAATTGCCCCCCCACTGGCCTGGTCGCCCCACGCAACCTGCTGTTCAGTCATTTGGTCACCCCTCACTAACCCCCCTGCTGGTCTGGTCATAGGCAGCCATCTTGTGAAGGCGTGATGATCAATTTGCCCATTACCTCTTTATTATATAGGACTAGAGGTCCGGTGCACGAAATTCGTGCACTTGGGGAGGGGGGGTCCCCCAGCCTGGCCTGTGCCCTGTCACAGTGCAGGAGCCCCACAATTGATCGCTCCAAAGAGGTAGGCCCCGCCCACCCATCTGGGGCTCCTTGATGGATTGCCCCAAAGACGTAGGCTGGAGCCAGGGGTCCTGCCTCCTCCATGCCGCGGAGAGCCAGGAGGTGGGACCCCCAGGACTCCCAGGCAGGCCTCGCCACATGGAGCTGGGACCCCCAGGCAAGCCTCACTGTGCGGAGGTGGGGAACCACCAGGCAAGCCTCACCGCATGGAGCCGGGGGACTCCCAGGCAGGCCTTGCCGGACCCCAGGCAGGCCTTGCTGAGTGGAGGTGGGACTCCCAGACAGGCTCTGTGCCGAGCATGCAGCATCAAGCCCAGCCCTGTACGCAGCCATCTTCAAATGGCGTGAGGGCATCACGGCATGACGACCACCTAGGCTTTTATTAGTAAGGATAGACTAGAGGCTTAGTGCATGAAATTTGTGCACGAGGGCATCCCTCAGCCTGGCCTGCACCCTCTAGCTATCTGGGACCCCTCAGGGGATGTCCAACTGCTGGTTTAGGCCCGATGCAGGATCGGGCCTAAACCAGCAGTCAGACATCCCTCTCGCAATCTAGGAATGCTGGCTCCTAACCACTTGCCTGCCTGCCTGCTGGATAGCCCCTAACCACTCTGCCTGCCTGCCTCATTGCTCCTAATCCCTTTGCCTGCCAGATCACCCCTAACCACTCGCCTGCCTGATCACCCATAATCACTCTGCCTGCCTGATCACCCCTAACCACTCTGCCTGCCTGCCTGATAGCCTCTAACTGCTCACCTGTCTGCCTAATCGCCCTAACTGCTCACCTGCTTGCCTGATCGCCCTTAACTGCCTCTGCTTCGGCCCCCACTGCTGTTGCTTCATCCAGAAGGCTGTCCAGAAGGACATCCAGAATTACGTCCAGAAGATCATTTGGCTGTCTGGTCTAATTAGCATATTACACTTTTATTATTATAGATGGGCTTCTAATAGTTTTATTTTATCAGTAATAATTTGTAAAAATATATAATAAATATGTAATGTTTTGAATATATATTCTGATGATAATTATAATAAATCCATCCAGAAGAAGTTTTATAACAAACTTAATGTTCCATAGGAAATAAAACTATTAGAGATGTTCTTATTTACATATATTGGCAGACAGGAATGTGCTGTGTAAATGTTAGTCTAAAGGGGGGAAAGAATGATGTAATACCCAAGACTGTTAAATAATACATGCATTTCTTCTTTTTTAATATTCATGATGGGAGTGGAGGTAGCAATTTGTAATGGTATGTAGACACCAAAGATACATTTAAAAAACAGGTTTAGCAGTTTTATTTTTAAATGTTGATATTTACAAAGTTCCTGAAATTATAGCTTTTGCTTCTAATACATGATAAAAAAAAGTTAGATTTCAGATTAAATAAGGGGATGCATAGTTTTTCAATATATTTCTGGGGTTTTGACAAGCATGCTTCTACATGTCCCAGCACTCAGACTGGGGCTGAGTGGAAAACAAATAGGAAAAGATACATGTGGATCTCGATTATTTTTTTACCTTTAATGAATATGGAAAATTTTTGTTTGGACTTTTAACTTTTTATTGTAATAATAATGTGAAAGTATGTTCTTAAAATCTGAGCACTTTTATTTGCTGACATGATAGCATACAAGATAATTTTACATATAAGCTTATCTGTAACTTGACTTATTTGTATGAAACAACTTGAAAGGCTATAACAGGGAGTAAATTTGCAGTTTCTTATGCCAGATGGATGTGGGGTTAATTTAATGAATACCCATCTTTGTCTCATTCATTTCAGAGCATTCTGAAAGCAAAGGCTAAAGTATCCATTGCTGCTTCCAGAAGGTAGTCTTTAAAACTCCAGTTGTTGATACAGGAGTGCCTCAAGTTGTTGAGAGGAAAACAATATTGATGTAATTATGTTTTTCTACCCAGAAATGCCAGCTCCACAATTGACAAAAAAACAAAAACAAAAAACCCTCAATGGGACAAGAAAAGCCTACGTGAGAGAGTAAAGAAAACTATTACTCACCACCCCATGTACCATATTTCTAGCAAATATTTAAAAAAGGAAAAATTCCAACATCTCATAAAAATAGAAAGAAACTTAAGTCCTCTCTTTAGTTCTCAGAGATTTGTTTCCATAAAGGCAAAGGAGTGCATACTAAGAATCTGACATCTATTGGTATTTCTTCACTTGGAAGGAATAAGGCCATAAAAACCACTACGAACATGCATTTTGCCTTTCTTTGGCATTGCTCACTGGACATAGTGCAAGGCAGACTGTGATTTTGAATTCAACTCTCTTAACTGTCCACATACGAAGGTGCCAGCACCACATTTTAAAGTGAGGACAACCTCTTCCTGAGCCATGTTTCACCAACCAAATTGAGCAGTAATACAGCTGACACTTGGAATTAAGATGGGTGTTATTAACTAGGAACCTTAGATAAAGAAAATAAATTTTATCCAAATGATAAGGGTAAGGATAATTTTAAACCAAAACTTTTATGAAGAATTTCCAGGGTTGGCTTGAGCAAATTGCATGGTGTATGTTAATAACACTTATTGATCTCAAGAAGTCTGGACAAGGGCAAATATAGAGCCTGATAGGAGCATGTAAGTTTAGAGATATCCTTTAAAACAATTTTTTTTATTGATTTCAGAGAGGAAGGGGGAAGGAGAAAAAGGAATAGAAACATCAATTAGATACCTCCTGCACGTGCCCCAACCAGGGCTCAGGCCAGGGGGGAGCCAGTAACAGAGGTACATGCCCTTGACCTGAACTGAACCGGGACATTTCAGTCTACAGACCGACTCTCTATCCACTGAGCCAAACCAGTTAGGGTGTGATATCCATTTTTTAAAAATAGAATAAACCAATCTTGAGCTCACCCCTGACCTCTCTTTCTCTGAAAAAAGAGAAAGTCTGGTTAAGAATTGCAACACCTTACCTGTCACCCTTGTCCCTTCATTGAAGCAGGTTAGACTTGGATGATATGTATGTAATTCAGACAGCCTTTTGATAGTTTTTGTATATGTAATATGATACGTCGCTGTGGAGGAAGAGGGAGGATTAGTATCCACCGATTCTTTTGCTACAAAACCTTATGTTCTATAAATCTGTGCCAAGCAGGCTTTCCTCCAACTGTAACCATGTCCTTCTCTCTTCTATTCAAACTCAATAAAGGCTGTGTTCAATTACTGCTTGCCTCTATTCATTTGTTTGTGTATAAGCCTGTACTTTTTTGTTGTTGCTCTTTCCCCATTGAAATTTAAGTTCTATATTCTAGGGCAGAGATTCTCTTTCTACATATATTAATCGCAAACACCTAGACTAGAGACTGTCAAAAATAATCCATACCTATCCATTGATCTACTGACTGTCTGCTTCTTCTTAATTTTCATAATCATGAAGCAAGAATACAGATTATTTTTACATTTTCTAAAAGTTATGACTGTTAGTAGCTACAGATAAACATATGAAGTAAATAGAAACCAATGGGAGCCTTTAAACATTTAGAAACATTTTAAATGTCTCAAATAAACATTACCTTTTATGTTCAAGGGTGTGCACAGGGAGAAAGACCTGTTCTCTCTTGGGTCCTGAATTGATTCTTCACTCATTTCTGTGTTAGCCTTCTATTACTAAAGATCACTACTTTCCCACCATTCTCCTAGCCTATGCCTTGGGGTCCTTAATATCTGCTTCCTCTTGATTAATAAAATAACTGTTCTTAAACGCTCTTCCTCTTGCACTTGACCATGAAAAATAAAACAGATTCTAACTTTTTGATAATTATTTTTATTTGTGTTTTAGTAAAGACCAAGACATTTACTTGTATCTTGAGGGAACATCAAACATGGCCCATCTGGCATATGAAATCACTTTCACTTCCTTCCAGACTATTTTATAACTATTTTTAATCGCCTTAGCAGAGAATGGAGAACAAAATTGTAGATTAGAGAGAACAAAGTGTTGAAGCTTTGTCACAAAATGTACTTGAAATATTTATTTGGAAGCAAATGGAACAGAAAAGAAATATTTTATTCCCTTACATCCTCAATATTTCATTTGAATATTTATTCTCCTTATATTAGAAAAGACTCTCACAAGAAAATCAAAGAAGCTATTCTAAAGTATTATGATTATAAAAGCAATTATAGTTGCATTCTCAACAGTGGGCTTTTGTGGGTAGAGAATATGTAATCACTAGTGAACCATGTAGTGAAAAATGATGTCTTTGACTACAATTAACATCCATCCATATGAGAGGTCATGATTGAGAATATACTAATAAAACCAGGTGAAATATACCTAGAAGCAGAATCAATTATCAAAATATGAAGAAAAGGGAGAAAAGAGAGGGAGGGAAAGGAGGAGAAAGAGGAAGAGGAGGAGGGGAAATCAACAAAAGCATTGCATTCCAATTAACAGTTGACATATTAATAGTGTATAGAACATGACAGGGAAAGAAATCACAAGAGTGTCACCTCAGTGAAGAACTTACCCACACAACTCACAATGAAGCAAGCACTGAGGAATGCTATGGAAACCACAGCAACAGACCAGATCTTCACGGGGGACCACCATACTGGCCTTACTGTCAGAGAGGCAAGACAAATGAAGTTACCATGGAGCCAAGATGCCAGAGTTCCTAAGAAACTTAGAACAATGAAGAAACTAGGTGAAGAATCTCATATTAATTAAAAACCTAAAAGAAGGAGAGAGCTTAAAAACTCCCACAGATGGTGATGGAAGGAGACTTAACTTTGGGTGTTAAACACACAATATAATATACAGATGATGTATTGTAGAATTGTATACCTGAAACTGACATAATTTTATTAACCAATGTCAACCCAATAAATTCAATAAAATGTTTAAATAAAGAAACTCTCTCAGAATAAATAACCAGGTAGTAGCTCTGAAGTCCTAAACAATTGAGGAAAAAGTCATCCTCAATCAACTGTATTTTCTACCTTCCTTTTCTTTCTTCTTAAATATTATATTCACCCATGGATTCCCCATCTTTCTCAATCCATCACTTTTGTCTCCTCCTTCTCATACCACTGTATTAATATTTGTTTACTCATTCTAACAAGTACATCTGGCTCTGAGGAATTAGTCTTTCTTCTAACTTCTCTTGATTGCTATGGTAGTCCAATCTGTATCCCTCCAATGTGTTCATTGTCTATCTCTTCTCTCCAGATAACTCATGATCTCATACACTTCTTTCTCTCTGGAATTAAGAAAAGGAATGCTCACCTCTACCTTGAGATTGCCCTTGTTGCACCATCATGTGGGCTCCCTGTGTTCAGAAGGCCCAGGAGCCTCTTGTGTGTCTTTTTCTCTGAAAATGTTACCCAGAGCTTTGGCTTTATTCAAATAGGTCAGAGATGAGACAAACAACTAAACACTTTGATGAGGCTAAGAGACTTCCAGTATAAAGCATGCCTCAAAAGAAGAAGTTGCTGTTTAGACTAAAAAAAAAAAAAAAACTCTATCAGAATAAATAACCAAATGACTAAATAAACTTCAGTCTTTTAGTTTAGACTAAAGTTTCCAGTGATTTTAAAATATCATGAAAAATAAGAAGAAATTGAGAAACACATCTAAAACAGCTCATGAAAACTTTGACAAGAATGTTGAGATCACTTGTTCAGTTTCTGACATGAAATTTCTCCCCCTGATTCCTATTTAATCTGGCATGCAAAATAGAAAATTTTATATATCCTAAAAGAAATTTATTAAATTAATAAGGTGTATGCCTAATTAATTTAAGTGCTCCCTAGCAAATCTTTACATTGGATTTTATGTAAGGCTTAATCCATGTGTTGAACAGTGTTCTAGGAAGTGAGCAAAAGTCTGATTGAATAGATATGGCTTAAAAATATGTTAATATTTTTACTTAAAGATCCAGGGACATTATTCAGGAATGTGATTGTAAAATAGAAGGTTCTGGAATTTATCTAGAAAAGTAATTAAACATTCTTAATGAATCAAGACTGGTACTGAGCAAAGATTAGTAATGTCTTTTATTTTTATTTATTGATTTGAGAGAGGGAATGAGGGACAGAGAGAGAAAGAGAGAGAGAGGGAGGGATCAATTTGTTGTTCCACTTACTTATGCATTCATTGGTTGATTCTTGTATGTGTCCTGACTGGGAATCGAAACCACAACTTTGGCATATTGGGACAATGCTCTAGCCAACTCAGCCAGGGCTAGAGTAATCCTATATAATAAAGCCCTAATCTGCAAATAGACCAAACGGCAGAACTACCAGCAGAACGACTGGTCTCTATGACGTGCACTGACCACCAGGGGGCAGACGGGTGGTGCCAGGCCCCCAGCCAAGGCAGGTGCCAGGGGGGGCTCCCGATCGCCCCACCTGCCAGTCACCCCACAGATGGCCCTGATCACTGGCCAGGCCTAGGGACCTTGCCCTATATATTGGGAGTAGTCTCTTAGATTTAAAAATTAAAACCTGGCAAGGCTACTCTAACATGAAAAAACAGGATGATGCAGCAATGACATGCATGAAACTCTGGCTTGAACATTTTGTGCTCAGCCCTGATTCTGACACTTATAACTGTGTGACAAAGCCAATTATGTAACTTCTCTCTGTTTCAGGTTTTCCACCCATAAGATGGGGAAGTGTGCCGGGATCCGGTCAATCCTTGCTGTTTCAAGGGACCTGGCATATATGGCATACTGTTCTTAATATGTTTGCTCACCTTCTTGGCACTATGTGTTTTAACCAAGGTCACCTCTCCGAGAAAGGTTGAATCCCCAGGTAGGGATTTTCCCCTGAAGTTAGGGAGGGAATAAAACCTCTTAACTAAGTGCCAGGGGGGTAATTAATCATTTTAACTACGAACAATCATGCTTAAGCTACATAATCTTTACTCCCTGGAATGGAGATAAGAAATGCCCTAACCTTTGGAATAGAGATTGATAGGATTGGAATCAACTGGTATAAATACAGATGCAACAAGACAGCAAGACAGAACTTCAGACACAGAACTTAGAAGTAAGAACCAAGAGAGACAGAACCTAGGCACAGAACCTACACAGAACGTTCTCTAGAGACAGAAGAACTTCACTGGAGAGAACATGGCAAAAGATCCTGGACAGAAACTGGCCTCAGAACCTAGAGACAGAACCTAGCGAGAGAACATGGCAAAAGATCCTGGACTGAACCTGACTTTAGAACATGGCAAGAGAACCTGACTAGAACCTGGAAACAGAACCTGGCTGGAGAACCTAGCGAGGGAACATGGCTACAGAACCTGGCTGGAGAACCTGGAGAACCTAGCAAGAGAACATGGACACAGAACCTGGCTGGAGATCCTAACCAGAACTTCGCTGGAGATCCAGACCAGAACTTGGCTGGAGATCCTGGCTAGAGATCCTGGCTAGGCTGCTGATCAACTGAATGCTGTCTCCGTGTCATTCCTTCTTCGCCGACTCCGTCCACACCTTTGGGGACCCCTGGACCTGCTGGGGTTGGACCCCGGCAGAAGTGGTACTACTACCTGAGATGGATCATGTTATGTACTACTTTTTATAATCAGGGCAGAAAAAATGTAGCTGCCCATACAACAGCAAGATGCCTTTCACCTATATGAAAATATGGTCACTGGTGCATGCAGTGTCCCAGATTGTGAGAAGTATGTCCGACTGCTGGTTTAGGCCTAACTTCCCCCAAGGGGTCCCAGATTGCAAGAGGATGCAAGCCAGGCTGGGGGACACCTCATTCCCCCATCCTGCCCCCCACAAATTTTGTGTACCAGACCTCTAGTATCTTATAATCTCTCTGATTAGGTAAGGGAAAGCTTGATGTAGTATAACATTAGAGGCAGGCTTCATGAATTCCTTGTCATTTCTCAAGGGCTTGAGGATCCCTATCTTCTTAAGATAAAGTCTCTGGAATACCTATCAACATCAAAAATACCTCCACATTCTCAAATGAGAATCTTGAATACAAGAAAAATCTACTATGGATAAATGAATATTAAACTCAACAAGCTTTTTAAGTAGATAGTTATGGCTAATCATGAAAGAGACACTGAGGACAGATTTAAAAACCCAGAAAATTATCCCCAAGTTGGTTTGAGATGCAACAGGTCATCCATAAAGGGAGAAGAAGAAGTGATTATAAAATATCGCAATCTGTTTCGAGTTCCCCTCAAAGATGAAAAAGTACAACCCGCAGATTGAGTCACTTGTTGTTCCAGGAAAAAGAAAACATTCTCCTTAGCTATACACAGAAAAATCAAGTTAAAGACCTCTTTGCTTCCTTGATCATCTCCAATATAGGCTCTCCTAATCACATAATTGTCTTAACCTTTGGAAACCCTGTGTTCCATTATCTTTGCTTTCTTCCATTCCTCTGTTCCATATACATTTCTATATTGCTACTGGCAAACCTTTGAATGGTAGTAGCAAAGTCATAAAGGAGCAATACACCAAATAAAACAAATATTGATAGGGACATGGAAGACAGTATGGAGTTTCCTTAAAAAACTGAAAATGGAACTCCCATTTGACCCTGTGATCCCACTTCTAGGAATATATCCCAAGAAACCAGGAACACCAATCAGAAAGGATATATGCACCCCTATGTTCATAGCAGCACAATTCACCATAGCTAAGATCTGGAAACAGCCTAAGTGCCCATCAGTAGATGAATGGATTAGAAAACTGTGGTACATCTACACGATGGAATACTATGCTGCTCTAAAAAGGAAGGAACTCTTACCATTTGCAACGTCATGGATGGAACTGGAGAGCATTATGCTAAGTGAAATAAGCCAGTCAATGAAGGAAAAATACCACATGATCTCACTCATTCATGGATAATAGAGACCATTATAAACTTTTGAACAATAATAGATACAGAGGCAGAGCTGCCTCAAACAGATTGTCAAACTGCAGCGGGAAGGCCGGGGAGGGTTGCGGGGCAGGAGGTAGGGGGGTAAGAGATCAACTAAAGGACTTGTATGCATGCATATAAGCATAGCCAATGGACATAAGACACTGGGGGACAGGGGAGGCTAGGGGACTGTCTAGGGCAGGGGGATAAAATGGACACATATGTAATACCCTTTGTAATACTTTAAGCAATAAATTAAAGATTGATAGGGAGAATGGCAAATTGGAGCAAAAGCTGAAATGTGGACAGGTTCAGGTCAAATGTGCAAACAATTTTATAATATTTTAGTCTGGCCAGGGACTAATGCAAAACTAGCGATGGAGAAGATAATAACTAGTATTGATTGAATATCAAATCATATGCTATTAGACAAAGTGAATATTCTTCTGTTTTGGCTTAAACTCTTTTTTAAAAGGCATGATTGGTTAATCAACAATTAGAACAAATCCCTTCCCAAGTAAGCAGCATTGGATTGCCCTTTTGAAAATTAGTGTTCATCCAAATAACTATATGCCAAAAAAATTAGATAATAAGGAAGCAATAAATTCCCAAAAACATACCATACAATCTTTCCAAACAGAATAAAAAAGGAACAGAAAATATGAACAGACAAATTAAAACCAACAAAATTGAGCAGCAATTGCTTCACCTGGTTTGGCTCAATGGATAGAGTGTCAGCCTGTGAACTGAAGGGTCCCGGGTTTGATTCAAAGGACTTGTACCTTAGTTGCAGGCTGGGTCCCTGACCGCGGTCAGAGCTCTTGTGGGAGGCAAAAAATTGATGTGTCTCTCACATAGATGTTTCCTTCTCTGTGTCTCTCCCCTCCCTTCTACTCTCTCTAAAAATCAATGGAAAAATGTTCTCAGACGAAGATTTAAAACAACAAAAAATTGAAGCAGAAATCAAAATACTCCCAGCAAAAAGTCCTGCACTGGATTGATTCACAGGTGAATTGTACCAAACATTCAAAGAAGAACTAACACATATCCTTCTTAAACTATTACAAAAATTTCAAGAGGAGAGATGACTTTCAAGTTCATTTTACAAAACCAGTATTATCCTAATTCCAAAACCAGATAGAGACATTACAAGGATAGATAATTATAGTTCAACATCCCTAATGAACATAGATGCAAAAGTCCTCAAAAATATTTGCAAACTGAATTCAGAAAGATTATACAACATGAACAAGTGGGATTTATTACTGGGTTGCAAAGTTGATACAATATCTGTAAATCAATGAATGTGATACACCACATAAACAAAGTAAAGGATAAGAATCCTGTTGCAGAAAAAAACTGACAAATTTCAGCACCCACTTATGATTTTTAAGAAACCCTAAACACCTCTCAGTACAGTGGGAATAGAGGGAACAGACTTCAACATAATGAAGACCATATATGACAAATCCACAGATAATATCATACTCAGTGGAGAAAAACAAAAAGCATTTCCCTTAGGATCAGGGACAAGACAGAATATCCGCTTTCACCATTCTTTTTCAACTTACTACTGAAAGCTCTAGTTACAACAATCAGACAAGAAAAAGAACAAGCAAAGGCCAAAGTTAGTAAAGGAAGGGAATAAGAAAAATTAGAGCAGAATTAATTTTTTTAAAAAGACAATAGAAAAATGTAATGCAACAAAATGTTGGTTCTTTGAAAAGGTTGATAAAATTTACAAAGCTCTGGCTGGACTCACTAAGAAAAAGAAAGAGAAAAGACTAAAAAAAAAGAGAGAGAGAGAAAAGACTAAAAAACCAAACAAACCAAAAA
The DNA here is from genome assembly GCF_963259705.1 of Myotis daubentonii. Taxonomy (NCBI): domain Eukaryota; kingdom Metazoa; phylum Chordata; class Mammalia; order Chiroptera; family Vespertilionidae; genus Myotis; species Myotis daubentonii. Next base: position 22,611,875 of record NC_081841.1, read on the forward strand.
AGAACACACACACCAAAATCAGAAATGAAAGAGAAGTTACACTGGACACTGCAGAAATACAAAAGACTATTGAAGAATAGTATGAAAGGAAATACACCGCCAAATTCAATAACCTAGAAGAAATGAACAAGTTACTAGAAATATAACTTTCCTAGACTGAATCATGAAGAACTGGAAAATCTAAATAAACTGACCAACAGTAGGAAAATTGAAACAGTCACTAAACACCTTCCAAAAAGTAAAAGTCTAGAACCAGAGGGTTTAACTAATGAGTTCTACCAAACAGTCAAAGAAGATTTAATATCTATCCTGTTCATACTCTTCCAAAAAATGTAAAAAGAGTCAATACATCCCAATTCATTTTATAAGGCCAACATTACCCTGATACCAAAACCTGGCAGGGAAAACACACAAAAAAGACAAATTTATACCAATGTTTGATAAATATAGATGCAAAAATCCTAAACACAATACTAACAAATAGAATAAAACACTAAATTGAAAAGATAATACATCAGTGAGGTTCATTCCAGGGGCACAAGAATGGTTCAACATACACAAATCGATCATATGCCACTTTAAAAATAAAGGATAAAAGTCATATGATCATATCAGTAGATGCAGAAAAAACATTTGACAAGCTACAGCATCTTTTATAATTAAAATGCTCAGTAGAATGGGCATAGAAGGAAAATACCTCAACAGAATGGATGGCATATATTACAAACCTTCAGCTAATGTCATAGTGAATGGTGATAAGCTGAAAGCTATTTTTTTTTTCAAGAACAGGAGCAAGAAAGGATGCCTACTCTTATCACTGCTATTCCACATAGTACTGGAAGTCCTAGTCAGAGCGATCAGACAAGAGAAAAAACAATTAAAAGCATCCAAATTGGCAATGGAGAAGTAAAATTGTCACTTTTTGTAGATAATGAGTCTTTATATAGAAAACTCTAAATGCTCCACCAAATAAGAATCGACATCATTACAATACCCATATTACTCAAAGCAATCTATAGAGTCAATGAAATCCCAATTATAATGCCAATGGCATATTTCACAGATCTAGAAAAAACACACTCCAAAAATTTTATGGAACCAAAAGAGACTCCGAATGGCCACAGTAATCTTGAGAACGAAGAGTAAAGTTTGAGGAATTATAATACCAGATATCAAGTTATACTACAAAGCCACTATACTCAAAACAGTCTGGTACTGGCATAAAAATAGGCATATAGATCAATGGAACAGAACAGAGACCCCAGAAATTGACGCAAGCTATTATGCTCAATTAACATTTGACAAAAGAGGCAAGATCATACAATGAAATAAAGACAGTCTCTTCAATAGATGGTTTGGGGAATACTGGACAGGTACATGCAAAAAAAAAAAAAATGAAACTAATCCACCAACTTACAGCATACACAAGAAAAAACTCAAAATGGATAAAAGACCTAAATGTAAGCTGTAAAACCATAAAAATCTTAGAAGAAACCAGAGTCAATAAAATCTCAAACATCTCCGTAGCAATATGTTTACTGATACATCTCCTAGGGCAAAAGAAACTAAGGAGAAAATAAACAAATGGGACTACATCAAAATAAAAAGTTTCAGAGAACCAAGATGGTGGCGTAGGCAAATGCTTGTACTTGCTGGTTCCCACAACCACATCAAAATTACAACTAAAATACAGAACAACCATCATCCAGAACCACTGGAAACTGGTTGAATGGAAGTACTACAACTAGAAAAGTAAAGAAGACAGCACACTGAGATTGGTAGGAGGTGCAGAGGTGTGGAACAGGCTGGTCCGGCACCCACATGGGCCACTTTTTTAATCAGGAGGGAGGTCACCTCTGTGGAGGTCATCCAGAGGAGCAAGGGCTCCCAGCCCCACACCACATGCCCAGCCCAGGGTCCTAGAGCTGGGAAAAGAAGTCCCTATGGGCAGTAAGAACTACAGGCTGTAAAAACCAGTGCGAGTTGGGGCTGAGTAACATACAGGCTGCTGGAGACCCAGATGCTCCTCTTAAAAGGCTGGCACCATGAATTGAATTTACAAGTACCCACTTCCTCTGAGCTCCTGTGCCGGGTGAGGCTCTGGGGCAGTGATCAGCAAACTCATTTGTCAACAGAGCCAAATATCAACAGTACAACGATTGAAATTTCTTTTGAGAGCCAAATTTTTTAAACTTAAACTATATTGGTAGGTACACTATTATTAACTTAATTAGGGTACTCCTAAGGCTTAGAAAGAGCCACACTCAAGGGGCCAAAGAGCTGCATGTGGCTTGCGATCCTCAGTTTGCCGATCATGGCTCTGGGGGAACCCAGACACATACGAGGAGGAACTGGAATGTCTGGCATTAAGGCAGGAACTCTGGGGCGGCTTTCTTCCAGACATAGGTGCTTGCAGCAGTCATTGTTCCTGTGCTGGGACCTTCCCGGTTGCAGGGCTGACTGGCAGCCATTTCTGTTTGCTCCACTCTGGTGATTTTTTGAGACCTCCCACCCCAACCTAACCCACCCAATTTACAACCCAAACCCAAGCTGTGGGCAATAGCTTTTGCATATGAATGGCCTGTCCTTTCTTAGGCTAAAAACCTGTCAAATAAGCTGAAGATGGGTCAGGAAGCCCCAACCCTATCAATAAAAGGCCCAAGACCAGGCACCAGCACCAGCCTCAGCCTGCCTTGCTTCACAGCCGGGCCTCATCTGGGCACTTCCAAACCCAATACAAAGATGAGGAATCTGCAGTTCCTGCTGGATGACCCCAGGCAGTGGCTGACTTTGCACCTCCCTGGAGACCCAAGAGCCAGTGTACCAAGTGGTTAATGTCAGACCATACCAGATTACAACTCTTCACATCCATAGGTGACACACTCAAGGGGCAGACACAGTGAGCACCAAGGCCCCACTGAAGCAAGTTCTATTCCTTAAGCGTGTCTCCTGCAGAGAAGCTCTCCCACTGTAGTCACAGCTGGTCCCCACAGCCAATTGGCCAAGAGGTCAATTCCTCCCAGTGACACCAACAGCGATCAAGGCTCAACTACAAGACTGTACACACAGCCCACAAAGGGGTGCCCCTAGAGTGTCCACCACAGCTGATTGGTGAGGCTAAGCCACTGGGTCCTATAGAACACCTAGTACACAAGGCCACTCTATCAACTCAAGGATATTTAGCAGCTCTACCCAATACATAAAAACAAACACAGGGAAGCAGCCAAAATGCAGAGACAGAGAAACATTTCATAAATGAAAGAAATGGAAGAAAGCAAACTATTGGATATAGAGTTCAAAACCACAGTTATAAGGTTACTCAAGAATCATCTAGAAACTTCCAAGGTACTTAGTGAGACTTTTAAGGATCTTAGTGAGAATGCCAAAAAAAATGAAAAAGGAGCAGTCAGAAATTAAGCATACACTGACTGAAATAAAGAATAATATACAGGGATTCAACAGTAGACTAGAGGATCCTGAGAATCAAATCAATGATTTGAAATATGAGGAAGCAAAAAACACCCAACCAGAAGAGCAAAAAGATGTAAGAATTAAAAAATATGAAGATAGTGTAAAGAGCCTCTGGGACAACTTCAAGCATACCAACATCCGAATTATGGGGGTGCCAGAAGGAGAGAGAGATCAAGATACTGAAAACTTATTTGAAGAAATAATGACAGAAAACTTCCCCTACCTGGTGAAAGAAATAGACTTACAAGTCCAGGAAGCACAGAGAACCCCAAAGAAGAGAAACCCAAAGAGGACCACACCAAGACCCATCATAATTAAAATGGCAAGGGCAAAAGACAAAGAGAGACTCTTAAAAGCAGCAAGAGAAAAGCAGTTAGTTACCTACAAGGGAGTATCCATGCAACTGTCAGCTGATTTCTAAACAGAAATTATGTAGACCAGAAGGGAGTGGCAAGTAATATTCAAAGTGATGAATAGCAAGAACCTACAACCAAGATTACACAGCAAAGCTATCATTTAGAATTGAAGGTCAGATAAAGAACTTTACAGACAAGAAAAAGCTAAAAGAGTTCATCACCACCAAACCAGTATTATATGAAATGCTGAAGGGTATTCTTTAAGAAGAGAAAGAAGAAGAAAAAGGTAAAGGTAAAAAAATATGAACAACAAAGTGACAACAAATACATATCTACCAACAACTGAATCTAAATATCAAACAAATAAAAAATCTGATGAACAGAATAAACTGGTGAATGGAATAGAATCAGGGGCATAGAAATAGAACAGACAGACAATTCTCAGAGGGAAGGAGGTGTGGGGGAGTGCAGGAGGAGATTAGACAAAGATCTTATATGCAAGTATGCATTACCTATGGACACAGACAATGAGGTGGCAAAGGCCTGGGGTGGGATGGGAACTGGATGGAGGGGAGCTATGAGGGGGAAAAAGAGAGACCTCTGTAATAATCTCAACAATAAAGATTAATTTAAAAAAATAAAAAATTAAAGATTGTAAAAAATAAATAAAAATTTCTGCACAACAAAAGAAATCATCAACAAAGTGAAAAAAGAGCCCACTGCATGAGAGAACATATTTGGCAATGATACATCTGATAAGGGATTAATTTTTAAAATATATAAGGAACTCATACAACTTAACAAAAGGAAGACAATCCAATTAAAAAATGGGCAAAGGACCTAAATAGACACTTCTCCAAATTAGGCATACAGAAGGCCAGAGACATATGGAAAAAATGCTCAAAGTCACTATCCGAGAGATGCAAATTACAAGGACAATGAGATATCACTTCACACCTGTCAAAGGCTATCATCAAATTAATAAACCACAAGTGTTAGCGAGGATGTGGAGAAAAGGGACCCTTAGTACACTGCCGTGGCTGACCAGCAGACCCTGAGCAACAGATGAAAAGATTACTCTGACACTTGTTTCTGTGAAAGAGAAGGTGAAGGGGCTTGTTTGGCTTTAGGAATCAAAACATCCCCGATTGCTTGCCTTGTTAGCCTTTTATTGTAACAACAGCTTGAACTAAAATTAACCTCCAGATACAATCAGCAGGTTAGGTATCCTCAGAAAGCTCATGCTTCTACAAGGTTGGGTCTTAAAGACTACTGGTAAACATAGAGATGCCATCAAAATACCTGGGGGATCGGACTTGTTTGGAAAAGTCAAGTTAGGGGCTGCCACCTTCGGCAAGGTCCCCCCAGAGGTCCCTAACACTTCAAAAAATCCTCCTTACAGACTTTCCAACCAAGTCCCATGCTTCCCCACAGTACACTGGTGGTGGGAATGCAGACTGGTGCAGCCACTGTGGAAAACAGTATGGAGTTTCCTCAAAAAATTAAAAATGAAACTCCCATTTTATCCGGTGACCCCACTTCTGGAATATATTTTAAGAAACCTGAAACACCAATCAGAAAGGATATAGGCACCCCTATGTTCATAGCAGCATAATTTACAACAGCTAAGATTTGGAAACAGAGCAAGTGCCCATCAGCAGATGAGTGGATTAAAAAACTGTGGTACATTTACACACTGCAATACTATGCCACTATAAAAAAAAAAAAAAAGAAACTCTTACCATTTTCAACAGCATGGGTGGACCTGGAGAGTATTTTGCTAAGTGAAATAAGCCAGTCGGAGAAAGATAAGTATCACAGGATCTCATTCAGATGTAGAATCTAATGAACAAAATAAACTGATGAACAAAATAGATCCAGAGACATAGAAGCATGGAGCAGATTGTCGAACCTCAGAAGGAAGGTAGGGGATGGTGGGTGGGTGGGAAGAAATCAAGCAAAGAACTTGTATGCCTGCTGGGGTTCTTGTTCCGGCATTAAGAAGGGTTCAGCAATCTGGAGAAGGGCTGTGTGTAACTTAATAAAGAATCCAGAGATGAAACATAATTTTGAAAGGCATTATAGGGAGTCAGAGGAGCCTAAAGAAACTAAGTTCTCCTCATCTCAGGACCCCTTGCTTTTTATTAACACAAATTGTCCTAAGGCAAGGTAGAGATATACATATCAAAGGGTAAGGTTTTCGATATACAAGCATTGTCAGAATGGGGGAATTTGCCTACGGCTATTCAGGTGTTTGGCCAGTAGGAGGCAATAACATGTAGATTGAAATGCCCTGAGCTGTCTGGCAGCAAGCAGTCATCCTTTTCAGGTTTGGGGAAATGCCCTCGGCCATTTCCAACAGGTGACAACATATGTGACTCAGTCCTTGTTGAGTCGCCAAGTTCCATCAACCTTTCGATGAAACTCTTGAAATTATGACATGCTGGAATTGGCTTCCAGCATATTATGCCTATATGCACTGTATTTTATTCTTTTTGTTGTAATTGCAACAAAGAACTTGTATGCCCATGGATACAGACAATGGAGTTATGAAGGCCTAGGGCAGGAGATGAGGGGAGACTAGAAGAGGTCAATAGAGGGAAAAAGGAGACATCTGTAGTACTTTCAACAATAAACATAATTTTTTAAAAAAGACTCCACCAAATAGCTATTAGGAACAATAAACAAATGTCCTAGCATTGCAAGATACAAAACCAACGTATAAAAATGCATAGTGTTCCTACATACTAACAATGAAATTTCAGAAAAAAAAAGAAAAACTAAATTCAATTTGCAATTGCAACAAAAAGAATAAAACACCTACAAATAAACTTAACAAAAGATGTGAAGCATCATTCACTGAAAACTACAAAACATTATTGAAAGAAATTGAAGAAGACACGAAGAAATGAAAAAATATTGCATGTTCATGGATTGTAAGAATTAAAATAGTTAAAATGCCCATATTATCCAACACAATATGCAGATTTAATGCAATCCCTATCCAAATCCAAATGGTACTTCTCAAAGAAATAGGACAGAAAAATTATCAAATTTCTATGGAGTCACAAAGAACCCTAAATAGTCAAAACAATCCTAAGAAAAAAAGAACAAAGCTGGAGCTACCACATCCCCTGACTTCAAATTATTCTACAAAGCTACAATAATTAAACAATATAGTACTGGCCGAAAAACAGACACACACACAAAAATGGAACAGAATTGGCACTTCAGAATACAATTTGATGGTTTCTTACAAAACCAAAATACTTATACCATGAAATCCAATAATCACACAGTTTGGTATTTACCCAAATAAGTTGAGAATGTTGGGCCACACAAAACCCTGCACATACGTGTTTATAGCAGCTTTCTTCATAATTGCAAAAATGTCTTTTTGTGGGTGAATGAATAATATACAGTGGCACATCCAGACAATGGACTATTATTCAATGCTAAAAAGAGCTGAGCTATCAAGTCACAAAGAGACAAGGAGGAACTTCAAATGCATTTTACAAAGTGAAAGAAGCCAATCTGAAAAGGTTGCATACTGTATCATTCCCATTATATAACACTAGAGGCCCAGTGCACGAATTTGTGCACAGGTGGGGTCCCTTGGCCTGGCTGGTGATCAGGGCTAATCAAGGCCCGCTGGCCAGGGGAGGGATCACAGGAGGTTGGCTGACCATGGGAGGTTGGCTGTGGGAGCACACTGACCACCAGGGGGAAGCTCCTGAGTTGAGCATCTGCCCCCTAGTGGTCAGTGCATGTCATAGCTACTAGTCAACCAGTCGTTCAGTCAACTGGTTGAAATGGTCGCTTAGGCTTTTATATATATACTAGAGGCCCACTGCACAAAAATTTGTGCACTCAGGGGGGAGGGGGAGTCCTTCAGCCCAGCCTGTGCCCTCTCGCAGTCTGGGACCCCTCGGGAGATAACACCCTGCTGGCATAGGCCTGCTCCTGGGTGGCAGAGGGCAGGCCCAATCCCTAGGTGCAGCCCCTGGTCGGGCTCAGAGCAAGGCCGATTGGGGTGTTGGGGTGCCGCCCCCTGTCACGCACAGAGCAGGGCCAATCAGGGGGTTGGGGCACTGCCCTCTATCACCCACAGAGCAGGGCCGATCAGGGGGTTGGGGCGCCGCCACTCTCACACTCAGGGCAGGGCCAATGGGGAGGTTATGGCTCTACCCCATCACACACAGAGCAGAGCCCATGGTGGGGGTTGGGGAGCTCCCCCCTATCAGGTACAGAGCAGGGCTGTTCAGGCGGTTGGGGCCCCGCCCCCTGTCACACACAGAGCCGTAGGGCGACCAGGGGGTTTGGGCGCTGCCCCCTGTCACGCTGATCCTGATGCTGGGAGGCATATTACCCTTTTACTATATAGGGTAGGGGCCTGGTGCATGGGTGGGGCCGGCTGGTTTGCCCTGAAGGGTGTCCTGGGTCAGGGTGGGGGTCCCCACTGGGGTGCCTGGCCAGTCTGGGTGAGGGGCTGAGGGCTGTTTTCAGGCTGGGAGTGACTGAAGTTCCCAACCGCTCCTTTTTTCTTTTTTCTTTTTTTATTCTGGGCCAGCTTTACCTTGAGGCTTGGCTCCAGCTCTTAGGCCTCCGCGGCTGAAAGTAGGTTTCTGGCCTTTGCTTACAATGTTGTGAATCTGCTGGCTGAAGTCCGGCGGTATTTGTTACAATGTTTCTTAAACTGCCCGCTCAGAGGCCTGCAGCCGCAGGCGGGGAACATTGGTTTCCTCCAACGATCCTCCATCACTGAGGCAAGCAAGCCTCATGTTAGTTTCAAGCTGCCTGGCTGCCAGCCGCCATCTTGGCTGACAGTTAATTTGCATATCTCGCTGATTAGCCAATGAAAAGGGTAGCGGTCGTACGCCAATTACCATGTTTCTCTTTTATTAGTGTAGACTAGAGGCCCAGTGCACAAAAAGTTCTGCACTCGGGGTGGGGGGGCGGGGGGGACTCCCAGCCTGGCCTGTGCCCTCTCACAGTCTGGGACCCCTCGGGAGATAACGACCTGCTGGCTTAGGCCTGCTCCCGGGTGGCAGAGGGCAGGCCCAATCCCTAGGTGCAGCCCCCGGTCGGGCTCAGAGCAGGGTCGATTGGGGAGTTGGGGCGCCGCCCCCTGTCATGCACAGAGCAGGGCGGATCGGGAGGTTGCGATGCCACCCCCAGTCATGCTCAGGGTAGGGCCAATTGGGGGGTTGGGGCACCGCCCCCTGTCACACTCAAGGCAGGGTCGATGGGGAGGTTGCGTCGCCACCCCCTGTCACGGACAGAGCATGGCCAATCCGGGGGTTGGGGTGCTGTCCCCTGTCACGCACAGAGCAGGGCCCATCAGGGGGTTGAGGAGCTCCCCCCTGTCACTCGGAGTGTAGGGCCGATAGGGGAGTTGGGGCACCACTGCCTGTCACACACAGAGCAGGGTGGATCAGGGGGTTGGGGCGCCGCCCTCTATCACCCACAGAGCAGGGCCAATCAGGGGGTTGGGGCGCCGCCACTCTCACACTCAGGGCAGGGCTGATGGGGAGGTTATGGCTCTACCCTGTCACACACAGAGCAGGGCCCGTGGGGGGGGGGGGGGTTGGGGCGCCACACCCTGTCACACACAGAGCAGGGCCGATCAGGTGGTTGGGGCGCCGCACTCTGTCACACACAGAGCCGCAGGGTGATCAGGGGTTGGGGAGCTCCCCCGTATCAGGCACAGAGCAGGGCTGATCAGGAGGTTGAGGCACCTTCCCCTGTCACGAACAGAGCAGGGCAGATAGGGAGTTTGTGGCCCCACCCCCTGTCACACACAGAGCCGCAGGGCGATCAGGGGGTTTGGGCGCTGCCCCCTGTCACACTGATCCCGGTGCCGGGAGGCCTCTCAGCTCCGCTGATCCCGGTGCTGGGAGGCATATTACCCTTTTACTATATAGCATAGAGGCCTGGTGCATGGGTGGGGCTGGCTGGTTTTCCCTGAAGGGGGTCCTGGATCAGGGTGGGGGTCCCCACTGGGGTGCCTGGCCAGCCTGGGTGAGGGGATGATGGCTATTTGCAGCTGGTCACACACCCTTCAGGGTTGGGGTCCCCACTGGGGTGCCTGGCCAGCCTGGGTGAGGGGCTGAGGGCTATTTGCAGCTGGTCACACACCCTTCAGAGTGGGGGTCCCCACTGGGGTGCCTGGCCAGTCTGCGTGAGGGGCTGAGGGCTGTTTTCAGGCTGGCGGGTGACGGAAGCTCCCAACCACTCCTTTTTTTCTTTTTCTTTTTTAATTCTGGGTCAGCTTTAGCTCTGAGGCTCCAGTTCTTAGGCCTCAGCTGCTGAAAGTAGGTAATGGAAACAATGTATAACTCCAGCTCTGACTACAGCTCTGAGATCCCAGCTCGCTGAAAGCTGGTTTCTGGGGTATTTTTTTAGCTTCTATATTTGTTAAAATGTTTCAAACTGCAGGCTCAGAGGCCTGCAAGGCAGGCGGGGAAGTTTGGTTTCCTCCGTCACTGAAGCAAGCAAGCCTCATGTTAGTTTCAAGCTGCCTGGCTGCCGGCCGCCATCTTGGCTGACAGTTAATTTGCATATCTCCCTGATTAGCCAATGGGAAGGGTAGTGGTCGTACACCAATTACCATGGTTCTCTTTTATTAGATTAGATAGACTAGAGGCTCGGTGCATGAAATATGTGCACTCGGGGGAGGTCCCTCAGCCTGGCCTGCACCCTCTTGCAGTCCAGGAGCCGCACAATCAATCACCCTGTACAGGGAGACCTGACCCACCCGCTGCAGCACCGCCGGCCAGGGAGCCTGGGCTTCCCTCTGTGATGCAATTGATCACAGGGCTCCATGAATGATCACCCCACAGAGGAAGGCCCCGCCCACCTGGCTGGGGCTCCATGATAGATTGCCCTGCAGAGAGAGGCCCCACCCACCTGCTGCAGTGCTTCTGGCCAGGTAGCCTGGGCCTCCCTCTTTGGGGCTATCAATTGTGGGGCTCTTCGATCAATCACCCCACAGAGGGAGGCCCTGGCCACCCAGCTGGGGCTCCACGATCAATTGCCTGGCAGAGAGAGTCCCCACCCACCTGCTGCAGCAACACCAGCCATGGGCCTGGACCTCCTGGTGTGGGGCAATTGATCATGGAATCCCCACCGATCGATTGCCCCACAGAGGGAGGCCCTGCCCACCCACTACAGCACTGCCAGTCAGGTAGCCTGGGCCTCCCTCTGTGGGGTGATCAATCACCCCAAAGAGGTAGGCCCCACTCACTTAGCTGGGTCTCTGTGATTGATCGCCCCGCAGAGGGAGGTCCACCAGTTGGTGGCCTGGGCCTCCATCTTTGGGGGATCACGGAGCCCCCCGATTGATCGACCTACAGGCCAGTGGCTTGGGTCTTCCTCTATGGGTGATCGTGGGGCAATGACAGGGCCCCCCGAACAATCTCATCGCATCCACCTTGGCTGGCCTGGTGCCAGTGTGTGTCATAGTGTGATCATCTGGACTGTCATTCTGCTGTTCAGCTGTTCAGTTGATATGCATATTATGCTTTTATTATTATAGATTCTGGAAAAGGCAAGAAAAAGATCAATGGTTGCAGGGTGAGATGGGGAGAGATAAATTGGCAGAACACAGAGAATTTTTTGTGCAGTGCAAATACTCTGTATAATATTATAATTTTGGATACATGTCATTAAAAATTTGTCCAGCCCAGCCAGTTTTGCTCAATGGTTGAGCATTGCCCTATGAACCAGGAGGTCACAGTCTGATTCCTGGTAGGTGCACATGTCGGGGTGTGGGCTTGATCCCCAATAGGGGGTGTGCAGGAAGCAACCACTCAATGGTTCTATCTCATCATTGATATTTCTATCCCTCTTTCCCTCTCCCTTCCTCTTTCTGAAATCAATAAAAACATATTTTTTAAAAACACATCCACAAAATACATATGAAAGAATGTTTACAGCATATTTATTCATAACAACTAAAGCCTAGGAAGAAATTAAATGTTGCCAAAGGAAAATGACTAGTATATTTTGATCTATTTAAACAATAGAATACCAGTCAACAATAAAATTTATTGTATTGCTGAAAAAATACCAAAACTTGTATGCATGTCACAAACACATTTAGCAAAAGAAGGTAGAAACAAAAGTGCATACTTTATTTCATTTATATGAAATTTTAGAGCTGGAAAACATATATATTGATGAAATCAAATCACTACTTTTCTAGGGTAAGGGCACAAAGGAATGACAATAATGTAAATTGTTCTTATATTGATTGACATGGTGGTTACAGGTTTGTATACATTTGTCTAAATCATTAAATTGTACTCTGAAAATGTTAACTTTTTACTGTTTGTAAATTAAGCATCAATGAAGTTTGGTCACTAAATATAATATAGTTTCTTGCCTGGCTGGCATGGCTCAGTGGTTGAGCGTCAACCTATGAACCAGGAGTTCACAGTTTGATTCTAGGTCAGGGCACATGCCTTGGGTGCTGGCTCGATCCCCAGCATAGGGCATGCAGAAGGCAGCCAATCAATAATTCTCTCTCATCATTGATGTTTCTCTCTCTCTCTCTCTCTCTCTCTCTCTCTCTCTCCCTCTCTGAAATCAATTTAAAATCTATCTATTTGAAAACCTAAGCGACCATCTCAACAGAACAGATGACAAAACAAGCTGCGTGGGGCGACCAGGCTGGCAGGGGGGTTAGTGAGGGACGACCAACCGACTGAGCAGCAGGCTGCATGGGGTGACCAGGCCAGCAGGGGGGGTTAGTGAGGGCCAACCAAATGACTGAGCAATAGGCTGTGTGGGGCAACCAGGCCGACGGGGGAGGGGGGGGGGCGGCGGGGTAAGCGGGGGGCAGTAAGGGGCAACCAGGCTGGCTGGGTGGGGGGAGTTAGGGGAGACCAGGCTGGTGGGGGGGAGGGGTCAGTTGGGGGCAAAAAGGAAGGCAGGGGGGCAGTTAGGGGTGACCAGGCCATCAGGGGGGGCAGTTAGGGGTGATCAGGTAGGCAGGCAGGTGAGCAGTTAGGAGCCAGTGGTCCCAGATTGTGAGAAGGATGTCCGACTGCCAGTTTAGGTCCCGGATTGGAGAGGGTGCAGTCTGGGCTGAGGCCACCCCCATCCCCCATGCATGAATTTCATGCACCGGGCCTCTAGTAATCCTATCTAATAAAAGAGAAACATGGTAATTAGCCGTACCTCTGCTACCCTTCCCATTGGCTAATCAGGGCGATATGCAAATTAACTGCAAGCCAAGATGGCGGCCAGCAGCCAGGCAGCTTGAAGCGAACATGAGGCTTGCTTGCTTCAGTGACGGAAGAAACTAACGTTCCCCGCCTGCCACTGCTGGCCTCTGAGCTTGCAGTCTGAAACATTGTTACAAATATAGAAGCTAAACAAAACCCTAGAAACCTACTTTCAGCCAGCCAGGATCTCAGAGCTGGAGTTGAAACAGTGTTTTGATTATAGAACCCAAACAAACCAGATACCTGCTTTCAGCAGCCGAGGCCTGAGAGCTGGAGCCAAGCCTCAGAGCTAAAGCTGGCCCAGAATTTAAAAAAAAAAAAAAAAAAAAAAAAAAGGAGTGGTTGGGAGCTTCAGTCACCCGCCAGCCTGAAAACAGCCCTCAGCCCCTCACCCAGAGTGGCCAGGAACCCCAGTGGGGACCTGAAGGGTGTGTGACCAGCTGCAAACAGCCATCAGCCGCTCACCCAGGCTGGCCAGGCACCCAAGCGGGACCCCCACCCTGATCCAGGACACCCTTCAGGGCAAACCAGCCGGACCCCACCCGTGCACCAGGCCTCTATCCTATATAGTAAAAGGGTAATATGCCTCGCAGCACCGGGATCAGTGTGACAGGGGGCAGCTCCCAAACCCCCTGATAGCCCTGGGGCTCTGTGTGTAACAGGGGGCGGGGCCACAACCTCCTTATCGGCCCTGCTCTGTTGGTGACAGGGGAAGGCGCTCCAACCCCCTGATCAGCCCTGCTCTGTGCCTGATAGAGGGGAGCTCCCCAACCCCTGATCACCCTGTGGCTCTGTGTGTGACAGGGTGCAGTGCCCCAACCCTCCACCCCAATGGGCCCTGCTCTGTGCGTGACGGGGTAGAGCCATAACCTCCCCATCGGCCCTGCCCTGAGTGTGACAGTGGTGGCGCCCCAACCCCCTGATTGGCCCTGCTCTGTGTGTGACAGGGGGGAGCTCCCCAAACCCCTGATGGGCCCTGCTCTGTGAGTGACAGGGGGCAGCACCCCAACCCCCTGATTGGCCCTGCTCTGTGCGTGACAGGAGGTGGCGCCCCAACCTCCCCATCGACCCTGCCTTGAGTGTGACAGGGGGCGGTGCCCCAACACCCCAATCGGCCCTACCCTGAGCTGCCGGGAGCCGGTCCATCCTTGCTGTTTCAAGGAACCTGGCATATATGGCATACGGTTCTTAATATGTTTGCTCACCTTCTTGGCACTATGTGTTTTAACCAAGGTCACCTCTCCGAGAAAGGTTGAATCCCCAGGTAGGGATTTTCCCCTGAAGTTAGGGAGGGAATAAAACCTCTTAACTAAGTGCCAGGCAGGTAATTAATCATTTTAACTACGAACAATCATGCTTAAGCTACATAATCTTTACTCCCTGGAATGGAGATAAGAAACCCCTAACCTTTGGAATAGAGATTGATAGGATTGGAATCAACTGGTATAAATACAGATGCAACAAGACAGCAAGAGACAGAATTCAGAAGACAGAACCTACACAGAACCTACAGACAGAAGAACTTCACTGGAGAGAACATGGCAAAAGATCCTGGACTGAACCTGACTACAGAAATATGGCAAGAGAACCTGACTAGAACCTGGTGACCGAACCTGGCTGGATATCTCAGACAGAACCTGGCTGGAGAACCTAGCGAGGGAACATGGCCACAGAACCTGGCTGGAGATCCGAAGCAGAACCTCTCTGGAGATCGAGACCAGAACTTGGCTGGAGATCCTGGCTAGGCTGCTGATCAATTGAACACTGTCTCCGTGTCCTTCCTTCTTCGCCGACTCCGTCCACACCTTTGGGGACCCCTGGACCTGCTGGGGTTGGACCCCAGCACTGAGCGTGACTGAGGGTGGCATTGCAACCTCCCAATCCGCCCTGCTCTGTGCATGACAGGGGGCGGTGCCCCAACTCCCTAATCAGCCCTGCTCTGAGCCCGACCAGGGGTGCACCTAGGGATTGGGCCTGCCCTCTGCCACCCGGGAGCAGGCCTAAGCCAGCAGGTCGTTATCTCCCGAGGGGTCCCAGACTGAGAGAGGGCACAGGGTGGGCTGAGGGACCCCTCGTCCCCCCGAGTGCACAAATTTGTGTGCACCGGGCCTCTAGTAATATTCTTATATCAACCAAGATTCAATCAGACTTAAATAATTAGCAATTTTAGCTTTCATTATTAAAAATTCAGAGTACCAGTAGAATGTGTTTCAGGAATAGTTGATTCAGTTGCTCAACAGACCCTTAAGGTATCAGGTTCTTTCCATTGTTCTACTCATATTCACAGTGTTTTTGTCATCCTAAGGCAAGTTCCCATCATGATCACAGCATGACTATCAGTAGCCGGGAGAACTACATACTTCTCTGTTCATACTTTTAGGAGAAGGGAGATAGGTTCCATAATTTCTCTGAGAAAGAGGAGAGGTAGTTGATGGGAATAAATTGCAATTTGTGCCTATGGCTACACCAACCACTAAGTGGTTATTTTGATCACTTTGGATTGACTAATCAATATTCACCCAGGGAGCTGAAAATGAGGTTAGCATCCCAAGGCACCTGGGAGGCACGAATATAGTAACTCTCTAAAAGGAAGAAGAGATAAATAGACCAACAATATGCACCAAACTCCTAATTATAAAATCCCATTTGCAACTATTTTAACTTATAAAGCATTTCATTTTGTGGACAGAATGTGATTAATCAAATTCTTAACATTTAGTTTAACAGTTGAATTGTCACATTGTTTATTCCTTCCTGGAGTCATTAAATTTATCTTTGACAAAGCGTGCAGCATTGATGATTTCCATATTGGCAAAAACAGAACTGTTAATGTGTTGGTATTGAGAACATGTAACGAAAATTAATGTTATACTGGCCCTGAAGACTTATCAAGTGTTAGGAGATTGCCACCTTTAGAGAAATCCTCCAGGTTGATCGTTTCAATCCCAGTGTGCCGGGAGCCGGTCCATCCTTGCTGTTTCAAGGGACCTGGCATATATGGCATACGGTTCTTAATATGTTTGCTCACCTTCTTGGCGCTGTGTTTTAACCAAAGTCACCTCTCCGAGAAAGGTTGAATCCCCAGGTAGGGATTTTCCCCTGAAGTTAGGGAGGGAATAAAACCCCTCAACTAAGTGCCAGGCGGGTAATTAATCCCTTTAACTACGAACAATCATGCTTAAACTACATAATCTTTTCTCCCTGGAATGGAGATAAGAAACGCCCTAACCTTTGTAATAGAGATTGATAGGATTGAATCAACTGGTATAAATACAGTTGTAACAAGACAGAAAGACTCAGAACTCAGGAGACAGAATTCAGAAGACAGAACCTACACGGAGCCTAGAGACAGAAGAACTTCGCTGGCGAGAGCATGCCAGAGGATCCTGGACCGGGACTGGCCTCGGAGCCTAGAGACAGAGCCTAGCGGGAGAACATGGCAAGGGATCCTGGACTGAACCTGACTACAGAGATTGGCAGGAGAACCTGACTGAAACCTGGACACTGAACCTGACTGCGGAGATTGGCAGGAGAGCCTGACTAGAACCTGGCTAGAGAACCTGGCTATGAGGATCATCTGAACGCTGCTGTCTCCGTGTCATTCCTTCTTCGCCGACTCCGTCCACACCTTTGGGGACCCCTGGACCTGCTGGGGCTGGACCCCGGCATCTGGCGCCCGAACAGGGACCCCTAGGTAAGCGCCCCGCACTCGGGACGGATCGGACTCCACCGTAGGAAGAAGGTGGATAGTCTTGGCCGACTCCGTCCACACCTTTGGGAACACCTGGAACAGGATTCCCCTAGGTAAGCCCCCCTCCCCCATTGAGAACCCCCACACTCGGGACGGATCAGACTCCACCGTAGGAAGAGGGTGGATAGTCTTCGCCGACTCCGTCCACACCTTTGGGAACCCCTGGAAAAGGATTCCCTTAGGTAAGCCCCCCCCATTGAGAACCCCACACTCGGGACGGATAGGACTCCACCAGGGTGCTACAGACCCCCCTATAGAGGATAAGTAGGGTAAGAAGGTGGATAGTACAGAACTTAGATTGAGAAGATGTGCCATAATGAGTCCAAAGAAAGAAGACTCTGTATTGATTCTTAGATTGAGAAGATGTGCCATACTGAGTCCAAAGAAAGAAGACTCTGTATTGATCTTTAGATTAAGAAGATGTGCCATACTGAGTCTAAAGAAAAAAGACTCCGTATTGATCTTTTAACATATATGCTTGTTAGCAGAGGAATTAAGGTTACTCCCAGTCAGACAGAACATTTTATACAAGAAATACATCCATGCTTTTCTGAGGAAGGAAAGGTGCCGGAAAGGTAAATGTAGAGGCATGGGAGAAGGTAGGCCCAAGGAGCCTTATCCTTAACCCCACTGCAGCCTTTCCACCCCGGGAAAGTGCAGGATTGGCAAGCTCTCCCTGGGGTGATAGATCAGGACTCAGGTAATAGCAGAAAGCGCCAATCCTACTCTTAAAATGGATACAAGAGAGCGTTTCAGGTTTTTCTTTTTAATGCTTGCTTTTAAAAAATAAAAAAGGGGGAATTTGCCGGGAGCCGGTCCATCCTTGCTGTTTCAAGGGACCTGGCATATATGGCATACGGTTCTTAATATGTTTGCTCACCTTCTTGGCGCTGTGTTTTAACCAAAGTCACCTCTCCGAGAAAGGTTGAATCCCCAGGTAGGGATTTTCCCCTGAAGTTAGGGAGGGAATAAAACCCCTCAACTAAGTGCCAGGCGGGTAATTAATCCCTTTAACTACGAACAATCATGCTTAAACTACATAATCTTTTCTCCCTGGAATGGAGATAAGAAACGCCCTAACCTTTGTAATAGAGATTGATAGGATTGAATCAACTGGTATAAATACAGTTGTAACAAGACAGAAAGACTCAGAACTCAGGAGACAGAATTCAGAAGACAGAACCTACACGGAGCCTAGAGACAGAAGAACTTCGCTGGCGAGAGCATGCCAGAGGATCCTGGACCGGGACTGGCCTCGGAGCCTAGAGACAGAGCCTAGCGGGAGAACATGGCAAGGGATCCTGGACTGAACCTGACTACAGAGATTGGCAGGAGAACCTGACTGAAACCTGGACACTGAACCTGACTGCGGAGATTGGCAGGAGAGCCTGACTAGAACCTGGCTAGAGAACCTGGCTATGAGGATCATCTGAACGCTGCTGTCTCCGTGTCATTCCTTCTTCGCCGACTCCGTCCACACCTTTGGGGACCCCTGGACCTGCTGGGGCTGGACCCCGGCACCAGTGGGAAAAGAATTTTCCCAGTACTTGACATTCCACTGGGTTTCTGCCTCCTCTTCCATTTACTAAGTGGCAATTTGACCAAAAGAGTTTGGAGCATTGGTAGACTTATTTATTTATAAGTGCATTTTTCTACAATAGTGATCTCAAAATAATTTATGATTGTACATCCTTAATAGTAGAAAAATATTATTACACACTTAAGATTTAACATATATTTGAGAACCACAACCTATGATATAATATAACATAATAGAATAGTGCCGGAAGCCGGTTCATCCTTGCTGCTTGACAGTTGATGCAGGGAAGAAACATCTGCACAGCATATGTTTCAAGGGACCTGGCGTATATGGCATACTGTTCTTAATATGTTCGCTCATCTTCTTGGCACTATGTGTTTTAACCAAGGTAACCTCTCTGAGAAAGGTTGTTTCCACAGGTAGGGATTTTTCCCTGAAGTTAGGGAGGGAATAAAACCCCTTAACTAAATGCCAGGTGCGTAGTTAATCACTTTAATTAGTAATTACAAACAATCACCCTTAAACTACATAATCTTTACTCCCTGGAATGGAGATAAGAAACGCCCTAACCTTTGTAATAGAAATTGATAGGATTAAAATCAACTGGTATAAATACAGATGTAACAAGACAATAAGACA
Source organism: Myotis daubentonii (assembly GCF_963259705.1). Lineage (NCBI taxonomy): Eukaryota > Metazoa > Chordata > Mammalia > Chiroptera > Vespertilionidae > Myotis > Myotis daubentonii. Next base: position 22,630,862 of record NC_081841.1, read on the forward strand.
CAGAACCTGGCTGGAGAACCTAGCAAGAGAACATGGCAAGAGAACCTACACAGAACATGGCTAGAGATCCTGGCTAGGCTGCTGATCAACTGAACACTTTCTCCGTGTCATCCCTTCTTCGCCGACTCCATCCACACCTTTGGGGACCCCTGGTCCTGCTGGGGTTGGACCCCAACAGAATAGAATAGAATAATAATAAAATATAACACGCCCACTGTACAATAATGTGACTTAAATTATATAAAAACTTAACACTTTAATATTGTATTTTATTGATAGCACAATTACTCTACTCTCATTAAAATTGTTACTAATCTTTTTAGAGATAGCAGTGTGATTAAACATGTTTCATTATTTCACAGAATCTTGATGCAAAAATGCAATATATTTCAAGGTGTCTCAGTTACATATTGCTGAATAACAAAACACCCCAAAACTTATTGTCTATAAACTACTTTGTTATCTTTCACAATTCTGTCCATTGATTGGGACTCAGCTAGATGCTTCTTCACTTAAATGTCACGCTTTAACACAAACCTTACATAAAAGCTATTACACACAATCTTTATATAATAGTGTTCTAGGGAAAATTAAAGAAGATAGCCTCTTGAAGGGAGAAGGAGAGAGAGATAGAAACATCAATGATGAGAGAGAATCATCGATCAGCTGCCTCCTGCACACCCCGCACTGGGGATCGAGCCCACAACCCAGGCATGTGCCCTTGGCCGGAATCGAACCTGGGAGCCTTCAGTCCGCAGGCTGATGCTCTAGCCACTGAGCCAAGCCGGCTCGGCAGAATAGTGATTTTTAATGGACAAAAAGAAAAGTAAATAATACGATTGATTTTCTTCGTGGGATTTTCTTTTCTTGGTGGAGGATTACTTTGAGTTATTTTAAAACTAATAATTTGAAATAGTTTTCAGAATAAAAGAATCACATCAACAATTATTTTGCTTATAAAATGAATACTTTAAGAAAAGAGCACTTAAGGGGCACAGTAGCTTGTCTGCTGTGGCTGCCTTTCTTACCCATTTGAGTGAGGTCTGTGTTGACTTGACTTTTTTCCATGCTGGAAACCCCTCGCATGAAGCACCATGAGACCACTCATCTGTTAGGGGAGATCAAGCGGAGCGCTTTGTAGTAAATCTCAGAGAGGACGAGAAAGCTGTACCTGTCAGGGAAGCAGTGCGGGCGGAGGGCAGGCTCTTTGGAGAATTGCTTTCATCTTTGAGAGACCTCACACCTGCTTCATTTGGCGCACAGTTTCCACCTCTTGGAGAATAGTCTTTGCCCTTCCCCCGGCCCAAAGTCTATAGATGCAGCATAAGAATGAAAGTTTTAACATAAAAACTCATCTTAAAATGCAGTGTATATCAACTGAATTAACTAACTTCATTTTGTTGAAAGGCACCCTTGGTTTTAGGTGTGTGTTGTGTGTGTATACTTATACACTTACATTGTTATATATACACTTATACATTTATATAAACAGTTCATTTGATATGTGTGTGAATATGTATAGATACATTTTGATACATATATATATTTAAATGCATACAATAAACTTTCACATGTATAAAATCCTGTAATATTATATTTTAAACTGCTTCTGAAATCTGTGTTAGCTCTCAGCCACAAAGTTCTATAGGCCGAATGCATTATGCTGGTTACTTTTACTTTTTTTATTTTCTAATTTTTAAAAATATTTTTTGCATTTTCTTTTTTTAAATGCACCCAAAATATGTAATTCAAAGGAAACAAAAATGTGTGTGTGCACAGGAGCATGTGTAAGAAGTCACTTTTTATAATAAAGAGTTAAATATCTCCAAATAATAAAAAAAAAAAAAAAAAAAAAAAAGAAGATAGCCTCTTAATCACATTCATACAATGTAATGTGGAGGAAGGAGAAGGGTTCCAGCACTGAATTATATTATCATTCTCCATTTCGCTCCAGGTCAAGTACACTTTCTATTCTGACAATCAAAGGCATCTAGTAAGGGGTTCTTTTTGCCCTCCCTACATTCCATCCCCATATTACTAAAATAATAATAGGAAAAGCTGGTTGTAAATAAAGCTTCCCCAGAATTTTCCCAGAATTGTGATAGAAGTTGCTTTCCGGGAAGTAAACTGGTCAATTCTACATATAATATATAATAAAATCAGGCCTGTATAAAAATAACTCAACTTGAGATATAGTCAGGCAATATACTGTTAAATCAAGAAAACTGGGGTATAATTTTAGGCCACATGGGCATAGTTGTGGGAAACTGTTTATTGCCTTCACTATCTGATAAGCATAGACAGAGAACTCCCGGGAACGCCCCCCCCCTCCCCCCGCAAGGCTGGGTGCCTTTGAAGCCCTAGCAAAGCTCGCAGCTAGGCGCCACCTCTGTTTGTCCAGACAGTGGTAGCTGAAACTACTCCCCCATTTATTATTATGTAAATCCTTGCTGATGGGCTAGTCTGCCTGTTAATGGGGGGTCACCTGCCTAAGGGCTACTCCGGATCAATAAAAGATTGGAGCAGCCTGAGCATGGGTGGAAGTCCCTCTCCTTGAGTTGGACTTGTCCGCCTGGACCTCCAATATTGCAAAATTATCTCGTGTCTTTTTCTCTCATTTGTTGTGCGGCTCCTCTTTCAGATACCAAACCCTACTCCACGCGGGACGTGGAAGGAAACACTCAACACATAGTCATAGAGAAAATCAGCTTTATCATGATTAATTATAACTACTAAAATAAAGCATGAATTGCAGACCTTATTGTAAATATCATGTATTTTAAATTTTTGTTTGTTTGTTTTGATGCTTAAAGTATTACAAAGAGTATTACATATGTCTCCTTTCCCTCCCCCCACTTGACATTCCCCTGGCCCCCCCCCTACCCCCCAGTGTCTTGTGTCCATTGGTTATTCTTATATGCATACATACAAGTCCTTTGGTTGATCTCTTACCACTCCCCCCCCCCCCCCGCCCCCCTGCCGCCCAAAACTCACAACCCTCCCCAGGCTTCCCACTGTAGTTTGACAGTCTGTTCAATGCTGCTCTGCTTCTGTATTTAAGTTGTTTTAGAAAGAAAATGATGTTCAAGAACTTTAGTTAATAAGGAATACAAATAAGCCAGGAGTCATTTTGAGTGGCATTTATTTGGGACCCAAAGGCTATTCTGGAAGCACTGATTGATTCAGGAAGAAACTGCATGTTCTTAGTAGGAGTAGATGGCAAGGGGTATTTGAGAAAGTAATAGGAACAAATGTCTGGATAGAAGCAAGGGATTGCTATAGGTGCAGACAGACTAACATAGTGATGCCAATTCTAAAGAATTCCTTTAATTTTTTTTTTTTTAATTCCTTTAATTTTCAGTCAAGAGTCATTATGTCAGCTTTGTTGTTGTTGTTGTTGTAAAGAGTTGTTTGAGATACAGTGCTGCTTTAGTCCCGGTCCAAAGGTTATTTTTCAAGTTTTAATATTCCAAAGGTTTGAGAAATAAGACCTGCAAGGCAGTTTCAATGTGGTGGCAGTTCTGACTCCATTTTAAAGTGGCTCTGTTTTTACACCAGTAATGACTTCTAATTCTCTAATTCTGAATACCCAATGCTCAATCTCTGATTATCCTATGCCTATACTCTGTTATTAAATGACAGTTCAAGTCCAAACAGAGAATGTTAAGAAGTACAAGAGCCTACTGGGCCAAAGCTGAAACTTATCTTCCATTGATGTGCATTGTATTCCAAATGATATGTAATATGCTTTTAGTTAAAATCATGAATCTGCCTGAGAGAGATGGAATGTAATGGTTGAGCAGCCCATAAAGAGATAAATCCAGATAAATGGAGGAGCCATATCATATGATATCAGTATCTAACTCCTTAGCAACTAGACAAACATTGGGAGAGGAGGCTCATGCTCCTCCATTTGTCTGCAGATAGGCTCTCCATCAATTAGTATACTATAAAATGCTGCATAGATGTTCATTGTGTGAATAAATACAGGAATTAATGTGTTCACTTATTTTGTATAAATTGAATGAGTAACAGACTACTGGAAAATTCTCTGCGATCACTTATACAAGCTTACACATAAATTCTAAAAAGCAAATTGTGTATCTCTTTAATGGTGGATACCAATTCAACCGCATGTTTATGGAGAATTTCCCATTTATAAGTAGATCTTCATCATCTTGCAAACTGACCTGTGATGGTTCTTACAAGGAACATCATTCCAACCCCACGAGCTTTGTGAAGGTTTATTCAGTATAACACAGCGATCAACAGGATCATTGGGTTCACCTGGATGCCAGAATCTGAAAGGGGAAAAATGTGGATATGTCTTCAAATAGTGAGAAGGACTCACAGTGGTTCTCAACCTTCTGGCCCTTTAAATACAGTTCCTCATATTGTGACCCAAACATAAAATTATTTGGTTGCTATTTCATAACTGTACTGTTGCTACTGTTATGAATCATAATGTAAATATCTGATATGCAGGATGGTCTTAGGCGACCCCTGTGAAAGGGTCCTTTGACCGCCAAAGGGGTCGTGACCCACAGGTTGAGAACCGCTGGCTTAGAGACGGTGAGGTAGGATCTCCAGCCAAGTTCTGTCTTTTATTGTCTTGTTACATCTGTATTTATACCAGTTGATTTTAATCCTATCAATTTCTATTACAAAGGTTAGGGGTTTCTTATCTCCATTCTAGGGAGTAAAGATTATGTAGCTTAAGGGTGATTGTTCATAGTTAACAGTGATTAACTACGCGCCTGACATTTAGTTAAGGGGTTTTATTCCCTCCCTAACTCCAGGGAAAAATCCCTACCTGGGGAAACAACCTTTCTCAGAGAGGTGACCTTGGTTAAAACACATAGCGCCAAGAAGGTGAGCAAACATATTAAGAACAGTATGCCATATACGCCAGGTCCCTTGAACCATATGCTGTGCAGATGTTTCTTCCCTGCAGCGACTGTGTCAAGCAGCAAGGATGGACCGGCTTCCGGCATGAAGAGGCTTGGCTTCTCTGCTGCGGCCGGACCAAAGGCCTGGGTCCTGGGTGCCGGAGGAAAACCGGTAATGGCAGCCAGGGGAAGGAAGGCCTATTGAGCGATTGCACGAATCTTCATGCAACAGGCTTCTAGTTTATACATAACTAGAGGCCCGGTGCACAAAAATTTGTGCACTCGGGGTTGGGAGAGGAGGTCCCTCAGCCTGGCCTGTGCCCTCTCACAGTCTGGGACCCATCAGGAGATAAGGACCTGCTGGTTTAGGCCTGCTCCCGGGTGGCAGAGGGCAGGCCTAATCCTAGGTGTAACCCCTGGTCGGGCTCAGAGCAGGGCCCATTGGGGAGTTGGGGCCCCGCCTCCTGTCATGCACAGAGCAGGGCGGATTGGGAGGTTGCGATGCCACCCTCAGTCATGCTCAGGGTAGGGCCGATTGGGGGGTTGGGGCACCACCCCCTGTCACACTCAAGGCAGGGTCCATAGGGAGGTTGCAGCGCCACTCCTGTCATGCACAGAGCAGGGCCAATCAGAGGGTTGGGGCTCCGCACCCTGTCACACTGATCCCGGTGCTGGGAAGCCTCGCTGCTCCGCTGATCCCAGGGCCAGGACGCCTCTCGGCTCCCCTGATCCCTGGCCCAGAGATCTCTCGGCTCCGCTGATCACCAGGCCTCCGACTCCGCTGATCACGGGGCCGGGAGGCCTCTCGGCTGATCACCGGGGCCGGGAGGCCTCTGGACTCCGCTGATCACCGGGCCGGGAGGCCTCTGGACTCCGCTGATCACCGGGGCTGGGAGGCCTCTGGACTCCGCTGATCACCGGGCCGGGAGGCCTCTGGACTCCGCTGATCACCGGGCCGGGAGGCCTCTGGACTCCGCTGATCACCGGGGCTGGGAGGCCTCTCGGCTCCGCTGATCACCGGGGCCTCCGACTCCGCTGATCACCAGGGCTGGGAGGCCTCTCGGCTCCGCTGATCGCGGGGCCTCCGACTCCGCTTATCACTGGGGCTGGGAGGCCTCTCGGCTCCGCTGATCACCGGGGCTGGGAAGCCTCTCGGCTCCGCTGATCACCGGGGCCGGGAGGCCTCTCGACTCTGCTGATTACTGGGGCCGGGAGGCCTCTCGGCTCCGCTGATCGCCGGGCCTCTGACTCCGCTTATCACTGGGGCTGGGAGGCCTCTCAGCTCCGCTGATCACTGGGGCCTGGAGGCCTCTCGACTCCGCTGATCACTGGGGCCGGGAGCCCCCTCGGCTCCGCTGATCGCGGGGCCTCCGACTCTGCTGATCACCGGGGCTGGGAGGCCTCTCGGCTCCGCTGATCACTGGGGCCAGGAGGCCTCTCGGCTGATCACCGGGCCGGGAGGCCTCTGGACTCCACTGATCACAGGGGCTGGGAGGCCTCTCGACTCTGCTGATCACCGGGGCCGGGAGGCCTCTCGACTCCGCTGATCACTGGGGCCGGGAGGCCTCTCGACTCCGCTGATCACCGGGGCTGGGAGGCCTCTCGGCTCCGCTGATCACCGGGGCTGGGAGGCCTCTCGACTCCGCTGATCACCGGGGCCGGGAGGCCTCTCGGATCCGCTGATCACCGGGGCTGGGAGGCCTCTCGGCTCCGCTGATCACTGGGGCTGGGAGGCCTCTTGGATCCACTGATCACCGGGGCTGGGAGGCCTCTCGGCTCCGCTGATCACCGGGGCCGGGAGGCCTCTCGGATCCGCTGATCACTGGGGCTGGGAGGCCTCTCGGATCTGCTGATCACTGGGGCCGGGAGGCATCTCGGCTCCGCTGATCGCAGGGCGGGGAGGCCTCTCCACTCTGCTGATCCCAGGCCCTGAGGCCTCTCTGCCCTGCTGCTTCAGGGCTGTTTGGCTTCGCTCTGCTTGGAGCCTGAGTATGCAAATTAACCGCCATCTTTTAGCTTCTATAATTGAAACATTGTATCTTTTGGAGTTGTTGCTTCAGGAGCTCAGAGCCCCGCAGCTGCGGGGATCCTTGACTTTCTCCATCGCTGGGGCAACCAAGCCTCCTATTCTCAGCTGCCTGGCTGCCAGCCGCCATCTTGGCTGACAGTTAATTTGCATATCTCACTGATTAGCCAATGAAAAAGGTATCGGTTGTACGCCAATTACCATTTTTCTCTTTTATTAGTATAGGATAACTAAAGCCTAGGAAGAACTTAAGGTTACCACAGGAGAATTAATAGCATATTATGATCTATTTGTACAATAGAATACAAGTTAATAATAAAACTGAATGTATTGCTGGAAAAATACAAAAACTTGTATGAATGTCACAAACACGTTGAGCAAAGGAAGGTAGAAACAAAAGTGCAAACTTTATTATTTCATTTTTATGAATTTTTATAGCTGTCAAACAAATATGTTGACAAAAATCAGATCACTGTTTTCTTATGGTAGGGGCACAAGAGGATGGTAATAATGTAAATGTTCTTTATATCGATTGACATGGTGGTTACAGGTTTATATACATTTCTCTAAATCATTAAGTTGTACTCTGAAAATGTTAGCATTTTACTCTATGTAAATTAAACATCAATGAAATTTGGTCACTAAAAATAATATCGTTTCTTACATCAGTCAAGATTCAATCGGGCTTAAATAATTAGCAATTCTATTAGCTTTCATCATTAAAAATGCAGAGTAGAATGTATTTCAAGAATAGTTGACTCAGTTGCTCAACAACACCCTTAAGGAACCATGTTCTTTCCCTTGGTCTACTTTGGTATTCACGGTGTTCTTGTCATCCTAAGGCAAGTTCCCATCATGATCACAGCATGACTATCAGTAGCAAAGAGAACTACATACTTCTCTGTTCATACTCTTGGGAGAAGGGAGATAGGTTCCATAATTTCTCTGAGAAAAAGGAGAAGTATAATTGAAATTTGTGCCTATGATTAAACAAACCACTAGGTTGTTATTTTGACCACCTTGGATTGATTAATCAGTATTCACCCAGGGAGCTGAAAATGAGGTTAACATCCCAAGGCCCCTCGGATGCATGAGGAAAGTGACTCTATATCCACACTGAAGTGGGAATTTGGGATTTTCTCTCTGTTTCTGGGCTATATGGTTTTCTCTGAGCTACTTTGTAGCAAGTTGAGAGTTTTGAGCATCACCTTCTGCTTGAACTCTTTGGGGATGGAACCCAGAAGGAACTTCAGCTGTGACTAGACTTCCAATGGACTCACCAAAGAAGTTTAACCCATCCTCAACCAGGAGTTTTCTCAGATATCCAGGGAAGAAGATTCAGCTAGCACTCAAGCTGTCTCAGAAGTACTAGCAAAGAACCCTAGTAACTTGACTCTCAACCCTAGTACCAAATTCCCTTCCTTCCCTTCTACCAAAACATTCACCCCAACAACAAAACAGACGCAGAAACTTAAAGGGATCTGGACTGGGGCTGACTTAAGACCTGCTCTCCATGAGGAGGCATGGAGCGAGGACAGTGGCAAGTGTTAGGAAAGAATGTGAGAAAGGATGTGAACAATGACTGAAGTTATGACATATCACACCAAGTTTCTGATTCAATCAGAAGGCCCAAAGTTTAGATGTAGCTGTAGTTATTGCCTATTACATGGAGATTCTTCTGATGATATTATCATTGAGAATATCAACATGGAGTAGATTTAGATAAAAACCTTATTCTTGTACTTATTTGAGTTGTAACAAATTTTTTGATGTACTATTTCAATTTTTAGTAGCAAATGTGTGTATAGCATATATTATTAAGATTTGAGCATCTCTGAGAAAGTAAATAAATAAAATAAACAACACTGAAGTTTTGCTTGCAAGGAAGAAGGGATAAATAAAGAACAATATGCACCAAAGTCATAATTATAAAATACCATTTGCAACTATTTTAACTTATAGAGCATTTCATTTTGTGGACAGAATATGATTAATCGAATCCTTATAATGAACATTTGATTTAACAGTTGAATTGTCACATTGTGCCGGGGTCCAACCCCAGCAGGTCCAGGGGTCCCCAAAGGTGTGGACGGAGTCGGCGAAGAAGGAAGGACACGGAGACAGTGTTCAGTTGATCAGCAGCCTATCCAGGATCTCTAGCCCAGATCTCCAGCCAAGTTCTGGTCTGGATCTCCAGAGAGGTTCTGCTTAGGCTCTCCAGAGAGGTTCTGTCCAGGTACTCCAGTCAGGTTCAGTCACCAGGTTCTAGTCAGGTTCTCTTGCCATGTTCTATAGTCAGGTTCAGTCCAGGATCTTTTGCCATGTTCTCTCCAGCGAAGTTCTTCTGTCTCCAGGCTCCGTGTAGGTTCTGTCTTCTGAATTCTGTCTCATGAGTTCTGTGTTCTGAATTCTGTCTCTCTCTGTCTGGTTACATCTGTATTTATACCAGTTGATTCAATCCTATCAATCTCTATTACAAAGGTTAGGGCGTTTCTTATCTCCATTTTAGGGAGTAAAGATTATGTAGTTTAAGCATGATTGTTCGTAGTTAAAGTGATTAATTACCCGCCTGGCACTTAGTTGAGGGGTTTTATTCCCTCCCTAACTTCAGGGGAAAATCCCTACCTGGGGATTCAACCTTTCTCGGAGAGGTGACCTTGGTTAAAACACAGCACCAAGAAGGTGAGAAAACATATTAAGAACCGTATGCCATATATGCCAGGTCCCTTGAAACAGCAAGGATGGACCGGCTCTCGGCAACATTGTTTCTTCCAACCTGGAGTCATTAAATTTATCTTCAACTAAGTGTGCAGATTTGATGATTTCCATATTGGCAAAAACAGAACTGTTAATGTTTTGGTATTGAGATCATGTACAAAAATTAATATTATGCCAGCCTTAAAGAGTTGTCAGGTGTCAGAAGATTCCCACCCTTAGAGAAACCATTCAGGTTGATCATTTTAATCCCAGTGAGAACAGAATCTTCCCAGTACTGGACATTCCAGAGTTTCTGCCTCCTCTTCCATTTACTAAGTGGCAGTTTGACTAAAAGAGCTTGGAGCATTGGTAGACTTATTTATTTATATGTGCATTTTTCTACAATAGTTATCTCAAAATAATTTTTTCTTGTACATCCTTAATGGTAGAAAAATTACTATATGAACACTTAATATTGGATGTGTATTTAAGAACCACACTTATGTCTAGCTGGCGTGGCTCAGTGGTTGAGCGTCGACCTATGAATCAGGAGGTCAGGTCTTGATTCCAGTCAAGGGCACATGCCAGGGTTGTGGGCTCGATCCCCGGTAGGGCGCATGCATGAGGCAGCTGATCAATGATTCCCTCTCATCACTGATGCTTCTATCTCTCTCTCTCCCCCTTCCTCTCTGAAATCAATAAAAAAATATTTAGAGAACTAGGCTGGAGAACCTGGCTGGAGAACCTGGCTAGGCTGCTGATCAACTGAACGCTGTCTCCGGGTCATTCCTTCATTCTTCGCCAACTCCGTCCACACATTTGGGAACCCCTGGACCTGCTGGGGTTACCCCAACACTAAAACACTCAGGAAAACATAAAAACGCAAGCACCCAGAAGTGGAGATCATCTCTTTAAGTATAAATAGATTACAAGATTACAAGAGTACAATTAAGGGCAGGGCGGCCCCTTGGGGTGGGGCGGTGGGTGGCGAGTGCCTACCTGGTATTTAAAGCGGCACTCGCAGGGCGGCTTGCCAGAGCTTCAAGCGAAGAGGACCCAGCAGCATTCAGGATGCAAGAACCCAGATTTCCCACGGGCTCCTCGCTGTCCCCAAGCGCCCCGAGGAAGATGCGGCGGCAGCGCACAGTGTTCAGCGCACAACAGCTGCAGGTCCTGGAGGAATTCTTTGAGAGGAAACGCTACGGGACCTATGAGGAACGCGAGACCCTGGCAGCCAGGCTGAACCTGCAGGAGCACCGAGTGCAGGTGTGGCTCAAGAACCGCAGGGCCAAAGACTGCAGGCTGCAGCGACTGCGAGGGCATCCAGGTGAGAGAGCCCACGCTGGGCCCCAGAAACTGGGAGTCTGGGCCCCTCAGGCTGCTCCTGAGCCTGCGGGCCCTGCGTATCAGGAGGACCCTGTGCTGCCTGCCAGCTCTGTGCTTCCTGCCAGCCCTGTGCTGCCAGCCACAGCAGCCAGGATGCAAGAACCCGGGTTTCCCACCGGCTCCTCGCTGTCCCCAAGCGCCCCGAGGAAGAGGACGCGGCCGCGCACGGTGTTCAGCGCACAACAGCTGCGGGTCCTGGAGGAATTCTTTGAGAGGAAACGCTACGGGGCCTATGACGAACGGGAGACCCTGGCGGCCAGGCTGAACCTTCAGGAGCACCAAGTGCTGGCATGGCTCCAGAACCGCAGGGACAAAGACCACAGGCTGCAGCGACTGCGAGAGCATACAGGTGAGAGAGCACACGCTGCGCTCCAGGAACAGGGAGTCTGCGCCCCGCAAGCTGCTCCTGCGGTCCCTGCGTCCCAGGAGGACCCTGTGCTCCCTGCCAGCCCAGTGCTGCCGGCCAGCTCCGTGCTCCCTGCCAGCCCTGTGCTGCCGGCCAGCTCCGTGCTCCCTGCCAGCCCTGTGCTGCGGGCCAGCTCCGTGCTCCCTGCCAGCCCTGTGCTGCGGGCCAGCTCCGTGCTCCCTGCCAGCCCTGTGCTGCCTGCCAGCTCCGTGCTCCCTGCCAGCCCTGTGCTCCCTGCCAGCCCTGTGCTCCCTGCCAGCCCTGTGCTGCCGACCAGCTCCGTGCTCCCTGCCAGCCCTGTGCTCCCTGCCAGCCCTGTGCTGCCGACCAGCTCCGTGCTCCCTGCCAGCCCTGTGCTGCCGGCCAGCTCTGTGCTCCCTGCCAGCCCTGTGCTGCCTGCCAGCTCCGTGCTCCCTGCCAGCCCTGTGCTCCCTGCCAGCCCTGTGCTGCCGACCAGCTCCGTGCTCCCTGCCAGCCCTGTGCTGCCGGCCAGCTCCGTGCTCCCTGCCAGCCCTGTGCTGCCGGCCAGCTCCGTGCTCCCTGCCAGCCCTGTGCTGCCTGCCAGCTCCGTGCTCCCTGCCAGCCCTGTGCTCCCTGCCAGCCCTGTGCTGCCGACCAGCTCCGTGCTCCCTGCCAGCCCTGTGCTGCCGGCCAGCTCCGTGCTCCCTGCCAGCCCTGTGCTGCCTGCCAGCTCTGTGCTCCCTGCCAGCCCTGTGCTGCCGGCCACAGCAGCCAGGATGCAAGAACCTGGGTTTCCCACCGGCTCCTCGCTGTCCCCAAGCGCCCCGAGGAAGAAGACACGGCGGCAGCGCACAGTGTTCAGCGCACACCAGCTGCGGTTCCTGGAGGAATTCTTTGAGGGGAAACCCCACGGGACCTATGAGGAACGCGAGACCCTGGCAGCCAGGCTGAACCTGCAGGAGCACCAAGTGCAGGTGTGGCTCAAGAACCGCAGGGCCAAGGACTGCAGGCTGCAGCGCCTGGGTGGGGAGAAAGGCCAGGGAGCCCCCGCTGTGCCCCAGGAACCGGCAGTGAGCGCCCCTCGGCCCTGGCCTGCGCCTGTGGGCCCTGCGTCCCAGAAGGACCCTGTGCTCCCCGCCCGCCCTGTGTTCCCAGCCGGTCCTGTGCTCCTCGATGGCCCTGTGCTCCTCGATGGCCCTGTTCTCCCTGCCGCCACACTGCACCACGGGGGCCCAGGTTTCCGCAGGCTCCCTCCGCACAGACCCTTGCAAGTCTTACCAACAGTAGATCCCAGTGCTTCTCATTGCCTGTTACATATCTGTTGGTCCTTTCGATCTATAGCAAACGGATGCCGTCAAAACTAATGAATTTATTAATAAGAGTTATAAATGGAAAAAAAATTTTAAACTAAAGAACCACACTTATCATGTAATATAACAAACCTACTATACAAAGATATGAATTAAATTATATAAAAACTAAACACTTTAATATTGCACTTTATTTATTGATAATACAATTAATCTACTCTCGGTATTAAAATGTTACTAATCTTTTCAGAGGCAGCAGTATAAATGTGTAAATGTGTTTCATTATTTCACAGAATCTTAGTTCAAACCTGCAATATAGTTCAAGTTGTCTCAGTTATATATTGTTGAATAACAAACCACCCCAAAATTTATTGTCTATAAACTATTTTGTTATCTTTCACAATTCTGTACATTGATTGGGACCCAGCTAGATGCTTCTTCACTTAAATGTCATGCTTTAGCCGAAACCGGTTTGGCTCAGTGGATAGAGCGTCGGCCTGCGGACTGAAAGGTCCCAGGTTCGATTCCGGTCAAGGGCATGTACCTGGGTTGCGGGCACATCCCCAGTGGGGGATGTGCAGGAGGCAGCTGTTCGATGTTTCTCTCTCATCGATGTTTCTGACTCTCTATCTCTCTCCCTTCCTCTCTGTAAAAAATCAATAAAAATATTTAATAAATAAATAAATAAATAAATGTCATGCTTTAACACAAATCTTACATAGAAGCTATTGCACACAATCTTTATTTAATAGTGTTCTAGGGAAAATTAAAGAAAATACACTTAACCACATTCATACAATGTAACACGGAGGAAGGAGAAAAGTTCCAGCACTGAATTATATTATCATTCTCCACTTCATTCCAGGTCAAGCATACTTTCTACTCTGACAATGAAAGGCATTTAGTAAAATAATTGCTTTTTATTTACCCTACCTACATTACATCCCCATATTATTGGAATAATAATGGGGAAAAGCTTGTTGTAAATAAAGTTTCCCCAGAATTTTCCCAGAATTGTGATAGAAGTTGATTTTCTGGGAAGTAAATTGATAAATTCTACATATAATGTATAAAATCAGGCCAGTATAAAAATAACTCATCTCTAAGGGGGGGAGGGGGAATGGCAGAGATATAGACAGATATGTCCCGTGCCTTGTCCCGGAGCAGATAGGGTGAGCAGCAGAAGTGGGTAACATACAGCCCGAATAAGCAGAGGATATTCAGCTGAGAGACAGCTTGCAGCCGGGAAAGGCGGAAGACTCCCGGAGAAAGGGGGCGGTTGAACACTGTGGCTGGAAACTCTCCCAGAGCGCCGGCTCAGCCGCGGAGACCACGCCATCTTGAGTGGCTGTTATTGGTAGCATATACATCCAAAGACCCAGCATCCAGAGATCGGCAGCTAACCTGGAAACACCAGATCTTGGACAGCGCGACCACGTGGAGCCCTGTTTCTCCTCACGGAAAGGTCAGATTGCACCTGGAGGTGCAGTTTGCAATTCAGGTTGGGGAGAGGAATGTGTGCGGGGAGGTCTGCAATTCAGGTTGGGGAGAGGAATGTGTGCGGGGAGGTCTGCACCCCACACAGTCCGCAGCCTTTGGTGCCAGCATGGTTTGTGAGTGTGGAAGGGCTCCCACAGGGCTGCTGACAGAAGGAAATGCTAAAAATAAGCCCATAGCTGGACTGGATGCAAAAAGGCAACCTTGGATTTTGCCAGTGTGCCAGCTGCTGCCAGGGGAGAGAGGGTGCATGGAGGAGACTTTGCACAGAGCTTGAAGTGGAGGGTTGCGAATTCACACAACTTCTCAGGCTCTTGTTTTTTGATCTTCCCCTTAAATCTTTGTGTTTGATTATTAAACCCAGTGCATGGGATTGCCCAGTTGGGGACACTCGCAGAGACTGCAGGGGAAAATTGCTTTTGTGGAACCTGGGAAACAGAGCGGGGAGTAATGATTAAAGAACCAGCACTGGGCAGTGGACTTTCCCAAACTAGTTTTAAGTACAATAGAGAAAATAAACCCTAACTACTGGATAGAGAGGACTTATAGCCTCAGAGGTCAATCCAGACACACTGCCACCCAGAGGCAGAGCCACGAACTGACTCTTCTGTAAATACAAATAAAGGCAGTCTGGGAAACAAATATGGCCTGCTTTAAAATCAGGACTGTGGATTACAACACAAGGAACAGTGTATCACAGGGAAATTCAACACTCTCCTGAATACCTGGCAGGACTAAGGCGTGCCAGACAGAAGAGTAGAAGAACTGAAGGACCTTCACTACTGCACATTTTTATTTTTATTTTTTTATTCTTTTTTTCACCTTTTAATTAAGAAACCAATTTTTTTTCTTTTTTCATCACCTGGTTTTACCCTTTTAATTACTACATTTTTATTTTTAACCAGTATTATTACTACTACCATTTTACCATTTTTTAAAGTGTCATTTTTTTTTATTTTGGGATTAGTGTTCTACATTATTTTCATTGTTCCTTTAGCATCATTTTTCTCTACCTCAACTTTACCTTATGCCAAAACTGTCTTCCTCACTTTTCCCCTTTTGTTGTCCTGTTTCTCTTACCTTATTCCTGCTTTAGATATTCCCTACTCCTTCTTTTTACCCCCTGTCAAAATTTCACCCTACTTACATATCCAATTATCAATACCCTGCTCTAAATCTATATACACCTCTCCCTTATCTTTCTTCACTATCCAATTTTTTTTCTCTCTCTCTCTGTTGTTTTGTTGCTGTTTGCTTGAATGTTGAGTATATTGGGTTTTTTATGCTTATTTGTGAGGTTGTTTTGCTTTTTCTTTTCATTTTAATGTTGGGGTTTTTTTTTCTCTTTTCCGGTTATTTTTGTGCTTCTGTTTTCCCTTGCCTTGCTTGATATTAGTGGTTGTTTGTAGTTTGCATTCATCTCCAGGGATCTGTTGCTGGAATTTGTTGGGATTAGTGGCGGTTCTATCAGAGTTTTCTCCCCATATAAAAGTCTCTTCCCCTCTTCTATTTCATTCTCTCTCTTTTCTCTCCTACTTATTTTTCTCCCTTTTCCAAATTTCATTTTTGCACTCCTTTTTTTCTTTTTCTCTTTTACTCTTCTTTCTTCCTTATCCCCTAATTCTCTTTGCTCGGGTGGTTACCTTTATTGGGGTTATTAATATCATGAATACATTTGTGTTCAGTGCCTTGTACGTTGTGCCTTGTTGTGTTGTATTTTGTGCCTTTAAATCAATGCAGCAGAGAGATAATTACATAACCAAACACCTGGAGAAGAGAGATCATGGGGAGACCAAGAACCAGCCTGCATATGAAAGAAAAACAGGCATCACCAGAAAAGGAAGTAAACAAAATGGAGGCAATGGAGGCAAGCAACCTGTCAGAGAAAGAATTCAGAGAAATGGTCATAAGTTGGATGAAAAGAATGGAAGACAAATTCAACAATATGTGTAAGAACCAAGAGAAAATGAAGAAAAACCAAGAAGAAGTGAAAAATGACATCACTACTATAAAGAACACAATAGAAAGCAACAACAGTAGACTAGAAGAATCAGAGGACCGCATCAGTGAGCTAGAAGACAAGGTAGTAAAAAATACCCAAGCAGAGCAGCTTCTAGGAAAAAAAAAATTAAAAAGCAGGAGGAGAGCCTAAGAGAACTCTGGGACAACACAAAATGAAACAACATCCACATAATAGGGGTGCCAGAAGGAGAGGAAACTGAGCAAGGAATAGAAAACCTATTTGAAAAAATAATGACAGAAAACTTCCGTGATATAGGGGGGAAAAAACTCACACAAATCCAAGAAGCTCACAGAGTCCCAAACAAAATGAACCCCAAAAGACCAACGCCAAGGCACATTATAATTAAATTGGCAAACACCAACGACAAAGCAAGAATCTTAAAAGCAGCTAGAGAGAGACAGAAAGTCACCTACAAAGGAGCCCCCATCAGACTAGCGACTGATTTCTCAACAGAAACAATCAGGCAAAAAAGGGAATGGAATGAAATATATAAAGTCATGCAAAGTAAGGGTCTGAATCCAAGAATACTGTACCCAGCAAGGCTATCAATCAAAATTGAGGGTGAAATCAGATGCTTCACAGACAAAAAAGGACTTTGGGAGTTTATTACCACCAAACCAGCAATGCAAGAAAGGCTAAAGGGTCTGCTGTAAAAAGAAAAAATAAGAAACAAAGAAGGAACACAGCAGTAAAGATAAAAAATGGCGACTAACAAGTATCTATCAATAATAAATTTAAATGTAAATGAATTAAATGCCCCAATCAAAAGACATAGATTAATTGAGAGGATAAGAAAACATGACCCATATATCTGCTGTATACAGGAAACCCACCTCAGAAAAAAAGACGCACACAGGCTGATGGTGAAGGGATGGAAAAACTTTTTTCAGGCGAATGGAAATGAAAAAAGAGCCAGGGTAGCAATACTTATATCTGAAAAATTAGATCTCAAAGTGAAGGAAATAAAAAGAGATAAAGAAAGCCATTTCACAATACTAATGGGAGCAATCCAACAAGAAGAAATAACTCTGGTAAACATATACGCACCCAATATAGGAGCACCAAAATACATAAGAAATCTTCTGGAGGAGATCAAGGGAGAGGTTGACAGCAATACAATCATAGTAGGGGACTTTAACACCCCATTATCACCATTGAACAAATCCTCTAAACAAAAAATCAGTAAAGAAATATCAATCCTAAATGACTCACTAGATCAGATGGAATTAATTGACCTCTTCAGAACATTTTACCCCAAAGCCACAGAATATACATTCTTCTCAAGTGAACATGGGTCATTTTCAAAGATAGACCATATATTGGGTCACAGACAAAGTCTCTTCAAATTCAAGAAAATTGAAATCATATCAAGCATCTTCTCAGATCACAATGGCATAAAACTGGAAATCAACTACAATAAAAACAATCAAAAAAATCAAACACATGGAGACTAAATAGCATGCTATTAAACAATGACTGGGTTACCAAAGAGATCAAAGAAGAAATAAAAAACATCATGGCAAAAAACGACAATGAAAACACAACAATCCAAAACTTATGGGACACAGCGAAAGCAGTCTTGAGAGGGAAGTTCATAGCTCTACAAGCCTACTGCAAGAAACAAGAAACAATGAGAATAAATTACCTAACCCTACAAATCAAAGAGTTAGAAAGAAAGCTACAAGAAAAGCCCAGTGTAAACAGAAGGAAGGAAATAATAAAGATCAGAGCAGAAATAAATGACATAGAGACCAAAAAAAAAAAAAGAAAAAAAAAAGAAAAGAAAACAATACAAAAGATCAGCAAAACCAAGAGCTGATTCTTTGAAAGGATAAACAAAATTGATGAACCTCTAGCCAGGCTCACCAAGAAACAAAGAGAAAGGACCCAAATAAACAAAATCAGAAATGAAAGAGAAGAAATAACAACAGACCCCACAGAAATACAAAGGATTGTTAGAAAATACTATGAACAACTTTACTCCAACAAACTCGACAACCTGGAGGAAATGGACATATTCCTAGAAAATTACAACCTTCCAAAACTCAATCAGGAAGAATCTCAAAATCTCAATAGGCCAATAACTATGGAAGAAATTAAAGCAGTCGTCAAAAAGCTCCCAGCAAACAAAAGCCCAGGGCCAGAGGGCTTCACAGGGGAGTTTTACCAAACATTCAAGGAAGAACTAAAACTTATCCTCCTCAGACTATTCCAAAAAATTCAATAGGAAGGAACACTTCCAAGCTCATTCTATAAAGCCAGCATCACCCAAATACCAAAACCAGATAAAGACAACACAATGAAAGAGAATTACAGGCCAATATCCCTTATGAACATAGATGCGAAAATCCTCAACAAAATCCTAGCAAATAGGATCCAGCAGTACATCAGAAAGATCATACACCATGACCAAGTTAGATTTATCCTGGGGATGCAAGGATGGTACAATACCCGCAAATCAATAAACGTAATACATCACATAAACAAATTGAGAGATAAAAACCACATAGTCATATCAATTGATGCAGAAAAAGCATTTGACAAAATCCAACACCCTTTCTTGATAAAAACTCTCAGCAAGATAGGAATAGAAGGATCATACCTCAACATAATAAAAGCCATATATGACAAACCCACAGCCAACATCATAATCAATGGGCAAAAACTAAAACCATTCCCCCTAAGAACAGGAACAAGACAGGGATGCCCCCTCCTACCACTCCTGTTCAACATAGTACTTGAAGTACTAGCCATTGCGATCAGACAAGCAGAAGAAATAAAAGGCATCCAAATTGGAAAAGAAGAAGTAAAACTGTCCTTATTTGCAGATGACATGATACTACACATAGAGAAGCCTAAAGACTGCATCAAAAAATTATTAGACTTATTAAATGAATTTGGCAATGTAGCAGGATACAAAATTAATACCAAGAAATCTATGGCATTTCTGTACACCAATAGTGAACTTATAGGAAGTGAGAAGAAAAAAGCAATCCCATTTACCATCACATCAAAAAAATTAAGATACCTAAGAATAAATTTAACCAAGGAGGTAAAGGCCCTGTATTCAGAAAATTACAGGACTGTGAAAATAGAGATAGAGAAAGACATAAACAAATAGAAGAATATACCATGTTCATGGATTGGTAGAATCAATACCATTAAAATGTCCATACTTCTCAAGGTGCCTGGCCAGCCTAGGTGAGGGTCTGAGGGCCGTTTTTAGTCTGGCCACACCTCCTTCAGGAAAGGGGGTCCTGCTGGGGTGCCTGGCCAGCCTGGGTGAGGGGCTGATGGCTGTTTGTAGGCTGGCCACAGCCTCTTCAGGGTGGAGGTCCCTGCTGGTGTGTCTGGCCATCCTGGGTGAGGGGCTGATGGCTGTTTGCAGGCTGGCCACAGCCCCCAGCCACCAAAGCTCCCAGTGGAGGCTGGATGGAAGCAGGTATCTGGGATTTATTTATCTTCTATATTTGAAACTTTTTTTTTAAAGATTTATTTTAAAGAGGATTATTATAGAACTATATTTGAAACTTTGTTGTCTTGAGTGGAGGCCACAGCTGGCCAGGGCAGGCAGGAAGCTTGGCTTCCTCCATCGCCATGGCAACCAAGCATCCTGCTTGCTCCAGCCTTGTGGCTGCCAGCTGCCATCTTGGCTGGGTTAATTTGCATACAGTCTCTCTGATTGGCTGGTGGGCGTGGCTTGAGTGTAGTGGAGGTGTGGTCAATTTGCATGCTTCTGTTTTATTAGATTAGCCTAGAGGCCTGGTGCACAAAAATTTGTGCACTCAGGGGGGAGGGTCTCTCAGCCCGGCCTGTGCCCTCTTGCAGTCTGGGTCCCCTCGGGGGATAACCACCTGCTTGCTTAGGCCTCCTCCCCAGGGGACTGGGCCTAAGCTGGCAATCAGACATCCCTTTGGCAGCCCTGCAGCCCTCAGCAATGTCCACTTGCCAGCTGGGAGCAGGCCTAAGCTGCAGTCTGACTATCTTAGTGCTGCTGAGGAGGAAGGAGAGGCTCCCACGACCACCGCTGTACTGGCAGCCATCAGCCTGGCTTGTGGCTGAGCAGAGCTCCCCCATGTGGGAGTGCACTGACCACCAGAGGGCAGCTCCTGCATTGAGCATCTGCTCGCTGGTGGTCAGTGTGTGTCATAGTGACCAGTCATTCCCAGTCTTTCTGCTGTTAGGGTCAGTTTGCGTATTACCCTTTTACTATATAGGATAGAGGCCTGGTGCATGGGTGGGGCCCGGCTAGTTTGCCCTGAAGTGTGTCCCGGATCAGGGTGGGGGTCCCGCTTGGGTGCCTGGCCATCTTGGGTGAGGGGCTGATGGCTGTTTGCAGCTGGTCACACCCCCTTCAGGGTGGGGGTCTCCACTGGGGTGCCTGGCCAGCCTTGGTGAGGAGCTGATGGCTGTTTTCAGGCTGACCACACCCCCTTCAGGGTGGGGGTCCCCACTGC
The DNA here is from genome assembly GCF_963259705.1 of Myotis daubentonii. Lineage (NCBI taxonomy): Eukaryota > Metazoa > Chordata > Mammalia > Chiroptera > Vespertilionidae > Myotis > Myotis daubentonii. Next base: position 22,651,514 of record NC_081841.1, read on the forward strand.
GGTGCCTGGCCAGTCTCGGTGAGGGGCTGAGGGCCATTTTCAGGCTGGTGGGCTACTGAAGCTCCCAGCCTCTCCTTTTTTCTTTTCTTTTTTTATTCTGGGATTTATTTACCTTCTATAATTGAAACTCTGTTGCCTTCACTGGAGCTCCCAGCTCTGAGGCCGTGGCTGGCTGAAAGCAGGTATCTGGGGTTTGTTTAGCTTCTATAATTGAAACTGAGTTGCTTTTGGAGCTGTTGCTTTTGGGCTCAGAGCCAGGCCACGGCAGGCGGGGAACCTTGGCTCCCTCCATCACTGGAGCAAGCAAACCTCTTGCTCACTTCAGCTGTGTGGCTTCTGGCCGCCATCTTTGTTGGCAGTTAATTTGCATATCTCACTCATTAGCCAATGGGAAGTGTAGCAGAGGTACGGTTAATTACCCTTTTTGTCTTTGTTAGATAGGATTGGTATATGTACATAATGGAATACTATGCTGCCGTAATAAAAGAAGGAATTCTTACCATTTGCAACAGCATGGATGTACCTGGAGAACATTATGCTAAGTGAAATAAGCCAGTTGGAGAAAGATAAATATTACATAATCTCACTCATTTGTGGAATATAATGAACAACATAATCTGATGAACAAAAATAGATCCAGAGACACAGAAGCATCAAACAGACTGTCCAATCTCAGACGGAAAGTGGGAGATGGGGGGTTGGGGGGGTAAGAGACCAACCAAAGGACTTGTATTCATGCATATAAGCAGAACCCATGGCCACAGACAGTAGGGGGGTGAGGGTGGGTGGGAATGGCTAGGGAGATGTCAATGGGGGAAAAGGAGACATACATAATATTTAAGCAAAAAAGAATTAAAAAAATAACTCAATTGAGATACAGGCAAGCAATGAGTGGTAAATATACTAACTACACTGTTAAATCAAGAAAATCAGGGTATAATTATAGGCCACATGGGGATAGTCATAGAGAAAATTAGCTTTATCATGATTAATTATAACTGCTATAATAAAGCATGAATTTCAGGCCTTATTGTAAATATTATATATTGTTTTAGAAAGAAACTAATGTGTAAGAACTTTAGTAAAAGGGGGGACACAAATATTCCAGGAGTCATTTTGAGTGGCAATCAACACATGGAAATTATAAAACTGAAAGAAAAAAAAGTATCAGAAAACCTAATGAATACAAACCTATGTCAACTCACCAGTGTTAACCTAAAAATATAAGGTCAAAGTGAGAAGAAAAAAGCATTTATTTGGGATCCAAAGGCTATTCTGGAAGCACTGAAGAATTCAGGAAGAAACTTCATATTCTTAGCAGGAGTTGATGGCAAGGGGTATTTGAGAAAGTAATAGGAACAAATGTCTGGATAGAAGCAAGGGATTGCTATAGGTGCAGACAGACTAACACAGTGATGCTAATTCTAAAGAATTCCTTTAATTTTCAGTCAGGAGTCATTATATCAGCTTTGTTGTTGTTTTTGTAAAGAGTTGTTTGAGATACAGTGCTGCTTTAGTCCAGGTCCAAAGGTTCTTTGGCAAGTTTTAATATTTCAAAGGTTTGAGAAGTAAGATCTGCAAGGCAGTTTCAATGGTGTGGCAACTCTGACTCCATTTTAAAGTGGCTCTGTTTTTACACCAGTAATGACTTCTAATTCTCTAATTCTGAATACCCAATGCTCAATCTCTGATTATCCTATGCCTATACTCTGATATTAAATGACAGTTCAAGTCCAAACAGAGAATGTTAAGAAGCACAAGAGCCTACTGGGCCAAAGCTGAAACTTATCTTCCATTGATGTGCATCATATTCCAAATGTTATGTAATACGTTTTTAGTGAAAATAATGAATCTGTCTGAGAGAAATGGAATGTAATAGTTGGTACTGTTTTGCTTTTGAGCAGCCCATCCTATATGATAAAGAGCTAATATACTAATTAAACCAGATGGCGGAACGACAATCCAGACGACCTTCCAGACGACCTTCCAGATGAAGCCACGGCTGCAAAGGCCGAGGTAGCTGGGGCTGCAAGGGCCAAGGCAGCCAGGGCTGTGAGGGCCGAGCCCCTTGCATGAATTTCATGCGTCGGGCCTCTAGTAAAGAGATAAATCCAGATAAATGGAGAAGCCACATCATATTGTATCAGTATCTAACTCAGGGGCGGGGCACCTTTTTTTGCCAATGGCCATTTGGATATTTATAACATCACTAGAGGCCCGGTGCACAAAAATTTGTGCACTTGGTGGGGGGAAGGGTGGTCCCTCAGCCCAGCCTGTGCCCTCTTGCAGTGTGGGATCCCTCGGGAGATAACGCCCTGCTGGCTTAGGCCTGCTCCCAGGTGGCAGAGGGCAGGCCCAATCTCTAGGTGCAGCCACTGGTCGGGCTCAGAGCAGGGCCGATTGGGAAGTTGGGGTGCCGCCCCCTGTCATGCACAGAGCAGGGCGGATCGGGAGGTTGCGATGCCACCCCCAGTCACGCTCAGGGTAGGGCCGATTGGGGGGTTGGGGCACCGCCCCCTGTCACACTCATGGCAGGGTTGATGGGGAGGTTGCGGCGCCACCCCCTGTCACGCACAGAGCAGGGCCAATCCGGGGGTTGGGGCGCTGCCCCCTGTCACGAACAGAGCAGGGCAGATAGGGAGGTTGTGGCCCCACCCCCTGTCACACACAGAGCCACAGGGCGATCAGGGGGTTTGGGCACTGCCCCCTGTCACGCTGATCCCGGTGCTGGGAGGCCTCTCAGCTCCGCTGATCCCAGTGCTGGGAGGCATATTACCCTTTTACTATATAGGATAGAGGCCTGGTGCATGGGTGGGGCTGGCTGGTTTGCCCTGAAGGGTGTTCTGGATCAGGGTAGGGGTCCCCACTGGGGTGCTTGGCCAGCCTGGGTGAGGGGATGATGGCTGTTTGCAGCTGGTCACACACCCTTCAGGGTGGGGGTCCCCATTGGGGTGCGTGGCCAGTCTGGGTGAGGGGTTGAGGGCTGTTTGCAGCTGGTCACACACCCTTCAGGGTGGGGGTCCCCACTGGGGTGCCTGGCCAATCTGGGTGAGGGGCTGAGGGCTGTTTTCAGGCTGGCGGGTGACTGAAGCTCCCAACCGCTCCCTTTTTTCTTTTTTCCTTTTTAATTCTGGGCCAGCTTTAGCTCTGAGGCTCCAGCTCTTAGGCCTCCCCTGCATAAAGTAGGTAATGGAAACAATGTATAACTCCAGCTCTGACTCCAGCTCTGAGATCCCAGCTCACTGAAAGCTGGTTTCTGGGGGTTTTTTTAGCTTCTATATTTGTTAAAATGTTTCAAACTGCAGGCTCAGAGGCCGGCAAGGCAGGCTGGGAACGTTGGTTTCCTCCGTTACTGAAGCAAGCAAGCCTCATGTTAGTTTCAAGCTGCCTGGCTGCTGGCCGCCATCTTGGCTGACAGTTAATTTGCATATCTCCCTGATTAGCCAATGGGAAGGGTAGCGGTCGTACGCCAATTACCATGTTTCTCTTTTATTAGATTAGATTCTTGGGCCATATAAAATTATCAACTTAAAAATAAGCTTGCTGTATTTAAACATAATTAAATGTGTCAAACATTTAATTAACTCACCCCTTAATGCCTTGGCAGGGCCAGACCAAATGATTTAAGATGCCTTATATGGCCTGTGGGCCGGACTTTTCCCACACCTGATAAATCCTTAACAATTAGACAAAAATTGGGGGAGGAGGCTCATGCTCCCTCCATTTGTCTGCGAATAGGCTCTCCAGTATACAGTCTACTATAAAATAGGCGTTCATTGTGTGAATGAATACATGAATTAATATGTACACTTATTTTATATAAGTTGAATAGGTAACAGCCTATTGGAAAATTCTCTGGAGATCACTTACACAAGCTTACACATGAATTCTAAAAAGAAAATTTTTTAACTCTTTATTTGTGGCTTCTAATTCAATTGCATGTTCATGGAGAATTTCCCACTCATAAGTGGATCTTCATCATCTTGCAAATTGACCTGTGAGGTCCCACACAAGAAACATCATTCCAGCCCCACGATCTCTGTGAAGGATTATTCAGCATAACACAGCGCTCCCACTGATTATTGGGTTCGCCTGGATGCCAGAATCTGAAAGGGGAAAAATGTGGATGTGACTTCAAATAGTGAGAAGGGTTAGGGACAGTGAGGTAGGAGGCTGAGGGTAAACTGTACAGAAGTCAAAGCAGATTTGCCCAATCATTTCTCTTCTACTATTAGGCAGTGTTTTTCTCCATCTGTGTCTTTGGCATTTCCCTTGAAAACTGTGTCTATACACCGCCCAGTATGGTGTCATCTTATTGCATTAAACACCTTCCCAGCAGATATCCCAGAGGCCCTTCTATTTGTCCCTGCTCTATTCTAGGGGGATGTCAGCCACAAGCTTCCTGAAATGATGACATTTTACTCTGGTCCCAAGTCTTAATGTAGTTTGTTCCTTTTTTTTTTTTTTTTTCTAACTAACTGTTTTGGAGTCTAAAGAAATAGTTAAAATCTATGAATCTGCTGATTCCTGTTATCTTGGACATGTTATTTAATTTCCTTTATTTACATATCTAAAAAATAAAGAATAGAGTAAGATCCTTATATATTTCATGCAGTTGATATAAGAATCAAAAATAGTAATGTACTGCCCTGGCCAGTTTGGCTCAGTGCAGGGCCAGGCGTGTGCGGGAGGCAACCAATACATATCTTTCACATCAATGTTTCTCTCTCACTGTCTCTCCCCCTCCTTTCCACTCTCTCTAAAAATAATGGAAAAATATCCTCAGATGAGTATTAACAAAAACATAAAAATAAATTTTTAAAAACAGTAATGTACTAAAGTGCTTAAGAGTTTTAAAGGACCTACACAAATATGGGATATTGTAAAACTATCAGAATTTAGTTCATTTGCTTTATGAGAGATAAATACAGACAGTCCTTAGGTTACAGCGGACTCGGTGTACATCGTTTCGTGGTTACGCAGCCATTTCCCATTTATTTATAAAAAAAAAAAAGTTCCGTCATTTCGATGTATGTACTTTGTACATATTGCTTTATGTTTTTTATTATTTATCATAAATAAAGGTCAGAAATTCTTACCTTTCTTCCTTTTAAATTTTTTTTACTGTTTCACTTCATTACTGCTGTGTATGTGCTCCATGTGAGTGACTTAGGTGCTTATGTAGGTGGGTTCCAACTTACAGCGAAAATCGCGTTAAGTCGCGCCATAGGAACCGATCTCCCACGTAACCCGAGGACCTACTGTATTAACAATTGGTTATGATTTCAATTAACATGACTATGTGTTTATTTAGAGATACAAATGTGTGATCAAACACACAGAATTTGGCCCAACTGGTGTGACTCAGTGGTTGAGCATCGATCCATGAACCAGGGTCACAGTTCAATTCCCAGTCAGGGTACATGCCTGGGTTGTGGGCTCGATTGCCATTGGGGACATGCAGGAGGCAACCAATAGATGATTCTCTCTCATCATTGATGTTTCTGTCCCTCTGTCCCTCTCCTTTCCTTTCTCAGAAATCAATTGAAACATATTTAAGGGGGTGAAGGGACTTAAAAATAAAACATACAAACTTTGCTATCAAATAGACCTGGGTTTAAGGACCATTGTCACCAGTGCCAGATAACATATGCTGAGTTATCTAAACTCTCTAAACTCAGTTTCCTCAGCTCTACAATGAAAAATTAATAATCTGTGCTCCATAGGGTTCTTGTGATGATTCGATGAGATAATAAATAAAATTATTTAACTTAGTGCCAAGCGTTACAAGAAGCCTGAGCTATTTTATTTTCAAACCCGATACTTTGGACACTCTAAAATGCCTGATGATCCAGGACTCAGGATTCCTTTATCAAATTCTATACTCACGTGGCATTTGCATTGTATGGTGTCTGATCAACCCACCGCCAGTCTCCGTTACCCTCTGGGTCTAACAACCCCAGATAATACTCTTTGCTTTTATCCAGGTTCTGAATGATAAAATCCTGAGGAAATAAAAAAGAAGGAGTTATGGCCTTTGGAGTACTCTGGTTGAACTGAGTTCCTTATGGCCTTAGGGAGAGAGAAGAGAAGAAGAGGAGCCAGGAAGAGCCAGGAGGCCCTGCCCAGGAGGCCAGGCCTTCTCTGGCTGTGCAGTACAGGGTCATGGACATCCTGTGAGGCTACTGTTTGTCTGCATCTATTCAGGCTGCTACAACGAAAGACCACAGACTGGGTAGCTTATAAACAACACAGATACTTCTCACAGATCTGGAGGCTGGAATCCCCGGTCAGGGTAGGAGCCTGATTGGGCAAATCCCTCTTTCTGGGTCCTAGCTGGCTCCTTCTGGCTGTGTCCTCACATGATGGAAGGCGGGGCAGCTGTTTGGAGTCGCTTTTATAAGAACACTAACCTGATTTATGAGGGCTCCACCCTAATGACCTAAGCACCTCCCCAAACCCCCAATTCCTAATACCATTGCCTTTGGGAGTTAGAGTTTCAACATGTAAATTTGGAGAGGACACACACATTCAGAACATAGCAATGTTCAATATATATGGAAGTGATTTCTATCCATAATCATAATGAATTCTCATCTTAGACTCACTCCCACTCTCTTATTCACTAAGAGAGGCTATTCTTCAAACTTATGCATGAGTAAACTTTTTGCATATTGAATCCTTTTCTTTTCATAACCTCGGAGATTCTTTTACATATTTTATTCCACTATTTTACTTAATACCACTTCTCTATTAGTTAATAATATGTAGCCCAGCTGATGTGGCTTAGTGGTTGAGCATCAACCTATGAACTAGGAGGTCAAGGTTCGATTCCCAGTTGGGGCACATGCCCAATTTGTGGGCTCAATCCCCAGTGTGGGACATACAGGAGGCAGCCGATCAGTGATCCTCTCTCTTCATTGGTATTTCTATCTCTCTTTCCCTCCCACTTCCTTTCTCTGAAATCAATAAAATATATATATATTAAAAATAAATCAGTAATTTATAAAATATTTTCATGTTAAAATAATAAACTGATATTTCAGGCTGAAATACTTTCATCTCTCCACTCAACTCCCACATATTATATTTTAAATGTCTTCATTTATTTTGGGGGAGTTTAGTTTTATGGAAGCAGGAAGAAGGTGTGAAATGTAGAGGCTTAAGTAGCCTTTCCTATTTCATTGAAAGCCTTTTGCCACAGCACCAATATGCTGAATCAATGAAAGCATCCTCCTTAGGCAAGATAGGTGTACAAAACCCAGGCAGGATTGCTTATCTCATTGTCTATTAGAACATACCTGCTCTTCCTTGGTGTGGATCACCAGCAGGTGAGAATTCATTGCTGAGCAGCTGTTTTTACTCTCCGTCCAATTTTTGGTGTCAGTAGAAATAAAGTAGCAGTTCAAACTAAATGGCTTCCAATTCTTTGGACAGCAGCTCCAATCTCTCTCTGTATTGGCTGAAGACCATGTAGGTGCAATATAAGAAAAGTAATTTACAAAATGTATGTTACAATTGAGGGTCAAGGGGAACCACATGAAAACCAAGTCAGACTTGGAAAGACAAATACCATATGATTTCACTTACATGTGGAATCTAAAAAACAAAATAATAAAAAAATAGAAACATACAATAAAAAATAGAAACATACTCAGAGATACAAAGAACAGACTGGTAGTTACCAGAAGGGAAGGGGATTCGGGGGCCTAGTGAAAAAGATGAAGGGATTAAGTATTATAAATGGGAAGTTGTAAAATTATCCTGTGGATGTAAAGTAAGGATAGGGAATATGATCAATTATATTGCAATAACTGTGTATGGTGCCTAGTGGGTACTTGAAATATTGGGGGGATCACTTTATCTACACTAATAAAAGAGAAACATGGTAATTGGCATACGACCGCTACCCTTTTCATTGGCTAATCAGTGAGATATGCAAATTAACTGTCAGCCAAGATGGCGGCCAGCAGCCAGGCAGCTTGAAACTAACATGAGGCTTGCTTGCCTCAGTGACGGAGGAAACCAACGTTCTCGCCTGCGGCTGCAGGCCTCTGAGCGGGCAGTTTCAAACATTGTAACAAATACCTCCGGACTTCAGCCAGCAGATTCGCAACATTGTAAGCAAAGGCCAGAAACCTACTTTCAGCTGCGGAGGCCTAAGAGCTGGAGCCAAGCCTCAAGGTAAAGCTGGCCCAGAATTAAAAAAAAAAAAGAAAAAGAAAAAAAGGAGCGGTTGGGAACTTCAGTCACTCCCAGCCTGAAAACAGCCCTCAACCCCTCACCCAGACTGGCCAGGCACCCCAGTGGGGACCCCCACCCTGATCCAGGACACCCTTCAGGGCAAACCAGCTGGCCCCACCCATGCACCAGGCCCCTACCCTATATAGTAAAAGGGTAATATGCCTCCCGGCACCAGGATCAGCATGACAGGGGGCAGCGCCCAAACCCCCTGATCGCCCTGCGGCTCTGTGTGTGACAGGGGGTGGGGCCACACCCCCTGTGCAGCCCTGCTCTGTGCCTGATAGGGGGGAGTTCCCCAACCCCCACCCCCCATGGGCCCTGCTCTGTGTGTGATGGGGTAGAGCCATAACCTCCCCATCGCCCTGCCCTGAGTGTGAGAGTGGTGGCACCCTAACCCCCTGATCAGCCCTGCTCTGTGGGTGATAGAGGGTGGTGCCCCAACCCCCTGATTGGCCCTGCTCTGTGCATGACAGGGGGTGGCACCGCAACCTCCCCATCGACCCTGCCTTGAGTGTGACAGGGGACGGTGCCCCAACCCCCTAACTGGCCCTACCCTGAGCGTGACTGAGGGTGGCATCACAACCTCCCAATCTGTGTGCACTTGTGGGGAGGGGTCCCTCAGCCCGGCCTGTGCCCTCTTGCAGTCTGGGACTCCTCAGGGGATGACCACCTGCTTGCTTAGGCCTGCTCCCCGGGGGATTGGGCTTAAGATGGCAATCAGACATCCCTCTGGCAGCCCAGCAGCCCTCGGGGGATGTCCACTTGACAGCAGGGAGCAGACCTAAGCTGCAGTCGGTCATCCTTAGCACTGCTGAGGAGGCAGGAGAGGCTCCCACCACCACCGCTGTACTGGCAGCCATCAGCCTGGCTTGTGGCTGGCTGAGCAGAGCTTCCCCATGTGGGAGCGCACTGACCACCAGAGGGCAGCTCCTGCATTGAGCCTCTACCCCCTGGTGGTCAGTGTGTGTCATAGTGACCAGTCATTCCCAGTCTTTCTGCTCTTAGGGTCAGTTTGCATATTACCCTTTTACTATATAGGATAGATGCCTGTTGCACGGGTGGGGACCAGCTGGTTTGCCCTGCAGGGTGTCCCGGATCAGGGTGGGGGTCCCGCTTGGGTTCCTGGCCAGCCTGGGTGAGGGGCTGATGGCTGTTTTCAGGCTGGCCACACCCCCTTTAGGGTGGGGGTCCCCACTGGGGTGCCTGGCCAGTCTGGGTGAGGGGCTGAGGGCCATTTTCAGGTTGGCAGGTGACTGAAGCTTCCAGCCTCCCCTTTTTTTCTTTTTCTTTTTTATTCTGGGATTTATTTACCTTCTTTAATTGAAACATTGTTGCCATCACTGCCCCTCCCAGCTCTGAGGCCCCGGCCAGCTGAAAGCAGGTATCTGGGGTTTGTTTAGCTTCTATAATTGAAACTCTGTTGCTTTGGGGCTCAGAGCCAGGCTGTGGCAGGTGGGGAACCTTGGTTCCTCCATCACTGGAGCAAGCAAACCTCCTACTCACTTCAGCTGCGTGGATGCCGGCCACCATCTTTGTTGGCAGTTAATTTGCATATCTCCCTGATTAGCCAGCCAATGGGAAGCATAGCGGAGGTACGGTTAATTACCCTTTTTGTCTTTTATTAGGTAGGATTCTATTGCACACTTAATAGACTAAAGTATAGTGTAAACATAACTTCTATGGGCATGGAGAAACCAAAAAACTGTGTGATTCACTTTATTGCAATATTCACTATATTTCAGTGTCCTGGAACCAAACCCAAGGGCAGAAGAGACAAATCTCACATGCACAAATATTTCAAATAAATTATATAGATGCTTGTTATGGACTTAATGGTGGTCCTTTAAAATTCATATGTTAAAGCTATAACTCTCAATATGATTATGGAGCTAGAGTCTTTAAGAGGAAACTAAGGTTAAATGAGGTCATAGGGACATTAACCCAATAGGACCTGGGTCTTATAAGTCTTATAAGAAGAGAAAGAAATCAGCAGAAATCATTCTCTCCCTCCCCCACCTCTCTCTCTCTCTATCTATCTCTATCTCTTTCTCTTTCTCTTTCTCTCTCTCACAACATGCCCACAGAAAAGAGGCTATGTGAAGACACAGCAAGAAGGTGCCTGTGTACAAATGAGGAAGAGAAGTCTCACCACACCACAAACCAACTCTTCTAGTACCTTGGACCTCTAGCTTCCATAACTGTGAGAAAGAAATTTTCTGTTGTTTAAGCCACCAGTCTGTAATATTTTATTATGGAAGGCTAAGTAGACTACTACAAACTTAGCTACAAACGTGGTGGCTACTATAATAATGAAAGTGGCTTTAACACTGGATGATGGGTAGAGGCTAGAAGAGTTTTGAGGTGCATGCTAGAAAAAGCCTAGGTTGCCTTGAAAGAGCTGTTGGTAGAAATATGGATGTAAAAGATTATTCTGGTGAGGCCTTAGAAAGAAGAGAGCTGTAGAGAAAGCTTCTGTCATCTTGGAGAGCACATATATTACAATTAAATGGAATGTTGGTAGAAATACGAACATTAAAGATGCTTCTGGTGAAGTCTCAGATGAAATTTAAAAATGTTGTTGGAAATTGGAGGAAAGGCTATTCTTATTTATTTTTTAAATCCTCACCTGAGGATATATTTTTATTGATTTAGAAAGAGAGGAGGAGGAGGAGGAGGAGGAGGAAGAGGAGGAGAAAGAGGAGAGAGAGAGAAACATCGACCAGTTGCCTCCTGTACAGACGATCAAGCCACGAACTAGGTATGTGCCCTGACTGAGAATCGAACCCACAACCTTTTGGTGTATGGGAGGACGCTAAGCCACCTGTCCAGGGTAGAAAGGCTATTCTTGTTCAAGAATGGGAAAGAACCCAGCCGTGTGGCTCAGTGGTTGAGCGTCAACCTATGAATCAGGAGGTCACAGATTCTTGATCAGGGCACCTCCCCACGTTGTGAGCTCAATCCCTAATGTGGGGCGTGCAGGAGGCAGCAGATCAATGATTCTCTCTCATCATTGATGTTTCTATATCTCTCTCCCTCTCCTTCCCTGAAATCAATAAAAATATATATATATTTTTTTTTATTGCTTAAAGTATTACAAAGGGTATTACATATGTATCCATTTTATCCCCCCGCCCTAGACAGTCCCCTAGCCTCCCCTATCACCCAGTGTCTTATGTCCATTGGTTATGCTTATATGCATGCATACAAGTCCTTTAGTTGATCTCTTACCCCCCTACCTCCTGCCCCCCAACCCACCCCGGCCTTCCCACTACAGTTTGACAATCTGTTTGAGGCAGCTCTGCCTCTGTATCTATTATTGTTCAAAAGTTTATAATGGTCTCTATTGTCCATGAATGAGTGAGATCATGTGGTATTTTTCCTTTATTGACTGGCTTATTTCACTTAGCATAATGCTCTCCAGTTCCATCCATGACGTTGCAAATGGTAAGAGTTCCTTCCTTTTTACAGCAGCATAGTATTCCATCGTGTAGATGTACCACCGTTTTCTAATCCATTCATCTACTGATGGGCACTTAGGCTGTTTCCAGATCTTAGCTATGGTGAATTGTGCTGCTATGAACATAGGGGTGCATATATCCTTTCTGATTGGTGTTTCTGGTTTCTTGGGATATATTCCTAGAAGTGGGATCACAGGGTCAAATGGGAGTTCCATTTTCAGTTTTTTAAGGAAACTCCATACTGTCTTCCATAGTGGCTGCACCAGTCTGCATTCCCACCAGCAGTGCACAAGTGTTCCTTTTTCTCCACAACCTCTCCTGCACTTGTCGTTTGTTGATTTGTTGATGATAGCCAGTCTGACAGGTGTGAGATGGTACCTCATTGCTGTTTTGATTTGCATCTCTCGGATGATTAGTGACTTTGAGCATGTTTTCATATGTCTCTTGGCTTTCTGAATGTCCTCTTTTGAAAGGTGTCTATTTAGGTCCTTTGCCCATTTTTTGATTGGATTGTTTATCTTCCTTTTGTTAAGTTGTATGAGTTCCCTATAAATTTTGGAGATTAGGCCCTTAGGGAAAATTGGACAGATATATGCAAGAAAATGAAACTAGACCACCAACTTACACCATATACAAAAATAAACTCAAAATGGATAAAGGACTTAAATGTACGACAGGATACCATAAAAATTCTAGAAGAATCCAAAGGCAAGAAAATTTCAGACATATGCCGAAGCAATTTCTTCACTGATACAGCTCCTAGGGCACTTGAAACTAAAGAAAAAATGAACAAATGGGACTACATCAAAATAAAAAGCTTCTGCACAGCAAAAGAAACCATCAACAAAACAACGAGAAAACCCACTGTGTGGGAAAACATATTTGCCAAAAATATATTTTTAAAAAAGAATTTGCTGAATTGTGTTCTAATATTTGGGGGAAGTAAAATTTGTGAGTGAAAAGCTTGGATATTTAGCAGAGCAGATTTCTAAACAAAGCATTAAAGATACAACCTAGTTTATCCTTACTGCTTATAGTAAAATGCAAGATGAAAGAGATAAATTGAAAAAAGTGTTATACAAAAAAGAACCAGAACGTGAAGATCTGGAAAATTCCTACCCTGTCTATATCGTAAAAGATGAGAAATCATGTTCTGAAGAGAACATCAAGGATGTAGCTAGACATTTACTTCATAAAGAAATTCCCTGATAGATCAACCAAAGGACTTGTATGCATGCATATAAGCATAATCAATGGACACAGACACCAGGGGTTGAGGGCATGAGCGGGAGGAAGGGGGCAATGGGGGGATGAGGACACAGATGTAATACTTTAATAAAGAAAGAAAAAAAAGTAAAAAAAAAAAAATTCCCAATGGATTTAATCAGCCATTTCAGCTGAAGTAAGAAATTGAAATAAGATTATACCAGCAAAAATATTGCCAGTTGGCGAGGATGCGGAGAAAAAGGAACCCTCGTGCGCTGCTGGTGGGAATACAGACTGGTGCAGCCACTGTGGAAAACAGTATGGAGTTTCCTCAAAAATTTAAAAATGAAACTCCCATTTGACCCAGTAATTCCACTTCTAGGAATATATCCCAAGAAATCAGAAACACCAATCAAAAAGGATATATGTACCCCTATGTTCATAGCAGCACAATTTACAATAGCTAATATTTGGAAACAGCCTAAGTGCCCATCAGCAGATGAGTGGATTATAAACCTGTGGTACATCTACACAATGGAATTCTATGCTGCTGTAAAAAAGAAAGACCTCTTACCACTTGCAACAGCATGGATGGGCCGGGAGAGGATTATGCTAAGCGAAATAAGCCAGTCGGAGATAGATAAATATCACATGATCTCACTCATTTGTGGAATATAATGAACTACATAAACTGAGGGACAAAAATAGATGCAGAGATATAGAAGAATCAAACAGACAGACCAACCTCAGAGGGAAGGTGGGAGGGGGGAGGTTAAGAGATCGACCAAAGGACTTATATGCATGCATATAAGCATAACCCATGGACACAGACAGTAGCAGGGTGAGGGCATGTGCTGGGAGGTGGGAATGGTGGGGGAAAGGTCAATGGAAGAAAAAGAAGACAAATGTAATACTTTAAACAATAAAGATGTTTAAAAAAAAAAAAAAAAAAAGAATGCACTGAAACCAGAAAAAATACATATATTGCCAGCTGGGACTAATGGGGACTGAGAAAATGGGGCAGAATGAATAAAGCTATTGAACTTCTGTTGTTCTACAGCACGAGACAATAGAGCTACTGACTTTAATTAACATGTGTTATATTTCAAGAAAAGGGAAGAATGACCCAAGGATGATTCAGAGATCATCAGGATTGCCACTCCAACCCACAGGCCAAGGGAGCAAGGCAATTTCCTCCTTGGTTTCGGAAAGTGGGGCAATCTTCTCGGCTTCAGTGGCCCAATCTTCTTGGTTTCAGTGGGCCAGAATACAACTGCCCAGTGCCTCAGGGGCAAGGCATCCCCACAATCCACAGGACAGAGACACCATGTAGGACCATGCGGGTGACACTGTCATTCAAGTTGGCCCAAGCATCAAGCCAAAGAAGATTATTCTCCAACCTTAAGATACAATGATATTTGTCTTTCTCTGTCTGGCTTATTTCACTTAGCATAACAATCTCTAGGTACATCCGTGCTGTCGAAAATGGTAAGATTTCATTATTTTTTAGGGCCAAGTATACAATTCTATTGTATACATGAACCCCAACTTTTTTATCCACTTGTCTATTGATGGGCATATGGATTGCTTTTACACCTTGGCTATTGTAAACAATGCTGTAATGAACATCGTGGTGCATATATGATATCACTTATATGTGTGGACTCTAAACAAAACACTGGGGAGCGGGACAGTGAAATAGGTAAAGGGATGAAGAAATACAAATGGAAAAAAACAGAAATACAAATGGGAAGTTATAACATAGTCCCGTGGATGTAAAGTACAGCAAAGGAAATATAGTCAACAATTTTGTAATAACTATGTATGGTGCCAGGTGGGTACTTGAAATACCAGGGGGAACGCTTTATAAAGTATATGATTGTCTATACACATAAAGCTAATACAAAATAATGTTTAATGTAAACTGTAATGAAAAATAAAATTTTAAAAAGATACAATGGCCCTTTTTCTTGCTCGGTTTTGAACTTGCTTGAAACACATTTATCCTCTCTTCTTCCTGATTTCTCCATTTTGGAAAGGGAATGTCTATGCTATGGCTGTCCCACTGAATTCTGGAAGCACATAACTCATCTGGTTTTATAGGTTCACAATTGGAGAGGAATCTTGTCTCGGGATGAATCATACTTTGAGTCTTACCTATACCTGATTTAGATAACACTCAAATCAGACTTTGGACTTTGAGTTGATACTGGATGCGTTAAAACGTTGGGGCCTGTTGGGACAGAGTGAATATATTTCTTATGCAAGAAGGATATGAATTTGGGGTAGAATGTTATGGACTAAATTGTGTTCCCCAAAAATTCATATGTTGAAGCCCTAATCTCCAATGTAGTCGGGACTTTAAGAAGATAATGAATATTAAATAAGGTCAAATGGTGAAATCCTAATCCAATAGAACTAGTGTTTTTATAAGAAGAGGAGACACCAGATATATATATATAATCAGTCTCTCTCTCTCTCTCTCTCTCTCTCTCTCTCTCTCTCTCTCTCTCTCTCTCTCTCTCAAGTTCTATCTCTATATGCACAGAGAAGGTGGCCATCTGTAAACCAGAGAGAGAGGCCTCAACAGAAACTAACACTGCTAGTGACCTTAGACTCCCAGGCTCTAGAACTGCAAAAAAATAAATGCCTGTTGTTTAAATCACCCAGTTTGTAATACAGGTTTTCCCCACTATCCAAAAGTAAAGTGTTCTTATGAAATCTTTTGTAAACTGAAATGGTATAAACTGAAGAAGCAATTATTATTTAATTTATGTAGAAAAATTTTCCAGTATTTCCAGACCGCCCCATCCCCCACAAAATAACCTCTCGTAGGTTCTTCTAATACTTTAGCATACATCTTGCTTTAAAACTAGGTGGTGGGTAGAGGCTAGAAGAGTTTTGAGGTGCATGCTAGAAAAAGTGTACGTTGCCTTGAAGGGGTTGTTGGTAGAAATATGGGGCCAGGTAGATACTTGAAATATCGGGAGATGGGGGGGACACTCTGTAAAGTACATGATTGTCTCACCACTATGTTGTACACCTGAAACTAATAGAGAATAATATTGAATGTAAACTGTACTTGAAAATTTAAAACAAAAACAAAAACATTTAAGACTATTTTCTTGTCTGGCCAGTGTAGCTCAGTGGTTGAGTGTAGACCCATGAACTAGAGGTCATGGTTCAATTCCCAGTCAGGGCACAACACCAGCGTGGTGTTGCAGGCTTGATCCCCAGTAGGGGGCATGCAGGAGGCAGCCAATGTATAACTCTCTATCATCATTGATGTTTTTATCTCCCTCTCCCTTCCTCTCTGAAATCAATAAAAACATTTTTTAAAAGAGTATTTTCTTATACAACTATATTAAAGATATTCATATATGAATTTCATATCCTATATATTTATATACCTAAGGCTTGAAATGATCATGAGACTCAGCCTGTTGGTGCAATATACTTGTGAATCTTTTCAGAAATATTGATTGGGGATATTTACACAGTATAGTCAACAACTAAATTATAGACACATTAATTTTTACCTTCCATGGTCAAATTTTCTTTCATACATTCCAATGCTGTGTGATTAACTTCTTTTATAGCCTTTTTTTCTTTAAGAAGCTGAGAATACTTTTGAAAAAAAACTGAAACAGACAATAAAATCATTCATTTTCCTGATAGTGTTATGAATTTGCTTATTATTATTACTTTCTTGAATGCTTTATAGAAACAACATCTACCAATGCCCAGTTACTTGAGTAGAAAGATCCTGACTATGGGAAAGATTTCCTATCACCCATATTCAATCTATACTAATAAAAGCTTAGGTGGTCCTCATGCCCTCGTGCAACACCCTCACGTCATCACAAGATGGCTGCTACAAGATGGCTGCCACCCTTGCAATGGTTATCAGTAATATCCCAGGGTTCCTTATTAGTTTTCTTTCTCTTTGACCTCCTGCAATACTTGACCCTAGTTCTCTCCCCACTTTCAGCCAGGACCAATGAGCCCAGTCCAGACTGCCAAATCACAAAATCATGAGCTAAATAAGTAGCTGCTGTTTTCATCCACTACGTTTTAGATTGGTTTATTAAGCAGCCAAAGATAATTGATACAATCATCTTCAGGGGGAAAATTCACCCTCTTTAGGATTGTACACAACACTCTTCATGATCTGAGCCCCACTTCTTTCTTCAACCTACAACTTCATTTCTCACAGTTCACTTAGCACCGTATGTTCCAATCATTTATTCTTAGGTTTCCTCACATTTCCCATGTTCTCTCACATCTCTATGCCACCTCCTTCAGGGAGTCTATCTCAGCCTCCATTGCTTTTATCTGTACAACACTACCATACAATGTTGTAACCACGGGTTCATGTGACCGGTTACTATCACTTTCTGAACTTCAGTGACTATGGCTTGTACTTTGGCACACTGTCTGACATAAAGCAGATGACCATCATTGCTTATTGAATGATCAGATGAATGAATAAAATATCTACCCAGATATATATTGGTTTTTATTCCTCTTATCAATTTGATAAATTCTTAAAGCCTAAGATATGCAGAAATCTATCTGTTTGCCAAGTTGCCTTTTAGATCTCATGTCTTGGATAGGACAGAAATAATTAAGGTAAAAATTCAATGGGAAACTCTACCTGAATATTTCTTCCCATATCCTTGTTCACCTGCTCGTCTCAAAATATGTATGTGTGCACTCAAAAAGTCCTGGCCTTAGAAACACAAAGGAAATCTAAATCTGTCCTCATACAACTGTCTAGTGTGAAGATGGTACCCTATTTCGCTCTATAACACAAACACACAGACACACATATACTCTTAAATTTCTATAGAGTCTATAGAGTGAATTCCATTATTTTTATAGAAAAGTGACTCAATTCAAATTTAAAAGCAGCATTTGTAATGGATTCCCACTAATTATACCATCCCTCAGAGAACACATTTTACCAGATTTCTGAATAAACCCCTTGTTAAATATAAAAATCTAATGGATACCCTCTGTTTGTGTAAGGCAGACATTCATTATAGTTTCATTGGGATACTTACTGATAAAAGCGATAAAAAATGAGATTGCCAATAATAGCAGAAGTATCAGCAATGAGGGTAAGAGTGCCTTGGGAAAACCAGGGTTACTTTTGTGAAGGCTGGTCTTCTCTTTGGGAGCTAAAGAAGAAATTAAATTAGTTTTATCAATAGTAAATTTTGCCCGGCCGGGTGTGGCTCAGTGGTTGAGCGTTGACCCAGGAACCAGGAGGTCACCGGTTCGATTCCTGGTCAGAGCATATGCCCAGGTTGTGGGCTTGATCCCCAGTGAGGGGCATGCAGGCGGCAGCCAATCAATGATTCTCTCTCATCACTGATGTTTCTATCTCTCTTTCCCTCTCCCTTCCTCTGTGACATCAATAAAAATATATATATATAAAAAATAGTAAATTTTGATCATTAGTTACTCTTTCTCCTTCTCTTCTTCTTCTCCCTTTTTTGGGTGGCATACTATTACTAACAATATGACATTGGAAATAATATAAAAATGGAAAGGAAATGTGTTCATTGCATAAACTTTGGAAAATACATTAAAAGCACAAATCCCTACTATTGAGGACAACTAATGTTAATGTTTTGGTATATATTCTTCCAGCAATTTTTAGAGTGTTTATATACATGCACATTTTCCCAGATGATTGACACACCATATATACTCGTTTCTGATCTATTATTTTCTTATATGCTATTTAATAAACATTTTTATTCCATATTTTCTTCTACTCCACTCTCTATTGTGGTTGCATAGTATTTCATTATATATTTAAGTGATCTTCCAGACTATTTCCATTTTTATTGAATTTTTTGAAGTTATAGTGGTTAATAAAATTATATAGGTTTCAAGCATACAATTCTATAATATATTATCTTTGTATTGTATTGTGTGTTCATCACCCAAAGTCTAGTCTCTTTTCATCACCATTTATCACCTCTTTACCCTCTTATACCTGCCTCCACCCCACCATACTGTTTTTATATCTATGAGGTTTATTTGTTTTGTTTTGTTTTGTTTTTGCTTAATCTCATCACTTATTTCACCCAGGTTCTTAAGCCCCCTCCCCTCTGACAACTTTCAGTCTGTTCTCTGTATCTATGAGTCTGTTTCATTTTGTTTCCAATTTTAACTACTTTAAATAATGCCATAGCAGATACATCTTTATAATCATCCCTTATCACATTCATAGGATAAGGTCAGTCCATTTTAGTCAATATTTCATGGTTAAAAATTATTTTTCCCAAGTAATTATATATTGCCAAATATACTGTGATCTCATTTTTAGAAAAAAATGCATATATACATTTATGTGTGTGTGTGTGTGTGTGTATATATATATATATGTCTGGGAGGATATACACTAAAAATGTAAGTTATAGTTATTACTAGGTGGTAAGAACAAAATTTAAATTTTTATGTACCTCTAATTTTTTTCTACAATGAACATTTTAACATATAATAAAGAAGTTTCATACATGTTAAGAGTTAAAACAGTTTTCTGAGTTTTCTCCATCTCTCCACAGAAGAGTTTTAGAATACCTAAGCAATCATGACTGCCCTCTCACAGCTGCTTAGACTCTACACACGTTTTTCCTCTCTTTTGCTCTATATCTGAGATATCACAGGTGCTACTCAAGTTACATTTTATCTACTCCAAAACTAAGTTGAGTCCATCTCAGAGATTCAGAATGCAATGGATTTTCTCATTACAGAGCAATTTCCCTTGAGATATAAGGGACTTTCTTTATACAACTTTCTAGTCTTTTATCTGAAATGATCTTTTGTTCCCCTTTAGTCCAGTATTAACAAGGTTTTGTTAATGCACCTACAGCACTCTTCCCCCACACTCCTCTCCTCTAACTGGTCAAGAAACAACGTTCATCACTCTACAAGGGCTATGGATAATTTAGTAGGCTTTGTCATTTCTGACTGCAGTCTTACTGAGCCTTACAGGAGGCCAGCTTTCTCCCATAATTACCATTCTCCTGAGCTCAGGACTATAGCAGACTTCTTACAGCTCAGTTTTGTTACAGTACAAATGTGCAGTCCTTAATACTTATCTTCAGGCAACATAATCTTCTGAGAATTCTATATTTCCAAACCGTGGTCAATCAGAAAACCAGCATCTATTATCACCTATGCTTTGTTTATAGTATTCTCTCTTCATTCTTCATCTCATCATTAATTCCGACCACCAGGAAATGTTTCTTACCTGCAGGAGGCTCTGATTTGGTGCCTAAAGACGTAGATTCATTTTTGAAGCTCACTTCAGCATAAGTGATCTCTGAAGTCATATTGAGATTGTCTGCTCTCTTCAAAAAATCCTTAGTATCTCTTCCTTAAAACATCTTAAAATGAAAATTAAACATGATGGTAACTTGTCATACTTCCTATCATGCAACTACCAGTAGATGAGAACAGCAGCTACAGATATACAAATTTCCCTGAGAGGAATCTCACAAGAACTTAAAACCTCAAGGCAGAGGCTCATTCTCCAGGACCAGCACAGTGGAAATTATAGTCTTTAAACACACGCTAGCAAAAGTAATAAAAGTAGGATCTCAAAAAGTAGAAGAAAGAATAGGAGGGACAAGAAAAGAGGAACTAAACAATTAGAGAAATCTTTCATGAGAACTGTGTACTCTGAACTCACCAGCAAGAATAAAATTCAAGTATTTGTGCGCATCCACATGCAAACATAATTATTTGTAGACCAACGAATCTTGGCATATACTCACTTAGCCTGCGTTTTCCTCACCTTTTGTGGCTTATTAGGCAAGTTTTAGGGGCCACATTCTAAGAGGATCATTGACAAAAATTTACATCAACTTCCCGCTTTCAACAGTCAGCATCTTCTAATGTATTGGGGAAGTGAAACTGTAGACTGTATGCCTTCTGAATCTTCTCCTCAGTGCTGTCTGCTTTTCCCTGTTCTTAACTAACTCCATCATGAATCTCCATTTATTTTGCCCCAGTCACATCCAGC
Organism: Myotis daubentonii; assembly: GCF_963259705.1. Classification (NCBI taxonomy): domain Eukaryota; kingdom Metazoa; phylum Chordata; class Mammalia; order Chiroptera; family Vespertilionidae; genus Myotis; species Myotis daubentonii. The sequence goes on from NC_081841.1 coordinate 22,672,466, forward strand.
AGCTTCTGAACGCAGCTCTCTTTTTTGGATGTTAAAGGAGTAGGCCACCCTTCTCTAGTCCATCCTTCTCTATCACTTTAATACCCACAACAGCACAACAAAAGACTATACAGGTATATACAACTACTTTTTAACAGTTAGGATAATTTAATGAAATCACAACTTAGAAGGAGATAAACTTAGTGCTAAATATGATTTTTTCCAAAGGCCAAGATAAAAACTCTCCAAAAATTAAATCCTCTGTGTGAAATCTTTCCACAGACTGGCTCCCGGCTCACACCTAATTCAGCTTCCCCCAAATAATCCTCCTTTGAATCCCTCCCACTTACTAACTCATCCCACCCCTATAAAACACACACACACACACACACACACACACACACACACACACACACGTATATTTATTTCTATATCTAAAAATATTTAATATATGAGTTCTCACTAATATCTCTAATTTTAATCCAACACCAAAGAGTTCATTCCAGTTTTCTCCCTTTCTACAACTCCCTTCTGTGACAGTAAGAAATCTGCTTTCATTATCTTGAACTTCTTCCTTATTTGATCAATCCTCTAGATATAACCAATCTTCTATTCTTGTTGCCACTTCCTCCCTAAGAAGTCTTCTCTCCCTGAATAGGCTCTGATCCCCCAGTACAGGCCCCACTGTTATCGATGGCCTCTTCATTCTTCTTGGGCATTCTTGCACAAGTCCAGTCAACCCCAGACACATCATTCTCACCTTGCTCAGCTCTGACACCCTATGCTAGTAAGAAAGCACTCCTTGCTGTCTCTGGACTCTGATTCTGATGATAGCCCCTAACCTCCTCTTGGAGTGCATCCTTACCCCACTTAGGCTCTAACATCCTCATGTGTGTAAGTCCTCCTCTCCCTGCCTGGGCTCTGCCTCTTCACATTGGGCTGCCCCACCATGTGGACAGCCTCCTTATCCTGCTAGCCTCTGAAACCCACAGCAGTAAGGGAAAGGAAGAGCTAATTCTTAAAAATTTTTCTAGCGAATTCTACTGGACCTAACAAGCACTTGCATGTGAACAAGTGTGCATGCACACACCCTCCTCCCAATAGTAATCATTGATTGTCAGAGGCTTAGTTATCTAAGCTTATAAGGAGAAAGCAATACATGTTCCTAAAGGCATCTCTCTTTCCATGGAGTAAGTCACATTCTAACTGGATTACATTATATCGCAAGTAACCCCAAAATCTGAGTGTCTCACAACAAACATTTATTTTTCCTTCACATGACATGTGGGCTTAGAGTCCGCTTCATGTTTACTATAACTCTGCTTGGCACTTCATCAAGTATTTTCTGATTCTGGAACCTAGGATCATAGAGTAGCTTCTTGTAAACTAAAACATATAGTAACATTCAAATTCTCTATTCAGATAATGTGTACATTATTTCCACTCTGACTCCATTGGCCTGTGCAAGTCACATGAACAAACCTGTGAATGGGGCAGGGAAATACACTCTACCTACAGAAAGTCATGTCAAGGGCAGCAAAATTTCTCACAGAAAGAAAGAAACACTTGAGAACAATAATACAATCTACCCCAATCCCTTTGTCATTTGGTTTGCCATAACAGGTTGGCTTAAACAACAAACATTTATTTTACACATTTCTATTGATTGGGAAGTCCAAGATCAAGGTGCCAAAAGATGCAATATCTGGAGACACTCTTACCCCTTCCTAAATCAGAGATTGCCCTCTTCTCGCTGCTTCCTCATATGGAGTCTTTTATAAGGACATTCATGAAAGGTCCCATTCAAGAAAGCTCCATCCTCATGACTTAATCATCTCCCAAAGCCCCTCCCCCTACTAATACTATCACATTGGTGTTAAAATGTCAACATATGAATTTAGGGGACACAAACAGCCAGTCCATAGCACTCTTTAAATTATTTAGCCAAGAGATCTCTAGAGTAGTAATCTCCAAAATGGAGCATCCAAGTGCCCCAGGTGGTATAAAAAAGGATCCTCTAGGGCACAGAAATAAAATACTAGAACTTCTATTTATATGTATTTAAAATGTTAAGGAAAATAAACTTTACTAATATCGTATGGATTGAGTGTAGGTTGCATGGCATGTGCAGTAGTGGAACTATCATAAGGAAAAAGGGTGGAGGTTCCACAACTCTAAGTTGATGTTGTACCTTTATTTGTTCATTCACTTTCTGCATGTGGCATCAAATCTGTGCAATCACGAGTTTGGCTGGCCTTTTTACCCAGTTCCTGGAGAGTAGCCACTAAATCCTTATATTTCCTGAGTAATAGGAATGCCTTTGTTATTTATGGTGAGCCTTAATATGTTATATTAATAAAGTCACTCATAGTGGACCCCTAGATAGTTTATGCTAACCAGATGATTAAATATGGGGACTGGCCAAGCCATAAAGACCAACTATTAGAGGATCAGAGGGTTGGGGTTTTGAGCTGTAAGATATCAGTCCAGACAGGAGAGGGAAGCTGGAGATAGAGTTCAACTTTGTATAAAATTATTTAGTCAAGCATGCCTATTGAAGGGGTTCAAAACAGGTCTCCCCAAGATGTGACATTTTGGCATGTAAATTAGGTGCTTTGAGTTGAAGGACTTATGAAAAACTTTTACCTCTCTCTTTAAAAATTTCAATAGGGCCCTTGCCCATAATAAGACATTACTTTTTATGATTTATCTAATTATTGAACATCTTCCCTTCTTGTTCTGTGAATGACCTTCTTCCCCTGTGAAGCCCCAAAATACCTTACCTCATCCTTAGCGCAAAATTCCACATACCCCATTTTACCTTACTGTCCCTGAGCCTCTGATGTATGTGGGGTTCTCATACATATGTAATTAAATTTAGTTATTTTCTCTTGTTCAACTAGTTCATGTAGATTTAATTATTAGACTGGCCAGAAGACCATGGAAGGGTAGAGAAAATTTCTTCTTTCCCATGCTATGTGATAAATGTTAATAAAAACTTTGGGCACCAAGGCTCAGGTGAGCTCCCCTGGTTGCCAATACTCTGTGTATGGTCACACATTAATGTGCCAGGAAGGTGACACATCCATGGGGACAATGAAAGCTTCCCAATTTGGATCCTCCTAGATCTCACCCTATATGCCTCTCCCTCATAGTTTGAGTGTTATGGGTTTATAGGAGGAAGACTACACAGGTGAAGTAACATTTTCATCACATTATATCAAAGGCATATGCCATGAATATGTCTTATCATTGATGTTGTTAACCTTTCTCACCTGGTCAAGGTAGTGCTTACCAGGTTTCTCCATTATACATGGTGGAGCAAAAGTAGGTTTATAGTTATTCCTATCAACACTAATAAAAGAGAAAAATGGTAATTGGCGTACAACGATACCCTTTTCATTGGTTAATCAGGGCTATATGCAAATTAACTGCCAACTAAGATTGGCAGTTAACTGCCAACAAGATGGCGGTTAATTTGCATATGTAGGCACAATGCAGGGAGGCGAAAGGGAAAGCAGGAAGAAGCCCCCTGCCACTGACAGTGATTGGAAACCCAGGGGGGAGCTAAGAGCTGGGGGGCAGGGCAAAGGCGGCCCTGGGGCCGCCTTTGCCCTGCCCCCCAGCCATGATCAGAGAATCAGGTGCCTTTGCCGCCCTGGCCAGTGATAGCAGGAAGTAGGGGTGGAGCCAGCGATGGGAACTGGGCACGGTCGAAGCTGGCAGTCCCAGGAGCTAGGGGCCCCTTGCCTGGGCCTAAAGCGAAGCCCACGATCGTGGGGCCGCTGCAGCTGTGGGTTCCCACTGCCCGGGCCGGATGCCTCAGCCAGAGGCATCCTGCAGGGGCAGGGGCGGAGCCCGCGCAATCGCGGCACCCCCCCCCCCCCCCCCCCCCCGCCGCTGCCACTGCAGGTCCCCGCTGCCCGGGCCGGACGCCTAGGCCAGAGGCGTCAGGCCTGGGCAAGGGGCCGATCCTGCGATTGAAGGGTGATGGGGGTCAACGCCTGAGGGCTCCCAGTATGTGAGAGGGGGCAGGCTGGGCTGAGGGACACTCCCCCATACACACCCGGTGCACGAATTTCGTGCACCGGGCCCCTAGTAGAAAATAATACAATAATTAATAAATAATAATACCAAAATAAGCTCTATGTTTTGCATACTCACAATTGTAAAACTACTTTTGCCCCACCCTGTATTCTTCCTGCTCCCTTTCCATATTGTGTTCTTTGGAAGTTAGTCACCTAACATACCCCACAGGCAAGGCCAGGGAAGGGAGTTTCACCTCCTTCAGGGGAAATTATCTAAATAAATTATTTAGAATTCTAATGCATAGGAAATTTGTCTATTCCCCATTCATTAACTCCCTTATTTATTTGTATAAGTCTGGATATTTTGAAGGTTTAATTTGTGTTGTAATCTAATACTACATTTATTTTGTCGCTCAGATTCCAGCTTTGGCCATTGAGGAGTCCTTTCTTTTCTTTTTTACTTTAAATACTTTTTAATTTTTTAATTACAGTACCATATAATCCTAATATATAAAAAGCCAGGGGCTGTCACAACCGAAACAACCGGATGGACAACCAAACAGCAGGCTGCGTGGGGCGAGCAGGCCAGCAGGGAGGGCAGTGAGGTATGACCAAATGACTGAACAGCAGGCTGCATGGGGTGACCAGGCTGGCAGCGGGGGCTGTGAGGGACAATCAAATGACCAAAAGGCAGGCTGCGTGGGGCAACCAGGCCAGCAGTGGGGAGCAGTGATGGATGACCAAATGACTGAACAGCAGGCTGTGTGGGGCGACCAGGCTGGCAGGGAGGGCAGTAAGGGGCAACCAGGCTGGTGGGGGTGGGGGCAGTTGGGGGCAACCAGATGAGGGGGAAGTTGGAGGTGACTAGGCTGACAGGGGGGCAGTGAGGGGCAACCAGGCTAGCAGAGAAGGGCAGTTAGGGGTGACCAGGCCAGCGGGGAGTGGGACAGTTAAGGGTGACCAGGCCGGGGGGGGGGGGCGGGCAGTTAGGGGCAACCATGTCAGCAGGGGGGGGGCAGTTAGGGGCAACCAGGCAGGCAGGCAGGTGAGCGGTTAGGAGCCAGCAGTTCAGGATTGTGAGAGGGATGTCTGACTGCCGGTTTAGGCCCAATCCGAGGGATGTCTGACTGCCGGTTTAGGCCCAGGGATCAGACATCCCCCGAGGGGTCCCGGATTGGAGAGGGTGCAGGCTGGGCTGAGGGGACCCCTCCATGCACGAATTTCATGCACCGGGCCTCTAGTATTATATATTAACTTCAGGTGTACAATCCAGATATTAGACATTACATAACTTACTAAGTGACCATCCCAATAAATCTAGTACCCATCTGACACCATATATAGTTATTACATTATTTTTTAAAACATATTTTTATTGATTTCAGAGAGGAAGGAACAGGGAAAGAGAAATAGAAACATCAGTGATGAGAGAGAATCATTGATTGGCTGCCTCCTGCACACCTCCTATTGGGGATCAAGCCTGCAACCCAGGCATGTGCCCTTTACTGGAGTTGAACCCGGGACCTTTCAGTCCGCAGGCTAATACTCTATCCACTGAGCCAAATCAGCTGGGACAATTATTACATTTTGGCTATACTCCTATGGTGTAATTTACATCGCTCTGACTATTCTGTAACTACCTATTTGTACTTCTTAATCCCTTCACCTTTTTCACCTGTTCCCCTAAAACCCTTTCCATCTGGAAACTGTCAAAATGTTCTCTATATTTATGAGTCTGTCTGTTCTACTTGTTTGTCTATTTTATCTTTTTTAGATTCAATTGTTAATATATATGTATTTATTGCCATTTTATTATTCATATTTTTCTTCTTCCTTCTCCTTCTTTTTCTTCAAGATCCTTAATTTTTCATGTAATACTGGTTTGCTGGTGATGAACTCCTTTAGCTTTTTCTTATCTGGAAAGCTCTTTATATGTCCTTCAGTTCTAAATGATAGCTTTGCTGAGTAATCTTTGTTGTAGTCTTTGATTTTTTTTATCACTTTGAATATTTCTTGCCACTCCCTTCTGGCCTGCAAAGTTTCTGTTGAGATATCAGCTGACAATATTGTGGGAGCTCCCTTGTAGTTAACTAACTGCTTTTCTCTTGCTACTTTTAAGATTCTCTCTTTAACCTTTTGTATTTTAATTACGATGTATCTTGGTGTGGGCCTTTTTAGGTTCATCTTGTTTGGGACTCTTTGTGCTTTTTGGACTTATATGTCTATTTCCTTCATCAGGTAAGGGAAGTTTTCTACCATTATCATTATTTTTGTTGTTGTTGTTAATCCTCACCTGAAAATATTTTTTCCATTGATTTTTAGAGAGAGTGGAAGTAAGAGAGGGAGAGGGGAGAGAGAGAAAGGGGGGGGGGGATTGGTTGCCACCTGCACATGCCCCAACAGGTGCCAGGGATCAAGCCTGCAACCCAGGTTTGTGCCCTTGACCAGGAATCAAAACAGCAACCCTTCAGTGTGGGGGCTAATTTTCTAACCAGAGCCACACTATCCAGGGAATTATTTTTCACATAGGTTTCAATTCCTTGCACTCTCTCTCTCTCTTCTCCTTCTACTACCTGTGATACGAATGTTGGTTTGCTTGATGTTGTCCTTATGTTTCCAGACAGGAACCGGGCCTGGAGCAGGTCTGCCTCAGACCAGCCAGTAGTGTATGGGTTCTTGACCTCTTTCAGGAAAGATTTCACTCTAAAGGCCATCTTTACACTTGCCTTCCTGGCAATGTGAGTCAATAATTCTCTTTAATTGTTATGAATCAACCTGGGTTTCTTCCACTTACAAGTGAATACTCCTTTTTAGTAGAGTTATCAACAATGAAAAGAATTGCAATAATGGTTACCACATTTGAACCTACTATGTTCTTTACACTGTGAAAAACATATTGCTTTCATTATCATACTTAATATTCAAAATAATCCTTAAAAGTATGCATTGTTATTCCCCATTTGACCAATGAGAAAATTCAGTCTGAGAAATTAACTAATTGGCCAATGTCCCACACATCAACACTAATAAAAGAGAAAAATGGTAATTGGCGTACAAGCTACCCTTTTCATTGGCTAATCAGGGCTATATGCAAATTAACTGCCAACTAAGATTGGCAGTTAACTGCCAACTAAGATTGGCAGTTAACTGCCAACAAGATGGTGGTTAATTTGCATATGTAGGCACAATGCAGGGAGGTGAAAGGGAAAGCAGGAAGAAGCCCCCTGCCACTGACAGTGATTGGAAACCCAGGGGGGAGCTAAGAGCTGGGGGGCAGGGCAAAGGCGGCCCTGGGGCTGCCTTTGCCCTGCCCCCCAGCCATGATCAGAGAATCAGGTGCCTTTGCCGCCCTGGCCAGTGATAGCAGGAAGTAGGGGTGGAGCCAGCGATGGGAACTGGGCACGGTCGAAGCTGGCAGTCCCAGGAGCTAGGGGCCCCTTGCCTGGGCCTAAAGCGAAGCCCACGATCGTGGGGCCGCTGAAGCTGCGGGTCCCCGCTGCCCGGGCCTGACGCCTCAGCCAGAGGCGTCCTGCAGGGGCAGGGGCGGAGCCCGCCGATCGCGGCACCCCCCTGCTGCCACTGCAGGTCCCCGCTGCCCGGGCCGGATGCCTCAGCCAGAGGCGTCAGGCCTGGGCAAGGGGCCGATCCTGCGATTGGAGGGTGATGGGGGTCAACGCCTGAGGGCTCCCAGTATGTGAGAGGGGGCAGGCTGGGCTGAGGGACACTCCCCCCCGCCACCCAGTGCACGAATTTCGTGCACCGGGCCCCTAGTCTATAATAATAAAAGTGTAATATGCTAATTAGACCGGACAGCTAAACGACCTTCCTGACATCCTTCCAGATGACCTTCCAGATGAAGCTGGGGCTGGGAGGGCCAAGCCCCTTGCACGAATTTCATGCATCGGGCCTCTAGTTTCTAATAAAAATAGACTTTTAATTTTAACCCAGGCTTGCCTAATTCCAAAATCCAAATTTGTTTGTATTCCCAAAAGATTAACTTTCAAAGAGTGAGCCATCCAATCAGATATTGGGAAATAGTCTTTCAAAGATATTACAGAAAAGGATGTTTTCTGCAAAATTGTCACTAAATTTCTTTCAAAGATTTTATTACTCCTTGAAATCTAGAAGAATTCAAGAAATCTATTATGAATCTTTATTTTTTTTAAAGTTAGAGTTTATATAGTTGCTGGTGAGAAATGGAAAGAGATGTGGATCTTTAGTCCCCCTACTACTGAATATTATTTGTACACAATTCCCATGCACTTACATATGTTGTGGCAACCTGCCAATGGTTGAAAGACACTCCTCCTGCCAAGAAGCAGTCCCTTAGAGTTTCCCCTACTGAATAATTTCAGACTGACTTTCAACCACCAAGTATGAAATAAATACTTTAAAAAAATAAATTAAATCAGCAATAGCATCAGTGGACCTCTTGTATGATATGTAGAAAAGTTGCTAAGTGATTAAATCCTAAGAGTTCCCATCACAGGAGAATTTTTTCCTTTTTTATTTTATTCTTTCTTTTATTTTTATTGTATCTGTGTGAGAAGATGGATGTTAGCTGAACCTATTGTGGTAATCGTTTCACAATATATGTAAATCAAACCATCGTGCTGTATCCCTTAAATTTATGAAGTAATATATGTTAATTATTTAATAAAACTGGGGGAAAATCATATTAACAAAATTTGCCTAAGCTCTTGAGTATAAATTAGCATAAAATTAGTCACCCTTTATTTATATTCTACTTTTCCAGCTTTCTTGAGACAAAATTAGCATAAAACATTGTGTAAGTTAAGGGTATAGAAGGAGATGATTTGATACATATATATATTGTGAAATTATTAGAATATGTGTAGTAAACACCTCCATGACTTCATATAATTGCCGTTTTTGTGGTGAGAACATTTATAACCTTTTTTCTTAGCAAATTTCAATTTTATTATACAGTATTGTTAACTATAGTCACCATGCTGTACATGAGATTCCAAGAACTTATTCATCTGAGAGCTGAACCAACATCTTTCTGTTTCCCCAACCACCTGGTCCTTGGCAATCACCATTCTACTTTGTTTCTATGAGTTCTGCTTCTTTGGGCTTCACATGTAAGTGAGATTGTACAATATTTGTCATTTTTTTCCAGCTTTGCTGAGATATTACTGACATAGAGCATGTAAGTTGAATGTGTACATAATGATGATTTGATATACATATATATATTGCAAAGTGATTACTACAATAGGGTTAATACAAGCCCTCACATAATCATTGTATAAGATTTAAAATCTACTCTTTAAATAAGTTTCAAGCATATAATGCAGTATTGTTGTTTGTCACCAAAAGCAAAGGCAACAAAAGCAAAAATAAATGAATAGGACTACATCAAACTAAAAAGCTTCTATACAGTAAAGGAAATCATCAACAATGTGGAAAGGCAACATACAGATTGGGAGAAAACATCTGCAAAGCATATATTTGATAAGGGATTAGAATAAAAATATATACAGAACTCATACAACTTGACAGGAAAAAAAATCCAATTTAAAAATGGGCAGCATAGCCCTAGCCAGTTTTGCTCAGTTGGTAGATCACTGGCCTGCAGACTGAAAGGTCCCAGGTTTGATTCCAGTCAAGAACAAGTACCTTGATTTCAGGTTCCCCAGCCATGGCCTGGGTGCATGGCAGGAGGCAAACAATCAATGTGTCTCACATTGATGTTTCTCTCTGTCTCTCCCTCAGCCTTCCACTTTCTCTAACAATCAATGGAAAAATATCCTCAGGTGAGCATTAACAACAACAACAACAACAAAAAGTCAGGGTAGAAATAAACCCATGACTATGTGGTCAATGAATCTATGACAAAGGAGGCAAGAATATATAATGGGGTAAAGTCTCTTCAATAAATGGTATTGGGAAAACTAGACAGACACATCAAAAAAAATGATACTAGACCACTTTCTTGCAATATAAAGAAAAATAATTCAAAATGGGTTAAAGACTTAAATGTAAGACTTGAAACCATAAAACTCCTAGAAGAAATATATGCAATAAACTCTTTGACATTGGTCTTAGCAATATTCTTTCAGATATATCTCCAGGGATAAAGACAACTGAAACAAAAATAAATGAGTAAGCCTACATCAAACTAAAAAGCTTTTGTACAACAAAGGAAAGCATTAACAAAACAAAAAGGCAATATACTGAATGGACATACAACTGAATGGGAGAAAATATTTGCAAATGTTATATATGACAGGGGGTTAATATCAGAAATATGTAAAGAACACATGCAGCTCAACATTAAAAACAACAACAATCTAATTTTAAAATGGGCAGAGGACGTGACCCCAAGGGGTACATACAGATGGTCAACAGACACATGAAAAGATGCTCAACATCCTTTCACCTTTTTCACCCATTCCTATTATATTCTTAATTTAACTCACCCATCTTGCCAATGTAGATGGGTCATAAAGAATGGCAGGAACAGATACATGCAAAAAAATGAAACTAGACCACCAACTTACACCATACACAAAAATAAACTCAAAATGGATAAAGGACTTAAATGTAAGACAGGAAACCATAAAAATACTAGATGAATCCAAAGGCAACAAAATCTCATATGCCATATGCCAAAGCAATTTCTTCACTGATACAGCTCCAAGGGCATTGGAAACTAAAGAGAAACTAAACAAATGGGACTACATCAAAATAAAAAGCTTCTGAACAGTAAAAGAAACCATCAACAAAACAACAAGAAAGCCCACTGCATGGGAGAACATATTTGCCAATGTTATCACTGATAAGGGTTTAATCTCCAACATTTATAGGGAACTCATACAACTTAACGAAAGGAAGATAAACAATCCAATCAAAAAATGGGCAAAGGACCTAAATAGTCACTTTTCAAAAGAGGACATTCAGAAAGCCGAGACATATGAAAACATGCTCAAAGTCACTAATCATCCGAGAAATGCAAATCAAAACAATAATGAGGTACCATCTCACACCTGTCAGAATGGCTATCATCAACAAATCAACAAACAACAAGTGCTGGAGAGGATGTGGAGAAAAAGGAACATTGGTGCACTGCTGGTGGGAATGCAGACTGGTGCAGCCACTATGGAAGACAGTATGGAGTTTCCTCAAAAAACTAAAAATGGAACTCCCATTTGACCCTGTGATCCCACTTCTAGGAATATATCCCAAGAAAGCAGAAACACCAATCAGAAAGGATATATGCACCCCTATGTTCATAGCAGCACAATTCACCATAGCTAAGATCTGGAAACAGCCTAAGTGCCCATCAGCAGATGAATAGATTAGAAAACTGTGGTACATCTACACGATGGAATACTATGCTGCTGTAAAAAAGAAGGAATTCTTACCATTTGCAACAGCATGGATGGAACTGGAGAACATTATGCTAAGTGAAATAAGCCAGTCAATGAAAGAAAAATACCACATGATCTCACTCATTTATGGATAATTAAGACCATTATAAACTGATGAGCAAAAATAGATACAGAGGCAGAGCAACACCGAACAGACTGACAAACTACAGCGGGAAGGCTGGGGAGGGTTGGAGGCAGGGGGGGGGGGGGCAAGAGATCAACCAAAGGACTTGTATGCATGCATACGAGCATAACCAATGGACACAAGACACTGGGGGGTAGGGGAGGCCAGGGAAGGTTCAAGGGGAGAAAACAAAAGGAGACATATATAATACTCTTTGTAATACTTTAAGCAATAAAACAATTTTTAAAAAAAGAATGGCAGGAAATTATCATTAATTTAGTCAGGTGGTGACTCCAATTTTAGCTGATATTCCAAATGTGAGGTCTAGAGCAAATGAAAGTAATCCTTGATCCTTAATATATAGTATTAACATGGTGGATATCTTTTCTTCCATTTCACAAATAATCAAGAAAAATCAGAATCAATTTGCTTTTTCTCCTATCAGAAAAAATAGCATACCTTTACCATTTTGTTTTAGACCTACATAACTCTACCATTTGTGCTCCAGAGAACTTAAACACCTCACCATTTCACAGGATATCATGCTGGTTCTTCCCATAGATGATGTCATACAGACACCATGAGGAGAGCAGGACAATCTGGTACCTGAGATGCCTTACTAAGAGTGGTCAAGGTGCTGGTTCTTTAAGTGGTCCCCAAACTAGCAGCATGAGCATCACCTGGGAAGTTGTTAGAAATGCAAATTCTTGGGCCCCACCCTAGACCAACAGAATCAGAAATTGGGGGGATGGGGAGGGGAGCTCAGAAATCTGTGCTTCAACAAGCCCTCCAGGTGATTCTGATGGATAGCTAGGGTATTTAAATATCCCCTCCAGAAGGAAAGTGATAGTACTTGTGCAACACATTTAGAAAATTGCCTTAAAGCGCTTTTCTAAGTTTTTGCCTGAACAAAAACTAAAGATGTTTATTAAAGTGATACATACTTTCAAGATACCTTGAAAAGAGGGTTCTTTCTGGGATTTGATGGATAAGCTCCTCTGTACTACTACACTTAGAGCAGTGTTATGTCCATAAAAGTGATACTTGCAGGATACATTGAGTAGAGTGTTTGTTCACACCTTTAGAGAAGTGTTGTTGTTTTTTTAATAATAAAAAAATATCCCCTCCAAAATAGCAAGTTATCATATGTCTCTCTGGGTTTTAAAGGCAACCTATTTCACATTTGGGTGTTCAAACACATTAGTTACTAGGAAACTGAAAACATTCCAGGACTTAGTGACATAAAGAAAGGGCTGCCCAGGTGATCCTGAATAAACCTGCGGAGCTTGAACCCTCTTTGGCAAATCTATGCTGCCTGGAGTCAAAGGCAAAGCCTCGTAGTACAATCCAAAGGAGGCCTCCACAGTTTTTCAGAGCAAGCCATGCCCTTTCAGCAAGTAACCATTCTGTTCTTGAGAAATGCTCTTAGCTTGCTATTGGATCCTCACAGATTCAGAAAACATGAACATGGGACCAGAGGTGAAAATGCAACCTGAGTTAGCAATCATGAACTGAGTCATCTCATGGCTCAGTGGGAGATTCGATCATGGCTAACGAATTGGATTCAAATGCACATAAGGGGGATAAAACAAGGCCTCGGACAAGCACTAAGCAAGGAGTTGAAACAGACCTCTGCCTAATTCAGAATTCTTGTAAAACTGTAAATTAAGTGAGAGTGAAACTAGAAAGAGACCACCCATCCATATTACCTCTCCCTGGGTTTGAGATTAGAAAAGAAAAGCCAGTAGGAAAGTACAAGGAATATATGTTCCATCAAATATAACAGAATTGAATAAATTATCTCTCAGTGTCACCAAAATAGTGACCTAGGAGACCACGGTCTCTGTCCCCACAGAAAGATCAACAATTAGACAGCTATCCATGAATAAAAAACAGCTCTAGAACAGCTCTGGGGCCCATTTAAAAAACTACAGCAACACAATAAAACAAAAAGCCAAGAACAACCATACAAGAAAAGAAGGAAGACAGCTTCATTAGCCCGCATCATGCCACCCCCAAGCCAGCATTGCTCAGCACCGAGAGGGAACTATCCAGCTAGAAAGGGTTCCTTTATCAGGCAGTCATCAATCTGAAAGAGGTGACTGCTTCCTCAAATACTCAGACAGCTATGCTCTAACTACAGGAATAGTACAGAACCAGGGGAACATTTAAAAGAATACACCACTGGCTGCTCAGAAAAGCCATCTTTGCATTGTTCCTGTGGCTGCCTCTCTGCTTGCTGTAGCCACTCTGGGAGCTTCTTCACCAGAGTCCTCCAACTCTCGCTTTTTTAAAGAAAATCTGCTGCATCAATCACTGATGAGCCCCACATGTCAGACATGGCTGAGGACACCAGCTCCGAGGTCACCCCAAGGTCTTAAAGGAGAAGGAAGTTGGAGGAGGCTGAAAATGGAAGATACACCTGCGAATGCGAACGCTAATGAGGAAAATGGGGAGGAGACTGACAATAAGGTAGATGAAGAGGAGGAAGAAGGAGGGGAGGAGGAGGAGCAGAAGGAAGGTGATGGTGAGGAAGAGGATGGAGATGAAGATGAGGAAGAGGAGGATGTTAACACCAAGAAGCAGAAGACCAAAGAGGATGACCAGACAGCAAAAAAGGAAAAGTTAAACTTTTTTTTTTTAAATAAAAGGTCTCCATGACCTACTCACCTTCCACTTTCCATTTCAGAATGTAAATGTGGTCACCTTCGAGTAGAGACTCCCACGTGCCTGTCCACCCACCTTGGGCAACACCACCCACAGATGACACCTACTCTCCACCACCCAACCAAAACCACGTGAATTTGCAGCATGGAGGAAAAAAGAACCAAAACTTCCAAGGCCCTGCTCTTTTTCTTTCCTCTTTTCTTTTCTTTTTTCTTTTCTTTTCTTTTCCTTCTCTTTTCTTTCCTTTCCTTTTCTCTAATACATTTTTTTAACAATCTTTTTTTAAAAAAATACATTTTATTGATTTTTTTAAAGAGAGGAAGGGAGAGGAATAGAGAGCTAGAAACATCGATGAGAAACATTGATCAGCTGCCCTCCTGCACATGTCCTACCGGGGATGTGCCCACAACCAAGGTACATGCCCTTGACCGGAATCGAACCTGGGACCCCTCAGTCCGCAGGCCGACGCTCTATCCACTGAGCCAAACCAGTGCTGGCAATACATTTTTTAATTGATTTCAGAGAGGATGGGAGAGGGATAGAGAGATAGAAACATAAATGATGAGAGAGAATCATTGATTGGCTGCCTCCTACATGCCGCACACTGGGGATTGAGCCTGCAACCCAGGCATGTGCCCTCACCGGCAATTGAACTGTGACCTTTAGGTTCATAGGTCTACATTCAACCACTGAGCCACACCAGCTGGGCTCTGCTCTTTTTCTTAAAAGTATTTTAAAAAGGAAAATTTGTTTGTATTTTTTATTTACATTTTATATTTTTGTACATATAAAAAATGGGGTCAGCCATTTTCTATGATCGTGGGATGACCAAACCAGCCTTTGGAGTGTTCTCTGTCCTTCTTCTGACGTTACTTGTGGTGTGCCTATGTTCATAATAAACTCAAAGGAGAAAAAAAACCTTGTAAATAAAGCAAAACAACAACAAACAATGTTATTCCAAGCAGTAACTTTTTGTGTATGTACTTAGCTGTACTATAAGTAGTTGGTTTGTATGAAATGGTTAAAAAGGCCAAAGAGAAAATGGTTTCTTTTTTTCCTTTTTTTTTTTTGTCTATGAAGTTGCTGTTCCCTTTGGCCCGTTTGATGTATGTGTGAAATAATGTTGCCCAACAATACATGAAAATTTTATTTTGTTGAGTTGTTCTAACAAAAATAAATAAAGTAATAAAGGAATGCAGCAAACCTCCAATAACTGGCCCCAAAGAAATGGAGACCAGGAATTACCTGACAAGGACTTCAAAATAATTGTTCTAAATATGCTCAGAGATATACAAGAAAACACCGGTAAACAATTTAATGATATCAGAAAAACAATACAAGAAAAAAAAATGAAGTTCAACAAAAAGATAGAACATAAAAAGAGAACCATACAGAAATTTCGGAGCTGAATAATACAATGACCGAATAATTCAGTAGAGAGCTTCAATAACAGATTTAGCCAAGCAGAAAACAGAATCAATGATCTATAATACAGATCAATTGAGATTACCCAATCAGGGGAGCAAAAACAAAAAAGAATGAAAAGAGAGGGGGAAAGTCTACAGGATTTATGGAAAACCACTAAAATAATCTACACATCATTAGAGTCCCAGAAGAAGAGAGGAAGAAAGGAACTCCATTCTGAGAACTGAGTTGGGGCCCAAAATGGCAGGAAGGAGTGCTGTTTCCGGCCCATCCACATGAAAAGATGCTCAAAATCAGTAGTCAAAAATTCAAATCAAAGCCACGAGACATCGCCTCATGCCTGTTAGAATGGCTATCATGAAGAAGACAAGAGATAATAAGTGTTGGCAAGGATGTGGAAAAAAGGAACACTTGTGCACTGTTGGTGAGAATACAGGCTGGTACAGCAACTATGAAAAACAATATAGAGGTTCCTCAGAAATTTAAAAATAAAACTATAACATAATCTGAAATTCCACTTCTGGATATATATCCAAAGGAAATGAAAACAGGATATGAAAGAGGTATGTGCACTCCCATGTTTAATTCAGTATTATTCACAATAGTCAAGATAGGGAAACAACCAGTGTCCCTGTACAATGAATGAATAAAGATATGGAATATGTATACAAGAGTATCATTCAGCCATGAGAAAAATGGAAATACTGCCATTTGCAACATGGATGGACTTCTTGGGATTATGTTAAGAAAGACAAATACTATATAATCTCACTTATATGTGAAATCTTAAAAAGCCAAATTCATAGGAACAGTGACAAAATTTGGGAGATGTGAACTGTAACCAGTAGATACATAAGTCTTGGAGATCTGATGAATGAACACCATAGACTTTATAGACAACAATACTGTCTTATAAACTTCAAAGTTGTTAACAGACTAGATCTTAATTAGCTGTTCCCACCACAGAAAAGAATTATGTGATGCCATATTAGCTAACACTATGGTGATAATGATTGCAATATATAACTGTATCAAATCAGCATGTTGTACACCAAAATGTATATGTTGGTATATGTCAGGTATATCTCAGTAAAAATTAAATATTTTTTTAAAAGGAAATGAAACTCTCATCATTTTGCCCTTATATTTGCCATCTTATTACATATCCTGATGGCCAGAATTAGGATACTGAGCCAAGTAGCAGTAGTGATAGCACTGACATAGAGGTTACCATATGTTAAATCCTGGTCTATGCACTTTAAAATTTTAACTTATTTGTCACAATAACCTTTTAAAGTAGAAACTATTATCCTCATTTTGCACGTGAGGAAACTGAGGCAAACAACTTTTAAATAACTTATCCAAGGTCAAAAAGACAATAAGTGCCCTGGCTGGTGTGGCTTAATTGGTTGGAGCGTTGTCATGTGCAATGAAGGGTCACAGGTTCTATTCCTAGTCAGGGCACATACCCAGGTTGCAGTTCAGTTCCTGAAGGAGGCAATCAGGGAGGCAACCAATTACTGTTTCTCTCTCTCTCTTCCTCTAAAATCAATTTTTTAAAAAAGACAATTAAGTAGCAGAGAAAAATTTTGTACCAAGGCAGTCTGCCTCCTCCAAAATCCATGCTCATAACCATTATTCTTTACAGACCATTTATCATCTAGTTTGGTGGGGCTTGGTGGTCATTAATAAGTATAATCCCCAAGTATTTATTTAAATATTAAATCTAAAGAAAGTATTCTGTGCTTCATTTTCTACCCACCCAAACAACTTTTTTCACATTCCCAACAAACTCTGGCTCAGATGCATATTTAGATTCCATAAACAAAATGTCCCTTGGCAGTGTCCCTTGGCAGTCTTCCTTTATGTCTTTTTTATAAATGCTTCCCGTCTGCCGGAAGAATGAGCGGTAGCTTCTAGTTGTGCTAGTTGCTACAAGGAGCACGCCCTCTAGTGGCCTCCTGGTGACATGCAGTCAGATAAAACATTCACAGAAAGAGCTTCAATGACATTTCTATTATAGGTTTAGGGGCAGAGCACCCATCATATTAAAAAGCAAGTTTTTAAAAATCTATAATAGATATTAATGCATATGGCATTTAATTTAGGGGGTGACACTATCCTTAGATTGATAGAACAAAACATGAGGTCACACGGACAATTATTTTACTCCTGATTCAGATGTAGGCAATTCAACTATGCCAAAGCTTTTTTAAAAAGATACCATCCCTATATCTTGATAGCTCTCAAAAGGGCTTAAAATAGCAATTCTTGCAAACTTTTTAAATAATTCCAGACCATTGAAAACCTTATATATGGAATCTAAAAAAAAATAAATAAACAGACAAGCAAAACAGACTCATAGATACAGAGAACATTTTGACAATTGTTATACGGGGGGGGTTCAGCAGGTTGGGGAAATGGGTGAAAACGGAGAAGGGATTAAGTACAAATTGGTAGTTACAGAATAGTCATGGGGATGTGAAGTACAGCATAGGGAATATATTCAATAATGTTGTAATAACTACATATGGTGTCAGATGGGTGCAAGATTTATCAGGGTAATCTCTGTAAGTTACATAAATGACTAACCACAGTGTTGTACACCTGAAAATAATATTGTATGTCAACTGTAATTTAAAATTTAATAAAAACAACACTTCCTGCCCAGCTGGCATGGCTCAGGGGTTGAATAACAACCTATGAACCAGGAGATCATTGTTCGATTCCCGATCAGGGCACATGCCTGGGTTGCGGGCTCAATCCGCAGTGTGGGGCATGCAAGAGGCAGCCATTCAATGATTCTCTCTCCTCATTGATGTTTCTCTCTCTCTCTCCCTCTCAATTCCTCTCTGAAATCAATAAAAATATATATTTTTTTAAAAACCACTTCCTGCCCAGCTAGTGTGGCTCAGCGGTTGAACGCTGACCCAGGAACCAAGAGGTCACTGGTTCAATTCCCAGTCAGGTCACATACCCGGGTTGTGGGCTTGATGTTCCCCTCTCATCGATGTTTTGTTTTTAAAGCAGTCTTATTTATTTATTTTTTAATTTATTTCAGAGATGAAAGGAGAGGGAGAGATTAAACTACATCAACGATGAGAGAGAATAATTGATCAGTTGTCTCCTGCATGCCCCCTACTGGGGATTGAGCCCACAACCTGGGCATGTGTCATTGACTGGAATTGAACCTGGGACCCTTGAGTCCTCAGACCAACACCCTATCCACTGAGCCAACTTGGCAAGGGCATCTCTCATTCATGTTTTTATCTTTCTATTTCTTTCCCTTCCAGGAAGGAAAGAAGGAAGGAAGGAAGGAAGGAAGGAAGGAAGGAAGGAAGGAAGGAAGGAAGGAAGGAAGGAAGGAAGGAAGGAAGGGAGGGAGGGAGGGAGGGAGGGAGGGAGGGAGGGAGGGAGGGAGGGAGAGAGAGAGAGAGAGAGAGAGAGGAGGAAGGAAGGAAGGAAGGAAGGAAGGAAGGAAGGAAGGAAGGAAGGAAGGAAGAAAGAAAGAAAGAAAGAAAGAAAGAAAGAAAGAAAGAAAGAAAGAAAGAAAGAAAGAAAGAAAGAAAGAAAGAAAGAAAGAAAGAAAGAAAAAAGAAAGGAGAAAGAAAGAGTGGAAAAGAATAAAAACATTTTTTAAAAAACACTTCCTACTATTTAAGGCTAAATTCATTTTAAAAATTTCTGTGAAAATCATAACAAGCCATACATCCCCCAGGGTTAAGGTAACCCTGTGCAAATAAAGGTAACCCTTTTTCCTTTCTTTCTCATTACAAAATATGTGATTGATGGAGAATACTTGAGTTTGAGTTCTATAGTCACAAGCCATGTTATTTTCATGTACCAGTACACTTAAGAGGCAATGACAGAAATTACTTTTTTAGAAATTAGAAAATAACCAGAACATAAAGTACAATGCAATCTTTAGCCAGTTCTGATCATTAAAAGGAGACAGTAAGCTACCAAATTTATCAGCAGCCATGCTACATGGCATCCAATTTTCCTTTTCCCAGGCCGTAGGGTCTATGCGCCAAAGTAAAATCTGTCTTCTCCACGGCTTCCTTGATCTCAAATATTAATGGACTGTGGGGCAAATAAATGAGATTTTCTGCAACTTTTGACAAAGCATATGAGGAATGCTTGTCATGTAGCTAGGAACAACCCACATGAGAATGAGCAAAAGGAAAATACCCAACTTACTGATTTCTAGTCCCTCTTCACTGAAATCACTGTTAATCCAATAAGTAGTTAATGAGCAGTTACTATCTAGAAAGGCCTATGGGAAGTACAGTAAAAGTGAATACATAGTCCTTATACTCACAGACCTTACAAACTAATAAGGAAATGAACTTTAACAGCAAGTCAAAGAAAAGGGAGATCATCTTTCAGAGCAGGAGGATAGAAAGTATTTCAACAGGCAGGTGTAGAGGGAAAGGTATTTTAGGCAGAGGGAATGTTTAGCAAGCTCACGGTGCTGATGGCATTTGAAGAATGACTAGTACCCTGGTTCATTGGAGTGTATTGTGCGTGAAAGGGAAAACTGAAAGTGGAGGATGAAATGGTATTTGAACTTTATTCTGTGAGCAAAGGAAAATCATTAAAGGCAATGAGCCGGGAGGAAAGGACATGAGCAGGGCTTGGTTTTAGGAAGATTATTCTGGTGACAATATGTATACTGAACCAGAGCTAAGAAAGCTACAGGCAAGTGACTACCTAGAAGGTTATCAGGATGGAGGAAGTGAGGAGCAATCAAGGTTCACATTTCAACCATGAAGGCAGATGTCAATGTGTAACTGAGGGGGTGGGGCTAAAAAACTGTCTACATTTTCCCCCAAACAGAATCTGAAGATTAGGATACAGTTCTATCACTGGCCTCACAACCTCAGTAAGAAAGGCCATGGTAGGGAAGCCATCAAACCCCTACCCCTTAGAGATCAAATCTTTACAGAATCTCTGTTACTTTAGAGAAAAAAAAAGAGGCAAGCACCCAAATCATTGTGATGCATCTCTTGTAATAATCACTGAATGAGAACTTCAAGATTCTCTAGCTGCCAAAGTCTATGACTCACTTTAGTTCTACCTTTTACACCGATTCCTTTCATTTATGTTGATTATAGTTCTGAGGTGGCCTAGAAGCAAATGAAGTGAACAGTACTAGCAAATAGATAATGAATCTCTATCAGGAGTGTTCTGTGGGTTTAGAACCATGAGCGGAGGTATAGCCTCAATTCCTTAAGAGTCCCTATTTCTTGAAAAAGAATAATAGCTATAAAATGTCCTTTTATTACCTACTACCCCATTCATATTGCATTAAACAAAAAGGGCAATGAAATAGGCAAATCCTATATAATAAAGAAGGAATATGCAAATTGACCATCACTGCACCACAAAGATGGTGGTGCCCACAGCAGAGGTGGGGTTCTGTAACACAAGATGGCGGCGCCCACAGCGAAGGCCAAGTTCCTGTAACGAGCCTTAATGAGCAATCAGCAGGGATCTGAAGCTACGCCCCCTCCCACACCCGTGGGGCTTGACAGGGGACCTGAGGCCGCGCCCCCGTCCCTGGCGCCAGGCCAGGGGACCTGAGGCCATGTCCCCCGCCTGGCAGTGCTTGATGGGGGACCTCAGGCTGCACCTCCTGCCCTGGTGCCAGGCTGGGGAACCTCAGGCTGCACCCCCCACCCGGCGGGGCTTGACAGGGCACCTGAAGTTGCGCCCCCCTCCTGGTGGAGCTTGACGGGGGACCTGAGGCTGCCCCCCTCTCAGCGCCAGGCCAGGGGACCTGAGGCTTTGCCCCCTGCCTGGCAGGGCTTGATGCAGGACCTCAAGGCACACCCTCTGCCCCGGCCTGGGCGGGGGGAGAGGCCACGCCCTCCACCCTGGCGCCAGGCCAGGGGACCTGAGGCTGCGCCCCCTACCCAGGGGGCTTGACAAGGGTGGGACCGGCTGGGTCTGGGTCTCGCGTGATTTTGAGGCACACGTGGGTGGGCGTGGACTTGACTCTGGGTCCCATGGTGTGCCCCAGACTCTGACAGGAGGAAGATTTTCATATACATTTTACTAATTTTCTTTCATCTCTGACAGTTCTATTATAGAGAAAGGGTAAATAGCAATATTAAAATATTTCCTCTAATTAATCCCTTTTAATGTGTACAAATTTCGTGCACCAGGCCACTAGATAAAAGATAAAAGAGACACCACCTTTTTCATATTTTTAATTACCATTATTGCACCAATACAGCATATGCTTTATATACATATATCTTTAAACTTCATTATCAACTTTTCAGCAATTCAAATACATAATATATTATCATCTTAAGAATACAAAGAACACAACATGGAGAAAGATTGAGAAAATAGGTTCCCAATAATCACTAGTGATTCTATAGACTTTCCTTTTAGTGTTTTCTATGGAATTTAAAAAATGCCCTGCCACAGCTCTGTAAGAATAGAGCTACCTGGAAGGGGAGGCAATGAAAAGAAATGGACCCAAAGTTAAAAGGAGTCAAGAAGGAAATCCAAGAGAGAAAATGTATTTTGAAAATAAACATAAGGACTCCCTCCCTTCAGTTAGAGTATACACATCCAAATAGGGACTAAGGGAAGAAATATCTTTTCATTTCATCCTCAAAACTGTCTATGAACAAACAAAATAGATAGCGCCCAATCATCTAGGAAAGGGAACACTCTTCACAGCATTGTAAAAGGAACGGTGGGGCAGAGGGAAAGGAAAGTGGTGAGAGAGCAACGTGCCTTTGAGATACCCTGAGTAATGGGCATCACAGCCATCATTTGGGCAAAACCTATCATAACTTAAGTGGTGACTCTCCAGCTTCCTTCTTAAGTGGTGATACATGTAATAGCTGCTCTTCTATTGAAGAGCTAGATGGGTTGAAACAAAGTTTATGGAAACAGGCCAGATACCCAGGCAGCAAGGCAATGTGGGTACTGAACAAGAGTTATGTTTTCAACCTCTCTGCTCTACAAATCAGATTAAAAACTCTAACCCCTCAAGTTTAGGTCATAATGCAGCAATTAGATGGAGCTGCAAGGATATACAGCAGGTCCTTTAATAACATTTTTTTTATGCTGTTGATGAGACGCTGTAGGAACTTAGTTCTTGTTTATATCAATTAGCCTATGGAAAAACTGGTTTTGTTATAAGTGGTTTGGCTTAAAGTCGCAGAAGCTATCAACATTGTTAATCGAGAACTTACTGTAAACACTTCTCTAGAATATAACTTGGAACACAATTGAACCTCTTTTATCCAAGAGACACCCACTGATCAAAGATGTTGTGCTATTCAACAAGCAAAAGAACAGTGGAGCCCGGCTGGTGCAGCTCAGCGGTTGAGCATTAAGCCAGGAACCAAGAGGCCACCAGTTCAATTCCCGGTCAGGGCACATGCCCGGGTTGTGAGCTCGATACTCTGCCCACAAAAGGCAGCTGATCAATGATGTTTCTCTCTCATCAATGTTTCTATTTCTCTATCCTTCTCCCTCTCTAAAGAAAAAGAAATCATAAAATATATATTTTTTAAAAAAGAATAGTGGAGATGCCACCAACACAACCCTCTTATCATAGGAAGAGACATGTAAACACATGAGAGGGTAATGAAACTTCATCCAGCACTGGATGTTCACTGAATAGGATAAACCTGGAGGACAGATAGCAGAGACTCAAGACACAGGTTTTTCTTCATTTCTATCTCTATCAACATTCTGTATTTGTAAACACTGAGGTCATTCTATTTTCAGAGTCTTGGGTGAGTGGAAAAGGAAGTCTCCCCTGAAATTGCTAAATAGGGCTTCACAAAGAGGCGCACAAGGGTCATGAGATGATTCTGAAATATGTTTAAGCGTTTAAAAGATGGAGAAAAATGTTGCAGATGCTAAAGGTCATTTCCCCTCAGAAACCCTGGCCTTGGAGCCCTTCATAGTCAGCCACAGTCTGATAAGATCTACTATTCCCCTGCCTTGATAGTGAAGAGGAGATAAGAGATACTTTCTTGGCTGTACAAATAACATAGGGGAGAGACATAAACCAGCCTGAACGCAATGGAGAAGCTATGAAAAAGACTGTCCAGTAATTTTGGTTCTGGGGAAAGAAGAGATTCCTAACTTCCCTCACAGATTGGTGCCCTCAAGGTCATTTTATTCTTCAAGTCTGTCCTTAATATCCTGCCAATGCTATTCAGAACTGGACCCAGTTGGATGGCTGTGGTGCCTGGTTTGAAACAGAGCTGCAAGACAAAACAGAGAGAAAGCCAAAGGCATAATATTAGGATAGCTGTTCCACTGTTTACGTAACAGTTTCAAAGAAATCGTTGCCCAGAAATTTTGAAAGTATATTTCAAGGCAATCCTACTTACCAAGGCCTATAATATCCCACTCAAACTTCATTCCACAGTTTCATTCCACCACTCCAGCACTCCAATACTTCCTTTCCTAGAATTCCTGCCAAAGACTCTCTATGACCTACAAATGCCATTTTCCCAGATCAAAGATTTCATCTGACTGTACATACCATCCATACCTGACTGAGAGTATGTTGGTTTCACTATGCTCATACCTGGATGCAGTGCTAAAGTCTCCCCACAAGTCACTGCTTGCAGAAACTGGAGCTGGTGCTGGTGTGGGGACAGGAGCAGGAGAGTCCAAATCTAAAAGGATATCTGAATACAAGGTAAGAAAAGAAAAGGAAAAGGAGAAACATAACATAAATCTTAGAAATGAAAGCTTATGTTCACACAATCTATACACAGCAGCTTTATAATAGCCAAAAACTGAAAACAACCCAGATTTCTTTACATGGGTGATGGTTAAACACACTGTGGTACATCCACACCGTGGAGTTCTACTCAGCAATAAATAGGAAGAAACTATTGATATTCACAACAATTTGGATGAATCCCAAGGGAATTTATGCTGAGTGAAGAAAGCCAACCCAAAATGTTATATATGATTCCATTTATAAAACATTCCTGAAGTGACAAAATTACAGAGATGGAGAACAGATTAGTAATGGCCACGGGTTAGAGACTGGGGAGAGTGTGAGGATGAGGGAGAGAAGAGGCTAATAGGAAGGTGCGCTTATAAAACAATGACACAAGGGATCCTTGGAGCGATAGAATTGACCATGGTGGTGGATCCAGAAACCTACACACAATAAAAGTGCACAGAATAAATACACACAAGAGAGAACACATAAAACTGGTGAAATCAGAAGTAAGATTGGTAGGTGGTATCAATGTCAATTTCTTAGTTGTGATATTACAGTTTTGAAAAATGTTACCATAAAGGAAACTGAGTAACAGGTATAAGGGATTTCTTTGCATTCTTTTCACAATTGTATGTGACTCTACAATCTCAAAATAAAGTTTCATTTAAGCCCTGGCCCTGGTGTGGTTCAGTGGGTTGGAGTGTCATCCTGTACACAGGAAGGTCATGGGTTTGATTTCCGGTCAGGGTACATACAGGAGACAACTGATCTCTCTCTCTCTCTCTCTCTCTCTCTCTCTCTCTCTCTCTCGTCAATGTTTCTCCCTTTCTCTCTCCCTCTCCCTTCTTCTCGTTCTAAAAATCAATAAAGGGAAAAAATAATTTTTTAAGATTAACTTAAAAAAAAATGTTGAGCCAGGACTGTTTTGGCTCAGTGGATAGAGCGTCGGCCTGCAGATGCAAGGGTCCCAGGTTTGATTCCGGTCAAGGGCATGTACCTTGGTTGCGGGCACATCCCCAGTGGGGGGCGTGCAGGAGGCAGCTGATTGATGTTTCTCTCTCATCGATGTTTCTGGCTCTCTATCCTTATCCCTTCCTCTCTGTAAAAAATCAATAAAATATATTTTTTTAAAAAATGTTTAATCTTAGATATTATCCCTAACCTTCTGGTGACACTTTTTTAACTCACAGATTGTAATATCTGGCTCGCTAGTCTTAGGAAAATTACTTTCTGAGCTCTAATGTTCTCATTCTTCAAAAGTAAATAACTGTATCTATTCTTTTTCCCACCAGATAGTAAAGAAGAACAAAAATGCATTCACAAACCTAGATGTCTCATCTCCTCCCAACTGCCCTCCTGAAGAAATGGAAAGGATTAAGAAATAACATTTACTGAATGGCTACTATGTTCCAAATACTGTGCTAGGTGCAGTCCATCATTTAATGTTCACAGTCCTGGGGTAGTTTACTTCTCCATTTTGTAGAGAAGGAGACTGAAACTCAAAGAACTTAAGTAATGTTACCAAGCACGTTCAGAAATAAAGTAGCAGAGCCATGACTGAAAACTGGGTCCATCTGACTCTCAGGCCTACTCACATCTAACTGAGGCACAATGAAGGAAATAGTCTTTTTAATACCCACCCTTTTTCTTTTTTAATATATTTTTATTGATTTCAGAGAGGAAGGGAGAAATAGAAACATCAATGATGAGAGAGAATCATTGATCGGCTGCCTCCTGCACTCCCGGCTACTGGGGTTCGAGACGACAACCCGGGCATGTGACCTGACCTGGAATCGAACCATGACCTCCTGGTTCATTGATCTGCTCAACCACTGAGCCACACCAGCTGGGCTATACACCCATTTTCTGTAAAGAACCTACCAGATACCATTATCTCAGTTCACTGGAAAAGCTTTGATACCTTGCTAAAGGCTGCCTGAATTACCTTTTCTGTACCAAGTGCCATTTAATAGGAAAAACATCAGCACTCTCCTTGGCAAACAGGTGTTATCCAGTTATAACCTAATGTATGATTTCTGAAAGTGAAAGGTATTAGAGGGCGCAGCCGGTGTGGCTCAGCAGTTGAGCCTTGACCTATGAACCAGGAGGTTACGGTTCAATTCCCAGTCAGGGCACACGCACGGGTTATGGGTTGGATCCCCAATAGAGGAAGTGCAGGAGGCAGCCAATCAATGATTCTCTCTCATCATTGATGTTTCTATCTCTCTCTCCCTCTCTAAAATCAATAAAATATATATATAAATGTGTGTATGTGTGTGTTTAAAGTATTAGAGAGATTTACCTGCATCACTACCTCCATGGTTAGATTTTGGAATGGGTGGTGGAGTGACATGATTGCTGATGGCAACTGAGGAGGATGGTGGGGGAATAGTGACTTTGCCTCCAGGTGGGGGTGGGAGTAAGCTTAGGCCTCCAGTGCCTGCAGTCTTGGGCTTAGAAGTAGCTCCTTTCTTGGTTGTAATATTCTATGAAAGAAAAAAGAGGGAAAGCGAGAGAAAAAAGGAGAAGTCATAGGCTTATGAAAATACAGAAAGGAAAGAAAAAAAGCCATACTCACCCCAATACTCAACTTGATGGTCTGTCCTTCCTTGAAGCCCAGATCCAGCTTGGGGCGTGTGTCCATTTCCTGAGATTCTTTGGAAATCTCAGATTCCTGCTTTACCCACCTTCAGCAAAAGAGTAAGTCATCTTAATTTGGATTCCCTGACAGCAGAGTTTGACACACAGATATGAGTGAAGCTAATTTATGTAAAACAGGATTCCAGAAAGCAAAGGGAGGAACATGAAGAGTTGAAAAAGAAAAAATAAGAAAAGCGAAGAAAGAGGATAACTGGGGCTCAAAACCACTGAGGAACCAAACAGAATATGTATTAAACTTGTCCCTCCAAAGGAGAGCAGTTGGCCACCAATTCCCATGCCCCATGCTTGAGAGCTGCCCCTGAGTGGGTGTTAACTCTTCAGCTCTGCCAGGTTGCACCCCTGTTAACTGAGTGACCTTCCACGATGTCAGAGAGCCCGGAGGCAGAAAAGCAGAGGAATACCAGCCCTTGAAGTAGGAAAGCTGGCAGTGTGCACGGTGCTTTCTACTACAGCTACGCCAAAGTCAGGTGAGCTGAAGAAGGGTGCAATAAGCACAAAACAAGTCAGTTACATGAAGCAGCAAAATTGGCACTTAACTCTCCACATATCTTTCATGCAGCCCTGTTGTCACTGCATGCCTCTCTCAGTCACCAAAAATAACGGCTAATTCCCCAGAGGCATAAACAAAAGCATCATCTCAAACCATATACAAGGAATCAAAAACATATTCCTGGCTATAAGGAAAGGATACAACAGATACGAAGATAATGTAAAGAAACAGAGTGAATGGGAAAATTTCTATTCACAATAAACTAGTTTACCAAATAAAGAAACCAGGAGGTAAAGGAGATAGTACCCATTCAACTGAAAAGCAGCTTTCCCCAAACGATTTAACCTGGTAAGTAAGGACGAGCTTCACTCACTTGAAGTGATCTTGCAAAGAGACATTAAAGTCGAAGGCATCACCCCGATCTGTGAAGCCAATGCCAATGAAAGCACTACGTCCTGGGAAAAAGATAGGAATACTCAGAATAGGAGTGTCCCTATGGCAAATTCTACCCAAAGAAAATGTAACAGTTACCCTACCTGAAGTCTGGGAATATGAATCATTTTCCCTGACCAGGGGTCCATAAATTACATAAAGCCCCTACCAGTGGTTCTCAACCTTTGGGTCGCAACCCCTGAAAATACATCCTGCATATCAGATATTTACATTATGATTCATAACAGTAGCAAAATTACAGTTATGAAGTAGCAACGAAAATAATGTTATGGTTGGGGGTCACCACAGCATGAGGAACTGTATTAAAGGGTCGTGACATTAGGAAGATTGAGAACCACTGCGCCTAGCCCAAATGCTGCCATAGCTTATTTTTGTAAATAAATTCTTAGTGAAACACAGCTATACCAATTTGTTTACATAAAATCTATGGCTGCTTTTACACTATAACAGCAGAATTGAGTAGCTGCAATGGTGACTAGCTGGGCCACAAAACCTAAAGTATTTACTATCTGTCTCTTTACAGAAAAAGTTTGCCAACCTCTGATATTGTCTATGGAGAAAAGGTAATGGTTGCCCCAGATATAGGTGATTTAAGATAGTACCACCAAAACCCATCACAAAGAACAAATGCACCGAAACCGGTTTGGCTCAGTGGATAGAGCGTCGGCCTGGGGACTGAAGGGTCCCGGGTTCGATTCCGGTCAAGGGCATGTACCTGGGTTGCGGGCATATCCCCAGTGGGAGATGTGCAGGAGGCAGCTGATCGATGTTTCTCTCTCATCGATGTTTCTAACTCTCTATCTCTCTCCCTTCCTCTCTGTAAAAAATCAATAAAATATATTAAAAAAAAAAAAAGAACAAATGGGTGCCCTAACCGGTTTGGCTCAGTGGATAGAGCGTCAGCCTGCAGACTCAAGGGTCCCAGGTTTGATTCCGGTCAAGGGCATGTACCTTGGTTGCAGGCACATCCCCAGTAGGGGACGTGCAGGAGGCAGCTGATCGATGTTTCTCTCTCATCGATGTTTCTAACTCTCTATCCCTCTCCCTTTCCCTCTATAAAAAATCAATAAAATATATTTTAAAAAAAAGAACAAATGAGCAATATGTGTAAATTCTTTTCTTAGATATACATTTTATTTACATCTACCTATTAATTACCATATCTTGAACTTGTGTTCATATCTATTACAAATATATGTTAATCCTTCTCCTTTAGCAATTATAGTTAACTTTAGAGAAAAAATTAGTAAACTGAAGTGAGATAAATGCAATCGGGATACATTTTCACTGAAGCGCATGAACTATTTTCCTAATCATCCCATTCCAAATCTCAGATCCCTTACCAGTACCATCCTGGATCCGGATTACAAAGTAGCGGCTGGAATCTGTCACTGTCTCCACAGCAATACCAGGATGCTGTTCTATTGGTGCCTGAGCAAAAAGTTCCCCTGGTGGGTAAGAAAAGACTTCTTTGAGCAAAGGAAGCAAGAACCTAAAACTCCATTTAACAAGTATTTCCATTTCAGTCCCCAACTTGAAGGTACTTACAAAAGCACATCAAAACAATATCCTTAATGTTAGAGCAGCGGTTCTCAACCTGTGGGTCGCAACCCCTTTGGGGGTCAAATGACCCTTTCACAGGGGTCGCCTAAGACCATCGGAAAACACATATATAATTACATGTTTTTGTGATTAATCACTATGCTTTAATTATGTTCAATTTGTAACAATGAAAATACATCCTGCATATCAGATATTTACATTACGATTCATAACAGTAGCAAAATTACAGTTATGAAGTAGCAACGAAAATAATTTTATGGTTGAGGGTCATCACAACATGAGGAACTGTACTAGAGGGTCGTGGCATTAGGAAGGTTGAGAACCAGTGTTAGAGGGTTACCAGCATAGATTACCTGAAACTTTGTCTTCGAGTTTGATATAAGCAATCTTCCCTTTTGAAGTGATTCGGAGGCGACCAGTCCAATCAGGCTGGTCTAATTTCCAGTCAGATGCCCTATAATAGGAAAGTGGGAAGCCTCAGGCCTCAGGTCCATGTTTTTAATATAGTAACAACCTACACAGAATCATTGGCCATGTTTCTATTTTCCTATCCTGAATTACTTATTCTACTTATTAAATGATCAACAATAGCTCATGATCCCCTCTATAAGGTGTCTCCTGTTGCACACAGTCCAAAACAAACAGGAGACAATGTGACTATTAGAGGACTCTGGAGTCCAATAATATTACCTTTCATTGAATCCAACCAATATTTACAGGCACTACTCTAGGTGTTTGAGATACTACAGCAAACAGACTCCTGCCCTTGTGAAGCTTACATTTGAATAGAAAATCCTATGGAATAAAGAGCTAATATGTTAATTAGACCAGAGGGCAAAACGACCTTCCGGAACCAGTGGGCGGGAGGCAGGGCCGCAAGGCCACAAGGCAGCCAGGGCTGCTAAGGCCTACTCTTGAACGAATTTCGTGCATTGGGCCTCTAGTAGACAATAAAAAGTTAACATAATAAGTAAAATAACTAGTATCTCAGATAAGTACAAAGGTAAAAAGAAAACACAGAGGAAAGAAAAGGGGGATTGGGAGGGTAGTGGGAGAGTAAACAGGCTGCAACAATCAAGGGGGTGGTCAGAGTAGGCCTTTTTAAAAATATATATTTTTTTATTGATTTCAGAGAGGAAGAAGGAGGGGTAGAGAGAGAGAGAGAAATAAAGAAACATCAATGATGAGAGAGAATCACTGATCAGAGGCCTCCTGCATACCCTCCACTGGGGATAGGGCCCACAACCCAGGCATGTGCTCTGACCGGAATCGAACCCGAGAACCTTCAGTCCGAAGGCCGACGCTCTATCCATTAAGCCAAACCAGCTAGGGCCAGAGTAGGCATTATTAGCAAAGTGTAATGTGAGCAAAAATGTGAAGGAAATGAGAACTACCCATGCAGGTAACTGGTGGCAAAGCATTCCAAGCACAGGGAACAGTTAAAGCAAAGATGCTAAGTAGGAGCCTGCCTGGAATGTTTGCCCTCAACCAAGGCAGCCACTGTAGTGAGAATAAAGTAAGAGAGAGGTAGGAGAGCTAAGGGAAGGCTTAGTCATGCAGGACCTTATAGGCCATTGTAGAACTTTAGCTTTTACTCTGAGTGAAAGAGGAGCCTTTACATGTTTTAAGCAGAGGTCTGACATGATCTCCCTTTTATTTTAAAAGAATTCCTTTTCTGCTGGGTGTAGAAATGGTGTAAGGCTATGAGTGCTGAAGCAGGAGGAATCAGTTAGCAGACTATTGTAGCAATCTAGAACAGTCATAATGGTGACCAAAAAGAAACAGTAGCAGAAGTAGCTAGGTTCTGGATATACTAGTATTTAAATCATGGCAGCATGATTTTCGAACAGATTGAAGAGAAAAAGAGAAGTCAAGGATGACTCCAAGGCTTTTAGCCTTAACAAAGAAGTTGCCAAAAAACTGAGATAAGGAAGACTATATATAGGTAGAGCATGTCTGGGAAGATGGTCAGGAGTTTAGGATATGCTGAATTGGAGATGTCTAGTAGATTTTCAAGAGACAATATAGAGTAGAAAGCTGAATATATGAGTCTAGAGTTCAGAAAAGACATGGGGGCTAGAATCACAAATGTTCATGAAACAATAGAAAACACTGAATATTTATCATCTGTATTATAAATGAATTTGAATGCAATCTAAGACATTTAAACATGACCAATTTTGGAAAACATTGCATTTGTGATTCTGTTTTGCCACGAGTGTGGAAAAGGGAGGGCAAAGCAAAAGTTATTAATAACTCCTCCCTTTGGGACCTCAGGACTAATACTTCCAGGTTAGAAAGGTAACAAAAGGGTATATCTGAACAAGAATGAGTTTAACAACAGAATAAGCAAAAGGTGGAAAGGAGGAATGTGAAAATTAAAATTTGCAGATTTTACAGAATTTTTAAGATAAATCCTTATCATACCCTTCTCTCTTGATGCCCTGCTCTCAAAGACCCTCAGTACCTGAATCTGATCCAGATTAAAGCGACCCCAGCTATTAACTTTTAATTTAGTTGTTACTTATTCTACCAGGCTACAAAGAGCTAGATATAGTGAAATGACTATTGAAAATATTAGGAACCAGCCTATTAGATGTGTTTCTTTGGACAGTTTCCTTGTCTTTTTTATCGTGTCTGTCTAGTGAGCAACACTTAACAAATTCTGAATAAGTGAATGGATATTCATGGCAGCAGTTTCCCTCAGCCTTCAGCCTTCAGCCTTAGTTCCTCTCCCACTCCCAAGACCTAGCCTGAAGAGTTCTTGGTTTTGCTGGTTTTCTGACAATATTCTAAACTGACCTCACAAATTTTCATTTAACTTTTAATAAATCCTTACAGTAGTCATATGAAATAGGCATGAAAACCCTACCATCTCTCTCTCTCTGTGTCTCTTGCTCTCTAAGTGAAGGGAAGGACAATAACGCAGTAACTAATAATGTCTAAGTTCAAAGTCCAGCATTCTTTCCATTACACTAAAACAGACTATAGTATTTAATATTAATTTAGCTGGGGAGAAGGGTAGTAATGAATTTATAGCTTGAGAAACCATTTTCTAATTATTTATAAAGTTTCTCATCAACCTAAATTTTCCTTCCATTAGTCTGGTCAGTGAGAGTCTGGGAAGCAACAGCTTACACTAGGTAAATCAAAGTCATTTCTTCCCTCTGATATTATTAATCACTAAAAGAAAGGATTTCTCCTGCTTCCTAAAAATGAAACAAACAAAAACAGTTTTTCCTTTAATGGTAGCCTAGCGAATAAATCATGCTCATTGTGTAAAGTGGATTCTGGTACACAACTGAAAAACATTATGCAACAAGACAGAAAAATAATACTTATCAAGCATTTATTATGTGTCAGTCATCATGCCCGCTCTTGTGAAAATTAAGTGAGAAGATCTCGCAGGGTCATTCTTATTACATTTTTTTTTTTTTCATTGAGGAGGAAACTAAAGCTCAAAAGAGTTCAGTGACTTGACAAAGGTAACCCAGCAAATAAATAAGAATCACAATTCAAACTTAGTTCTGCTCCACTCACTCACTATACTAACAGGAAAATTAAGAAATTGCTTTAAAAAAATTTGCTTTGATGGCTCAGTGCAGTTAACTGACATAAGGATAAAGGCTGTGGATAAACTAGGAAATGAAGACAGAGAATGCAGAGAAGTGAGAGAAGGTAGGTCTTTTAAAAGGCTTGAAGAAAAGGAATGGAACCCCACTTCCAACGTGTAGCGCATCCTTTAGGAAATCTTAACACCTAAAGTTGGGAGGCTTAAGCTATTTTCCTTATTTAACCCTTAAAATCAATGCTAATGTGTGTGATTAAGTGTAATCTACTACTCTCTTCTTACAGTCAACATTTACAGAGCGCCCACTATGTGCCAAACACTGTGCTAGGCCCTGGGAATGTGAAGTGTAAAAAGGCCAAGTCTAGTCTGGAGACACAGGAGACCAAGCCATCCATTACAATACAGGAGCGGGAGCACTGTGGCAGAGACATGCACAGGTGCCAGGGAGGCGCAGACACAGCCTGAGCCAGGATGGAAGGGTCCAGGAGGGCTTCCCAAGGAGGGCGACGTCTCAGGCGAGTGCACATACAGTGTGCAGGCTGCTAGTCATGCTCAATTGGGGTCTGATAGAGAGACTGAAATTACGACTGTCTCTTTGCCAAAAGGGCACAACTCTCAGTGTTTATTTAGTGCACAGGTCAGCAAGCACAGATATTGATTCAAGAGGAATGAACCTCTGCTGCAAAGGCAAAATAATGGACACAGGGAGAGATAGCTTTTCAGCCAAGATAACTATAAATGCCAAAAGGAGAATCATGATGATGACAGAGGGAGGAACAAAAACAGTGTCACATATTTATATACTGCGTAAAGCAGTATATAAAGTAAATGTTGCCTAAATTCTTTCACATTATACAATTTTAGACAACCCTCCAAAAGCTTCTGTGGGGTACAGAACCACAGCAGGTTTTATTATCACTAACTTTTTTTCCTTTCTATTTTAAAGATGAGAAAACTGAGGCTTGGAGAGGTTAAGCGCTTGGTCCAGAAATGATACAGCTGTTAAAGAGCCAGGGCTCACGTAACCCATTGAGTTACACGTTCCTCTTTCCACTACCGACTTCCTAACTTCCCACAGCATCCTCAGACCCACGGTCACGGAATAGCAAGGCAGCCGGTGAGCCCCGCGGAGAAAACGCTGCGCTAACCCTGAAGGGAAAAGCCAGAGGAGAGGTTAAGTGGAAAAGGGGGGGGGGGGGAAGAGGGGGGGCGATGATAGAAAATACCGTATACACATCAACAAAAGATACTGAGAAGCAACAAAATGGACAACCACTGGAAAACCTATGTCATAACCTGTGCCCACCGGCAAGAGATCTGGAAGGAAAACCAATCGATGGATGATGATATTTGGTGGCAAGACGGACAACTGCCCAAAAGATGAACTGGATCTTACAGGGAGTGATCCAGAACGCAATGGTTATCCACACGTGTGCACGGGGTACTGGAAACAGGGGGGGCGGGGGGGCGGAGGGGGACAAACTGAAGGGCGCAGGGAAGAGCGAACGGAGGGTGGCTGGCGAAGGAGCAGGCGGCACTGGAGGGGGATGATGGGGAGCAGACGGGGAACCCTGACGGGCCCGGGGGAGGAGGGATGGGCGCGTGCGGGATGGGAAGATGTTTCTAAGCGGCGTAAACAAAGACGATGGCAGTCTAGAGCGGGGGGAGGGAGGGAGCACAGGCTGATAACGGCCCCGACGCGGGGGCGAGCAAGGTGACAGACAGCCCAGAGGTGGGCAGGGGCCTGGGCGAGCGGCGTGCTCCCGGAGGAGGACGCCGTGGCTCCCGACCAGGTGCGCGCGGGCCGTCGTGCCCGCATTCCTACCTGTAACCGCGATTGGAGGCCCGCGGCGGAATCCGGTAGACGCTGACGTCGGGCTTCACACACAGCACGGACTCGTACTCCACCTCCGCCGCCATCTTGGCTCTGCTCTCCGCCGCCGCTGGGGGCGGGGCGTAGAGACGGGGGCGGGGTGGGGGCGGGGACTGGCGCTACGCGACCACTTCCGCTTATGCCACTTCCGCTCCAGTGTACCTTGCTTCCGGAGGTTAACCTCTGGAGGCGCGGGTTGGGAAGCCCTATGGAGACTTGGAAACGGTGAAGCTGCGCGGCTCACCTCTTAGGTAACAGCAAAGATGCCCTCCTGCTGCCTCCCCTACGTGCGTGACTCACGTTTAGGGGCTCAGTCGGTGAGGGAAGGCGCCATCTTGCTTCCGGCCGGTACCCGCGATGCTTGGGAAGGACGAGGACCTGCTTGTGTTTTTCTTCCAAGAGTCACTTCTTGACCGTAGTTTCCTGGCAGAAATCCTCCCGTCGATAATCCCCAACCGACAGAATATTGCATGATCCAGTCCTGGATGTGGTGGATTTTAACCCGTCGGAATCTAAGCGTTAAACATGCCCAGCCTGATTAATTACAAATAGCACTCCCCCCCCCCCTTTTTTTTCTGTCGTATTCTCCACAACAGAATCTGTTGAAATAGTATGCCATACTTTCAGCTGTGTGTTCTCGTTATCTTCTTGGGAAATGTGACCCTGTTAAACTTTTAACGTGGGATCAACCCAACCCCTGACACATTCCAGAAGCATAATGAACTATTTAGTGGCTGCTATTGGTCCCCAGTTCTGTTATAATGATAAAAAGCCTACTGAATCTCTCTGTGAATATGTTCCTATAGACTCCAAGTGTAAACTCGCCACAACAGTGTCACTTAAAGTGGTTGAATTAGTACACAGCAAATGGCGACACCAAGATAGAAGTCAAGATCGTCTGACAAAAGCAGTGAACTTCACTTAATCTGTCTCTAACTTATCTAGTGTCAACTAAGGAACATTCAAACCTGTGAAGAGTTTTTGTGAGTTTATTTGAGCCAAACTGTCCACAATGCCATGGAGCAGGATCTCAATGAATGGCAGTTTTGCACCTTGTTTTATACATTATAATCAAAAGAGATGTGAGTTATGAAAAATCCATTGGTGATAAATTAGGGAGGCAGGAGAACAAGGAGGGGGGCCCTTTGGAGTGGATAAAGAATAAAATGATAAACATATACTTCTTCTATTTAGGTGGGTGCAGGATAATTAACACTCAACAATTAATAACAATGAAGGGATGTGTGGTCTCCCCAGAGCAGTGCCTGTGCTTTGAGGGGGTCCGAAAAAAGGAAAATTGCTTTGACATTCCAGTGATATGTTATTGTAGACACAAGATAATAGGCTCAGTGAAGGTAAAGATTGACCTTTATCAGGGAAGTTACTGGCCTAGGACATGACTACCCACCATAAACTGATTTTTAGTTTAAAAAGTTTTAATTTCAGCCCTACCTGGTTTGGCTCAGTGGATAGAGCATCAGCCTTCGGACTGAAGGGTCCCAGGTTCCATTCCAGTCAAGGGCACATGCCTGGGTTGCGGGCTTGATCCCAAGTGGGGGAGCGTGCAGGAGGCAGCCAGTCAATGATTCTCTCATCATTGATGTTTCTCTTTCCCTCTCCCTTCCTCTCTAAAATCAATAAAGATATTTTTTTTAAAAAAGTTTTAATTTCAGACCATTCTTTGTGGTTAACTTTATTTTTTTATTGTCTAAAGTTTTACATATGTCTCCTTTCTCCCCTATTG
The DNA here is from genome assembly GCF_963259705.1 of Myotis daubentonii. Classification (NCBI taxonomy): domain Eukaryota; kingdom Metazoa; phylum Chordata; class Mammalia; order Chiroptera; family Vespertilionidae; genus Myotis; species Myotis daubentonii. The sequence goes on from NC_081841.1 coordinate 22,709,166, forward strand.
ACTCCCCCCTTCCCTCCCCGCCCCCTTCCTTGGTTAACTTTAAGTATCTGAGTTTACAAGTCTGCCATGCAGGCCTTCCCTGAGTTAGTCAGGTTAGCATGTGGCCCCTTTTTATTCAACTAGGTAGACAAGTGATATCTTAAAATTAAAAAAGAATTATATATCGCAAGCAAGGTTGTGGAGAATTGGCTACTCTCAAGATACTGTTGTCAGGAATATTAATTAGTACAACATTTTTTAGGAAAAATTTAGCAGAATTGATCAAAATATTGCATGTAACCTTGAATTTAGCAAATCCACTAAGAGGTATTCTAGAGAAATTCTTATGTGCACAAAAATGTATATACAGTATTTAATACAACATTGGAATAGTGAAAAAATAGAAACAAAATGAATGTCTATCAATTGGACATGGTTAATGGTATATCCATTACCATTGTATTGCTTTGCACTAAATATACATATATATAAAACCTCAATATTAAAGCCATAGGAAGAAATCCAAGATTTAAAACAAAACAAATAAAACTCAGCAAAATTTTACTTAAAGTTTCAGTAATCCTCAACTACTTCTGGTCCCTAAGTCATCCATGTTCTTCATACCTTTCCATGCATTAAGCCTTCTACCTTAAACACTCTACCCTAGCCTGTCAATTTGGCAAACTGATACGTTCACATATCATCTCAAATAATAACTCTTCTATGACTTTATTGGGACTTTTAGATGAATTTTCTCTAATGCTTCCACCTTTTTGTTGTACCTCATACCTCAAATATCTCCTGCTGCATAAGAGCAAGAACTTTGCTTTTGCAGCACCCAGCACAATGGCCTTCACATAGTAGGCAATAATTGTTGAATAATACAAAATGTTAATTTAAATCTAATCATTTAACATTAATTTGGCCCTAAGTCATACATGTTTTCACATGGTTAATGGCATATTGGGAATTTTCCCGAATTCCCCAATTTCAGGATCCCATATACACTTTACAAAAAAGAGTACAGAAGGGTATCAAATGAAAACTGAAAGTCCATGTCTCTATATTATTAGTAACTTAACGCCAACAAATCAGTAACTTAAATGAACATTGATGTACACAATTTACCTAAAATACTTCAAGAAGACATAGATAATCATCTCAGAGATGAAAGTCAAAATGACAATAAGATACCATCTCACACCTGTCAGAATGGCTACCATCAACAAATCAACAAACAACAAATGCTGGCAAGGATGTGGAGAAAAAGGAACCCTCGTGCACTGCTGGTGGGAATGCAGACTGGTGCAGCCACTGTGGAAAACAGTATGGAGTTGCCTCAAAAAATTAAAAATGGAACTCCCATTTGACCCAGTAATCCCACTTTTAGGAATATATCCCAAGGACTCAGAAACACCAATCAGAAAGGACATATGCACCCCTATATTCATAACAGCACAATTTACAATAACTAAGATTTGGAAACAGCCTAAGTGCCCATCAGCAGATGAGTGGATTAAAAAACAGTGGTACATCTACACAATGGAATACTAAGCTGCTGTAAAAAAGAAAGAACTCACCAAAACCTGTTTGGCTCAGTGGATAGAGCATCGGCTTGTGGACTGAAAGGTCCCAGGTTCGATCCCGGTCAAGGGCATGTTCCTGGGTTGTGGGCACATCCCCAGTGGGAGATGTGCAGGAGGCAGCTGATCGATGTTTCTCTCTCATTGATGTTTCTAACTATCTCTCTCCCTTCCTCTCTGTAAAAAATCAATAAAATATATTTTAAAAAAAGAAAAAGAAAAGAAAGAACTCTTACTATTCACAACAGCATGGCTGGACATGGAAAGCATTATGCTAAGTGAAATAAGCCAATTGGAGAAAGTTAAATATCACATGATCTCACTCATGTGTGGAATATAATGAACAACATAAACTAATGAACAAAAATATATCCAGAGATAGAGAAGCATTGATAGAGAAGCATTGAACAGACCATCAAACCTCAAAGGGAAGGCAGGGGAGGGTGGGAAGGCAGGTAAGAGATCAACCAAAGGACGTATATGCAGGCATATAAGCATAACCAATGGACAGACACTGGGTGGAGGGGAGGAGAGCATGAGCTGGAGGGTGGGAATGGCCAAGAGGGATCATTGGGGTGGAGGGAGACATGTAATACTTGAAACAATAAAGAATTTTAAAAAATAAAAACAAAACTATGGTACATCTACACAATGGAATACTATGCCACTGTAAAAAAGAAGGGACTCTTACCATTTGCAACAGCATGGACGGACCTGGAGAGCATTATGCTAAGCAAAATAAGCAAGGCAGAGAAAGATAAATATCACATGATCTCACTCATTTGTGGAATATAATGAACAACATAAACTGATGAACAAAAATAGATCCAGAGACAGGAGCATTGAACAGACCATCCAACCTAAGAGGGAAGGCAGGGGAGGTGGGGGGCGAGGAGTAAAAGATCAACCAAAAGACTTGTATGCATGCATATGAACATAACCAATGGATACAGACAGTAGGGGGTGAGGGCATGTCCTGGGGGAGGGGGGCGGGAAGAGGTCAGTGGTGGGGGGGAGACTTATCTAATGCTTTAAACAATAAAGCATTTAAATAAGACATAGAAAATCTGAATATCTCTATATCTATTAAAGAAATTGAATTCATAACTGAAAACCTTCCAAACGGGTTCAGCCAACTTTCTCATTGTTGATCAAATATTTTAAAAAAAAATAATATAAATCCTATACAAACTCTCTAATAGAAGAGGAAAAAACACTTTTCAACCAAATTTTATGAGGCAATCATTACCTTGATACCAAAACCAGACAAAGATGTTAGAAAACTGTAGACCAATATATCCTCATGAGCAAAAATTCTTAACAAAATACCAACAAATCATAGCCAACAATGTGTAAAAAGAACAATACACTAAGACAAATTGGGATTTACTTCCTAAGAAGTTAAGGTTAGTTTAACATTAAAAACCCAATAATTATAACATACGGTATTAACAGTATAAAGAAAATGTATGTAATCATCCCAATGGAAGCATAAAAAATAACATGAAAAAATTCAGTATTTATGAAAGTAAAAACTCTCAGCAAACTAGGAAAAGAAGGGGATTCCTCAGTCTGGTGTAGGACATTTATGGAAAATCTACAGCTAACATCTTGCTTAATGGCTAAAGATTGAATGCTTTTCTGCTAATATCAAGAACAAATTGCCCTAATGCTTGGCAAAGAGTAAAGTTCAATAAAGGTTTGTTGAATGAATAAAAAATTTAAAAAATTTAAAAACACACACACAAATTGTCTTAGAGATCCTAGGCAATACAATAGGGAAAGAAAAAAATAAAAAGTGTACAGTTTGGAAATGAAGAAATTAAACTGCCTTGAAAAAAAAAAGAGAGAGAGAAAAAGAAAAACAAAAACTCTGCCTTGACTCGTGGATGACATCATTACATACATAGAAAATCATAAAGACAATTTGTTCTTTTCCAATCAAGAATTCACTGTACCTTGGCAGGAATTTACTTCTACCCACCACTGGGGGGTAGTAGCTACACAATTCAAAACTTCTGGGATGGAGAATAGATTAATTGCCCTAGAAATAAAGGTAATCATTTGTGACTTAACCAAGTTAAGCACCTTTTTTTGGAAATGATGGAGGCCTCATCCACCTCAAATCTCAATTGCCTCTACATATAATTTAAACCTAATAAATAAAAGTCATGGTTTTCTTTTTTTTCTTTTTCTTTAATAATTATTGTTGAAAGTATTACATATGCCCCTCCTTTTTCCCCCATTGAACCCCTCCAGCCCCCAACCCCAGGCCTTCACCACCCTATTGTCTGTGTCCATGGGTTATGCATATATGCATACAAGGTCTTTGGTTTATTATATCTCTCCCACCTACCCTCCCCCATCTTCCCTCCAAGAGTCCTCATTCTATTCCATGCTTCAGTGTCTCAGGATCCACTCAGTTCATCAGTTTATTTTGTTACTTAGATTCCACTTATGACTGAGCATGTGATACTTGTCTTTCTCTGACCAGCTTATTTCACTTAGCATGATACTCTCCAGGTCCCTCCAGTCATAGTTTTCTTTACTTATCTCCACATATAAGTCATATGTAGTATGTATATGAAACAGTAATAATACGAAATAGTAACATATTTCCCAGCTCTTCCTTCTTTTGTGTGCCCACACACAAAAAGTTATTTATCAAAGATTTTTAAATTCTGATTTACCTTTGCTCAGGGTACTGTTATTTATTATAAAATGGTACTTATCTACACAAATAAAAGAAAAACATGCAAATTGGTGTCACTCCGCTATGCCCGCCAGCCAATCAGAGCAACTATGCAAATTAACCCAACAAAGATGGCGATTAATTTGCATACACAGGCACAGAGCGAAGACTGAAGGCTCTGGCCAGAGTGAAGACTGAAGACTGAAGAGGCTTGGCTTCTCTGCTGCAGCTGGACCAAAGGCCTGGGTCCCAAGTGCCGGAGGAAAACCGGTGCCAGCAGCCAGGGGAAGGAAGGCCTGTTGCATGAAGATTCATGCAATAGGCCTCTAGTTAAAGTATAATTTCACTGAATACTGGGTTTGCTACAAATGCAGTGATAAAAATTGTAATGAGATTGAAGCATAGTTTACAGATTTTTCTTACTAAGAATGGGCCTTACTACCCTTGTAGTTGACATCTCATATTTTGCATGGCAGGTTTGAACCCTGGACTTATTAAATCATTTGTCTAAGGATAGTTGATGATGCAGTCAGAATTGGACTTATGACTTACAAACTATCATTCTTCACCTCACCACACTGTCTAACATACAAAGCACCCAAGATACTAGTTTAAAAATAGCACATTTATATAGTGTTGTATGCCCATCTATGTTTTTCATTTAATATAAGCCTTAAATATAGCTTCGTATCTATACAAAGATGGTGATTTTATAATTAAAAAATGGAAGCAATCTAAATATCCAGCTATCTGGAATTGATCAATTCCATAACATAAATAAATGGTACATCTATCAAGACAGTCTTGTGTGCCTGTTAAAAATTGAGGTTGATTTATATGTTCTGGTATGAAAAGGTACATTGATAAGTGAAAACCGCAAGGTACTGAGGAAAAAATATTAAGTCATTGGTATAAAGATGAATATAAAATATTTAGATGTGATAGGCACAAAATAGTTTTGAAACCATAGTCAAGACTTTTTTTTATTGATTGATTTGAGAGAGCGAGGAAGGGAGAAATACAGAGCATCAGAGAGAGAAAGAGAGAGAGTGATATCTACGTGTTGTTCCACTTATTTGTGCATTAATTGGTTGCTTCTTGCATGTGCCCTGACCGGAGATCAAACCCACAATCTTGGTGTATCAAAACAATGCTTTAACCAACTGAGCTACCAGGCCAGAGATATAGCCAAGAGTCTTAACAGAGGCTGTTACTTTGGGGAAAAGGGAAAGGAAAGAAGACGTTTTTATCTTATACACTTCTTTCTGTTACTCTTATAATTGTAGTAATAATTGCCCTGGCCAGTGTGGCTCCGTTGGTTGGAGTGTCATCTCATACACCAAAGTGTGGTGGGTTGAGATAATCTCGAGAACCAAGATGGCGGCATAGGTTAACGCCGGAGTTTGCTGCTTTGAACAACTACTTCAAAAGTGAAACTAAAGGACGGAACGGACATCACCCAGAACCACAGGAACGCTGGCTGAGTGGAAGTCCTACAACTAGGAGGAAAGAGAAACGCATACGGACACTCAGAGGAGGCGCAGTGCTGAAGTCAAATTCTGAGGTGCTGAGTGCGCGGCTGGCGGCGGAGAGCGCGGTTGCCGTTTTCAATCAGGAGGGAGTCGCAGACTCTGAGCTCCAGATACAGGCGAGTCTTTGGGGACCCAGACTCAAACGGGAGAAGCGGGACTGTCTGGCTTCGGTCAGAGCGAGTGCAGCTTTCTCCCCCAGCTTTGCAGCGGGTGCTGGGACTCAGAGAGGCAGAGCCCCTGGGGACAGGACTGAGAGCCGCCATAACTGCTCTCTCCGGCCCACCCTGTTGATCCTGTGCAACCCGCCCTGCCCAAGCCCTGCACAGAGGCATTTGCCGGATAGCCTCAGGCAAAGGCTAGATTAGCACCTCCCTAGAGGACAGAAGTTCTCTCACTGCTGACACAGCTGATTCTCATAGCCACTTGGCCTGGAGGTCAAACCCTCCCTGGTATTAGCTACAACAATCAAGGTTTAACTATAAGACTGCGAACAAAGACCACTAGGGGGTGCACCAAGGAAGCATAACAAAATGTGGAGACAAAGAAACAGGACAAAATTGTCAATGGAAGATATAGAGTTCAGAACCACACTTTTAAGGTCTCTCAAGAACTGTTTAGAAGCCGCCGATAAACTTAATGAGATCTACACGAAAACTAATGAGACCCTAGATGTTATATTGGGGAACCAACTAGAAATTAAGCATACACGGACTGAAATAACGAATATTATACAGACTCCCGACAGCAGACCAGAGGAGCGCAAGAATCAAGTCAATGATTTGAAATGCGAGGAAGCAAAAAACACCCAACCGGAAAAGCAAAATGAAAAAAGAATCCAAAAATGCGAGGATAGTGTAAGGAGCCTCTGGAACAGCTTCAAGCATACCAACATCAGAATTATAGGGGTGCCAGAAGATGAGAGAGAGCAAGATATTGAAAACCTATTTGAAGAAATAATCACAGAAAACTTCCCCCACCTGGTGAAAGAAATGGACTTACAGGTCCAAGAAGCGCGGAAAACCCCAAACAAAAGGAATCCAAAGAGGACCACACCAAGACACATCATAATTAAAATGCCAAGAGCAAAAGATAAAGAGAGAATCTTAAAAACAGCAAGAGAAAGAAACTCAGTTACCTACAAGGGAATACCCATACGACTGTCAGCTGATTTCTCAACAGAAACTTTGCAAGCCAGAAGGGAGTGGCAAGAAATATTCAAAGTGATGAATACCAAGAACCTACAACCAAGATTACTTTATCCAGCAAAGCTATCATTCAGAATTGAAGGTCAGATAAAGAGCTTCACAGATAAGGAAAAGCTAAAGGAGTTCATCACCACCAAACCAGGATTATATGAAATGCTGAAAGGTATCCTTTAAGAAGAGGAAGAGGAAGAAAAAGGTAAAGATACAAATTATGAACAACAAATACACATCTATCAACAAGTGAATCTAAGAATCAAGTGAACAAATAATCTGGTGATCATAATAGAATCAGGGACATAGAAAGGGAATGGACTGACTATTCTTGGGGGGGAAAGGGGTGTGGGAGATGCGGGAAGAGACTGGACAAAAATCGTGCACCTATGGATGAGGACAGTGGGTGGGGAGTGAGGGCGGAGGGTGGGGCGGGAACTGGGAGGAGGGGAGTTATGGGGGGGGAAAAAGAGGAACAAATGTAATAATCTGAACAATAAAGATTTAATTTAAAAAAAACAAACAAAAAAAAAAGTGTGGTGGGTTGAATTCCTGTTCAGGACATATGCCTGGTTTGCGGCTTCAATCCCCTGTGTGCAGGAAGCAACCAATGAGGTTTCTCTCTCACATGGATATTTCTCTCTCTCCCTGTCTTCCTCTCTCTAAAGTCAATAATAATAATAATATTAATAACTTGTAAGAGTAAATCAATAACTATTGCCCTAGCCAGTTTGGATCAGAGGATAGATGGTCAGCCTGCAGACAAAAGGGTCCGGGTTCAATTCCAATCAAGGGCACATGCCCAGGTTGTGGGCTCGATCCCCAGTAGGGGGCATGCAGAGGTGGCCACAGCCCTTGCACGATTTTCATGCATCCGCCTCTAGTATGTAATAAAAGTATAGAAAAATGATTATCTCTGAGAAAAGAGGGAGATAAAAAATTGGGGGGGGGGAGGAGTATATCTTTTAAAAATACCTGAACTAAATATAGCAAAATATTAAGACCTAAAGTGTGGGTGCTGCCCGGCTGTGTGGCTAGGTGGTTGAGCATCGACCTATGAACCAAGAAGTCATGATTCAATTCCTAGTCATGGCTCATGCTGGGTTGCAGTTTCGATCCCTGGTGTGGGACTTGCAGGAGGCAGCCAATCAATGATTCTCTCTCTTCCTCCCTGAAATCAATAAAAATATTTTTTTAAAACACAAGAAAAAGGGCTGAAAATAAAGTTAATAATTTATCGTAACTACCTGATAAAGCCTCCACACTGGCTCTCAAAAGTACAGGGTTTGGAAAGCTTCCAGGTGGGCGAGCACACTCACACTGGGAGAGCGGTGCAACCCCAACTCCACACGGACAAAAGCTCTTGTGCTCAGGCCCCTGCCAGGTCTCACCCTCTGTATCTCTTCATCTGTATCCTTTATCATATCCCTTAATCTGGTAAAGGTAAGTGTTTCTCTGAGTTCTATGAGCCACTCTAGCAAATAATCAAATCCAAGGGAGATGAGGTCACGGGAAACTCTGCTTTGCAGCCAAGTCGGGCAGAACTTGTGAGTAACCTGGGGACCCACTAGCTGAGACTGGCATCTTAAGTTGGAGGCAGTCTTACGGGACTGAGCTCATGTAATGTGGTATCTGACACTATCTCCAGGTAGATAGTGTTAGAAATAAGTTAAATTGTGTGTAATGTAGCTGGTGTCACAGGATTTTTTGGTGTGTGTGTGTGGGAAACCCACACATTGGATTACCAGTATAAGAAGTGCTGTTAATTTGTGAAAGTAAAGGGGACACACTGGAGACGAAGAACTGGGTTTTTCCCTACAAAAGGGAAAAATGAGTGTGTTCTAACCCAATATGTTTTGCATATTCTTTTACATGCATACTACTAGACACGAAAAGGGGAAGAAAAGGCAAAAGTGACAAAATTTAAGAAGACATTTTCTAAATAATTCACAAATAGGATAGCTCACCTAAAATAACAATCAAAATGTACTCGAGCCCTAACCGGTTTGGCTCAGTGGATAGAGCATCGGCCTGCGGACTGAAGGGTCCCAGGTTCGATTCTGGTCAAGGGCATGTACCTTGGTTGCGGGCACATCCTCAGTGGGGAGTGTGCAGGAAGCAGCTGGTCGATGTTTCTCTCTCATCAATGTTTCTAGCTCTCTGTCCCTCTCCCTTCCTCTCTGTGAAAAATCAATAAAATATATTTTTTTAAAAATGTACTCGAAATTTTATCTAGACCTACAAAATTTATGAAAGCCATCTACCCCTCAATAGTTCTGAATCCTGTCCCCCGCCCCCCAAAAAAGTTCCTATGGTTTCCGATTAGATTAAATAAACAGAAAATGAAGCTTCATGCTCTAGTTTTCTTTCATTATTATGTAACTAACCTCACAAAAAGTGTTAATGAAGTTCAGTTTACTTCCCCTCTAGTCTCCCTTCCTTGGCTGTCCTGGATACAACTATAATAGACAACTAATATTATTAGAAGAAGCAAAGTTGGTTAAATGTTCTTTAAACAACTCAGATTTGAAATATGGCTGATTTATTCAAGATCTAAGCATAAGTGCATTGGATATCTGTTGTTATAAGTTCATCGGCTATTATGTTATACAGTTTCAGTTTTGTTATATTAGTTTCTGGGTGACTTTGTTCTTCAATGTGTGTTCCTACTTGGTTTTACTACATGTGCAAAATTAGGCAGTTATGCTGTAGGGAGCAGAGTACATTTAATCTGCATCCTTGAGGGACATGGGTTGGGATTTGATTAGACATAAAGGTTGTGACAACACTAGGAAGGGAACATACTGTAGATTATTTGCTACATGTCCAAGATGGGAGACTAGATTATTTTTTAAAATATGTTTTCGATTTTGAGAGAGAGAGAGAGAAAGAGAAAGAGAGAAACCTCGATGTGAGAGAGAAGCATCATTCGGTGGCTTCCTGTACACACCCCTACCAGGGATCGAACCCGCAACCTGGGTGTGTGCCCTGACTACGAATAAAACCAGTCACCTTTCAGTGCATGGGACTGAGAGGGTTAACTTGAAACGCAGGCAGACAGGGCAGAGGTCCAGTGGAAAACAAAGGCAGGTAGAACGTAAGCAGGGCAGATACAGCAGTTTGAGCAGCCTAATCACAGAAACCAACCAAGCAGAAATAATAAAATGTTTCTGGACTCAAAACTGAAGGCATGGGAAACCACGGGAGGGCCTGCAACAATAAGGTCTACTGACACAGAAACAGAGAGAGTTCAGCACAGGAACAGAGGGAGAACACATAGAAACAGGGGGAGTTCAGGTTCGTTGCTGGGCAAGAATAATTGAGGACTACAAAGCTTCAAAGGGGGGCGGGCAGCCCATTATTGGGGAGTTTGAATCTACTAGACGAGAGAGAGAGAGAGAGAGAGAGAGAGAGAGAGAGAGAGAGAGAGGAATCATTTAGTTTTTGGTTTCTGCAGAGGCAGAAAACTCTGGTGGGCTCCTATAGTAGAGATGCCAGATGTGGCCGGGGCAGCTGCTGGCAACTGTGGGCTCTAGCAGAACTAGTACTTTCAGTAGCAGCCACAGGCCTGTGAGTTCCTAGATTTCTGCTCAGCAGAACAAGAACCCCAGTCTCAAAGACAAGGACACACTTGCCCATTCTAGGTAACTTCTTTTTCTACTTTTTTCTTCCAATTTTATGGAAGCAGCCTCTTGTGTTTCAGCATAAGTCGGGCAGAACTTGTGGGTAACCTGGGGACCCACTAGCTGAGATTGGCATCTTAAGCTGGAGGCAGTCTTGTGGGCCTGAGCTCATGTAATGTGGTATCTGACACTATCTCCAGGTAGATAGTGTTAGAAATAAGTTAAATTGTGTGAAATGTAGCTGATGTCACAGAATTCCTGTGTTTGAATCTGCTTGTAATAAACTTTCCACTGGGGAAAAAAACACCTTGGCTCACCATTCTGGCTATCAGGATGACACTCAACTGAGCCACACCCGCCAGGGCAATGGAAGATTAGTTTTGATCTAATAGGTAAATGGAAGCCACATTAGTATTTGATATAATAATTGCTAACATTTATTGAAGGCAGGCACTGTTTTAAGTGCTTTGCATGTATTAATTTATTTATATTAACAATCCTATAGAGTAGGCACCACGAATATTTGATTTAGTCACTCCCCAGCCAGGAAGATAGAAATCATTGTAGATATTTCAAACAGGGTATTGAACACAAGGATTTGGGTAAAAAGTATTGAAAGGACTAGAGAAATAAATAAGGAGAAAATAATATAACCACAAGAGGCTGCTTCCATAAAACTGGAAGAAAAAAGTAGAAAAAGAAGTTACCTAGAATGGGCAAGTGTGTCCTTGTCTTTGAGACTGGGGTTCTTGTTCTGCTGAGCAGAAATCTAGGAACTCACAGGCCTGTGGCTGCTGCTGAAAGTACTAGTTCTGCTAGAGCCCACAGTTGCCAGCAGCTGCCCCGGCCACATCTGGCATCTCTACTATAGGAGCCCACCAGAGTTTTCTGCCTCTGCAGAAACCAAAAACTAAATGATTCCTCTCTTTCTCTCTCTCTCTCTCTCTCTCTCTCTCTCTCTCTCTCTCTCTCTCTCATAGTTTAACTCTTTCTTCTGTTTTATAGTTTTTTTTCTTTTACTTTTAAAATGGATTTGCAATCTCTCTGCACAAACTAGGTTCCAGAATCTAATTCAATGATTCTCTGTTCTCTTCACTTTTCAATAACACATGGCACATCCCTCTAGCAGAAACCCACTAGAGAGAAGGTCTAGGAAATGTTAGTGTGGGAAGGTGGGCATGAGCTTGAGTGCCAACAGATAATATTTGACACAATCCCCATTTTGCAGGTGAGAAAATAATAACACAGAGTTTGAATAACTTCTGCACAGTCACACAATTAGCAAGTGGCAGAGCTGGGATTATAACTCAGGCCTCTACTTGCCTTTCATTAATCCTTGGTATGTCCTGTTTACTCCAATTAAACCACTTTACTGTGTCATTCACTCATGTTGGGCTCACCTCCACCTTAGTATGTGCTCATGTTTTCCCCCTGCTTGAAATGCTTCTCTCAAGCCCTGATCCAATGAGAGAATTATAGATTGTTAGATGTGAAAGCAACCTTAAAATAGTTACTCCCAGGCAGTAAAATTGGAAATGAAATTTTTCACTCGTTTACCCTTTATACTTCTGTATTCCAATTAATCTATACTAATAAAAGTGTAATATGCTAATTAGGCCAGGTCGACCGGCCATCTTCTGGATGTCCGACTTCCTTCTGGACAAAGCCATGGGGGCCAAGGCAGAGGCAGTTAGGGGCAATCAGGATGGCAGGGGAGGGCAGTTAGGGGCAATCAGGCCCAGATTGCAAGAGGGATGTCCGACTGCCAGTTTAGGCCCAATCCCAAGGGGTCCCTGATTGGAGAGGGTGCAGGCTGGGCTGAAGGAAACACCCCCCCCTCCATGCACGAATTTCGTGCACCTGGCCACTAGTCTTTTTATAAGCATGTATTATTCTAGTAATTAGATGATAATAACAATAGAGATGATAGGAGATAGATAGATAGATAGATAGATATAGATAGATAGATAGATGATAGATAGATAGATAGATAGATAGATAGATAGATAGATAGATAGATAGATAGATAGATGATAGAACAATAAACTCAACTCTTGGCATGTTTTCTTGGGTCTTTCTGCCACAAAAATATTCTTCAGTGATTTGACTGCAAACAAAGGAGGAACAGATACTATTGTTTGGACAATAAGCTGATTAATATAGAAAGTCCTTAACACAGGCAAGAGTGTTCAAATACTTTTGATCCAAATAAACTTTATTTCATGTGCATATATGCAAAAGAATAATGTGGGTGAGAATTCCTTACAATGTATACTTAAAGCAGGAATCATTGCTCAAGGTCCTGCTTCAATCTTCTGGACTCTCCTGATGAGACACAGTCTAATTCCCCAAACTCCTGTCTATTCTCCAGTCCCTAAAGCACTCTCCCCCTACCTGCCTCTGACTATGCTCCCTGTAAACTCTCTAAATAGCTTGTCATCCTTTTTGCCTTTAGAGGTCCTATAGTTTTTTAAAACCTTATTTCTATGTATGTCCTCTTTAGAAGATACTTTTCGAAAGAGGACATACAGAAGGCCAAGAGACATATGAAAACATGCTCAAAGTCACTACTCATCCAAGAGATGCAACTCAAAATAACATTGAGATACCATCTCCCACCTGTCAGGATGGCTATCATCAACAAATCAACAAATGACAAGTGCTGGAGAGGATGCGGAGAAAAAGGAACCCTCGTGCACTGCTGGTAGGAATGTAGACTGGTATAGCCAATGTGAAGAAGAGTATGGGATTTCCTCAGAAAACTAAAAATGGAACTCCCATTTGACCCAGTGATCCCAGTTCTAGGAATATATCCCAAGAAACTAGAAACACCAATCAGAAAGGATGTATGCACTCCTATGTTCATAGCAGCACAATTTACAATAGCTAAGATTTGGAAACAGCCTAAGTTCGCATCAGCAGATGAGTGGATTAGAAAACTGTGGTACATCTAAACAATGAAATATTATGCTGCTGTAAAAAGGAAGGAACTCCTACCATTTGCAACAGCATGGATGGACCTAGAGAGCATTATGCTAAACAAAATAAGTCAGTCAGAGAAAGATAAATATCACATGATCTCACTCATCTGTGGATTATAATGAACAACATAAACTGATGAACAAAAACAGATCCAGAGATAGAGAAGCATCGATCAGACCGTCAAACCTCAGAGGGAAGGTAAGGGAGGGTGCGGGGAAGGGGGAGAGATCAACCAAAGGACTTGTATGCATGCATATAAGCATAACCAATGGACACAGACACTAGGGGGGTGAAGGCACAAGCGGGGGGTGGAGGGGCAATAGGGGGATAAGGACATATATGTAATGCATTAATCAATAAAGAAAAAAATGAAAATCACAAGACACAGTAAGAGGAGATAAAAAAAATCAATGGAAAAAATCCTCAGGTAAGGATTAACAATAAATTAATAAATAAATACATACATACATACATACATACCTTATTTCTACCTTATCTTATTTCTACCTTAAGACTTTCCTAGCTTGTCCCAGGCTAAATATACTGTTGCCTATTTAAATATACTTATGCTCTACTATTTTATTTCTACATTTATATTATTATAGCCTGAGTTGTATTACAATTTTTTTGTGTGTATGGGGCGCATATTTCTACTAGGTTGTGAATCTCAAGAAATAAGGACATAGTTTAATTTATCTGATTTTGGCATGGCACATTTCTTTACACATGTTAAGCATTTAAAAGATGTTATTCGAGAGAAAACCAAGATGGCGGCATAGGTAAACACCGGAGAATGCTGCCTTGCACAACCACTTCAAAAATACAACTAAAAGACGGAACGGACATCACCCAGAACCACAGGAAAGCTGGCTGAGGGGAAATTCTACAACTAGAAGGAAAGAGAAAAGCATACTGAGACTCAGAGGAGGCGCAGTACGGAAGTAAAATACTAAGGTGTGGAGGTGCGTGCGGAGCGGGCTGGCGGCTGAGGGCGCAGTTGTCATTTTCAATCAGGAGGGAGTCTCAGGTTCTGAGCTCCAGTTCCGGGCGAGTCTCTGGGGACCCAGACTCAAACGGGAGAAGCAGGACTGTCTGGCATCGGTCGGAACTCCAGGGCAGCTTTCTCTCCGAGGTATTTGCAGCAGTCGCTGGGACACTGAGAGGCAGAACCTCTGGGGACAGGACTGAGAGCAGCCATAACTGCTCCCTCAGCCTGCCCTGTTGATCCCCTGGGACCTGCACTGCCCAAGCCCTGCACAGAGGCATTTGCTGATTAGCCTCAGGCAAAGGCTAGATTAGCACCACCCTAGAGGACAGAAATTCTCCCACTGCAGACACAGCTGATTCTCACAGCCAGTTGGCCTGGAGGTCAAATCCCCCCCAGTGTTACCTACAACAATCAAGGCTTAACTACAACAAGACGGCGCACAAAGACCACTAGGGGGTGCACCAAGAAAGCATAAAAAATGCGGAGACAAAGAAACAGGACAGAAATGGAGGAAGGCAAAATGCTGGATATAGAGCTCAAAACCACACTTTTAAGGTCTCTCAAGAACTGTCCATGGATGGAACTGGAGAGCATTATGCTAAGTGAAATAAGCCAGTCAATAAAGGAAAAATACCACATGATCTCACTCATTCATGGACAATAGAGACCATTATAAACTTTTGAACAATAATAGATACAGAGGCAGAGCTGCCTCAAACAGATTGTCAAACTGCAGCGGGAAGGCCGGGGAGGGTTGGGGGGCAGGAGGTAGGGGGGTAAGAGATCAACTAAAGGACTTGTATGCATGCATATAAGCATAACCAATGGACATAAGACACTGGGTGATAGGGGAGGCTAGGGGACTGTCTAGGGCGGGGGGATAAAATGGATACATATGTAATACCCTTTGTAATACTTTAAGCAATAAAAAAAAAAAAAAGAACTGTCTAGAAGCCGCCGATAAATTTAGTAAGGCCCTCGAAAAGACTGGTGAGACTGCCGATAAATATAGTGAGATCCTCAAGAAATCTAATGAGACCCTCAATGTTGTGATAAAGGACCAACTAGAAATTAAACATACACTGACTGAAATAAAGAATATTATACAGACTCCCAACAGCAGACCAGAGGAGCGCAAGAATCAAGTCACAGATTTGAAATGCGAAGAAGCAAAAAACACCCAACCGGAAAAGCAAAACGAAAAAAGAATCCGAAAATACGAAGATAGTGTAAGGAGCCTCTGGGACAGCTTCAAGCATACCAACATCCGAATTATAAGGGTGCCAGAAGATGAGAGAGACCAAGATATTGAAAACCTATTTGAAGAAATAATCACAGAAAACTTCCCCTTCCTGGTAAAAGAAATAGACTTATAAGTCCAGGAAGCGCAGAGAACCCCAAACAAAAGGAATCCAAAGAGGACCACACCAAGACACATCATAATGAAAATGCCAAGAGCAAAAGACAAAGAGAGACTCTTAAAAGCAGCAAGAGAAAGAAACTCAGTTACCTACAAGGGAATACCCATACGACTGTCAGCTGATTTCTCAACAGAAACTTTGCAGGCCAGAAGGGAGTGGCAAGAAATATTTAAAGTGATGAATACCAAGAACCTACAACCAAGATTGCTTTATCCAGCAGAGCTATCATTCAGAATTGAAGGTCAGATAAAGAGCTTCACAGATAAGGAAAAGCTAAAGGAGTTCATCACCACCAAACCAGTATTATATGAAATGCTGAAAGGTGTCCTTTAAGAAGAGGAAGAAGAAGAAAAAGGTAAAGATACAAATTATGAACAACAAATACACATCTATCAACAAGTGAATCTAAGAATTAAGTGAATAAATAATCTGATGAACAGAATGAACTGGTGATTATAATAGAATCAGGGACATAGAAAGGGAATGGACTGACTATTCTTGGGGAGGGGGGAAAGGGGTGTGGGGGATGTGGGGAGAGACTGGACAAAAATCGTGCACCTATGGATGAGGACAGTGGGTGGGGAGTGAGGGCGGAGGGTGGGGTGGGAACTGGGTGGAGGGGAGTTATGGGGGGGGGGGAGAGGAACAAATGTAATAATCTGAACAATAAAGATTTAATAAAAATATATAAAAAAAATAAAAGATGTTATTTGAGATTCATTACATGGTGTTGTGCAGGTCATTCCTCCCAACCATTCCCAACCTTCACCCTCACATACCATAGAGTCATTCTGGTGCATTTCTAAAACAAAACAAAAGCAAACATTTAGAAAGTGAGTAGCTTATGAACAGGGAATTTTCTACCTAACAATGCTGTGTTCTGCAGAAAATTTCTGAGAAATGTGCTCTCCCACTTCTGTTTATTACTTTTCTTATCTGATAACATTTAGAAATGACTCATTTTGAAACACTTCCTGTAAAGTCAAATAGTCGTCAAAAATGTGGAGTTTATCAACATAAAGGAAAAGAGAAAAGAAAGAGGAAGAGCTCAGCAAATTTCCTAAACATATTTCATGACTCCATTACGTGTGAGGACATAACAGACAGGAGGTGGAGGGCTCCAGATCCGTGCTAAAGCCTTCAGCTACTGTCTCAGCTTTCTGGTAAGAAACCCTCAACCTTCCTAATGCTGCGATCCTTTAATACAGTTCTTCATGTTGTGGTGACCCCCAACCATAAAATTATTTTCGTTGCTACTTCATAACTGTGATTTTGCTACTGTTATGAATCGTAATATAAATATCTGATATGAAGGATGTATTTTCATTGTTACAAATTGAACATAATTAAAGGATAGTGATTAATCACAAAAACAATATGAGAACTGCTGCCCTAGACCCATTTGATGACTTGAGCCTAGTTTGATTTGCTTATTATACATGATGATTGCAGGGTCATTATCTTCTATTTCCCTTTATTCCTTCCCAACTTATACATCATTTCTTTTTTCTACATGTGCACCTTTCTTCTTCTAAATATTCCACATTCTATATATCTTTGCTTTTAATATATTCATTCTGAACTAATAGTGAATTTTTATGTCATTTTCTCCCCTCTCTTAAATCAGCTAAGATTCACCTTCTGACTTTTGATTTCCATTTTCTCCAAAAGTTTTGTTTTGCAAATCATTGATTGCCTAGTATATAGAGACACATTGTTATATATACATATATATGCATATATATTCTTATTCTATTTCTCTTATTTTTATTTATCCTTTTTCTTATTCCTTCTTGCTACTGACTCTTTTCCTATATTTACTATTTGATTCTGGAATCTACTTTTCCTATCATAGTTGAATTTTAGTTTCAAGTTTTACTTATCTTTTTAGTTACTGCAGTCAACTCAGTATTTAGAATAAAATAAAGAAATTCTCTATTTTTTTATTTAAAATTCTTTATTGTTGAAAGTATTACATATGTCTCCTTTTTCCCCCATTGACTTCTCCCCAGCCACTCCCATCCCCCAGCACACGCCCTCCCCCGCTACTGTCTGTGTTCATCGGTTATGCATGCATACAAGTCCTTTGGTTGATCTCTTATCCCTCCCCCACCCTTTTCTTACTTCCCTCTGAGGTTTGACAGTCTGCTCATTGTTTCTATGTCTCTGGGTCTATTTTTGTTCATCAGTTTACTCTCTATTTATCTTAAATGTAGAGGTATTTTATAGTCAAAACACTTGAAGAATCATAAAAAGTGATCTTATTCTGAAAGACTTTAAAACTCTGATTTATATATACTTCATTTCAAGACAGATAATACGTGATATTTAAAAAAGCTCACACTGGATGACTCAATTTATATTGAATTTTGCTTTTGTCAGTCTTTAATACTTCAGTTTGTGCAGCTCTCAGAACCTTTCCCTTTGTTAACAATACCAAAGGCATTTCAGTTATATGATTCTTTGTCATAAGAACTTATATGCAGCTCTAACTGGTTTGGCTCAGTGGATAGAGCATCGGCCTGTGGACTGAAAGGTCCTGGGTTTGATTTCAGATAAGGGCACATGCCCAGGTTTCAGGCTCAATCCCAGGTCGGGGGGAGGGGGGGGCAGGGGGGGTGCAGGAGGCAGTTGATCATTGATTTTTCTGTCACCACTGATGTTTCTATCTCTCTCCTTCTCTCTCTCTCTCCCTTCCTCTCTAAAATCAATACAAATATATATTTCAAAAATTAAATAATAGCCCTAACCAGTTTGGCTCAGTGGATAGAGCGTTGGCCTGCGGACTCAAGGGTCCGGGGTTCGATTCCAGTCAAGGGCATGTACCTTGGTTGTGGGCACATCCCCAGTAGGAGGTGTGCAGGAGGCAGCTGATCGATGTTTCTCTCTCATCGATGTTTCTAACTCTCTATCCCTCTCCCTTCCTCTCTGTAAAAAAATCAGAAGGGGGTCAATGGGAGAAAAAGGGGGGCATCTGTAATATTTTCAACAATAAAGATACAATAAAAGTATGGTACTAAATGAAAGATGAACCTGGCGGATGGTGCATGTGGGTAGGCTAAATAGCCATCTCGGATGGTGATTAAAGAAAATTGAATTTACTTAAGGGAAGGGGATGGGGATAGGATACCCAAAGGGGGACAGGCTATCCAGCCACAGGGACATTGGGTGGATGATGGCAGCACCCAGGAGCTGAGGTTTCATCCTTACATGAAGTCACTGGTGGGAAACTTGTCGTCAGTGGGTCTGGCGGCTGAGCTGGTGGGCTTGGAATACAGATGGAATGCAGGTGTGTGATCAGGTGCCTTCAGGACAGTTTCCATTCCTTGTATAGTCTGACTCCTGGTGTCCAGCACGTTTTTCCTGGTCTTTTGTTCTCCTGTGGCGGGAAGCTTACACATGGCTGTTAAGGATTGTATCGTCCTACAGGCCTAACATTTACTTCCTTTTTCTATTTGTTAATAATGGTTCTTAACTGGGGCAAAGGTTTCTATCCTCAGTCAGTCATCCTAAGGAACAAGGCCCCCTGGTGCTTTTGGCGGGAGGGGGGTGGCGGAGAGATATATAAATAAAGTTACCCCACATATCAGAAACCAAACAGCTGGTAGCTTAGTATGTCCATTGCTGTAAGGAGGGGTGAAATTATCAGAACAATTCATATTGTAGTTACTATAGACTGAAAAACAATAACTAGAACACCTAGTGAAAGTCCAACATTCGCCACAGGGAGCTACTATAGCAACCCTAAGAGAAAACATTCCTACAGTGGGTCCCAAAGCATAAAGGTCCCTGTATGTGATTTTCTTCCCAAAATGAATAGAATGAGTATAATTCTGTATATTAGCAATAGGTGTTCCAAGTCCTACTTGGCAAGATGGAAAGGGCCATTCTACATAGGTCCCTCCTTGAGGTGTTCCCTGGGTTCAGTCACCCATTCTTCCCCTCTGGCGCCCTCTTCACTTTGGTGTGATGGATTCTGGGCTTTACCCCTGCCAGCTTCAGAGTAGTTGGAGTGGTGACAAACATGCCCCAGGGTCCTGTCCATGTTGATTGTCCATGTTTTGAGTAGAGCTCTGTCTCCTGCTAAGAAGGGATGTGGGGGGGGAATCCCTAGCACATGCCAAACCATTAATTACAGTCAGTGTTTGATTAAGATGCTGGGTTGAGTTTATGATACCCAAGACTGAGGAAACCTGAGGAGTGATTCGGGTCCTGAGGCAGTCACAGAGTCATCTATCTAGTTTTGCTGCTTTTCTGGGCCTGCAGCTGAAATACAACTGAGGCCTAGATGTTATCTTTAGGCAAGAAAATGTCAGGAGGTCTAAACTGCCTGACTAGTGATATGAAAGGGGAGGATTGGTTACCTTGGGAGCGAGGTTCTTGTTTTCCCAGTTTTGTCCCTTCCTAGGCATCTGGAGCTTTCTGCCCAGGTGAGTTTCTGCATCTGGCCCATCGTCCTTGCTCTGAGGGTCTAACATTCTGGGGGTCTAACATTTCCCCCCATAAAGATTTTTGGTCCTGAATTCTTTCAGAGAAAAGGGGGCATCAGGTCTCTTCTATAGACACTTTCTGCTGGAAGGTGGAGATATTTTCCTTTAGAGCCAAAAATCCTTGCTCTCTGTCAGAGGGAAGATGAGGCCTGGGCATAAAAGGAGGTTGTGATGGTATATATGGGTGGTATCTCCTGAGTACAAGTAGGGCTTGTAACCTGGTGGAGACAAACTGT
Source organism: Myotis daubentonii (assembly GCF_963259705.1). NCBI lineage: Eukaryota > Metazoa > Chordata > Mammalia > Chiroptera > Vespertilionidae > Myotis > Myotis daubentonii. The sequence continues at coordinate 22,729,888 of NC_081841.1, forward strand.
TTTATAAATTTTAGTATCATTGGGGAAAGCTAGAACAATAAGAATTATGACAAAGGGTGTGGTGAAAGGAAAGAGACATTAGTTTGGAGGATTGTAGCCAAATATTTGTGAAAACTAGGAAAAAATTCAGAATCTAGTTTAGTTTAGCTCATGGGTGAAAAATAAAACTTTGAAGATAATGAGCTGAACTAGAGTCTAACATTGCGACTATGTCTATGGAATCTATTGAAACACATTCCCCCCCCCCCCCCCGCCACCTAAAATCACCCTCATTTTTATTAAATAGCCAATTAAGACCAATTTATTTACTGTATTTAGTTTAGTTTCAATATGGCCTGATTGTTTGCATGAGCACAAGAATAGCACTTGATTATATAGGCTTTCAAAAACTTGCTTTCCTGGAATCTCAAGATTGAGCCTTAATTAGCCTCTAGGGCAAAGATGATGAGCCACCTACTTGCCACCAAGTTTGCCTGCAATACCTGTAAAATGGGGTGAATCCCTCAAGTTTTTGAGGTTCCCAATAATGTCTTGAGGTTCCTTCCTTGCCATCTCTCAGGAAAGCAACCCTTGTTTCTTACCTGGAAAGACTGCCATGAACCACGGGATCAAACAAGGTACCAGGCCATTTCTTGTAAGTGACTTTTGATTGGCTTCAATACGTTTTGAGAATGCTTTCTGGTGATGCCCAGAGTCTAAGCATGTCTCTCTCAGACATAACATTCCAGTCAAAGTCTTGGTTAATAAAACCATAATTGGTTTTATTTAATTCATGCAAAGAAACTTATTGCCATGACTTACTCATTAAGAATTACCAAATTCTGGAGGGATAATATAGGGAGAAAAATATAAAAGCTTCCATATTGCTTATGAAGGTCTAATTTATCAAATTGTTCTAGGGAATGAAAACAAGCTTTCTTATATTTTAAAGAGATGACCTGACCTGCTTAGAAACCTATAATTTAGAGTAAGTCAGAACCCTTGTTATGAATCTTTCCAAAGAATTAACTAATGTATTTGTAAATTCATCAGAGCAAAATAATGATGGTCTGTAAATGACAAACTTGAGTGACAGTATTATAGACTTGACCATAAAACAATTGACAAAGAATCTTGCTTTTCTGTAGGATATCACATAAGATAATTTTTGGTAAATAATAATTATTATGAAATGACATAAAAAAACAATATAAAGAAAAAAATTTTCCCTTGCTGGTTTGCTGATAATAAACTTTGTAGATTACTCATATATTGTGTAACTAGCATAGGGATTAAGCAAGCAAAGTATCTGAATTTTTTTTGTCATTGAAGGCACACCTGCTGGGAGCTGTTTGGGTTTCAAAATAAATCTAATATTGCAGAAATCTAATCTTTAGTATTCCTAAACTTGTTATCCTTAGTGAATGCAAGGATACTTTTTTGGTGATACTTGATTTAAATAAAAATTGCATTTTCATCATTCAAAACAAAAAAAAAACAATATAAAGTTTAGAATATATATATATATATATATATATATATATATATATATATATATATATATATAACAAGATGCAACGTTTTAAAAGTATTGAGCACCGGAGACAATTTATAAATGCCCCAATGTGTGGATTACAAACATCTGAAGTCCTACTGCCAGATGCTTCCCATAGGGAAACATTACTCTAGGCTTGTCCAGTGTCACTGACAAGAAACCTGTTATTCCTTTTGAACTTGACTCTGAATCTTTGCAAGTTCCTTCCTAGAGGAGACTGAAATTTCTAGAATATTCATATTAACAAAAATATAGATGTATTATTATTTGGCAAAACTTCCCATGACATTTTTCAAGCATATTAAATGGGCCTAATTAGTTTAAAAATTTGGGAGAGAGAATGAATCCTTAAGGTATTCCAGGGCCGTGGAATAGCTCAAAGTTGTTTCTCTGTTGAAAAAGTCTTTTGAAATTTAAACTTTGGGAAGGTTGTCATATATACTTAACCAACATATTATATTTTAAATCTTTTGTAAATCTAGGCAGAACAAAATGTTAACAAAAGAAACATTCAAACCTTAAAAAATTTTTGTGCATTTATTTGAGTCAAACTATCATCAATTGCTGGGAAGCAGAATCTCAACACATTGAAATAATGCTCCAGAGAAAGGTGATTTTTCACCTATTTTTATAAATTACCATCAAAGGAGGAGATGTAAGTGGGTTACATGAAATTTGTTGGTATAGATTAGGGAGGTTAGAGAAAGTAAAGGGGGGATGGAACCTCCGGAATTGGATAAAAAGTTAAATGATAGACATGTGCTTCTTTGACATAGGTGGGCATAATTAACAGTCAACAATTAATAAGATAACAACAACAATAATACTGAGGGAATTTGTGATCTGTGCCCTGGCAACATTTGTTGTGCCCTTCATGGTCAGAAAAAGGGGAGTTACAAGTTACCCTGACATTTCACAGTTATGTTATCTTAGATGCAAAAAGACAACAAGCTCAGTAAAGATCGAAGTTGATCTTTGTCAGGGAAGATACTGGCCTAGGGCATGAATACCCATTATAAACTGCTTTTTAATGAAAAGGTTTTAACTTCAGACCATCCTTTGTGGTTTCTTTAGGTCTATGAATTTGCAAGGCCACCATGCAGGCCTTCCTTGAATTAGTCAGGTTAGCATGTGGCTCCTTTTCGTCCACAAAAGGTATATAGCTTAATGGTAACAATTTTAAAGGCTGTTAATTAAACTTAAACCAGTTTTGATAGTAAATATTTTGTCTAGACCATAGGATTCTATTGAATTTATGTAAGTATTCAATTTCTGTAGGCCAATAAAACATTATACCCTAGTAGTGCCATCCAAACATTACACATAACATACAGACAAATACATGAAGACCATAGAAACCAGCATTTCTTAGATTGACATTTATGAACACACTTGAAACACACTCACTTCAAGAAACACACCTTCAACAAAGCACTAGACATTACATCAACTGCTCTAAATGTACTTTATAGAGTTTCTGTAACAAAAGCTATAATCAGGTGAACTTAAAACTTGTCTAGCAGTAATGTTTTGGAATTTCATGCTATTTTAGAATATCTAGATATTTATCATTTAACTCAGCAATGCTCCAAAGCTTTTAAGTTACAAAGACTTTGGAAAATGATGTATAGGCATATGAGGCTGGAGAAAAGGCAGGCGGGGAGAGGAGGGAGCAGGCCCGGATGGGTGGTCCCAGGCCTCCAGCAGCTTGGATTTAAAACTGCCACATTTTGCCTGACTGGTTTGGCTCAGTGGATAGAGCGTCGGCCTGTGGACTGAAGGGTCCCGGGTTCGATTCCGGTCAAGAGCACATGTGTGGGTTCGATCCCCAGTGTGGGGCATACAGGAGGCAGCCAATCAATGATTCTCTCCCATCATTGATGCTTCAATCTCTCTCTCCCTCTCCCTTCCTCTCTGAAATCAACAAAAATATATTTAAAAAAATAAATTAGACAATGTGTGGCCATGCTGAATTGCAATAAAAAAAAAGAGGCACTTGTGTCTAATTCTGTCTCCTAAATGGAGGGCCTTAAGAGTCTGTAAAAGGCAGGCCAGAGGTGAGTCCCTAGGAAGGGTTGAGGTTGAATTGCCCGTGGTGTTACTGCCATACGGCCATTTGCAGGGAGAAAACAATGGCCAGTGTCCCAGCCTGGTTGCTGCCCCTTCCTTATGCTGAAGCTTATTCCAGGAGGCATCCCTCGATGACTAGAAAAGACTCCTCCGTTCGGGAGTGACCCCCAGTGGCTAGGGATAAAGAGGGGTGCCCCCGCTATGCCAAAACTCACATGCCGAATCTCACAGTCCCCCAAATAAAATCCTACGGGGCGTTTTGGACCAGGATTTGGGCGGTGTGTGGTTTTCATAGTGTGCCTCCATTGCTTGGATGTGTGCTTGACACCAGCGAGCTGCCTAGAGCAATCTTGCCCATCCCAAGCCCAGTTTATCCTGTCACGGGAATCTTCTAGTGGCAGCCACAGTAGAGGCTTTTAAAAGGCTGACTGACCCACGCCCGCAAGTGGTGGCCCCATGGGGAGCCGAGAGTCTTGGTCCCTAGTGCCCTCTTCCCAAAACTGAAGTAACTCACCCATTAGTAGAAATCAGAAGGTCTGATGATCTGGCACTCCTGCCGCTGCTGGGGAGTCCGGAAGGCCTTGGTTGCTGTTAGACCCGGAGACTAAAAGTCTCTGAGGGTAGGGGTGGGGTGAGGGGAAGGGAAGGAAGAAAGCTTCCTTTCTGGATATCCCCCTGTAAGCCACCAAAGTGAAAGGTGAACATGGTGAATGGTGGATGCAGGCAGGCTAAACAACCATCTCAGTCAGTGAGTAAAGGAAAATGAATGTATTTAAGAGAAGTGGGTGGGGGTTAGGATATCCCAAGGGAAGGGCTGCACAGCACCCAGCCACGGGGACATTGGGTCAATGAGAGCAGCACCCAGGAGCTGGACTTTCATCCTTATAGGCAGTCACTGGTGGGTCTAGGGCAGTGATGGCAAACCTATGACACACGTGTCAGAGGTGATATGCGAACTCATTTTTTTGGTTGATTTTTCTTTGTTAAATGGCATTTAAATATATAAAATAAATATCAAAAATATAAATCTTTGTTTTACTATGGTTGCAAAGATCAAAAAATTTCTATATGTGACACGGCACCAGAGTTAAGTTAGGGTTTTTCACAATGCTGACCCGCCGAGCTCAAAAGGTTCGCCATCACTGGTCTAGGGGCTGAGCTGGTGGGCTTGGAATGCAGATGGAATGCTCCAGTGTGATCAAGTGCCTTTAGGACAGTTTCCAATTCCTTGTGTGGTCTAATCTGACACCTGGTGCCTGCAAGTTTTTCCTGGTGTTTTGTTCTCCTGTGGCGGGACTCACAAATGGCTCTCAAGGATTGTGTTGCCCTACAGGCCCAACACTAAATGTCAAAAGAGGGAGAGAGAGGGAGAATCAGCCTGACAGCTATTGGACCTAGGACTTGGGAACCCTCCTATTTGTATGTGTAAAAGTCAACTCATTTGCTGAGTATCAGTGTCAAAAACTGCAAAATAAAAATAGAGACAACGAGAGATGGTTGCTAAGTTTATTTTTAGTCCTAGCATTCTCTGACTCTCTCCTTCTCTCAGTGTTTTATGGATCTATGCATGAATGCGTGTGTTGGGGTAGGACGTGGGATCAGGGTCCCTGTCACGCACAAAAAGAAAAGAAGAGACCCTAACAGGACTTGAATATTTGAATAGATAAGGCTGAGGGAAAGGGAATGAGGATAACTTTTTTTAAAGTATTATTTTGTTGACTCAGTTACTTTAACTTCTGCTAAATATTTATGATTCTATGACAGCAGAACTACTTCCAAGTGACAAAATATATTGGGCCTTTATAAAGGGAAACATAAAATGCTGTTACAGCTACTAAACTGGGAACTGGAAAAAGAAGAGGAAGTTAGAAGAGACAGCATCCTTAAAAATAAGAATTTTAAACTTAGCTTAAAAAGATTAAAAAGTACCCCCCCCCCCAAATGAACATCCATCCATTCAAGTTATAGTTAATCTTTCTGTCATATAAGGCATTGTGCTAAATTCTGTGGAACAAGCTTTTAGAAACAAGACTCATTTTTACCGTCATGAGATTTAAGGCCAGTATGATAAATAGGACAGCCACTATAATAATTACAATATGAGATAAAATGTGTCATTGCACAGAGACTATGCAAAGAGGTTCAAATCTCTCTCTTTCTTTCTTTCTCTCTCTCTCTCTCTTTCTCTCTCTCTCTCTCTCTCTCTCTCTCACACACACACACACACACACACACACACACACACACACACACACAAGTTAAGAGGCTGAAGAATTAATTTCTGATTGGGATTATTAGAGCAAGTTTCAAGGAAAATATAATATTTGAACTGATCTTGAAGAATAACTAGGATTTTAACAGGTAGAAATTAAAGATGGAGGAAAGAGGAGGTTAAGGTAAAGGACATAATTTCAGATAGAAGTAAACTTCATTAACTAAAGTACAGAAAATAGCATTAATTTGGAATAGTGAGCTGTTCAAGAAAACTATAAAGTATGGTACATTCAGAATTAGGGGAGGGCAATGTCACAGAGGGCAAAAGAAGAGAGTGTCAAGGAGTTAATGTATCAAGTGATACATATTATATTAGAGGATGGAGACAGGGAAAAAGATGCTTGGATTTGTTATTTAGAGGTAATTTTAATGGAGCAGAAGGCAAAGTACACAGGGTTGAGAAATGAGTGGTCAGGACAACAGACCACAAAACAAGCCAGTATCTTTGAAAAAGAGAAACTAGGCTAAATTAAGACACTTAAGAAACGTAACATTCTGAGGCAAGTGTGATCCTAAGTTTGATATAATTGTGGGCAAATCAGCTATAAAAGATATTTTGGGGACAGTTGGAAGAATTGAATCAAGACTGAGTATTCCTTAAGGTACAATCATACTGTATAATGTGGAGATTGATAACTGAAAAAAAGAAAGCAGTTTATAAAACAATATACATTTACACCCACATTCATAGCACTGTTATTCACAATAGCTAAAAGGTTGAAGCAACTCAAATATCCATTGACCAATGAAAGAATAAACAAAATGTGACCAATACACACAATGAAATAGTATTCAACTTTAATAATGAAGGAAATTCCAACACATGCTATAACTTGGATGAATCTCAAGGATATTGTGCTAAGTGAAATAAGCCAGTCACAACAAAGATGAATGCTGTATGATTCCACCTATACTGTAGTCAACTCCATAGAAACAAAATAGAATGGTGGTTACCATAGGCTGGGGGAGAGGGAAGTAGGGAGTTGTCAAATAGTAGAGTTTTAGTTTTGCAATGTGAGAAAGTCCTGGATTTTGCACAATAATGTGAATATACTTAACACTACTGAACTATATGCTTAAAAATGGTTAAGATGGTAAATTTTTGTTACATGTATTTTACTTCAATTAAAAATGCTCACGAACCAATATGTACATTTGATCTATTTTGTTAAATTGTGCATAACAAAAAATATACATACATATATACAAGTATGAATGTAAACACATACACACACATATATGTAAATAAAAGATCCAGAAGGTATTCAGGTGCTAAAGTAATAATCAATGACTGGTAGAATATGGAATTTTTATTTTCTTTTTTTTTTTTCCTTTTTTTTCTTTTTTTTTAATTAAATCTTTATTGTTCAGATTATTACATTTGTTCCTCTTTTTTTCCCCCATAACTCCCCTCCTCCCAGTTCCCGCCCCACCTTCCGCCTTCACTCTCCACCCACTGTCCTCATCCATAGGTGCAAAATTTTTGTCCAGTCTCTTCCCGCACCCCCCACACCCCTCCCCCTCCCCAAGAATAGTCAGTCCATTCCCTTTCTTTGCCCCTGATTCTATTATAATCACCAGTTCGTTCTGTTCATCAGATTATGTATTCCCTTGATTTTTAGATTCACTTGTTGATAGATGTGTATTTGTTGTTCATAATTTGTATCTTTACCTTTTTCTTCTTCCTCCTCTTCTTAAAGCATTTCATATAATACTGGTTTGGTGGTGATGAACTCCTTTAGCTTTTCCTTATCTGTGAAGCTCTTTATCTGACCTTCAATTCTGAATGATAGCTTTGCTGGATAAAGTAATCTTGGTTGTAGGTTCTTGGCATTCATCACTTTGAATATTTCTTGCCATTCCCTTCTGCCCTGCAAAGTTTCTGTTGAGACATCAGCTGACAGTCGTATGGGTACTCCCTTGTATGTAACTGAGTTTCTTTCTCTTGCTGCTTTTAAGAGTCTCTCTTTGTCTTTTGCTCTTGGCATTTTAATTATGATGTGTCTTGGTGTGGTCCTCTTTGGATTCCTTTTGTTTGGGGTTCTCCGCGCTTCTTGGACCTGTAAGTCCATTTCTTTCACCAGGTGGGGGAAGTTTTCTGTGATTATTTCTTCAAATAGGTTTTCAATATCTTGCTCTCTCTCATCTTCTGGCACCCCTATAATTCTGATGTTGGTACGCTTGAACCTGTCCCAGAGGCTCCTTACACTATCTTCGTATTTTCGGATTCTTTTTTCGTTTTGCTTTTCTGGTTGGGTGTTTTTTGCTTCTTTGTGTTTCAAATCTGTGACTTGATTCTTGCGCTCCTCTGGTCTGCTGTAGGGAGTCTGTATAGTATTCGTTATTTCAGTCCGTATATGCTTAATTTCTAGTTGGTCCTTTATCACAACATCGAGGGTCTCATTAGATTTCTTGAGGATCTCAGTACATTTATCAGCGGTCTCACCAGTCTTTTTAAGGGCCTTACTAAATTTATAGGCAGCTTCTAGACAGTTCTTGAAACACCTTAAAAGTGTGGTTTTGAACTCTATATCCAGCAGTTTGCTTTCCTCCATTTCTGTCCTTTGTGTCCTGTTTCTTTGTCTCCGCATTTTTTATGCTTTCTTGGTGCACCCCCTTGTGGTCTTTGTGCACAGTCTTGTTGTAGTTAAGCCTTGATTGTTGTAGGTAACACTGGGCGGGATTTGACCTCCAGGCCAACTGGCTGTGAGAATCAGCTGTGTCTGCAGTGGGAGAACTTCTGTCCTGATCTCTAGGGAGGCGCTAATCTAGCCTCTGCCTGAGGCTATCCAGCAAATGCCAGGTGCAGGGCTTGGGCAGGGCAGGTCCCAGGGGATCAACAGGGCTAGTGGAGCATGCCGTTATGGCTGCTCTCATTCCTGCCTTCAGAGGCTCTGCTTCTCAGTGTCCCGGCAATTGCTTCAAGTACCTCGGAGAGAAGTCCCGCTTCTCCTGTTTGAGTCTGAGTCCCCAGAGACTCGCCCGGACCTGGAGCTCAGAGCCTGAGACTCCCTCCTGATTGAAAAAGACAACCGTGCCCTCAGCCGCCAGCCAGCTCCACTTGCACCTCCGCACCTTAGTATTTTACTTCCACACCGCACCTCCTCTGAATCTTGGAATGCTTTTCTCTTTTCTTCTAGTTGTAGAATTTCTACTCAGCTAGCCTTCCTGTGGTTCTGGGTGATGTCCATTCCGTCTTTTAGTTGTATTTTTGAAGTGGTTGTGCGAGGCAGCAATCTCTAGTGTTTACCTATGCCGCCATCTTGGTTTCTCCTCTTAAATCTCTTATTCTTATTTGTCTATATTTTTATGCATATTTTCTGCTTCTGTTAATATAAAGTTATTGTTTCTGTTATATTCAATACAAATGACAAGAAAGAAATAATGGGTCGTGAGAAAAATCAATGCCAAGAGTGTAAACAACTCTTGAGAAACTGAACAGCAAAAGGAAAAGTTGATGTTGTATCTAAAAGATATAATTGAGTCTAGGATCTTTATCTCTGGTGGTGAGTCCTTTGAAAATCTGGTAGAGAATGGATGGACCTCTGATCCTCAAGGAAATGAAAATATTAAAGTTAAAATTTTCCCTATCATTTGAGGTAAAAATGGGGCTTCTAAAAGCCTTTTCATGGATTTAAATTTGGGAACCCCTAATATAAAAGTCATTGTTTGCCCTAGCTGGTTTGGCTTGGTGGATAGAGTGGTGGCCTGCGGACTGAAGGGTCCCAGGTTCAATTCTAGTCAAGGACACATGTCTGGGTTGTGGATTCGATCCCCAGTGTGGGGCATGCAGGATGCAGCCAATCAATGATTCTCTCTCAACACTGATGTTTCTATCTCTCTCTCCCTCTCCCTTCCTTTCTGAAATCAATAAAAATATATTTTTTTAAAAAATTAAAAGTTATTGTTTGTCCATTAGACTCATTTGTTTGTTTTTAATAGGGAATATTAAGTAAGGAAAGTAATCAGTGGAGAATGAGAGATTAAAAGTCCAAGAAAAAGGGAGAAATTTACATTGATATAAACTTTCAAATTAGGTTATTTTGATACACACTTAAATAGATACAGATTTTAAATGGTCTATCCGAGCCTGACTAGCATGGTTCAGTGGTTGAGTGTCCACCTATGAACCAGGAAGTCATGGTTTGATTCCTGGTTGGGGCACAGGCCCGGGTTGCAGGCTCGATCTCCAGTGTGGGGCATGCAGGAGGCAACCAATCAATGATTCTCTCTCATCATTGATGTTTCTATCTTTCTGGCCCTCTTCCTTCCTCTCTAAAATCAAATATATGTATATATATATATATATATATATATATATATATATATATATAATTTTTTTAATAATTAAGTAAATAGTCTATCAGAGAAAGTTTTGTGTTATTCAATGTGAAATCAAGGAATATAAACTAAAACAGTATAAGGGCCTGTGCAGTTCTACATCATTATGTGGGAAGGTTAGATTTCCAAGATACCCATTTTTTAAAAATATAATGTTACTTTAAATATGTTTGTTTCTCTTTTTGCAGAAATTTAGCAATGGCGTATTTCCCGGATGAGACCAATTCAACTGACATACACTCCCAGCCTTGGTATGAACCCCCAATAATTCTGTCCATGGTCATGCTCAGCCTCACTTTCTTATTGGGATTGCCAGGCAACGGGCTGGTGCTGTGGGTGGCTGGCCTAAAGATGAAGTGGACCGTGAACACTGTTTGGTTTCTCCATCTCACACTGGCAGACTTTCTCTGCTGCCTCTCCTTACCCTTCTCCTTGGTTCACTTGGCTCTCAAAGGACACTGGCCTTATGGTTGGCTCCTATGCAAGCTCATTCCTTCCACCATCATCCTCAACATGTTTGCCAGCGTCTTCCTACTGACTGCCATTAGCCTGGACCGCTGCCTTTTGGTACTCAAGCCCATCTGGTGCCAGAATCACCGCAATGTAAGGACAGCCTTCATTATCTGTGGATGTATCTGGGTGGTGGCTTTTGCAATGTGTATACCTGTGTTCATGTACCGGGAAATGTTCACCATAGACAACCATACTATGTGTGGCTACAATTTTGGTACCAGTGGCTCATTAGATTATTCATACTACACTTATGATCAACCGGAAAATGCATCTCTTGACAACCCCATTGTTCAGTTGCCTGGAGAATTCATTGACAGGTCAGATGCTTTCTCTTCACAAAGAAATGATCATCCTTGGACAAGTACCACGCTCCTCCATGCTGAAACATTTCGAAGACCTCCTAGAGATTCAGTTCCTGTGGATTCAACTAGATTATCTGATCAACATCCATATTATAATTTAACTAAACCTGCTGATGAGGCCTCCCCAACAATCCCCATTGGCCTTCCCATTGAAGATCACAGAATTAACTCACCGCATGACTCTGATGCTTTCCTCTCTACCGATTTAGAGCTTTTCTCTAGTACCTCTAGTAATGCCCTATACACAATTGAGCCATCACAAGATTTCCAGGACTATACTGAAAGTGACATTGAATATTACAATGAAGTTGCAACACCCCAGGTGATAATAACCATCACTAGGTTAGTGATTGGTTTCCTGCTGCCCTGTATTGTCATGGTGACCTGTTATAGTCTCATTATCTTCCAAATGTGGGGTCGCTCTATCAAGGCACAGAGCAAAACCTTCCAGGTGGCCATAGTGGTGGTGGTTGTCTTCATTGTCTGCTGGGCCCCATACCACATTTTTGGAGTCCTCTTCTTGTTTATTGGCTCAGGGACTCCCTTGAAGGAAGCTCTGCTATCCTGGGACCATGTGTCCATTGCCCTAGCATCTGCGAATAGTTGCTTCAATCCCTTCCTCTATGCCCTTATGGGGAAAAATTTTAGGAAGAAAGCAAGGCAGTCTGTGCAGGGCATTCTGGAGGCAGCTTTCAGTGAGGGGCACACACATTCTACCAGTTGTACCCAAAGCAAAGGCTTTTATGGAAGAAACAGCAGTACAGCTGTGTGAGAATCTGGAGCATTTGACCCAAGCACTTGACTCAAGCAGAGCTTCTTAGATATTCACCAAGTGCGACATGTTTCTAAAAGAGCAAGGGACATGGTGAACAGGGATTTCGGAAAACACCAAAGACTCAATCTTGAGGCCTTCAAAGTGTGGTCCCAGACTAGTGACATCAGCATCACCTGGAAACTCTCTGGTCCATCCTAACTTGAAAACAAGTTCTCTTGTTTCTGATGAAAGCTACGTCTGAGAGACAATGCACAAATTAATCTACTTCTATCCCAAACTAAGCCACCTGAGATAAATGAGAATCTAGTCTGTTGTAAAATGTTTCTTTCCATCCTTAAATTTTTTATTTAGTATATCGAAATTCCCTTCCAGGTTCATTATAAAACCAATTATCCTAGCTCTAAGTGAAAGGTGATCATTTATTCTATGGCTTTATTGTTATACTGTTGGTGGTGGTGGGGATGGTTTTAAATAAAGAGAAGGTGCAGGTTGGGGGTGGTAGTAAAGGGTAAAGGGGCCACATATGATGACAGAAGATGATTTGACTTTGGTTGGTGGGCATACAATGCAATATACACATCATGTATCATAGAAATGTACACTTGAAACCTATATGACTGTATTAACCAATGTCACCCCAATACATTTAGTGAAATAGAAAAAATTTTTTTAAAGAAATAGTCTATGACCCTAGCTGGTTTGGCTCAGTGGATAGAGCCTCGGCCTGCAGACTGAAGAGTCCCGGGCTCGATTCTTGTCAGGAGTACATGCCTGGGTTATAAGCTTGATCCCCAGTTGGGAGGAGGGGGGATGCAGGAGGCAACCTATCAATGATTCTCTCTCATCATTGATGTTTCTATCTCTCTCCTCCTTTCCCTTCCTCTCTGAAATCAATAAATATATATTTTTTAAAAAAGAAAAAGAAGTAGTCTATGAAAACAAGGATGTATGAGTCTGAAGCAAGTACAATGCCAGACACTTCCTATTTGGAATACTCATGGATACAGGATACAATTCCAAGTTTCCTTTATTGCAACTAAATAAGATCTCGTGTAAACACAGACTACTAAGGCATCTAACAACTTACTCATTATCTGTAATGTAAGCTGCCCTTTGAGGAGTTCTCTTATCTGTTTTCTCTATTTGCCTATTGGTAGAGCCAGCTGCCTTCCACTCTTTGTCTTAAATGCCTTAACTCCCTTATTTCTCTTCTGCTCCTAAGTCTTCTTTCATATTAGAATTTGTACCTTTACTAACCTCTAATGTCAAAAGTTTAAAATCACCGAAAAACAACTGAGTGCCCTCTAAGAAAACCATCAAACTTATTAAAACATGACTACATGTATCATTCATGTTATAATTACCAGATGTATACATCTTTGGGTTTCTAAATTAAACTTTATCAAAGTAATACATACACATAGTTTAAAGCCATTCAAGGTTTATAATGAAATATGACAAGTTTCCTGCCACACTCTGCCCTCCCACTCCCATTTCTGAAATAACCGTTGCACAATTTTAGATGTTCCTTCTGATATTTGCCATGATGTTTCTAAGTCATGAACTTATGCTGATCATTTTTGTAGATAATGATAAAATGACTTCTGATTTTGCAAAATGAAGAATTTTATCCAAGCACATATTCATATTTCTTGTTTATCCAGAGTTCCAATATTCATTAACCATCACACTTTCATTTGTTCATGACCACATATTTTCTTCCACTTTCTCTCTCCATTCCAACCATACATACATACATATGGCTTTCCATCTATCCTTTCATTTTATAAAAGCACTGTTCAACTCCCTATTACCTTCTTATTTGTTCTATATATAAGCCTGCATGTGTTAAACCTTTAAAATTTCCGGTTTGTTAGTACTTAAATATAGCTTCATCTACGCTGAATACAATAATTTAATCTAAAAATAGAAAATTAGAAGTTGAGAGAGGGTCTGGACTACAAATTTGTTATAAAGTATTATACAGGAAATTTCAAACAACTAGGAATTCTTTCACTTGTAAGGTAATGTCTAATATGGTGTATATTTGCAATGCTAATTTTTATTTTAATCTGCTTATAGATTTGATGGGAATAAATGCTTTCTTTCTCGTGATTCCTTGTAAGACTCAGAGATTTGTGGATTCTTTTCATTGTGTGATACTCAATATATCATAATCTCTAGATATGTAGCAAATAAATCCTGTTGCAAATAGCTGTAGTCTTGCTGTATTAGCAGTTAGCTAGGCTTGTGGAAATCCCAACAAATCTCCCAAGACCCTAGGTGTAAGTCCCAAACTCCTGAGGTTAGAGTACAGGATATGAGGAGGAATGAATAGTTGCATTGCTGGACTCCTTCTAGATTACCATTTACCTTGGAAACATGATCTGAAATATTCCTAAAATGGAAATTCCCTCATTGCTTATAAAAAACTCTGGGGAGTACCTCTTATTATGACCCAATTCCTCCCCAAATTGTAGTACATTTAATCTTTAAAATATCCCAGCATTAAAGCAAGGCAACCTTGTCCATACACCAAGTTGCAAAGGGTGACTGTCCCTCTCAACAATATTTCACTATTTTTAATAGCATTTGAAAATGAGAACGTTAATGGCATACTGTACATTCTTGTCTCTCATCCATCTTCCCCCCCCCCCCAAAAAAAATAGTCTACTAATCAAACCCTGTGGTATGAGGTGGGGAGGGGCAAAAGACCAATTGAAAACAAATACTTCATATTCCCTTCCTATCCTGGCATAGAAGAAACTTGAGACCAGCATCAATAAGATAAAACCGTAAACATTCTTCTTGGCTTTTATTATGAAAGCATGCAAAAAAACAACAACAACAATTGTGAGACCATACCCCCCTTCCCAGCCTGCACCAATGCAAAGCATTATGAGTGGTCGGAAGGACTCACCAAACCAGAAACATAGAGGTTAAAGAGAGGAAGGCAGGGATGGGTGGATCTACACCAATTAATTGCTCCTTCTGTCCCTCTCCTCCACTTTCCCCCGTAGTTCATCTTGCAGGCAGTGAGCTCCTGCAGTTTTGCACACATCACCCAATACAACAACAATGACTATACTTCCAGCCCAGCAATGCTGAACCAACAAGAAAAAGTAGTATTCTTCCATGTCATGGTGGGGAATGGGGAACTCAGGCCCAAAGAGGGTCAGGTTTTTCCTCTGCCACTGAGCAAGGCTGAGTTTAGTGAAGGGGACCTTAAGTCCAAGGGGGCCTGACAGCCAATCTCCAGCCCTAGCCCCAAACTTCAGTTACTCTGGCAGCCCACCAGAGTTCTTAATGAGACTAGTTTTCTTTAAGACACAGACGATTTCTAAACAAGGGACATTTACATGGATGATTTAGTCTACCCTTGCAAACTCTGCCTGAATCTGAGTAGAAAAGGAGTTTACAAAAGAGGAGTGATAACATGTAAAGGGGGATCTTAGGGAGAACAGATAGGAAGTTGTGTGCAGGAGGCACCCTGATTGGAAGAAATAAGAAAGATGCCCAAAATAGAAACACTGGGCAAAGGCATTGTGCCACCCTCTATGAGAAATTCTCCTTCCCCCAATTTTAAAATATTATGTCATACTTCAACCCCACTAACTTCCCTCCAACACAATGGGGGATTCAAGCCACTCACACCCCCACTTCTTACAAAGAACTTCAAAGAAATAAAGTGCTCTTTAGTCAACTGCCCTTTCCTGCCCCTTTACTTCAGCCTCACTGGACATCTTCAACAAGCTCTCATACAGAACCCCCTTCTAAAGTAGGCGGGGTTGGGAGAGGGGGAAAAGCAGGAGTGGAAAGCTAAATCTTTTGGAAATCATCAGTAAATAAAGAAATATGAACAAAAAAGCAGAAATCACAGAGAGAGTGGCCCTGTCCAGTCCATACATTATGTCCTGTAGCTTTCAGAAACTAAACATTCAGAGAAATAAAAATGGAAGTAAAACTGTTCTTCCCACCCATAACTACAATTCAACAGTTAATATCAATATATACTAAGTACTCTGCAGCAATAAATCATGGCCACTCCTTGTTAAAGGAGAGAAGTTACCCATATACCTTTTTCTGAGGGGTCTCCCTTGGTTCTCATTGAACTCTTCCCTCTAGATTGTTTACTACACATTGCCAAGCTCCTTCACCCTTTCCAAAGACCACTGTAAACCTTTCAGCCCCAATGGTCTGGATTCCAACAGAGCATTTGCCTAGATAATTAAAGAACTGAAAGAGTTCCTTCCTGTGTCTATGCCAGCTCCGTTTTCCTTTCCCCACCCTCCTACCACCAATTCCGGTTGGTTCTGCTATGATCGGTGGAAAGAGATTCCCGTCCCGCCCTAGGACATGATGACAGGCAGAGTGTTCACGGGTTACTTTTCTATCTTGAGAATGCCGGAAAATGATGGAAGAAAATAAGGTGAGTAGGAGAGTTGAGCCAACAACCAGAGGAGGACAACGTAATATTTGCTGAGTGGGAAAGGGGGTTGAAGACTAATCTGTAAATGCAGATAAGAACCACAGTACATTTCCAGAGAAAATTCTGTTTAAAAAGCCAAAACGGTTACACTGAAAACATCTCCAAAACGCCCAGCCTATGCTGAATAGTTGTCCTCATTCCTACCACAGCCACAGATTCTGACTCAGACCCGCCCTATCTCCCTTTGAGAATGGCTTAGGACAGTGGTTCTCAACCTTCCTAATGCCGCGACCCTTTAATACAGTTCCTCATGTTGTGGTGATCCCCAATTTCATTGTTACAAATTGGACATAATTAAAGCATAGTGATTAATCACAAAAACAATATGTAATTATATATGTGTTTTCCGATGGTCTTAGGCGACCCCTGTGAAAGGTTGACCCAGGTTGAGAACCGCTGGCTTAGGAACAAGCCAATGGATATTGATTTGATATAGTATTATATACCAATTCCTGAATGTTTTACATTCCATTGCCCCGCTGCAGGCCTCTACTCCACCCAACCCAGGCCTCTTATTCCACTAGGGTTCTGTTGTCACCTTCTGGCACCACCACCATCACTCTTGCCCTTAATGGGGAATGAGGATCGACGGAAGTAAGGACTGAAAATATGAAGGGACAGGGAAGAGCTCAGAGGACAAAATTAGCACCATTGAGTAAAACCTGCAAAGTCCTGGCTGCCAAGCAGTGTCTGAGGTCCTTCTACTTGGTAATGTGGCCTCTCCAGTCCTGGACTGAATTGATAAGAACAGAAAACAACTTAAGGTCGAAAGGTATGTTTAGCATTGAATATCTCAGAGTGAAAGGTAAATCCGAGTTTGAAACCTTTCTCTGTAGCTCTCATGGCCTCGCCTTCCAGCCAGATGATTTTAAATTAGCAAGGGGTGCACATGGTTGATGGTATAGGGATAGGAGACCGGGGACCGCATATAACCAATAATCGTAATAGTAACATAATAAGAATAAAAGAATCAGGGGGAAAACAAGAAGAAAGAGGAAGAATGAGGCAGGACAAAGGGGTTATCTTCGGCAGCATCTTGCGGTGACTTCTCTGACAGAGAAAGAACAAAACAAGAGGATATATAGTATATCTATATACAGGCAAGGGGAGAAGGGATGGGCTGGGGCTGCTCTTTCCCCACTGCCAGGCTTCACCACCCAGCCTGGGCTGAGAGTCACACTCTGTGATGCACTAAGTGATCAAGTCCCAGTCGAAGTCATCAGGGATCTCCTCATTGGCACCAGGATGTGGAACCGGCGGCCGAGGGACCATATGGTGTGCTATCAGGAAGAGAGAAAGACATTACAAGGGGAATAGATGGGAAGCTATTCTATCAGTTAGATGGACAGTGCTCAGCCCCAAAATACCATGAGGGATGTCTGGTGAACCTATTGTTCTTATCACCCCTGAGTTATTTCTGTTGCCAGCCACAACTTCAATGAGGCCCCAGGAAATAAACTAGAGCAAACCAGCTTCCTTGCCAATATAACAGTTTGCAGCCATTACACTTATACTTACAAAGACTATGTGATAATGATCAAAAACATACAGATGTACTAATATTTGAAAAGCAGTACAGAAATTTGTGTATGTATTATACGTGTAAGGAATACAAGGACAAAGATTACAATGTCACTCCCAAAATTGAAAACGCTTGTGGTTTGGCAGGATTTTTCTAAAATGGATTTGAAGTGAAACAGTTCGTTTTGTACTATTTCTGATAACTTTGGGTCTCTCCTGGCACTCCTACCATCTGAGATAGTTTCATCCCAGACCCCTGATACTAGAGGTCAGGCAACAGGAAAGTAGCCATGGACACAAAGCAGCTATGTTTTATATATCATGTTCATTTATTTGCCTGAGTATATCTCTCTCAGCTTCTAAAGCTAGACATAAATGTTCTGTGTATCTATCTTTTATTTATAGTCATGCTTTTACTGCCTTTTATTATCACAGGTACCAGATAATTTCAAAGTAAATGTCTACTTAAGTCTCCCATGACACACACCTCAGTAGCAGGTGACCCAGACTCTAGCCTTTAGAATCATGAAGGCTCATTCCTGCCAGGAGGTAAAGGGAATGCAGACCCAGAGACAAGAAAGTGAGACACCTGGTCAGGGAACAGAGTGCCTGGTGGGAAAACAAGCTTCCTGGCTCTTACCTTGGCGATTGTATCCTGCTGAGTCCTGGGTGGGGATTGGATACATCGGTGATGGGCCAGGGTATAGGTGGGGGGTTTGTGGGTGCCCATAAGAGTTCACTGCCAAACAAGAACACAGTTACTTGAGTGGGATCATTCTACTCAATGAAGCAGAGTCCCATAGTAAGGGAAAGAACAGTCCTCTCCCTCCCCTTAACTTCCCCTCCCCTGCTCTGTTCTATAGCCCCCAAGGGCATGAAGACTTTCTGCAGAAGCTATCAATCCTCACCCCTGAGAGTAAAAAGGACCCCAATAGGAGAACTGTGGAAGAACATAGACATTAGAAGGATGACAAATGTAGAAATAGGGTCACTGAGTCTCTCTGTCACTGGTTTGATGATCATGTAAGTGTAGAGAATGAAGACTTGACCTGCTATGATTCAGCTATGGGTTACTGAGCACAAATTTGGAATGGAGACTTTCTCCTCCCTTTTCTTACATAACTCTCATCTTCCACATCCAGGAATCACACGATCTATTTCTTGGGCATTCTTCAGGACTTTACAGATAAATGTTCAGTCAATGTGGTGAACAGATTTGTCCTGTTGCTCAGTTTGGATCACTGCCCATTAGATGATTTCTCTCCATTTTCTTCTGTCCTTCTCCTCCCCCTCCCCTTTCATCAGAGTCTCTACCTCCTTGGCCACTAGCTTTGTTCCTACCTTGGTTTAGAGCTGGCTCTTGTTTGCCACTGGTGAGGGCACAGGAGTCAGCAATTCGGGCAGGGGCTGGTGGTCGGTGGGAACCCCCCTGAGGGGGCACATGACCAGTCTGAGTAAGGAAGTGGTTGAGGGAGTCGCACAGATTGGCAATGTGATGCTGGTCCAGGCTCCAGTTTTTCTGTTCTGCCTGTCGCAGGCTCTCCATCAGTTCTACAAGTGGAGAAGCAAGAAAGGCTAACCTTGCAGAGGCCCAGAGCCCCTGTTGGATCTATCCCATCTCACTGTTCCAACCACATCACAAATCAACACCACCGATTAAATGCATTATCCATTATAACTGGCATCCGTCAGAGCTCTACATGTTCAAACTCTCATTCTACTTGTTTGTTACTAAATTCGTATTTTAATTTTGATCTTACTGATGAGTAAAACAAAGTTTCAAAGTAGCTGAAGGAATTAGCCAGGGTCATACTGTCAGCAAATGGTGACAAAAATTCAAACCACTGGTCCAGGTTTTCTGAATTCCTGAGAGCCTTCCCTCTCTCCCAGAGACAGAATTGGCTAGGATAAACCACGGTCATGTTTTGAGATAAGGCTAAATTTATGAAACCTAATTTGCAAATTATATCAATATCATCTACCTTGTGAAATACAGAGGGAAATCAATAAAATCTTCAAACTTCACTTAACCATCTCCTTCTGGTACTGATTTCTATTGGGTCTGTCTACTTCCAATGGCTCCCTCCTCTCTTCAGTCATCACTAACCTGAGAACTGTGACTGCTCAATGCTGGACCAGTTGAGCCGATTCACCATCTTGAAGCTTTCCTTTAAGGAGTCAATATTGGAGCACCAGTCAGGAGGAAAGGCTGTAAAGAGGGCACAGTGGGGCATAAGAGAGAGTCAAGTGTAAGACGGCAGTCAGCTCATTAGCAGACTGACTACCTGTAAGATTCCTGCATCTATACGGGTTAGCGACTGCATTACCAAGACAGTTTTAGAATCTCCCTCCCTGGAGATTTAGGACAAGTAAAGCTACCTATGCATTAGGTATTGACAGCTCAGCTCATAGGCAGGAGAATATACAAAACAGTCCCAATTTATCTACGACTTCTATAATACAGAGCTTGAGTAGCCACTTGTTAGTTCAGATGAGCTCTCACGGAGGAGAGGCTAGACTCGGTGTTTACTTCCTCACCAATTGGACCTCCATGCCGAGTCCGAAAAAGGAGTCACTCATGCCCCTGTCCTGTCCCCGTCCCTCCCCCAGCATCTCCCTGTACCATCTTACTCACCAAAACCAGTACTATTGATAGGAGCCTGGCCTTGTGCCTGTGGTGGTGGTGGCGGCGGCGGCGGTGGCTGCTGGGCAGGGTGGGTGTGGGGATGGTGCTGATGAGGGAGGTAGCTTCCATGCTGAAGTGGGGGTGGATGCATGGCCATCACAGAGGGAGGCCCATAGCCTTCAGCACCAGCCTGCTTTCCCCCTGGTGGGGTACAACCATCTGGGCTTGGGGTGTGCAGTGGAGGAGCACCCGCTACAGTCGAGGGGCCCTGGGCTGGTGCCGGCTGCTGCTGTGGCTGTGATTGTTGGGGCTGTGACTGTGGCGGCGGCTGCTGCTGCTGCTGCTGCTGTTGCTGAGGAGGCGGCGGCTGCTGCTGGTACATGTAGTAGCTGTTAGAGGGGGGCAGGTCCCCCAGGAGAGAGGAAAAGCCTGCGGGTGGGAGGAAGCAGGCGAGTCACTTGGGCAATGCATTTTCACTCAACAGGATTTCCACTGGGTTGAGGTGGGTAGCCTCAGATGGAAACCACAGACTTCAAAGGTAAGGCTGTTCTGGGACAGCAGGGATGGCACTGGCCCCCTGGCAGGTAAAGCAGACAGAGGGAGGGCCTTGACACTGTGGTGACCACTGAAATTTTAGCAAAAGGTCAGCATGTACCTTTTTATGCTTTTTTTAAAATATATATTTTATTGACTTTTTACAGAGAGGGATAGAGAGTTAGAAACACCGATGAGAGAGAAACATCCATTAGCTGCCTCCTGCACACTCCCCACTGGGGATGTGCCTACGACCGGAATCAAACCTGGGACCCTTCAGTCTGCAGGTCGATGCTCTATCCACTGAGCCAAACCAGTTAGGGCCCTTTTTATGCTTTTGTACAAGGATTTGAGTGTAGGCCTTAATCATAGTTTCAAAAGACACCAGACATCAGGTCAAGTTTTAAAAGTAAATCATAAATAAAACAAAGCCATGAGAGTCTATTCTCTCCTCTTCCTTATTGTCTCTACACCAGCAGTTCTCAACCTGCGGGTCGTGACCCCTTTGCGGGTCGAACGACCCTTTCACAGGGGTCGCCTAAGACCATCGGAAAACACATATATAATTACACATTGTTTTTGTGATTAATCACTATGCTTTAATTATGTTCAATTTGTAACAATGAAAATACATCCTGCATATCAGATGTTTACATTGCGATTCATAACAGTAGCAAAATTACAGTTATGAAGTAGCAACGAAAATAATTTTATGGTTGGGGGTCACCACAACATGAGGAACTGTATTAAAGGGCCGCGGCATTAGAAAGGTTGAGAACCACTGCTCTACACCCTTCTACTTTATTCACTACCAACAAATGGAGCTTCAATGAGGAGTACATAAGGAATGGATGAATTTCTCAAACAAATTGGGCAGAAAAGAATTAGAAATTGAGGCTAGGGGCTTTCAGCCAACATTAAAATTCAGTGAACACGTTACTGTCCTCACCAATATAGCTTTTTACTTTGTTTCTGAAAGCTTCTCATGTTCTTCCTTTCCAATCAACCAATCACCTGAGCTGGACCAATTTCTCATGCAAATGCTACAATCTTAGAACACAACTCTAGATTCAAATCCCCTGGCTGTGTGGCTCAGTAGATGAGCATCGACCTATGAAGCAGGAGATTGTGGGTTCAATTCCAGATCAGGGCATATGCCCAGGGAGAATCAATGATTCTCTCTCATCATTGATGTTTCTATCTCTCCCTCTCACTTCCTCTCTGAAATCAATAAAAATATATTTTTGGGGGATGAGGACACATTTGTAATACCTTAACTAATAAAGAATTTAAATATATATATATATATTTTTTAAGAAATTCATGACAATTAATATAAATTTCCAAACAGTAAGTCCTAACTACTTTTAATCATTCCATTCACCTCCTGCTGTCTATACAAGGCCACAGTACAGAACAAGAAGATCTGATGATTCACCTAATGTCTTTTATTTTTTACATTTTTCCATCACCATTTATCCCCCATATACCCTCTTCCACTTCTACTTACCCCCTCACCGAAAAGTCTTGACTTTCCCCCTACCTCTAATTTCTTTAAAAGCAAAACAGAACAACCAACAACAAAAAAGAAATTACAGAGGGCTGAACCAGATTGAGCCTCCCAATAAAGACTTTAAATCATTCTCAATTGATGATTCAGGAAATTGAGTATGAACAAGTTATAAACTAATATTAAATTGTGGTAGGTTAATAAATATAAATAACCAAAAAAATGTCTTTTTTGTTAAGGATATATGTTTCAATGATATTTACAGGTAGATGACATGTCTGAGACTTGCATCAAAATACTCCAATTAAAAAGAAGGGGAGGGGAGGAGGATCGGGGTTTAATGGAGGGGATGAGGTCACATTTGTAATACCTTAACTAATAAAGATCTGGAAAAAAAAAAAAGAAGGGGAGGGGTGGAGGTAGAAGATGGCATCAGGGGGGATAAATGGTGATGGGAAGGAAAAAAAAAGCTGAGCAGTAAATGAAACAAGCTTAACAAAATATTGGTAACTGTTTAAGTTGGGAGATGGAAACATGAGGGTTTATAACTATATTCTCTATTTTTACATCTGTTTGAAATTTTTACTAATAAAAATTAACAAATATAAATATGCTAAAAAAAATAAGATTAAATTGTTCTCACAAAGAAACGTGGGGGGGGTGGGTACTGACGATTAAGGAAAGAGAACTGCTGTCCCCTAGTGGTCATTCTCTAAATGACTTGCTTACAGCAATAACATCACTGCCCTTCCCTCTAGAAGGGGGATGCTTCCAACTCACTTTCTGAAGCTAATAACCCAGACTGTGTGTTGAAACAGGCTTCCCTTCAGAACTAGGCCAGAAGAGCTCAACTCCAAACAGTACTGACTCATGACATGCTTCCCCTGACCAGTGATCAACCTCTCCTTGTGTTAAAAATAAAAAAGAAGGGAGAAAAGAGAATGTCACCACCTATTCAAAAATACAAGGCTGACCAGGCTCCCACCCCAACTTCAGACTCACCATGCTGAGAGGAGGAAGAGGACTTCTCCAGCATGGATTTGTAGAGGTTGCGGAAGGACCAGCTCAGATCCTGAAAACTGATCTCTGAGCAGAATTTGAAGTCATGGTTGGTGTTATACAAGGGAGGGGGTCCCTCAGCACTTTCTCGGCCTGGAGCCCCTGCAGCCACTGTTCCACCATCCACAGATCCTGGGCCCTACAAATAGAAGAAAGACTTGATCCACGTCCCAAATGAGGGACCAATACTACCCTTTCGTGGTCCCCAAGCTCTCCTGCCTGTCTTCATCCTCTACCAGCTTTGCAAAGAATCAGCATATGTTCATATTTCGATGTAGTCTCTTGTGCTTTCCCTATGCTATATCCATGTACTTATTTCTCTTATAAACTTTTTTTGCCCTCCTTCTTCTCATCCCTTTTTTCCCTAACCTTTCTCAAATTTCTGTTCTCATTCTCTCTCTCTCAGCTTCCCTCTTTGGCTCTCCCCTTCATTACCAACTTATCTGCCTACTGTATCACAGATACTCGATACATAATTTTGAACTGAAAGATAGATGACTCTATCTAACCACCCACTCACCTATCCATCCATTCACCCAGCCACCAACTCACCCATCCATCCATCTGCCCCTGTGGCCCCTGCCACCTCCCCTTCCTACCTGGCTATAGCTGGTGATAGATGCGGGGCTCTGCAGTGACATCTGAGGATTCCCTTCTGGAGGCAGTGAGGCTTCTCCACTCCCTGGAACGCCTCCTCGGGGGCTCTTGCTGGCCTCCTGTTCCGGTGAGTCCTGGGATAGCTGAGGGTGTGAAAGAATAGAAATCCAGAAGCAGACGCTAAACTTCCTCCCGAGACCCATGGTTTCACCTCTGCTGGTATTTGCCCTTTGCCCAGATATACGAAAGGAAAGAAAACTCAGGAAAGAGTGTGGAAGGAGCAGCTGGCTCAGAAAAGACATCGCTCCATGAGGTGGGAACTTACATCATCATCTGGTGGGTGTCTCCTCTTCCGGGAGATGTCGGGACAAGTGTCAATGGTCCAATAAGAGCCCTAGAAGGAGAACCAGCACCAAGAGAACAAAATCATTTTCAATGAAAAGTCTCACCTTTGGAAAAGCAGATATTTAGGAGAATTCTTTTCATAAAATGAAAGTTCTATGTATTAAGCAAAATGTCTGGACAAGCCCTAACCGGTTTGGCTCAATGGATAGAGCGTTGGCCTGCGGACTGAAAGGTCCCAGGTTCGATTCCGGTCAAGGGCATGTACCTGGGTTGCGGGCACATGCAGGTTGTGGGGGTGTGCAGGAGACAGCTGATCGATGTTTCTCTCTCATCGATGTTTCTTACTCTCTATCCCTCTCCCTTCCTCTCTGCAAAAAACCAATAAAATCTATTTTTTTAAAAATGTCTGGACAAAAGAAAAATGACTGAAAATTCACACAGAAGCTTGAGGATACTGGTTAATTTTGAGGAGTAAGTTTTTCCTAATAGGGGGTATCAGAGATATCCCATATGGTGCAAACTCAGACCTCTCTTGTTCTGGAGGGACAGAACAATGGTATCTAGTTCAAACAGCTACTCTTCTATGTGATCTGAGGCAAGACTCTCTTGGATGTTAGCATCCAAATCTGTCAAACCAAGAGAATGACCTATCCCTTCTTCTTTTTAAAGATAAAAAGTTCCTACAAAGGTTATTAAGACCACCTTTTACATCTAGAATGAGTGCTACACAAACACACACACACACACACACACACACACACACAACCCACAGGGCAGCAAAGTCAACTTTAACATAAATATTTCTATTTTTTATAAAATATTTTCA
The DNA here is from genome assembly GCF_963259705.1 of Myotis daubentonii. Taxonomy (NCBI): domain Eukaryota; kingdom Metazoa; phylum Chordata; class Mammalia; order Chiroptera; family Vespertilionidae; genus Myotis; species Myotis daubentonii. Next base: position 22,755,264 of record NC_081841.1, read on the forward strand.
TGCCTGGCTGGTGTGACTCAGGGGTTGCACGTCGACCTATGAACTAGGAGGTCATAGTTTGATTTCTGATCAGGGCACATGCCCAGGTTGTAGGCTTAATCCCCAGTACGGTGGGTGCAGGAGGCAGCTGATCAATGATTCCCTCTCATCACTGATGTTTCCATCTCTCTCTCCTTCTCCCTTCCTCTCTAAAATCAATAAGAATATTTAAAAAAAAAAAAAATTTACAATCTTCCTTAGTCACTCATTCTAGTGGGGCCCTACAAGCTTGATTACCAAGCTCTTCCATTGAGAGAAAAAATAAAGCTGCTTCTCTAACATGATTTCCTCTTCTGGGTAATTAAAACAACCACAAGAGTTTGGGCTGTCTCTCTCCTTCCTGTTCCTCCTTCAGTGCTTACAGCAAGTAGTATCTCACCTTCCCAGGGTCATCCCGGGGTCTGGGCACCTTCCGGAAACACTTGTTGAGAGAAAGGTTGTGCCGAATTGAATTCTGGGGAAGCACAGAAACAAGTTAGATTTGAGCATTGGGCAAAGCAGAACATTTTCCAATAGGATACAAAGGGACACAAAAGGACATAACACAAAACAAAGTTCAAGTATCAGAGTAAACTCAGCACCACTCAACTTTACTGATGAGGGAGCATACCTATCAGATAGCTAGAAGAATGAACTAAGAAAAAAATGCAGAAATTATACTGATGAGCAGTAATGGCTATAAATGTGGCTACCACGTGCTTCTGGAAAGCTGTTTATATAGTTTTTCAATCTTTCCACCCAATTGATAATAAGTATATATAAATGCCTCAAAATCACATCTTCTCAATTTTCATACCATTCTATCTGTAGTTTAAAAAAAAAAAGAAGTTTTAGCCCTAGCCAGTTTGGCTCAGTAGATAAATCAGTGTTGGCCTGCAGACTAAAGGGTCCCAGGTTCAATTCTGGTCAATAGCACATACCTCGGTTGTAAGCTAGAACCCTGGCCCTGATTGGAGGCATGTGGAAGGCGATCAATCAATCGATGTGTCTCTCTCATATCAATGTCTCTCTCTCCCCGACCCTTCCACTGTCTCTAAAAATCAATGGGAAAGCATCCTCGGGTGAAGATTAACAACAAAAACTGTTTATAAAACTGTTTCTAAAACAGTTTTAAAACTGTTTTTATTAATGGTAACAAATATAAGTTATGAGTAAAACAAAGGCACAGTTTACCTTTCTTTTCTCAACAGCCCACAGATTGGACACATTTGAAGGAAAGAAATATTGTTGTGTAAATGTGTTGGAGGTTTTGGTAGCTAGCAGGGGCATATGCATAAAGGAAAAAAAACTGAATGCTTTCAACAGTCTTCAGCTCATCATCTGGTTTGTATATCAACTGGTGATTCATACAGTGAGAGAACTCTATTAAAACCCCATTCTACCCTGCAGTTGGCAAATGAATTGGTACTCCAAAAGACTGAGAACATCAATCTTCCTTCTTAGCTTGGAAGAGGAGTCCCCTTCTTTTTTCTATCTCCAGCCAAATGACTTATCCTCTCATTACTTGCTTGGTAGATGAGCTGTTGGTGAAGGACCTAATTATATTTTTCTTTCTTGGTGTACAGTTTTTAAAAAGATGATGACTATGTGCAATGAAGCTTTGGAAATGTGATGAGATTCCTACTACCAAGGAGGAAGGAGCAATGCTATGCCTTGCACAGTGACTTGAACATAGTAGAGTGGCAATAAATATTTGTGAAATGAATGGATATTCTTTTTGAGGAATCAGAAGACAAGAGGGTATAATGAGTAACAACATCCTGTTAGCCCCATAACTATACTTAGAGGCTCAGTATCACTGGAGTTTCCCTGATGTACCTGATGGAAGTATATACCACATGTCTGAGACAGGTCAGTCCATTGGACCAGATTAAACAAAGAAACAAAAGTAGAGAAAGAAAGTTGTCAAAGGCTGAAAATAATCCCTGGTAATAGAAGCCATCCCACCTTCCAACCAATGCCAGCATTCTTGTAATAGGGGAAGTTATCACAGATCCAGCGGTAAATCTCGCTGAGGGTCATCTTCTTGGCTGGAGAGGAGTTGATGGCATAGGTGATGAGGGTGGCATAGCTGTATCGAGGTTTGCCATCCTGGTGGACTGCTGCCTCATCTTTGCTCAGGGTGGCATTGGGATCTGTGGGTGAGCCTGGTGGACACTTGCGGCTGCCCCCTGGAGTCCCAGCCTGGGAAGCACTCCCTAGCTTCTCAATGGTAGCTCGGAGGGTCAGCTGGGGGAGCCAGTCTATGGAGGTGAGGCTACTCTCTAGATCAGAAGCCATGGCTCTTCTGGGTTCTGCAAAGAAATGCACAAAGGAAACAGAAAAATGAGTGTTAACTCTGGTTACAGGTGGCAAGTAATACTCAAATCCTAGTGCTTTAAACAAAGTAGTTTCTTCTATAATTCCCTTAGTAGACTTCTCTATGAGACAGCCCTCCACATGGTCCTAGAACCCAAATGGATCTACCACCAATCATCTACCAGATGACAGACTGGTACTTATTCTACATCTTAATGTGGAACAGAGTCTAGAGGTCTCCCCCTTTATGTAGGACTAAAAGTGAGATCAAACCACCCAACTGAGCCATTCCCTCTATTCTCCTTACTGAAAGCCCTACAACATAATATCTTTAAGGTATGTAGAAAATAATTTTAAAAATACAATTAGATAGCAGGAAACATCTGCCAAAGTCTATTCTTCAATTATGTGACACTTACTGTAAATTACATACAACATACACCAATAGTACAAGGGAGCATGTGAAGAAAAACATTCTAAACAGAAATACACACTGATGAAGTATACACCAACACTCTAAAGATATTTCGTATCAGATATATTTGAGCATTTGCCCCTGTTAGCCCACATACATGTGCACGAGGCATATTACACATATACCAAGCATAAATTACATATGACTACCAGCAAAGAACAGATGTAAGACAGACACATAAACAGAGATCACAATTAGCTACACAGCATACCTTACCAACAGGGCACAAAGTCACACACGCAGAGGTAACAGCTCCTGAGTACTGCTGCCCTCACACCTTGAAAGCTACCCCTTTGCAAGCTCGGCCCACAGACACCTACACCAGGAAGAAGTCATCAGCAAGGACCTCCCACCTCCCTCGGCCTGCTGGGCTTCACTAAGCCAGGGAGACACCCAGCTGAGTGCACACCGGTAACAATCAGATAGCCTGGCTAAAAATAGCCACGCTGGGGCTAAAAGCTGGCTCCCCTTCTCCCGCCCTCCTCCTCTCTCCTTCCTTCCCAGCCAGGCACGCACGCTCGCTGCACCTCCATGCAAACTTCTGGCGCTGCCAAACCGCCCACGCCTGATGTTTGCACGCCCAGCTGCCACCCACACAGCCTGGGCCCTCTTACTGGCAGAGGGGTGTAGCTAAGTGACATCTTGGTGGGGGAAGGAGAAGAACGGTGGGTGACATCTGTATTGCAGGGTCTAGAAAGGCTGGCAGGAACCGCTTGGTAGCCATTTGGCACTCCCCTAGAGCTGATGCCAGCAACCCCCTAAGCACTGGCTGCCTAACAGGTTTGTGCCTGCACAGCCTCCAGATTCCAACTAGTATTTCTTCCTCCTGTCCCTGCAGACAGCCCCGCCAGGGCATTTCTCTAGCACGCCTCAGATTTCAGAATCCTGGACAGAAACATATTATGTATGTCATCTCTAAATCCACGCACAGATACTATGCACAAGCGTATACATACAACTACACACAAATCCACACACTTTGCCATCCAAAGCTCAGTCCTCGCTATGGCTGCCTCCCCGTCTCCGGACTCCGACACATCTTTCAGGCTATCAGTCACTCTCCTGGTCAGTGGCTCTTCCCCCCTTGACACTTACCCCTTTCTCCTAAAGGTCAGCCTTCATGGTCATCTCTCTCCCCCCACAAGGTCCCCACCTACACAATCTTTGCACACAGACACCAGCACCCAGCCCCGAGCTCGTCACCGGCAGCACGCCTACTCCACAAGGACGAAGGAGACACCTTAGTGCCTCAGGGGCCGAGGCAGCCAGATTCCACTGCAACCCAAGAATTGCTTGACAGGAGAAGCGGGGTGGGGGGATCGTGTTTATAAATAGTTTTATAAAGGGGTTTTCCTTTTATCCGTATCTTCTCTCCCACCACCCACAGAAACTTGGAAACTAATAGGGATACTGAATCATTCCAGGAAGTCTCAGACCTCCTAGCACTATATATACTAAGTCAAAGCACCACAGCCTCTGGTAACGCAGGTCCCATCGCTGGGTGGTCCCAGCTGGACAATACTGTGACAGTGAGCAGGTCCTCAAAGCCCACAGGGGAGGTCTGTAACGAAATGTTACCCTGCTCCCGATGACCTCCTGCTAAAGATCCCCAGGAAATCTCAGCTGAAGAACACAGAAGCCTTTAGTGGATATTTCATTTGAAGCTCCCCCAACACTGGACAGGAGCATGAGAGTAGATTTAAAGTGCTCAGAGGGCGGCTCACAGAACCCATCTGGCACATGCCAATCACGGTGACTTCCGGAAAGGGAAGCACTCTCAGCCTGCTGCGAGTTGTTCTGTGCCTTTCCCTATCCTTACCCCAGCACCGGGTTAGGACACCGGGGTTAAATTTAACCTTTCTCCTGCACCCTCCCAGTCAGCCCTCCAGATGCGCCCCAGCACTCACAATATATCCCAGTCTCATCGGCTACAAGAAGCTCGCAGCAAAAGGTCCTTCTGATCTTTCAGCACCATTCTCCTTCAACCCATCCCACTTCCTCACTCCCGTCACTTCCCCATTCTTGAAGGGCAACCCAGTGTGAAAAAGCTCAGACATTGAGATTCCTGTGTTCCATTCCCAACCTTGACACTGACTCACTAAATATCCCTAACCGCCCCTGGCTCCCTGAAGTCTTGATGCCTCAGTTTCCCCTGTTAATCAAAGGGATGGAGTCCTAAACACTGCCGAGGCTTCATCCCTGGAGGGAAGTGAATGAAGCTTAATGAGCTCGTGGCTGCCACACATTCCACGCTCCCCAAAATAATGGCATGAGGCTAGTGTTCAGGGCTATTCTTAGCAAGGCAAACAAGAGGTACTTCCATTTCTCAGTCCAACCAACCTAGTTACCCAGACCTCTCTCTCCAGGTGGGCCTCGTGCCACTGGGCTTGGGCAGAACCTGAGTCAGGCCACATTCTTCTCTGCATGCTGGAAGACTGAAAGGAAATACCCATAGAAACTGGGAAAGGCAGCCAAAGGGCAGGCTCCATCACATCCACAGGGCGTCTAAGGAAGACTACAGTACTGGGAGAAAGGCAGAGAAAAACAGAAAGACATTCTGTTGGAGTGGAAGACGGATTCTGGATGAGACATGTAAGATCCAAAATTACAGCCACAGTTTTCTTCCCATTTTATCTGCAAGGCCAGTAATTATTCTCTGTGTGGTGCCAAGGTCAGGCATTAAGGAGTGATAATTTCCTGCTTTGCACATAATGCCAAAACTAATAGAGCAATGGCTGCGTTAACCACATTACCAATTACCAGTGGGCTGCCTGGATTTCAGTCCTGACTCCACTACCTACTGGCCTTGCAACCTCAGGCAAATTACTTAACCTCTGCGTGTTGTAGTTTCTGCATCTATAAATTAAAGATGATAACTATACCTACATAGGGTTGTTGTGAGGATTACCTTAATATTCTTTTTTTTTAATTATCTTTACTGTTGATAGTATTACAGATGTCCCCTTTTCCCCCCATTGACTCCCTCCACCCCGCTCCTGTCCCCTCCCCAGGTACCTTAATATCTTAAAGCACTTAGTAAGTGTAACTATTATTTTTTTTGAATGGGGGGGAAAAAGAATACTAGAAATTAAAAATTAGAAAACTGACAGATCATAGAGGTAAGACTGGAAGCAGAAAGCCTGCACTGAGTTTGCAATCATTTGCAGGATGTTAGAATCTCAAGCTTTTCCTTTGGGGATAGTATCACTGATCAATGTCAGGGTCAGGACCGAGTAAACTCCAGGGATGAAGGAATGGGGGAATATCATCTCTTAGTCTTCAGGGGGTGCGGGGGGGCTAGGTCTGGCCATAAGACATGATCTGGAAAAGAGCACTCTCTAAATCACAGTTAATTCAGCCCAGAGCCATGTGCTTCTGCCTGATCCACAGAGGCAGGCACTGGAAAACTCAGAGCAAGCAGGGCCAGTGACGCTGTGTGGTGGGGGTACACCTGGAGGTGTTACCATTCAACAAGTTGCATTCTGGCATCTGGTAAAGTACTTTGTAAGAAATAAACTGCTGTTACAGCAGAGCCGTTTTCAAAAGTTAGGGAAGGAGTTCTAGGATTCAGAGCCAAAGATCCTCATGCTTTTGAGACTCGAGATACCAGAAATGAAGCTCTCTTATTAGTCCTATAAGCAGTGATCCCAGCCTGAGGCTGGGCTGCCCTGCTGCTTGGGATGCAGCCATTCATGAGGGCTCCTGCTGGCCAGGGGAGGCCCAGCCCTTCCTTCCAGCTGGGCATCCTTACCAGAACCCTCCCCAGGTCACTGCACAGGGGGACCTGCTTTTAGAGGCCTCCTGGAAACATACAATTCTAGGTCACTGGAGGCTTGGTCTGAAAAGCACACATGCACCTGTCTCCAGAAACATACCCACTTGAAACACAGACAGAGATAGGACAGAGCCACATTCACCTGCATTAAGAAGCATACGCACATTGTCCTAAAGCACAGCCATACAAACCTGGATTGTAGCCCTGTCTCCTCTACTCCTATATCTACTGACAGGTAGATTCCAGGTCCAAGTGGATGTACTTAGGGACTCAGACAGCCCATCCATGGACCAGACAAAGAGAGAAAGAAGAAACATAAAACCCCAAAGAGATAAAGCCTCCCTCCTGGCCTTGCTATGGGCTGTAATCCCCCGAACAGAAGAGATTTCCTAATGACAAGGCAAGAAGGCAGGCCCCCAGTTAGAGATCCCAGGTTGAAGGGCAGAGCTCTCCTAAACACCAGCCTGGGCTCGGCCAGAAGAATTTCCTGGCCCCCTTTTTCCTGCATTTTCTAAAGATTCTGGACTTGGATGATTCCTACTCCAATCTTGCAAAGAAAAACTTAAATACAAGGTTCCAGAGACCCAGAACCAAACAAGAAACAGGAAGGGAGAAGATGAAACTATCAGGTGCTTTTAGGAAAGGGAACTCCTGAGAAGTCCCATCTCCCTGGTGGCCAACTTCTTTAGAGGAAAAGCTGGAAGGAGGCTGAACCGGTCCCTTCTTCCTATGCAGGACCTGCTTTTTCCTGAGGAGCTGTCAGCCCAGGACAGGAGTTGGACAGATGACTGGGACAGGGGGACAGAGTCAGCATTAGGGGGCAACTTCAACCCAGGAGCAGGCATTCCCCTGCGCCCTTGCCTCTTGTCTCGGGACGTGCGGAGTTCCCACTTTCCCTTTGGGTTTTATTGGTAGAGGCATGCTCCCAGCCAGGGATGGGAATATCACGACAGGAGGCCTCTTGGTGTCTGAGGTACAGTGAGTAAGGACGGGGTGCTTTTCTTTCAAGGGAGCAGTAATCACAGTGATGGGACATAAAGGCAACTTAGGGTTACAGACGAGAAAATGTGATACCAGTGGCAGCTCTACACAAGGGCAGGCCATGAAATGCCACCACGACTTGCGTGAGGGCCCTCTCCAGGTGACTGTCCAGGGGAGATGGCCCCAAGGATGCAGGGTGATATGGGAGTCCAGTTGGGATGTGTCAATCGCTGCCACACAGTATGGACGGATTCGGAAAATGCAGGTGTTTTCTCATCTCCCTTTGCTGTCAGCATGGAAACATACACTTCCCCAGGGACTTCAGGTGAACCCCATCCGGAAACACCAAGAAACCCACTTCCCAGAGCCTCTGCCGAAAGGGGTGGTTTCGAACCCAGGGGTTCCTTCAGAACACATTTCTCTGAGTTACCGTTCTACCTTCCCCAGCAATGAAACCCACCAGCCACCACCTCAGACCCCTACACCCACTAGTGCCTACAGCGCACGGACGGAGAGAAGGTGAAAGAATGCACTAACCTGTCTCCGAGGTTCCCCCAGCAAAGGGAGGGAACCACCTGGTCCTGGCGTTTGGGGTTGGAGGGATCCCCCTCTTCAAAGGCAGCTGAAGAGTCTCATCCTCGGTGGCTCTTCCCGTTCTTGGCGGAGCCTCCCAAGCTGGGGAGGGGATCTGGGTCCCCTGAGGATGAGGAGCGGAGGGGGGAGGGGGAAGGGGAGGAGGGGGCGAAGGGGGAGGAGGAGGGGGAGAAGGAGGCCCTACCTGGGGTAGGTGGCACACCCCCCACACCCTGCCCGTGACGCTGGGGAGGAGGGGAGGAGCCTCTCCCAACCAGGAGTTGTCTCCTCCCCCTTGGGGGAGTCCCCCTCCCCCCCAAGCTGGCTGTTTCAGGAGCGGAGGGCTCCTTCTGTCCGCGGGGGAGCTGCGCGGACGGGCTCTGCCTGGTTCCACTGTCTGGGCACCAGGAAGTGGAGGGGCCGGCAGTTCTCGCCGCTCCCGACAGGCCGGGGGCCGCCGCTCCCCTCTCCCCCGAGCGTCCTCTGCTGCTGTGAGTACCGGAGAGGATGCAGGGCGCCTACTCCATGAGCTCACCCCCTCCGCTCTGCCTCCAAAGTCCCGAAGTGCTGCTGAGAGTGCGCCTGGAGGCGGGGGCAGCGGGCGGCCGCCCCCCGCTGGCTCTGCACGGATCGCCCCCTTCTACTTCGGAGGTCCGCTCCCGGCCGGCACGGGGGTCGTCCTCGCCGCCAAGGAGGGGACTCGCCCCCGACCAGGGTCTCCTCTTTCCCTCGCGCGGACGGCAAGGGTCTCCTCTTCCACCGGGAGCGGTGGCCGCGTCCCCGCTCCCGCCTCCGCAGCTGGGGTGCCCCAGAGGGTGGGGTTTTCGCACTCCCCGCTCTGCCCGGGCGGCCTGGGCAGCAGGGTCCGGGAGGCCGCGGCTCCGCACCCCCGTCACTGGCTGCCGTGGCGCCGGCGCCTCCTCCAGCCCCGTCCCGGCCGGTCCGCACGCTTGGCGCGTGGGGCTCCCCGCGCTGCCACCGCTCGGGCTCCGGCCGGTCCGGGCTCCCCGGGAGCCAGAAGGCGGACGGACGGTGCCAGGGCTCGGCTCGGGCTCGGGCTCGGCTCGGCTCCGCTGCAGGCCCCGGCTCCTCCCCGGCCTCCGCGCCGCGCTCCCGGCCCCTCCCCCGCCCCCGCCCGCCGGGCCGCGCCGCCGCCTCCCGCGCGGGTTAAGGAGGAGCGGGCGGCTCCAGGCCGCGGGCCGGGCTGCTCCCGGGGACGCGGCCGCGGCTCACAGCCCGGCTCCCGGGGACGCGGCCGCGGCTCACAGCCCGGCCCGAGCGCAGACCCTCACTCCCCGCCAGTCGCCGCCAGGACACCTCGCTCCGTGCAGCTCGCCATCCACCCTAGTGACGACCCGCTGCTCTCCATCGGGCACACGGTGCACGGAACTGTCAATGCCGCCCCAATCCTGTGTCGCTGACCTTTTCTCATTCGGTTGTATTCCATTTGCAGATTCCATATGCATGTCCGTTTTGCTCAGGAATATCTTTGATGGGCTTCTCTTTCCCCTGAGAGCGTTTGTAAAGGGTTCTGGGGATGAGGGTGGAGTGGATGTGTTACCCTGATAGCATCCTGGAGTTCAGTAGATGCTTGCTGGGCAAGTGAGTGTATATAAAGAAGAAAATGAGCATGTAACGGAGAAAACTCTGAACTAAACATAGGAAAGTCTAGCATTATACATGTTTTCTGTGGAATCAGTCACCAAAGAGAGGACCTTGATACTCACCTTGCCTACCCAATAAGGGTTGCTTTTTAAATTGTACAGTATACAAAATATGAATGTTCAGTTCGCTTGAAAAACCTGTAAAACATATCTTGGTCACACAGTGTACAACGTTCTTATTTTCTGCCCCTTAAAGAGTAATCCCCAGCCGTAACCGGTTTGGCTCAGTGGATAGAGCGTAGGCCTGGGGACTGAAAGGTCCCAGGTTCCATTCCGGTCAAGGGCAGGTACCTTGGTTGCAGGCACATCCCCAGTAGGGGGTGTGCAGGAGGCAGCTGATCGATGTAAAAAATATATTTAAAAAACAACAACAAAAAAGAGTAATCCCCACCCAAAGATAGAATATGCCACACCAGGGAATCTACCCTTCACTTTTCCTCTTAGAGTCATATTTCTCTGCAGATTCTTTTTTTTTTCAGATTCTTATATATTTCATCCTTCAGGCCTATCAAGCTTTCCTAAGTCTACTCTACTTTCTATCACATAAAATAATATGAAAGCAAAAACATCCATGAATTATTTGAATTGCTCAAAAAAAGACTGCATACCCAAGATTACAGCTTGATGACTACATTTCACATTTAGACATTAGTCTTTTGTCCTCTGGCTAAATATATGATACTGTATTGTATTATATATATATATATATATATATATATATATATATATATATATATATATATATATATATATATATATGCTAAGTGTCCCTCCACTTGTCTGACCAGTCACTATGATGCGCACTGACCATCAGGGGACAGACGTTCAACACAGGAGCTGCCGCCATGATGTGCACTGGCCATTTACAGAGAAACAGCACGGACCTGACACTGACAAAGCAACACTTGGATTCCCTCAAGTGGGACACAGGCCCCGCCACCACCCCAGAGCAACAGCCCACCAAATCGCAGCCAACGCTGCCACGGCACAAAATGCGGTCCACAGCCCAGCCCAGCCCAGAAATGGTGGCTGTGGGCGCCCGGTAATGACATCACATAGCAACACCTGGCTTCCTCTTCCTAGCCTAGTGACTAGCCTCCTTGGAGTTTCTTCAGAACACGACTTGCTTTATAGCCAGGTGCAAACATTTTACACTTTAACCAAATGTCTGTGAAGCATTTTCCCATGCCTCATCTCATTTGTTCCTCACAGAAATCCCCAGTGGGAGATGTGCGGGAAGCGGCTGATCGATGTTTCTCTCTCATCGATGTTTCTAGCTCTCTATCTCCCTCCCTTCCTCTCTGTAAAAATCAATAAAATATTAAAAAAAAAAAAAAGTAAAGGCCTGTTGGAGCCTTTTCTTTCTCTGTACCCTTCTAATATCCGGGTACTTTCCCCTCCCCGCCCCCCATCCACACACACACTTTGAAACATTAGCTCATTCCCTCACCCAAAGATAATTTGCCATCAAATATTTCTTGCTATGAGTTAGATATTTTATTATGCTTATTTTTTCAAACTTTTTTTTGACATTTTCTATGTATGTATATGAAATTTGGGGAGCAGGGGTAAAAATATTAAAAATTGAAAAGCTAGGGAAGGATTAGACACTTTTTCTGTAAATTCAGAAAAATTAAAAAGATCAAGAATTATTTCTGCCGAAACCGGTTTGGCTCAGTGGATAGAGCGTCGGCCTGCGGACTGAAGGGTCCCAGGTTCGATTCTGGTCAAGGGCATGTACCTGGGTTTCGGGCATATCCCCAGTAGGAGATGTGCAGGAGGCAGCTGATCGATGTTTCTCTCTCATCGATGTTTCTAACTCTCTATCTCTCTCCCTTCCTCTCTGTAAAAAATCAATAAAATATTAAAAAAAGAGAATTATTTCTAATATACAATATATTTGCTGCAGCATTATTTGTAACTTAAAAAAAAAACACAGAAACAGGCCCTGGCTCAATTAGTTAGAATGTCATCTCGATGTGCCAAGGTTGCAGGTTCCATCCCCGGTCAGGGCACATACAAGAATCAACCAATGAATTCATAAATATGTGGAACAACAAATGGATGTCTTGCCCTAGCTGATGTGGCTCAGTGGATAGAGTGTCAGCCTGCAGACTGAAGGGTCCCAGGTTCGATTCTGGTCAAGGGCACAAACCTCCGTTGCAGACTAGATCCCCAGCCACGTGTGGGAGGCAACCAATCGATGTGTCTCTCTCTCACATCGATGTTTCTCAGGGAAGGGATCCACCCTTCTATATAATAGAACATATCTATAATTCTTCATGAGTGTTAGTTGACGTTGAGCAAAATGCTTCTTCATAATATTGGTGACTACTACAGCACAATACACATTTCGGAAGCATTGAAGAGCTGTGTGTTATATGAAACTATGAAACATAGTATAGTGATATGATTCATGTATTCAAATCCCAACTTTAGCACTCAATAACTAAGAACTTAAGTCATTAAACTGCTCTGTTACTAAGTATCTGATCAGTAAATGGGGACAATAATAATTCCTACTTTGTGCGTGTAATGTGTCAATAGTGCATGAGGAAAGAGGAACCTAGAGATTGAAAGAGGCTTAAAACATATATTGACCAAATGCAACATATATGGATCAAGAGACATATCCGTGAAATACAATATGTGGACATTTGGGGGAAATCCTGATTTGAAAAAAGCAGCTGGAACAGATATTATGAAGCAGTTGGTGAAATTTCAATCCTGACTGTGGTGATATCAAGGAATTATTGTTATATTTTAGATGTGCTAATGAAATTGTTATTACTTAAGAATCTTTATCTTTTAAAAATGTATACAGAAGTATTGTCATGAAATGCTTCATGACAAATTTATTGTCATAAATTTGCTTCAAAATAATAAAGTGATGGCATAGATGATGAAAGATTTCCCATTGTTTATTACAACATGGTTTATTTTTTTGTTTGTTTTTTTACTACTATACTCTCTACTTTTGTATGTGTCTGAAGTTGTACAAAATAATTTGTTTTTAAAAGTGCTAGAACATAGTAAGGATGTTGTAAATCTTTACTATTATTATATGCTTTGTATTCATAATATTATCTACTGTTCCTTTATACCTTTCAGGTTATGTGTTTTTATTTACATTATGTCTCCTGGTATTCCCACTCAACTAGAAGGTAGGTATTATTATGCCCATTTTATAAATGAGAAGACTGAGCCAGAGACAAGACTGCAAGCCCAGGACATATACCACCTCCACTCTGCCAGCTACAGGGGACTCGCTGTAAAAGGATAGGAGGTCCCCTCAGCCACTGGCAGAAGGTCCTTGCTTCCTTAATGACTGTAGTCAGATCTAGGAGGGAGAGAATAAACGGAAGGCACAAAATGATTCATTGAGAGAGACTTATCCGACAAAAGTTGAGTTCATATTTGCACATCAGGAAAAATCCTAGCTGCTACTGTAAAAGGCCATCTCAGAAGAATGGAACACAGCAGAAGGGATTAAATCATAAGGGAAAAGTTCTCTCCAGTTTGTATTTCCTTTACATAACTATTATTTTAAGTTTTACTAATTTAACTTTATATCCTTTACCTAACCTGTTTATTCTTGCAAAAAAAAAATAAATAAATCTAAAACTAAGGCTAGGTGACAGCGATGAGACACCACTGTGTGGAAAGCAAGGTTGAGAAGCAGAAGGTCACACCCCTTACTCTGAGGCCCGGCCACCTAACAGTTCTGTTCCACCTTAAGAAGCCTTTGCCGCTCCCGCAGCAAGAGGCACTCGGCTCCGCCCACTCCCGTGTCAGCTCCGACCCGGGAACGTGGGGACGGAGGGGAGAGGCGCACTGAATGGAAAGATTGGCGCCAGGGATGCAGGGTCTCTCCCTTCCCCGGACTCTCCCCGCCCGAGGAGGAGCGTGTAGAGCGCCCGGCATTGGGGTTCTTTCCCGGAGTACTCGGGGTGGGGATGTGTCCTACTAAATCGGGGTGGAGGAGAAGTGAGGGGTGGGGCTCATCTTGGGGTGGAGTCGAAGTGAGACAGAACTGGGGCTTATGAGATAGACACTATGCAGTGACTCCTAGTTAAAACAAACAAACAAACAAAGTAACTTCACGCGGTCCGGACGCACCTTTCCAAGCCATTTCCAAAAGAGGGGCAAGTTTTCCATTCTCCGCCCCAATTCCCCTTCTTGGTTTTAATTGATTGGGTTTAAGGTAGGCTGGGACCGAGGTTGCCTGTTGATTGGCTACCTAAGTCATCCATCAGGATGACGCGACGCGGGGGGTTGGCTATTTGGGGAGGAAGTGGGGGTTATTTGGGTACCGCCTACCCCTACTACTGATTGGTCGGGATTTGCGGCGATGTGAAGCGAGGCGTGAAGAAGTCGGCTGAAGGGAAGGGCCTCTGGGCGGTGCTCGCGGGGGATGCTGTCAGCGGAGGGACTGGGCAGAGCCTGCGGGACTCTGTTATAGTCGCTGAGGCCCGAAGGGAGTGAGACCCGGAAATGAGCTTCAAAGGGGACTGAGGGAAGGAGGAGGGAAACCCGCGGCACCTCGCTTGCCCTCCGAGAAGGTCATTTCCTGCTTGGGATCGATAGTTTCCTGTTTACTCAACCGAGTCTGCGTGTCCCCCGGCTTTCTGGAATATACGTGAAAATTCAAGTCTTATGAGTCATTGGTCCCAGACTTCCCATTTCCTTACCCAACAAAATGAATGACAGAGGAAAGCGAGGGTGTTAGCCTTCGTTTAGGGAGAGATAGGACATCTGAGGCTCTCGTGTGGGAAGCCCTGGGTAACAGTGTCCAAGCAGGTGGGTTCCTAAAGAAACCATTCACAGGATAGTTGGAGAGGGTGGGTGCAGGTGAGAGAACTGCAAAGATTTATCTGAAGGAAGGGCATTAATGATATGCACATGCCTTGAGGAGAAAGTATGTTTTATTCATCCTGGTATCTCTGGTGCCTGGCATTGTCCGATACATTGTGGGTGATGGGGACCAAGCCAGAAAGATAAACTTCTATGAAGTATGCTGAACAAATTCTAGACGTGTCACACCATTTCTATGCCAAGTTTATGATCTGGAAACATGTTTGACACCACCTGAGTTCATCCAGCCTTAAGTTGAGATGTAGATCTACTTCCCAGACCCACCTGGGAAGCTACACCTACCTACCTACCTACCTGCAAAAATACTACCATTTTCTCCTTACCCTGAGGCCTTTAAAATTGAAAGCAGATTTCCCATCAACCTGCCTTCCTAGAAAGATTGAAAAGATAGATGAAAAGATATCCCCTACATGCAATGAATGGAAAATGAAGTCTTTAACCTACAATCTGAGATTCAAGGGTGGGAAGGATTTACTATTTGAGTGTTGAAAGATACCAGCTGTACTATAAATTATTAAGTCACTTGCTTTCCAGCACAAATATTCACAGAGTCCAGACTTTTTTATATTTTTATGTTTTATTTATTGATCTTACAGAGAGAGCAAGAGAGAGACATCGATTTGTTGTTCCACATGTTTATGCATTTGTTGGTTGATTCTTTTTTTATCTATATATATTTTATTGATTTTTTACAGAGAGGAAGGGAGAGGGATAGAGAGTTAGAAACATCGATGAGAGAGAAACATCAATCAGCTGCCTCCTGCACACCCCCCACTGGGGATGTGCCCGCAGCCAAGGTACCTGCCCTTGACCAGAATCGAACCTGGGACCCTTCAGTCTGCAGGCCGACGTTCTAGCCACTAAGCCAAACCAGTTAGGGCGGTTGATTCTTATATGTGCCCTGACCAGGGATTGAACCTGCAACCTTGGCATATTGGGATGGTGCTCTAGCCAACTGTGGCCAGGCCACATATTTTCGTATAGCTAGATTTCAGCAATGCTTTACCATGGCATAAAAACTGCTCTGGCCCTTGCCGGTTTGGCTCAGTGTATAGTGTCAGCCTGCAGACTGAAGGGTCCTTCATTTGATTCCAGTCAAGGGCACATGCCAAGGTTGCAGTCTCCATCCCCAGAAGGGGGCATGCAGGAGGCAGCCAATCAATGGTTCTCTCTCATCATTGATGTTTCTATCTCTCACCTCTCCCTTCCTCTCTAAAATCAATAAAAAATATATATATTAAAAAAAACCCCAAAACTGTGCTCTGAAACTGAGGGAATGGTGCAAGAACTTCCCACTAGTATTGTAACTATCCCTATGGCAGAACCCTGCAAGGGCTTTTGGTCAAGATAGTAAATAAGTAAATACCTTTTGTTTAAAAGAAACTATCTTGCCTTTTTGTGGTTTCCTGGGATCTTCTAGGCCAAATAAGTTACTAGTACAAGAGAGTGTATCATACTGGCTCTTCAATATCATTATGGCAATAGTTTACAAATAAGGAGAGGAACAGGAGGCAACTATATTTGCAGTAATGAAAGTATCATAGGAAAATTATTACTAGGCTATAAGTAATTCTAGCATAAGGTGTAAGTTGCTTATGCCAAAGGGCAAGGGGAGATTTTAAGAGTATTTTCAGTCCTGGCCAGTGTGGCTCAGTTGGTTAGAGCATTATCCTGTGCACCAAAAGCTTGCCAGTTTGCAAAGGACCTAAATAGAAACTTCTTCAAAGTGCACATACTGATGGCCAAGCGACATATGGGGAAATGCTCAAAGTCACTAACCACCAGAGAGATGAAAATTAAAACAACAATGAGATATCACCTCACACCTGTCAGAATGGCTACCATCAACAAATGACAAGTGCTGGTGAGGGTGTGGAGAAAAGGGAACCCTAGTGCACTGCTGGCGGGAATGCAGACTGGTATGGCCATTATGGAAAACAGCATGGAGTGTCCTCAAAAAATTAAATATGGAACTGCCATTTGACTCAGTGATCCCACTTCTTGGAATATACCAAAAACACCAATCAGAAAGAATGTATGCACCCCTATGTTCATAGCAGCACAATTTACAATAGCTAAGATCTGAAAACATCCCAAGTGCCTATCAGTAGATGAGCAGATAAAAAAGTTGTGGTACATTTATACCATGGAATACTATGCAGCAGTGAAAAAGAAGGGTCTCATATCCTTTGAGACAGCATGGAGGGACCTGGAGAGTATTATGATAAGCGAAATAAGCCAGTCAGAGAAACACAAGTATCACATCATCTCAGGCATATGTGGAATCTAATGAACAAAATAAACTGACAAACTAAATCCAGAAACATACAAGCATAGAACAGACTGTTGAACCTACGAGGGAGGGTGGGGAAAGGTAGGGAAGTGGGAAGTGGTCAAAGAACTTGTATACATATATGAATAACCCATGGAAACAGGCAATAGGGTTGTGAAGCCCTGGGGTGAGGGGGGGGGGTTGGAGGGGTCAACGGGGGGGAAAGGGGACATATGTAATACTTTCAACGAGGAACGTTTGTATGGGGTAAAGCCAAGGCGAAGGCCCTCAAAACTCGCTGCACAGAGATGCCCAGAGCCGTGGGCGGTAACAACCTCGCTTTCCCTGCAGCGGCCCTGGAAGGGCCCAGTGGGCACTTCACCAGGGAATTCTCATTCGGGTTCAGGTTCTTTTAGAGCACATGCTTTCATTATGGTTCCGGGCCTTCCTGAGCCATCAAGTGCTTTTGCTAAAATTTTGGGAACCAGGATGTCAACCTGAACGCAGGGGGTGACAATGGCCTCCCGGTGCTGGTCAGAAAGTGCCTGTGGACTCCCTTCCCTTATGTCTCAGTGAGGCTGGGTTTGTGTACAGGCGGAGAGAGGTGAGAGTGTGTGCGTGTAGGAGGACAGGGGCGAGGTTAGAGCCGACGGCCTGAATCCCAGATACATTGAACCAGATTGATTGGATCTTCCTTAATTGGCCTCGAGAGAGCCACCCACACACAGTATAAGCAGGTGGTCCAAAGTCACTCAGTCCCTAAAAGAGACGCCAAGACCAGGCCAGTACTTCGTTATTTAACAGCTTTAGCCACGGACTGGGGATACATGGCAATATTCACAGGGAGATTGCCGGAAGCCGGTCCATCCTTGCTACTTGACACAGTCGCTGCAGGGAAGAAACATCCGCACTGCATATGTTTCAAGGGACCTGGCGTCTGTGGCAGACTGTTCTTAATATGTTTGCTCCCCTTCTTGGCACTATGTGTTTTAACCAAGGTCACCTCTCTGAGAAAGGTTGTTTCTCCAGGTAGGGATTGCTCCCGGAAGTCAGGGAGGGAATAAAACCCCTTAACTAAATGTCAGGCGGGTAGTGAATCACTTGAAGTACCAAGCTAGGTGCCCTTGAATGCAATGGAACCCCAACCCTTGGTTCTGCGGGCTGAGGTTCTATCCACTGAGCCAAACCGGATAGGGCTCAGCCCTAGAGATTTAAGAGAAAACAAATGCCCCGCCAGCATGGCTCCGTGGTTAAGTGCAGACCTATGAACCAAGAGGTCACTGGTGGGATTCCCGTCAGGGCCAGCATCAGGGCTGAGGGCTCCATCCCCCATGGGGGGTGGGGGGGTGCTATGCAGGAGGCAGCGAATCAATGATTCTCTCTTATCATTGATGTTTCTATGTCTCTCTCTCCCTCTGCCGACCTCTCTGAAATCAATAGAAATGTATTTTTAAAAAAATGAGTGGGGGTGGGGGGAAGGATGGGCGTTTAATGGGGGCGGGGGGGGGGGGGATGAGGACACATTTGTGATACCTTAACTAAGAAAGAATTCAAACAAAATAAGTAAATAGATAAATGGTGGCAGGGTCAAGAGAGAATACCAGGGGCGAATTAGATCATGCTTATTAACACTTAATCCTCTCTGGCTTCAGGAAAGCACTGACAATCCCCTTCCTCTGGTTCATCCCTCCCCCCTGGGGGCGGAGCCACTGGACTTTGGTGGGCGTGGTTAATAACTGGGTCCCTGTAATGGTGTATATATAGCAGGGTCAGGTCATGGCTCCTGCAGTCGCTGCCAGACTGTCTAGGGAGAGACTTGTGGGAGGTGCTCCTTTCTTTCGCTTTGGGCGCTACGAACCCGGACAAGAGCCATCTGTCGCTCCTGGCGAGTCCAGAGATGGGTCCCAGTGGGTTCGCGAGGCCAGAGTGAGGGAAGACCTGTGTGTTCCTGAGGGCCTGCTCTGTGCCCGCCAGAGAGACACATACCCTCGAAAGGGAATCCAGACTCGGGTAGGGCATATTTAAAACGCGGGCGGTTGCTAGTCGCTGCCGCCCGAGCCTGGGAGACGATGCATCACTGTCAGCGATACCGCTCCCCTGAGCCAGACCCGTACCTGAGCTACCGATGGCAGAGAAGGAGGCCTTACAGTCGGGAGCACGAAGGGACACTGCGCTACCCATCTCCATGGGAGCCTGCACCCTGGAGATCTCGGTCCACAAGCCATGACCGCTTACCCTACCAGAGGCGGTACCTGGAGCGCCGTGACAGCGCCACGTTCCGATGTCAGGAGCGGAGCCCATCATTTGGAGAGGGCTACTATGGATCTTCACGTTCCCATCACCGACCACGGTCCCGGGATAGAGAGCCGTGCCGGACTCGCATATATGCCCACCATTGCCATTGCCACAGACCCCGCCCCAGGTCTGGTAGCAGCAGTGCCTCCTCGAGAAGCCAACAGACCAGTACGTGCAGCAGCCTGAGCGTGCAAGATGACAAGGAGGGCCACCTGTTGTGCCGGGTGGGCGATTGGCTCCATGAGCGATATGAGATTGTGGGGGACCTGGGCAAAGGCACCTTTGGCAAGGTGGTGGAGTGCTTGGACCATGCCAGAGGGAGGTCTCAGGTTGCCCTGAAGGTCATTCGCAACGTGGACAGGTACCGGAAGGCTGCCCGACTGGAAATCAACGTTCTCCAAAAAATCAAGGAAAAGGACAAAGAGAACCAGTCCTTGTGCGTCTTCATGTACGACTGGTTTAACTTCCACGGTCACATGTGCATCGCCTTTGAGCTCCTGGGCAAGGACACCTTTGAGTTCCTGAAGGAGAACCATTTCCAGCCTTACCCCCTACCACATGTCCGGCACATGGCCTACCAGCTCTGCCACGCCCTGAGATTTCTACATCAGAACCGGCTGACCCACACAGACTTGAAGCCAGAGAACATCCTGTTTGTCAATTCTGAGTTTGAAACGCTCTACAATGAGCACACGGGCTCTGAGGAAAAGTCAGTGAAGGACACCAGCATCCGAGTTGCTGACTTCGGCAGTGCGACCTTTGACCAGGGGCATCACACAGCCATTGTGACCACTCGTTATTACCGCCCACCTGAGGTGATCCTAGAGCTGGGCTGGGCACAGCCCTGTGACGTCTGGAGCATTGGCTGCATTCTCTTCGAGTACTACCGGGGCTTGCCACTTTTCCAGACCCACCAAGACCCAGAGCATTTGGTGATGATGGAGAAGATCCTAGGGCCCATCCCATCACACATGATCCACCGGACCGGCAAGCAGAAATATTTTTGCCAAGGGGCCCTGGTTTGGGATGAGAACAGCTCTGATGGCCAGTATGTGATGGAGAACTACAAACCTCTGAAGACTTACATGCTCCAAGACTCCCTGGAGCACGTGCAGCTGTTTGACCTCATGAGGAGGATGTTAGAGTTTGACCCTGCCCGGCGCATCACACTGGCAGAGGCCCTGCTGCACCCCTTCTTTGCTGGCCTCACCCCTGGGGAGCGGACCTTCCGCACCAGCCACAACCCCAGCAGATGACAGGCACAGGCCACTACACGAGGACATGGAACTGGGCTGCCTGGCCCTCTCTCTCCAACTCCTAACCACTGGGCCCCAGGGCCAGAGCCACCCAAGGAACAGTGCAATGTGAAGGAGGGCAGGTGCCTGCAAGGGCGAAGACATGCCCAGCTGCCAGAAAGCACACATTTCACCCGAGCTACTTATATGTTGTAAAGTTAAAATAAAGTGTTTCTTACTTCTTGCAAAATTTTAAATTGTGTTCACGAGAGAAAAGTGCACTTTGTCAGGGCACAAATCTAGCTTTCAGGTTCCATCCCCAGTGCAGGCACATAAAGAGTCAATGTTCTCTCTCTCTCTCTCTCTCTCTCTCTCTCTCTCTCTCTCTCTCTCTCTCTCTCTCATCAGTAAGAAACACATCCTGGAGCCCTGTGCCATGCTGTGTAGAGAGATCCTTGTGGGAGTTTCGGCTGTCCCTTTTGGCGTTTCAGAACGGAGAAGAGCCATCTGCCGCTGGTGAGTCCGGAGACAGGAACGAGTGGGTGCGGGAGGCCGGCGTGAGCAAGACCTGTGGGTTCCAGAGCACCTGAGCAGTGCCCCGCTGACAGACATGTACCTCTAAAGGGAACCCAAACTCGGGATTGGCTTCTCTTAGAACACAAGCGGTTAATTCTGTTTTCCCGTCCCCCGTCGGAACCTTCAGTCACCTAAATGCCCCATCAAGTTTTAGATATCCAGATCTAACCCCCGAGGAGTCAGGAAGGGGAACGTTTGTATGGGGTAAAGCCAAGGCGAAGGCCCTCAAAACTCGCTGCACAGAGATGCCCAGAGCCGTGGGCGGTAACAACCTCGCTTTCCCTGCAGCGGCCCTGGAAGGGCCCAGTGGGCACTTCACCAGGGAATTCTCATTCGGGTTCAGGTTCTTTTAGAGCACATGCTTTCATTATGGTTCCGGGCCTTCCTGAGCCATCAAGTGCTTTTGCTAAAATTTTGGGAACCAGGATGTCAACCTGAACGCAGGGGGTGACAATGGCCTCCCGGTGCTGGTCAGAAAGTGCCTGTGGACTCCCTTCCCTTATGTCTCAGTGAGGCTGGGTTTGTGTACAGGCGGAGAGAGGTGAGAGTGTGTGCGTGTAGGAGGACAGGGGCGAGGTTAGAGCCGACGGCCTGAATCCCAGATACATTGAACCAGATTGATTGGATCTTCCTTAATTGGCCTCGAGAGAGCCACCCACACACAGTATAAGCAGGTGGTCCAAAGTCACTCAGTCCCTAAAAGAGACGCCAAGACCAGGCCAGTACTTCGTTATTTAACAGCTTTAGCCACGGACTGGGGATACATGGCAATATTCACAGGGAGATTGCCGGAAGCCGGTCCATCCTTGCTACTTGACACAGTCGCTGCAGGGAAGAAACATCCGCACTGCATATGTTTCAAGGGACCTGGCGTCTGTGGCAGACTGTTCTTAATATGTTTGCTCCCCTTCTTGGCACTATGTGTTTTAACCAAGGTCACCTCTCTGAGAAAGGTTGTTTCTCCAGGTAGGGATTGCTCCCGGAAGTCAGGGAGGGAATAAAACCCCTTAACTAAATGTCAGGCGGGTAGTGAATCACTTGAAGTACCAAGCTAGGTGCCCTTGAATGCAATGGAACCCCAACCCTTGGTTCTGCGGGCTGAGGTTCTATCCACTGAGCCAAACCGGATAGGGCTCAGCCCTAGAGATTTAAGAGAAAACAAATGCCCCGCCAGCATGGCTCCGTGGTTAAGTGCAGACCTATGAACCAAGAGGTCACTGGTGGGATTCCCGTCAGGGCCAGCATCAGGGCTGAGGGCTCCATCCCCCATGGGGGGTGGGGGGGTGCTATGCAGGAGGCAGCGAATCAATGATTCTCTCTCATCATTGATGTTTCTATGTCTCTCTCTCCCTCTGCCGACCTCTCTGAAATCAATAGAAATGTATTTTTAAAAAAATGAGTGGGGGTGGGGGGAAGGATGGGCGTTTAATGGGGGCGGGGGGGGGGGGATGAGGACACATTTGTGATACCTTAACTAAGAAAGAATTCAAACAAAATAAGTAAATAGATAAATGGTGGCAGGGTCAAGAGAGAATACCAGGGGCGAATTAGATCATGCTTATTAACACTTAATCCTCTCTGGCTTCAGGAAAGCACTGACAATCCCCTTCCTCTGGTTCATCCCTCCCCCCTGGGGGCGGAGCCACTGGACTTTGGTGGGCGTGGTTAATAACTGGGTCCCTGTAATGGTGTATATATAGCAGGGTCAGGTCATGGCTCCTGCAGTCGCTGCCAGACTGTCTAGGGAGAGACTTGTGGGAGGTGCTCCTTTCTTTCGCTTTGGGCGCTACGAACCCGGACAAGAGCCGCCTGACGCTCCTGGCGAGTCCAGAGATGGGTCCCAGTGGGTTCGCGAGGCCAGAGTGAGGGAAGACCTGTGTGTTCCTGAGGGCCTGCTCTGTGCCCGCCAGAGAGACACATACCTCGAAAGGGACTCCAGACTCGGGTAGGGCATATTTGAAACGCGGGCGGTTGCTAGTCGCTGCCGCCCGAGCCTGGGAGACGATGCATCACTGTCAGCGATACCGCTCCCCTGAGCCAGACCCGTACCTGAGCTACCGATGGCAGAGAAGGAGGCCTTACAGTCGGGAGCACGAAGGGACACTGCGCTACCCATCTCCATGGGAGCCTGCACCCTGGAGATCTCGGTCCAGAAGCCATGACCGCTTACCCTACCAGAGGCGGTACCTGGAGCGCCGTGACAGCGCCACGTTCCGATGTCAGGAGCGGAGCCCATCATTTGGAGAGGGCTACTATGGATCTTCACGTTCCCATCACCGACCACGGTCCCGGGATAGAGAGCCGTGCCGGACTCGCATATATGCCCACCATTGCCATTGCCACAGACCCCGCCCCAGGTCTGGTAGCAGCAGTGCCTCCTCGAGAAGCCAACAGAGCAGTACGTGCAGCAGCCTGAGCGTGCAAGATGACAAGGAGGGCCACCTGTTGTGCCGGGTGGGCGATTGGCTCCATGAGCGATATGAGATTGTGGGGGACCTGGGCAAAGGCACCTTTGGCAAGGTGGTGGAGTGCTTGGACCATGCCAGAGGGAGGTCTCAGGTTGCCCTGAAGGTCATTCGCAACGTGGACAGGTACCGGAAGGCTGCCCGACTGGAAATCAACGTTCTCCAAAAAATCAAGGAAAAGGACAAAGAGAACCAGTCCTTGTGCGTCTTCATGTACGACTGGTTTAACTTCCACGGTCACATGTGCATCGCCTTTGAGCTCCTGGGCAAGGACACCTTTGAGTTCCTGAAGGAGAACCATTTCCAGCCTTACCCCCTACCACATGTCCGGCACATGGCCTACCAGCTCTGCCACGCCCTGAGATTTCTACATCAGAACCGGCTGACCCACACAGACTTGAAGCCAGAGAACATCCTGTTTGTCAATTCTGAGTTTGAAACGCTCTACAATGAGCACACGGGCTCTGAGGAAAAGTCAGTGAAGGACACCAGCATCCGAGTTGCTGACTTCGGCAGTGCGACCTTTGACCAGGGGCATCACACAGCCATTGTGACCACTCATTATTACCGCCCACCTGAGGTGATCCTAGAGCTGGGCTGGGC